>NW_024704742.1:72189665-72789665 GCF_018977255.1 Callorhinchus milii | reverse complement strand
AACTTGTATGCACCCTGTGAAGTACTGACAGCTAATGTGCTCTGTGCTGTAATGTTACAACATCCACAATGAGTGTCTGGCATTGGACTATGTTATATGGAAAAACACGCACAGAGGCTTGTTTCCAGATGATAAAACATTGCAGGTTTCAGGTGAAATTTACAAACCTTTTGATTTTTGCTCATCCTTTTTAGGGGGGGTATCATCTTATCATTTGAAGGAATAGTGCCACATAGCACATTGCTAACTGTATTATAATAAACAATAATAATCCTTGCATTTGATATAGCACTTTTCATGTCTTCTAGACATCTCAAAGCGCTTCACAGAAATATACTGTAAAGTGAATTGACTGTATATTTGTGAGCGAAACACGCAGCCAATTGCAGACACCAGTGTCCCACAAACAGGTGTGGATTGAAGTGACCAATTTGTTATTGTTTTTTTTTGTTGAGAGATTATCAGGCGTGTGGAGTAAGGAAATTTGCCCAAGGTTTTTCCCCGCCGGGAATCAAGCCCATATCTCTTGCTTGTGAGGCAAGATCTCGAACCACTGAGTTACAGGACTATTACCTCTTTCAGTAAGGATTTCATTATCTTTCTTACCACCGATGTTAAGCTGACAGATCTATAGTTCCCTGGGCTTGTTGTATCTCCCTTTTTAAATATAGGTGTAACATTAGCTATCCTCCAGTCCTCTGGCACTACTTCCTTTTCTAATGAATTATTATGCGTGTAATAGTGCTTCTGCTATCTAGATTCTTTTAATATACGCGGATGCAATTCATCTGGACCAGGGATTTTATCCTCTCTGAGTTTGGTTAGTTTATTGATTATATTTCCCCTTTTATCTTAAATCTATTTATGCCATTTTTGATCTCTTCTTCTACTGTCGTGTCCATTTTTGTACATTGGACTGCAGAACATGGCCATTCACATCTCAAATGCTCCAAATATATATATATTTTAAAAGCTTAACATGTTCACCCAAATAACTTGCAAATAAATTTTACCAGAGTCAAGAAAGTCTTCAAAACTCACTAGGCTGCAAAGAGTAATCGACACGTTGCCAGGAAAGATGGGATAGGTCAGGAGATTGGGTTAATTTAAAAAGCAGCTTGATGGGGGACAGTAGGGTGGGGGTTTTTTTAGAAGGAAGAGATCATATTTTCATCCAAACCAATCTTGTAAATCAGTACCATGTGCGGTGTGAGATGTGCAATTTCCAATTTTGATTGGTCAATTAAATGCTTTGGTAAAACTACTGTACTTTAGCGAGTATCCTATATATTCATCAGTTCTGATTAACTGAGATTAATTTCATGCACTATTTTGGACAAAGTCAAGCCCTGGGAGGCTAACTTACTTTACATTGTATCCTGTTGGGAATCACCAATACAGATGAGCTAGCAGAATCTGATGATGCAGCTTCAACTGGATCGCTCAATCTCATCTCTTCAGGCAATGGACTGGGATCAGGCTTGACCAGTGAACCTAAATTTAAGTAAAAAGAATTAAGTACAAATGAGTGTGGCTTTCTGAATACAGTGCATGCATGTGTGTCATTGTCCAATCTCTGAAAAGAGTTTATTTAAGAGATTGAGTTAGTACTGTTAGGTTTTAGCTGTTCCCCTTCCCAACCCAAACCTGTACAAACACAAGGGGTTACATACTGTACCTTTGCCAGTTCTGTATGCCTGCACTTTTGTTCCATTTGTTGAACTGGGCAGAGATAAAGGGGGAAAGCCATAGCAAGCTACTACTATTAATCTTTCCCATAATGTCAATGATAAGAACTTAAATCATGATAGCCCAGAGTGACAGAGATCGAGGTTAACATCTAGGGAACTGCTTTTATAAAAAGGACATTGCTGCACATAAATTGTTTGCCACATTTGCCTGCAATAAAGTGATGTATGCATTGTAAGGATGATGATTATTATATTATCCTATTTTTAAACTATATCTTTAATCTTAGAAGATGCTTAGGAATGGTTTAACAGAGGGTGGCCCAATCTTTTGGCTGCTGAAGGTTGGATGCTCTATTTGAGAAATGTCCGTAAGCCGCATAAGCAATAGTTTTGTGTTTCTCTTCCAGCAACATAACATAACTATGTTTGCAAAGTCAAACAGTTTCACAAGGTAAAACAGCACAGTTTGCTTTTGTTCGAAGAATGCTAAGAATTAAGACATTATTTAAGGTCCAATATCCTCACAGCTCTCAGCAATCAAAATAGTATAATTTGGTAGATGTTACATTATGCAAAAGGATAATGTATTAAAACAATCCTTGGGTTTCATGACCTACCTTTTTGACCACACTTTCGGTTATCTTCCCCTCCTTCCCTACCCCCCCCCCCCCCCACCCCCATCCCACAGTTCCAAATCCCAGCGCAGGCGCCAAGCCAGTACTGTTAAACTCCTTGGGATGTCCTCCTTTCATGCAAGGCGCTATATAAATTTAAAGTTGTATTGTATTGGAACTTTCATGTCAGGAAGGCATCCCAAAGTGCATCACGGAATATAATGTAGTGGCGATTGTGAATGTGTAGGTGAACCCTATACAGGTAGCAGATAATTTACACAAAGTAATATCCCACAAATAGCCATGAAGTGAATGTCCAATTTTATTTGGGGGATTTGTTAGCCAGATCACTGGCGCAATGAATTCTTATTATCCATCTGAACCTTGGTTTAATGTTTCATCTGAAATGTTATTATCTTTCAGATGCCTGGTTGTTAACTGGTGATTTGTGGTAACTGTCTGGCTCAAATAACTGCTGTATTTGTCTAATAAACAGTCATTATACTTGACAGGATTTATTTGCGGAGCACTTTGAGACATTTCAGTGTGTTAAGGCACTCTAACTCCAAGTTCTTTATTTTCTTATGTGAACCATACCACCATTAAAATAATTTAACCTCATCTCAATTGATTCCTTTGAGAAGCAACATAATTAATATCTGGTTTTGAAAGGAATCGGAAGTTTTAGGGGTGATTAGATGATAAAGTATTTTACGGAACAGTATCTTACCTACAAAATGCACATCACCACATTTTCAAAGAATGTGGTGATACAGGCTACTTGGCCCAACCAGTCCGTGCCGGTGTTTATTCTCCACATGAGTTTTCACCCATTCCTTACTCCCTCCCATACCCTTCTATTCCCCTCTCCCTCATGTGAAGGTCTATATTCCACTTGAATGTATATTAGCAGCACATCCTATGAAATGCTTTGAGGCATCCTCTTGACATGAAAGGCACTATATCAAATGTAAGGATTATTATTATCTCGCTCTTCATATTAACATTAGAATTGGCATCTGTGGAAATCAATGGGTTGTTGGGTTCCACAGATACTATGGCTGAATTATGCTGAACTGCTGAAATGCTGTCAGAGTTAGGGAAGCATTTCTCAGTATTCTCTTCATGGAATTCTATCATTATTTATTTGACTGCTTCAGCAAAATAACTAGGTTGGAAAGAGTTCAGGAGTGCTAATCATGTATGGTTCTTTGAATAAAGCAGCTCAGTTGATTGAAAGGCCTGTTCAAACTCCACACTTCTTAATGTTCTTTAGTACAGTAAACCTACTCATCAAATAGTAGATCAATAAAGCAGGCATCTGGATAAGCCCTGCATCCCAGAAAAAGCTCTTAGAATACAAAAAGAATGCTCTCCATAGCATATCACTTTGCTAAGTTGCTGCATCAAGCTCAAAATTCTCGTCTTTCAGCACACCTTTTAATAATCATTAATAACAGTACCATCCTATAATACATCTGTCATGAATAAGACACTTCTTTTTTGTCTGATTCAAGGAGTGCAAATATGAAAATGAACAGAAAGTGCTCTGGTTCTTTTCAAGAACTACCAAAACTGTCTATTACATTAAGGCCAAGTTTAAATGTATTACTGGATAAGACTATGTGCATTTTGGGCCTTGAAAGTTTAAGCTATGTAACGTGACCTATCATGCTCACTTGATCCTTCTGATCCAGCCACTCTCTCTGCTCAGAGAAACCTGGCTGATATCATATCCCTCGCCCCATCATTGGTGAATGAGATTTCTGCCATTTGGCCACCATTCTCTGGAACTCCATAATAATAATGAATAATCTTTGCATTTGATATAATGCCTTATATCTGTAAAGCATTTTGCCAGGTCCTCCCAATATCAAAAATGCTGTATAAATGCTATTTTTGTTGATGAAACAGTATAATGCTGAGAAACCGCTTTTGGTATACATTTACATAGAAACAGGAACATTTAGAACCAGAAAAGGTTCTTGCAGTCCACCTGGACCTAAATTTAAAAAAGTAAAACAAATATTTCTTCACAACTTATTTCTTATATCTCTCAATTAAATTACAGTATTTGTCAAATAGCTTTGTGAATTCACTGACACAATCTGTTCTCCCTATTCTACATAAATTACCACTCATTATGTAAAATAATTCAATCTGAAATGTTTGTCTATCTTCAACAGCAACAATAACAACAATTTACATTAATATGTCGCCTTTCATGTCTCAAAGCAGTCCACACAGCTGTCTGAGAGCCCAAGTTGGAGGGAGCTGGAGCTCAAACAACATTACAATAATCTAAGATTCACAAGCACATACAGACAGGACAATTAACTGTAACAGACCAGATATTGTCATAAAGAATCAACTAGATTTAACAGTGATTCCGTCATTGTTAAGTGCTCTGAGATGCTACCTTGTGTGGAGGATGCTATATAAGTGCAAGTTGTTGTTGTATTGATGTGACTATCCTAAGTGAGTACAATGTGAAAAATAAGAGAAAATCAGGAAATATATCAATCTCCAAATTGAATGCGGATGTTGGTGGCAATATGAAACAAATATAGTACCTATAGCCATTGGTGCAACTGAGACTGTTAATAAGACTATTCAAAGGTGGTTTGACAAAATACCTGGTGAACAAATATCAACCTTAATGTAGCTATTATAGGAAGCTCAAATATATTAAGAAAAGTAACATCCATTCATATGTAAAGTGGCAGTGGTATTGATCTGGCTGACCCATCACTGAAAAACACTTAGAAATTACATCTACGGAGTGATTTACACTGTAATAACATAATCATAATAATTTAATAATATCCTTGCATTTGATATAGTGCCTTATTATATCATCGAGACATCTCAAAGTACTTTACAGCATATTCTGTGATGTGTTATGGCTGTTTTGTATTTTGTGGGCAATTGCAGAACCCATATGTGCACAGCGATATCTCACATACAGCCATTGAGTGAGTGACAAATTTTATTTGGGGGATTATTGGCCAGGACATTCGGATAAGCTCCCTTCTCTTTTCGAGATCTTTAACATCCACCTGAACAAACAGACAGGACCTCAGTTTAAAATCTCATCCGAAGGACGTCACCTCTGACAATGCAGCATACCCCAAGCACTGCATTGGAGTGTCATCTTAGACTATATGGGTTTTTNGACCCAACAAGGGCTTGAACACACAACCTTCAGACTCAGAGGCAAAAGTACTAACAACTGAGCCAGGCAGACACACAAATTATAAATTGCTCCCTGGTGCCATTGTGAAAATGGCATCATGAAAGTGCAATGTGCAGACCTTTCGATAGAAAACACTCATCCTTCTAGAATACCATCCCTATTCTTTTTCCATTACAGAATTAAGTTGTTTCTCAGACAAAATCAGTTTAGGTGGCAAATGTTTTACTTTAAAAAAAAGTAAAATTTATAAAAAAAGAATTCCAGTTGTTTGAAGTAGACCGAAGGGTTTCTTTCTCTCTCTGTCCTCACATACACATTTTCTGTTCTGAAAGAACAGACAACAACAAGATTACATTTGTACAGCGCCTTTCACGTCGGGGAGACGTCCCGAGGTGCTGAAAGTGACAAGCATCTGTCACTAGAATTATACTAATATTGGTCTGTTAAGTACTGGCTAAGTCTCAAATTTCCCCTCCTTGTCATGTGACAACCCTGTGATTTGCTGCTTATCAGTGAATACACATCCTGTGCAGAGCCTTCTTCCAATAAGAATTACAAGCACATACATTTGCTACCAAAGCCTGTACATTTACCAGCAAGCAGAAGATCACTTCTTAGTTTGATGCTTCCCTGGCAACTTGTCTAAGACTCATGCCCTACTAATCATTGCAGCAGCACGTTGATGCACTCATTCAATCCTATTTATATCTAGTTTTATATGAGGCCGAAGACAAATAATTGGTCATTTCATGTGATCATGGAGGAGAGCAGGTTAGTTGTTCATTCCAACAATCAACTGAGTGTTTGTGTGCAAATGGTATACCATTAATTGAAGATTGAGAGCAAGTGAAAGAGTTGAGAATGAACACGTTTGCAAATAAAGATGAGGCATTTAAACTCTATGGGGTAAAATTTGCAGTAGTTTGAAGCATTTTTTACCTTAGCAAACCTTTTTTTAAATATCTACCAAAATGTGGCATATCCCTCTCTGTGGTTTGTTCCTCTCCAGGTCCTCAGTTTGTTACTTTGCTCTCCCCACCCCATCCAAGTGAATTTATGTGAATTTTGGGCTCTATAGCCAGCTCTAATTTTTTTTAATCAAATTCAAGGGTGGTTTCCTATCCATATCAGCTATGGGCTGGAAAAGGGCAGAGTAGGACCTTGGGACATCCTCCTGACGTGAAAGGCGCTATACAAATGTAATTTTGTTGTTGTTGTTGAGTAAGGGATCTAGCATGGCACAGAACAAACACAATGTGCCAAATAGCTTTCTTCTGTACTTAAATGTTTCTGATTCAGTAGAAATGGGGTGAATATTGCTAGATATATTCTGAGACCAAAGCATTCCTGACAGATTGATGAAAACTAATGAACACAAACAACTTGGCCGTTTGCTGGTGTTTACCAATTCACCAGAAGTGTTGGTTTGTATAGTTAATGCAAAGTGTGTTGTGGCATGGGAGGTCTCATGACAAATTAAAATTCCCAAACCATTTGGTTTGTAATTAGTGAGACACATTTATTTATGTCTGAAATACCTACTATAAAAGAAATTATTCTTTAATGTGTAAATTAATATTTTATTGCCCAGAAAAATTGAAGTGCAGATTTTATGTAATCATTTCTAAAAACAAATAATCGGGACTTTATAAATAATTTGATATTGTTGTAGCTTACAGTGTAGCAATAGTGAAATTTACACTTTGTTTTCTTTCACCCCCCCTCCTACAACTAAAATGATTTAATAGCTTAGATGGCATTTACCTGAAACAGTTCTTTAAAGCGCTCATTACCCTCAGTGTGTGGCTCAATATTATGCTTTAACACCAAGATATTTATCAAACAGAGGTCAGCACAGTTAATCATGTAAAGCAGCCTGGAGCTGGGGCCGTTGTCAGGAACTCCCCCGCAATAAAAGATTGTACATACCTTAATAGAATCAAAATGAGTGCAGAGTCTGGGAGTTTCAATATCACTGATGCGACAATATGTTGAGTTTTCCATTTTCTTTGGAACTGCGTACTATATTGTCTGGAATTTACATGTGGCCCACTTATCTGCTGGGAATGTTTTTAGTCATTTTATTTTAAAAGCAGCCTTTTGTTACACAGTATAAGCCAGGCTTCCCCCATTAGCCTATCAGATGCACATTAATCGCCCCGCAACACTATCTCAAACATGAGTTGGGAGTTCTCCCATTGCTCTGGTAATATCCCCCCTGTCAATACAAATTCAACTAAGCGTGTTAAATTCAACTAAATATATTCAACTAGTCCTACTGCTATTTGCAGGATGTTACTGGGCTCTAATTAGCTGCCACATTTGATGATAGCAGTCACAGCACTTCAAAACAACTCATTGTTTTTAGATTTTGAGTGTGATACAGCACGTTATTAAATGCAAATATTATGAGAACACAATTTACATTGATCAATCATGTGTGACTTACATGTAACACCAAAGTCATTGTGTTTTGCAGGGATATAGATTTAGATCTTTGCACGAGTCTTACAAGTGGACCACTTAAAAAAAATCACAAAAATATTCTCAACCCAAACTCAGTTGTGCCTATTCTCTTACTTTCTTTGAAAATCATGCTCAGAATGTTAAACACCAAACATCAACTCAATACATCAAAGGCAACAATGCTAGATTTCTAATGAGTAAAAAATTCATCCATTATTTCAATGAGATAGCAGGCTTGAATAGATTCAATCTAATGAAGCCAAATAAGTCCATGGTTTCTATGTGCCAGTGTGCTAATTAAATTGAGTGATGCTGGGGCTGGAGAAAGGGATAGATTGTTCACTGTTTGCCCATTCCCTGGATCAATCACATCAATCAAGAGTTACATATGCCAAATGCCACACAAAACTTCTTTGCGTAGTCCATTTCCTATCTGCTAAAAGGTAACCTCAGGAGAAACCTTCTCTCCCACAGGCTTTTTGAGTGCAAACTGTTAAAAATGTAGGCTAAATGTGAGGGCAGTTTAGCCCTGGAGTTTGAACACTTTCTGGGATCTAGATTAAGATTCCTCAATGTTATTTTATTAGCTGTTTGGCAGAGATCTTAATTCCATCTGTTAAGATTGGAATTAGATCCAAATTAGGGATTGAGTTCTAATATGATTTCACTGTATCACCTGCTCCCTTTGTGAGATGTTAAAATGGGATATTAACTGAAGTTCCAACTGTCTGTTTAGATGGACATCAAAGTGTCTCCTGGTCTCCTGGCCAATTCTGCAGATTGATTAGTCATTTATTTCCTGGCTTTTCATAAATTCTTGCTGGGCTATCATTTTTACCAATTTAAGCAGTCACTACACTTCATAGTAATTACCCATATGAATTCCCTTGAATTGTGTAATTGTGATGTGTAATAAAAATGCAAGCACTTTCTTGTTTGAATTTTTTATAAGTTGTACTTCCCTTAAGTCTTAAATATCACTTATTCTCTATAGCATCCAAACAATGCACTTGTTTTCTACTCAGTGTATCTCGGTATACCTCGAACACTCAGGGTTCACCACTCTTTTTGCCTGTTGATATGTGCTGCTATTAGTATAGAATTAACAATGCATCTTATCAAAACATTGATGGATACATATTCTAGTGCAGGGATAGATAATCAATTAATACATCCCCTACAACTCATTATATACCCCAGGAAATAAAATAAATGCCAGTTGATATAATTTGGAACCTGGTAAAATATGTTCAAGTCATCATACTTTGGTCATTAGAAGCTAAGAAAAACTTCAATCTATCAAAAGCAGATAATTGCTCAAGAAAATCATTCATAACGCAATATGTAACCTATAAATTTACATGGAACTCCTCCAATCTCATCTCTCATGGCATGTCTAGACTGACTTGCACAGTACTGTAGTCTATTAATTATGGGTTAAATGAGGCTGTGTCACTTTCTCTAATGAAGGAGATCCACAATCCGGATTGAGAACTCATTTTGTTTAGACTGTGGAATTGCCTTTTAATTAAGAAACAGACATTGTTTTGACAAACAGAACTTAAACCAAACACAATATAATCATCCTGCCTACACTTCCAGTGTCACTCAGCCAGCTCACTTCCCTCTTTGATGGTTACACAATCATAGAATATTACAAAAGGAGGCCATTCGGTCCATTGTGCCTGTGCTAGCTCTTTGGAAGAACTACTCAATCAGTCCCACTTTTCCCCCATATCCTTGCAAATGTTTCCTTTTCACGTACCTATCCAATTCCCCTTTGAAAATTGTTATTGAATCTGCTTCCACCACCCATTCAAGCAGTGCATTCCAGACCGCAACAACTCTCTGTCTAAAAAAAAATTCTCCTCATCATCCCTCTGGTTCTTTTGTCAATAATCTCCAAATCTGTGTCGCCTGGTTACCGACCCACTTGCCAGTGGAAACAGTTTCTCTCTATCTACTTTATCAAAACCCCTTTATAATTTTGAACACCTCTATTAAATTTCCCCTTAACCTTCTCTGCTCTAAGAACAACAATGGTCAGAACAGCTTCTTTGTCCTTAGCTGTAGTTTTCAGTACTCTGCGTTAATAAAGTCAGAGAACAAACTGCTAACCGATTTGATCAGAATGCTGGTTCTCCATATATTGTTTATTTTCCATTCTGCTCCATTGAATACTTCTGCTATTTTACATTCCTAGCAGATTTAACTAGACTCATAAGGTTCACATACATTCTGCACAACAATCAAGTTATTATCCAAAGCACCTTTTATAATAATTGTTGCAGTTGATGTAGCTTTTATAATGTTGAAATGTCTCAAAGCACTTTACAGTAAGTAGGTTTGTCGGTATCCGCTGCATCAGATTTGTGCACAGGGATGTCTCAGATAAAGCTAAGAGGTCAATGATTAATTTATCTGCAGGATTGTTAGCCAGTCTTGTTTTCAGAGATGAGACAATTTCAATAGGAAATACAGTAAACACTACACAACAGATTAGATTTAACAATAGAAGAATCGATATATCCTAAATGACTCCCTGGGATTTCCATTCTTTGTACAGGAACACATGTATCACGCACTCCCAATAGATGAAATAATTATCCTTATATCTGATATAGTGCCCTGCACATCGGGAGGACGTTGCAAACCGTTTAACATGATACACTGTAAAGTGTAGAGACTGTGTAATTTGTAAGTGTAGTTTTTAGCAAAATGACAGCAGATCACAGTGCCTTTTCTACTTCTGCCTCCTAATGACACTGTAAACTCTGCAGCTTGTGTACTCTCACGCACCAAGCTCTGTGACCCCATCACTTCCACCCTCACCCTACTCCACTGGCTCCCCATCCCCCAGAGGATCGAGTTCAAGATCCTCATCCTCATCTTTAAGGCCATCCATGGTCTTGCCCCCTCCTACCTCTCTGACCTGCTGACACCCTACCAACCTGCCCGCTCCCTCCGTTCATCGGGCTCCGGTCTGCTCCATGTCTCCTGCCCTACCCGCCCTACCATCGGTGACCAGGCTTTCAGCTTTCTGCCCCCACACTCTGGAACTCCATCCCATGGTCCCTTCGGCTCGCTTCCTTCCTTGCCTCCTTCAAGGCTCGTTTCAAGACCCTTCTCTTCGACCGTGCCTTTGGTCTCCCTCCCACCTCCCTCCCACCTCTGCCTTCCCTCATCCCTACACCACCCCTCCCCCATGCCTGGGCCCCGACACCTGACTGTTCAGCGCTTTGGGAAGTCCTCTCGGCGTGAAAGGTGCTCTATAAATGTAATTTTGTTGTTGTTGTTGTTGTTGTAAAGCACTTGCAAATCTGAAATGATCCTGAGTAAACCTCCAGTAATGTACCCTAACCCCAACCTTAGTGAAGCATCCCTTAACTGAATCAATGAAAATGTTTCCATTGCTCGAACACATATCCTGGATGCCTTTTTGGGCATAATGACCAATTATTGGTGAATTGCTCAAAATTTGAGGTAGTTTTATGCTTTAGTCTCAGGTTTATTAGGACTGTCCAAAGCCATTTCAGATCCCTTATAGCCAATGGAAAGGAAGTTAGCAGTGTGACTTTAAATTCTGGATCCAGATATATTAAAGTAAATGTCTGCAACATACCAGCTTATGTTATATAGGAACTGAAGGAATTAAATGTACTGAAAACATTTGTGCCAGCTGGCAAACATCCTCATGAAAATGAGAAAAGAAATCGTAGACCATCTGTTTAACATTCTAGGCCACAATTCAGGAGCTCGACCAAGCTCCTGGGTGGGATGCGTGGAATTCTCAGTTTGGTTTGAATACCCTTAAGCATGGTAATGGGTTTCCACATGTATTAAGAGTCCTGTAGCTCAGTGGTTAGAGCACTCGCTTTGCAAGTGAGAGACCTGAGTTCAATTCCAGGCAGGGCGAAACCTTGGGCAAGTTTCCTTACTCCACACGCCTGATAATAATCCCTCCAAAAAACAAAACAATAATAAATTGGTCATTTTCAATCTACGACTGTTTGTGGGACATTGCTGTGCGCAATTGGCTGCCGCGTTCACCCACAAATATACAGTCAATTCACTTTACAGTATATTCTGTGAAGCGCTTTGGGACGTCCTCCCAACGTGAAAAGCGCTATATTAAATGCAAGGATTATTATTATTATTAGGCACCTGGCTGACCCCCAAACCAAACTGAGAATTCTATGCATCCCAGCCACAGCTGGAAATCCTAGAGATAGATTGTTGGAATCGAATGTCCCTTATTTCCCTGGAGGGATCCATCCTGCTTACCTAATTGCAGAAAGTATTAACAACAACAACAACAACAACAAGATTCCATTTATAGAGCGCCTTTCACGTCAGGAGGACGTCCCAAGGCGCTGCACAGTTGGGTCATGACCCGAGCAGGGGGGAAATGGTCAGGGTGAGGGGAGGGAAGGGAGGAGAGAGGAGGGGGGAAATGGTCAGGGTGAGGGGAGGGAAGGGAGGGAGCGAGGAGGAGGAAGAGAGTCGAGAGGGGAGCTGAAGGCACGGTCAAAGAGAAAGGTTTTGAGACCGGCCTTGAAGGAGGAAAGGGAGGAAGCGGCGAAGGCACTGGGGGATGGAGTTCCAGAGCCTGGGGGCTGAGAGGCTGAAGGCCCGACCACCGATAGTAGGGCGGTTGGGCGGGGGACGTGGCGCAGACCGGAGCCAGAGGAACGGAGGGTACGGGCAGGTAGGTAGGGGGATAGTAGGTTGGAGAGGTAGGAGGGAGCAAGGCCGTGAATGGCCTTGTAGGTGAGGATGAGGATCTTGAATTCGATCCTCTGGGGGATGGGGAGCCAGTGGAGGCGAGCGAGGGTGGGAGTGATGTGGTCCCGAAGCCTGGTGCGGGACAGTACACGAGCTGCAGAGTTCTGAATGACCTGCAGCTTGTGGAGGGAGGTGCCGGGAAGGCCGGCGAGGAGAGAGTTCCCATAGTCCAGCCTTGAGGTGACAAAGGCGTGAACCAGGGTTTCAGCGGCGTGAGGGGTGAGGTAGTGCCGTAATCTGGCGATATTCCGGAGGTGATGGAAGGCGGTGCCAGTTGTGGTGCGGATGTGAGGGAGAAAGGACAGCTCAGGGTCGAACAAAACGCCGAGGTTCCTGACTGGCTTTGAGAGGTGGAGAGTGCAGCCTTGGATGCTGATGGTGTCAGCGCCTGAGGTGCGGAGGCGCTGACGTGAGCCAATCAGGAGGGCCTCGGTTTTTCGCACGTTGAGCTGAAGAAAGTTGTCTCTCGTCCAGGACTCGATGTCGGACAAGCAGGCTGTCAGGACATCGGTGGTCGTGGAGTTGAGAGTAGAGGAGGAAAGGTAGAGTTGGGTGTCATCCGCATACATGTGGAAGTTAACCCCATGTTTGCGGATGATGTCACCAAGGGGGAGCATATAGAGGGTGAAGAGGAGGGGACCGAGGACAGAGCCCTGAGGGACACCACATGAGACAGTACGGGGGGTGGAGGAGAAGCCATTCGTTGAGACGAAGTGAAGACGGTGGGAAAGGTAAGAGCTAAACCATTCAAGGACAGTGCCTTGAAGGTTGAGGTGGGAGGACAAGCACAGGCTGGCAAGAGCCAAGGCTTGGGGACCCCAGAGTGTGCTTTGGGGTAAGTGCTGAAGTCTAACCAGATAAAACTGCATAGCTTGATATTGCTGTCTGTCAAGCCTTCTCACTGCTTGTCCAGCTACGACCACCCTACCCATTAGGGTTTTGGCTTGCAGGGTTAACAGGAGCGGAGTGAGATGACTCCGTGCCCCCAGTGACTGGTCTACCCTTCCAGGTTCTGCTGATGAGCCAGGCTGGGCTGAGCTATCATCAGCAGTGCCCTGGAATACTGCGGAGCTGCCTGGCTCAGGAACTGGACTACTGAGACCAAGGCTGGCTTGATTCCGACATTCTGTTCCCAGGCATGTCACCTTGGAGCCAGTTCAGCTCCCACCCCCGCTTAACCCACCCCCCATCTGGCCAAGGAGGATAGAAATTTCTTCTTAAACACATTGATACTTTCCGTTCAACCACAGATTCTCGTAGTGAGCTCCCACCACTCTCTGCGCAAAGAATTTCCTCCTAAATTCTCTTTGAGATCCATTCTTGATTAACTTACATTTATTCCACCTTGTTTTGGACTCACCATCAAGCGGCATTCATTAATTCCAGGCTTTACTACTCTAATTCCCTCCTTGCCAGATTACCCAACTCTTCCCTTCCACAAGCTGCAGATTATTCAGAAATCTGCAGCTTGTGTCCTCTCCCACACTAAACTTTATGAGCTTATCACCCCCATGCTTGCCTAGATTCTCTGACTCCCCATCCCCAGATGATCAAATTCAACATTCTCCTCTTCAATATATATATATATGTACATGTATGTATGCAACAGTCCGATTTCAATCATCTCATCTCCAAAGAGAGAAAATCCCTTACCTGTCCAATGTTTCTTAGCAGCCAAATTCACATGATTTACTGTAAAGTGAAGTGACTGTGAATATTGTAGATGAACTATAGATGGTATATTACCGCATATATACAGCATATGTACGAGTGATTTCAAGGCAGCAATCTAACTTTAGGATCAACCAACCTTTTCTTTCACATTTTTCTGTTGCTGTCAGAGCTCTTTGATTACAAACTGTCTTTTAATCACACAAGGGAACCATTAGCCTCGATTCACTCAATTACATCTGATTTGCCTAAAACTACAGGAAAAAATATTTCCTAGTAATTTGCTATGTCCAATTATAAGAAAGTGTTAGCTCTATAAACTCCATATATTAATTTAAGAACAAGCTTATTTAACTTTCTTGCCTTTCTTCCTCCTGATATAAAAGGAACTATATATGTGGAGTCCTGTAGCTCAGTGGTTAGAGCACTCGCTTTGCAAGCGAGAGACTTGGGTTCGAGTCCGGGCAGGACGAAACCTTGGGCAAGTTTTCTTACTCCACACGCCTGATAATAATCCCTCAAAAAAAATAATAATAAATTGGTCATTTCAATCCACGACTGCTTGTGGTACATTGCTGTGCGCAATTCGCTGCCGCATTTTGCCCACAAATATACAGTCAATTCACTTTACAGTCTATTCTGTGAAGCGTTTTGAGACATCTAGAAGACGTGAAAAGCGCTATATCAAATGCAAGGATTGTTATTATTATATCAAATGCACAGATTATTGCTATTGATGACAACAAAAACCTTTGGTTCTACAATAGATTGCAGAGCTGCTGCTGGAGCTTCCTTTCCCGATCGCTATCTAAACATCCCAACATGCTCCCCACCCCTTGCCAGAGGATACATGTGTATAGATGTTTGGTTAGGATTTGCCTTCCTCCCCTCCCCAGACACCCAACCACCCATCACAGCTGAATAACCTACCAACTTTCACTGTCAAGGCTCACACATACATGCTGCCCATTTGGGCAAAGTACCAAATATAATAACCTACAGTAACGCAGGAACAGGAAAAGGAAATTGTTGCCTCCAGTGGAGGAGAAAAGTTGGCTGAAAAAGGAAAATGTATTCCTCACCTGAATTGGATTTACACAATTTGCCTCCATATGTGGCTCTGATGAATTATTCAGCCCAAACCACAGTGGAGTTAATCCTGTACTCAATGACACATCACTGAATACAATTGAAAAGTAGAATTACTGGTAACAATAATCACAATGTAATAATCTAAGATGTTTACAGCATGCATATTAATCTTGGGAACAAAAAACAAGTTATTTAGAGCTCTGCACTGGACCTTAAGATAAAACATAACAATAGAGGGCAAGCGGATTGACTTCACCCAACTTTTGTTTCAGATATTCTGCTTCAATTTTGTTCATTGGTTTTATTTTGCCTGAGAGTCCTGGTATGTACTGCCAATGTGAATCTGTCAGTGTGTCACTGATATATGGTGAGATCTGTATGGTAAGAAGCATAATAACAGTAAGAGAATATAAAGTCTTTTTCATCTGAACCATGAAACATCTGAACACTTATGAACATTGTTATAACCAGAAATGTGAGTGAATTCAGATCTTCCTGTCTCTATCCATGTTCGACCTTATTTTTATGTATACTTTAATAATAAGAATGCTCCTTGCATTTGATGTAGTGCCTTATCACATCATCTAAATATCTCAAAGTGTTTCACAGAATTTATTGTAAAGACCAGTGATTGTGTATTTGTAACACAGCAGCCAATTCATACTGAACAATGTCTGACAAATAGCTAATAGCTCTACAGCTGAGTAAATACAGAATCTGAAGTTACCAACAATACAGATGAAAATTGTTACCTGTGATATGTCAATTAATGACTTCTGTATGTATGTGAATGTATGGACAGGATTTGGTAAGGCAGTCGAGGGCTTAGACATTGAGGAATGTAAGTTATTTGGCTATGGAGTGAGGGGATTAAACTGCCGAACCAAGTCCTGTGAGGTGATAATCAGATTTAAGATACAATCTGGTGAACTGGCAATGTTTCAATGTTTCGATCCACAGGCCAGCGACAGTATGGCCTGGTAGCGTGCTAACCATTGTGACAGACTGACAGGAAGGGGTCTATGTACAGAGTCTCTATTCATCCACTGGGCTCCCTGGGCGCATTTATCATCAATGAGCTTGCATTTGATGTAGTGCCTTATGACATCATCTAAATATCTCAAAACATTTCACAGAATTTATTGCAAAGACCAGTGATTGTGTATTTGTAGCACAGCAGCCAATTCATGCTTAACAATGTCCCACACACAGTTATGAAGTGAATGACTAATTTTCAATTCCTATGTCAGGATTTTGAGCTCATTGACACTCCAATGTAGTGCTGGAGAGTGTTGTATTGTTGGAGGTGCCATCGTTCATGTGAGATGTTAAATCAATAATTATTATCATAATTATCATTAGTGACTAAATTGAGAAATAACCAGAAGAAAAGAATAACAATTTCCACAACAACCTGCATTAATATTGTGCTCTTCGCTCGAGTAGCACCTCAGAGCGCTTAAACAGCAATGTGGTTTGACAATGTGGAAAGAGGAGAAAACAAGAGATATGCAAAAGACCCGAGTTAGCTTAGTGAAGGCAGCGGGTAGT
This sequence comes from Callorhinchus milii, assembly GCF_018977255.1. Classification (NCBI taxonomy): domain Eukaryota; kingdom Metazoa; phylum Chordata; class Chondrichthyes; order Chimaeriformes; family Callorhinchidae; genus Callorhinchus; species Callorhinchus milii. Next base: position 72,772,599 of record NW_024704742.1, on the reverse strand, counting down.
GGAGTGGAATTGAGAAGGGAATTGAGAATTTTTTTTGTATAGTCAGTTGTTAATTCACAATATTATACCATAGATGGCTATTGAAGATAAGTCCATTACAGAATTTAAAAGGGAATTGAATGAATACATTAGCAAAAATATACCAAACGGGAATGGGAAATGGGAAGAGAGCAGATAGCTCCTATGTGGGAGCTCACACCAGCACAGATGCAAAAGGGCTGAATGGCTTTCTTTGTGCTGTAAATTGTTTATGATTTCCATAAAGACAAGAAACAGAGTTCCTCTTGCAAGCTGAATGGTGGTGTAAAGCAGTCATGTGACATTAAGCAGTGCTGCCAAGGTTATGTGTCTTGATTCAGATGCTTTGGAAGTTAGCCCAATCAAATAGAGGTCCAGCATACATAGATCACTGAAAATAGTACTTTTCGTGTATGGCATTTCCCATTATAAACATGCAATAAAAAGATTGCTATTTTTAAAAATTGCCATATGATAGAGTCTGGGATGTATTTTTGTCAGTTTGATCCTCTAATGTTTCTCCAGATATGATATCCCTTTCAGAGGTTACTATGCTTGCCAACTTGAATGACTTGACAACTCTGAGACGCTACCCTGCGTGAGGGGCGTGATATAAATGCAAGTTGTCATTGATCAATTTTTACCTTGAAGATTGTTGAGTACACTGGGAAAAATTCCCTTTGCTTTACGAATCGTATCATCTGATCTTTAACATCTAACTGAACAGGCAAATAGAACTTCAGTTTCACGTCTCATCTGAAGGACAGTACATCTGCAATGCCACACACCCCCAGCACTGCATTGGTGTGTCAGTCTGGACTATGAACTTAAAGTCCCAATGTGGGGTTGAACCCACATCCTCCTGACTCAGAGGCGAGAGTGCTATGAACTGAGCCAGGCTGACAGTAAACTTAATATGAGCAGTTTTACTAATCCAATTGCGAATGTGGTGTATGGATGTATCACTACTATGAAGGTAATACAGTTGAGGTTGTGACTTTACCTGGTTTGATAATGCTGGTGACAGCAGCCAAGTACTCCTGAGGATCCTGCTCACTGGAGATCTCACAGTACCCTCTCTCTGCACATATCAGCTCATATAGTTTGTCTGAGCTCACCACACCACACCGCAGGATTACCACATTGTCAGGAGGCTGAAAAATCTTGCCGAGGTGGATTCTCATTGATGTAGTCAATCCAGTCAGTAAACCATTGGTCAGTATAAGTAATTTACATTTGTAACTGGCTAGCTGTGGTGCAGCACTCTTCAGCTCCTTAGCATTTGTTATTTTATAACAGTGGAGACTGTTCTGATTGAAATGCTCTGAGAAAATCTGCACAAGGTATCTTCCCCACTCCTCGGCCTCTTCTTCATGCAGAATCAGTAGGTCTGTGCTGTGATCTTCTTTAATGAAAAATAAAGTGTAATTATTTGCGTTTAGCATAAAGTAAATGGGGACAAACATGAAGGTTGTTTAATGTGCTTATGAGGCATATTGGTTAGCACGCTCGCCTCGCAAGTGAGAGGACCCAGGTTCGATTCCTGGGTTGGGTGAAACCTTAGGCAAGTTTCCTTACTCCACACGCCTCTGTTTACCTAGCAGGAAGTAGGAACCTAGTTGTTAGTCGATAGGCAGATCGTTTTTCTGGGGGTAATAATCCCTACAAAAAAAATAAAAATAATAATAATAATAATTTGGTCACTCAATCCACAACTGTTTAGGGACACTGCTGTGCACAATTGACTGCTGCATTTAGCCCACAAAGCATGCAGTCAATTCACTTTACAGTATATTCTGTGAAGCGCTTTGAGACGTCTAGAAGATATGAAAACTGCTATATCAAATGCAAGGATTATTACTATTATTATTATTTTTTGATGTAGCACCTTATCACGTCTTTGAGACATCTCAAAGCGTTTCACAGGATATACTCTAAAGTGAATTGACTGTGTATTTTGTGGACAAAATGAGTAACCAATTGCACACAGCAGTGTCCAACAAATAGTTATGGATTGAGTGACCAAATTTTTTTTAAGATCATTGCCTCCGGAAAAGCGATCCGCCAAGCGACTAACTGCAGTGTTCCCACTTACCGCGAGGTAAGCAGAAACCTGTGGAGTAAGAAAACTTGCCTAAGGAATCAAACCCAGGTTCTCTCGATTGCGAGGCGAATGTTCTAACCAATACGCCACAGGACCCCACCATAAACAGCAATGAGATGATAAGGCAGCTAATTTGAAATGTAGATAAACTTAAAGAAATAAGGAATAAATTCTAGTGTGTAATCTGACCTGTGGTAACACGGCAGGAGGTGTTTTTGAAAGCAGAGAGCAAGGCTTCACATTCAATTGGAAGTCAATTTCAGCTCCATAACAAACTCCACCAAAATAACCCAACATTGCAGGAAAGCTTCTGTCACTGACAAAACTGACTTCCAGCAAAGCAACAGCCTTGTTTGGGATAGATTTTAAGCATTTAGCTGTTTTAGAATCATAGAAGTTGGTGCACAAAAGCAGGTCTTCCAGCCCATCAAGAGTTAAGTCTGGTTCCAATGGTCTGCATTTTATAGCGCCCTTCACATGGGGTAGCTCCTCGGAACTCTTAACAGTGGCAAAGCTTTACGCTGAGCCGGGGGAGGGAATATACAGATATATTCATGTTTTAAATAAAGGCATAGTAGCAATATAACATATTATATATACCATATATATTGCCTTCAAAGCCTGTAGTGAACAAACTCTGGCTACACCTTAACACACACTCTGGGATCCCCAAGCCTTCGCTCTCGCCAATCTGCATTTAATACTCTCCTGAATTAGGTAAACAGGATGCACAGCTCAGGTGCCCAGTCAGCACTTTGAAAATCCTCCTAAATGTTATAGGCCCTATATAAATGTATATTGTATTTACTCTCATCCCAATTCCATGTTCTTTCCTGGAACTTTGGTATCTTCCAAAAAATCATTGCCCTGGTTTATAATGTACATGACATGTAATACGGTGTCTTGCCACTTCCAACACTAATTGTTGGATGTGGCAATTTCTGAAGTCTGCCTCAACAAGAATGCGAGTAACGGACTGACTTCACAATTCCATCACAAATAATGATCAAAATTATGCAATGTAACATAAAGAGATTGTTGACATTCCTGTGTATCATCAATGAATATTTTGGTTTTCTATCTTGGTTCACAGAGTGAAATTTACCCTCAGAACTACAATGTTACATTATCTTTGTTCGTAGAAGTACAATAAATTAAATTGTGTTTTATTATAAGTACACCTAACCATTTCTTATGGAGTCCCTTGGGCTTCATTTTACACAGAAATGCATTTATCCTGTTGATAAAATCTGTAGCAGCAAATAATGCTGGACTGATCTGAAATCAAACCGATAAGCACATTCAATAAAAATAAGAATTAATTTCCCCTGAGTGTTGCATTGGTCTGAGATACACTAATAATGCCCATTATTGAGGGTAAACAGTCAGAGAAAATATGAAAACAAATTGGAACAACATTCACTAACCCAACAAATCTAAAGATTATAGACCTACCTGAACGCTTCATGTTATAGTGCCTCTTCGAAAGCAACACTTGCTTTTCTGCAGAAGAGCTAAGTATGATATCCTCTGGCAGCTTAAAGCACAGTATAAAGAGGAAGTTGGTCTCAGCAGGTTCTGTTTATTTGTAAAAATTTGTATAACTCGCATTTCCTGATCTATAATTACAGGCCAATAGCTGCATTCTCTAAAGCACAATATAGTGTAAGGTGCTGAGTTAGTGAGTATTTGAGTTGTATTAAACTCTGCTTTTTCCTGTCTATTGTAGAACAAAGAGCACAAATATTTGCTTCAGTAAGAGTTCTTGCACTTACTTGGCTTCTTACCGTAAGTGAACATTGTTCTCAGCTAAAAGCTGTTTGATGTTTAAAAGGGAAAAGAAAAACAATTTAGTTTAAGACTGTGACCACCTAAGAAGTTGGACTTCTGCTGGGTAACTGTGAGTAATAATAGATTGCGATCTGGCTTGAAATTTGTGGCTGAACTAACCACTTAACTGAAGTGCGAAACGCTATAGCCAGTGCGCCACCAGTTACCATCAATGATTAGAATAACCAAGAAGTGTAAAAATAAAAACTATTACTGTGCGAAACTACTATGGAAGGCTTTATAATAATTATAATAATAATCATCATCCTTGATTTGATATAGAGCCTTGTCACATTGGTGATACCTCTCAAAATGCTTCACAGGATTTTACTGTAAAGTGTAGTGACTGTATTTTGTAGGCAAATGCAGCAACTAATTTTCACATAGTAACGATGCACAAACCGCCATTAAGTGAATGCTCTACTTTATCTGGGTTATCTGGGGTATTGTTGGCCAGGATCCTGGAAGAAACTCCGTTCTTTTTTTTGAATATCCAGAAATATTTTACAAATACGGCAACTCAAACTTCATTATTGCCTCTTAAAGCACACCAATGTTACTGTGTCTGTATGAGAGCACAATATGTGAGTAGAACACTGTGGATGTGGTACATAGTGTTATGTTGTGAAATGCATATCATCTTCAGATAGTGTGAGAATATTTGACAAGCTGGTGAGTTTACTGCTACAGGCTTGGAAAAAGTAGCAACAAGTTGACCTGCAGCTAATTTGAAATGGAACAATTTGGGCTATTTATAAGTGCCGAAACAAGACTCAGTTTGTCATTATGAACAGAACCCAAATCGTTTATTTCAGAACTGGCTTTGGGTTAACAAATTTCAGGAGAAAGAAATGGTCTGAGATCCTAAATAATTGGGCAGTTAACAGAGCCTGGTTTCAACATTTGGGGTTTCAGTGTTTTTTGGTGCATATTTTGTTAGTCTGAACATTGTAATTAGATTCACACATTATTCTTGCACAAGTGGCTAAGAGTATATTAGTTTTGAGTTGTATTTTGAATGGGACAGTATGGTAGTGTGAAGCATTGTCAGTGTGGCCCGTGCTGCATTATTTTGGTCACATGTGGAAACCCATCACCATGCTTAGGAGTATCCAAACCAAGCTGAGATTGTTGGAATGGAATGTGTACTCTCTACCTGGAGGGAAGGATCCTCCTTACCTAATTCTGAAGAGTATTAGACGCAGGTTGGCAAGAGTCCTGGAGTGTGACAACTTCACTCGTAAACCAAGAAAATTCACGAAAGGAGAAATAATTTTTTTCCATCTTCACCTTAACTGCTGGTCACAAAACCTAAACAAAAACAACTGAATCAGAACAATAGTGACATAGTAGCACTGTATTATCAGATCCTGAAAATCATTCTCTTCTGTTAAAAATGGTCAAATAAATATGATTTTGAGGAACGAGCTTATAATAAACACCAATAAATACCACACATGAACCAACAGCGTCCAGACTCTGTGCCCCCTGAGCAAATGACTCATGACTCTCTGATCTACATTTTAGAAGTTTTTTTTCAAAAACCTGTGAGTGGGGAAGGGTGAGGAGAAATGGGGAACCAGGATGTATAACATTTTAGAACACATTAGTACAATACAGTATTAGGTAAATCATTGATTGAAAAATGCTTTTGCCGTTTAAAGGAGGGAAATGCACTCCACTGAATTGTCACTTTGTCTTAAATGCCAGAAAGACAGAGATCTGCACAATTCTCAGTCCTCCCTCATTCCCATATGTTTTTTTATTGCTTTCGAATGGCTGATCAGTGACACCTCAGTAGCTGACATTTTGTGTAGAGCTCTCACTTCACTGACACTGTGTGAGTTCCAGCCAGATTGCCGAGTGCTTGTCGACAGCCCACTCTTCCCCTGCACAATCTCCCTGGAGTAGGAATCCCACACACAGTGCTTGTTCGCCTCTCACCTGAGGATTGATGGAAGAATGAACAAACCATGTGAGGACATCGATAAAGCATAGGAATCTCTTTAATAAACTTCAGATCATGTGGCAATTCAGAAGAGGTCTCCTTCCCTTCTAAAGACTAATGTGTTATCACGCGAACACTATAAAGCTTCAGGTAAACAGGTCCTTTTATTACCCGGTTGATCTCATCCTTTCCAGATACTCTCCTGTCTTCCCATTAGAGTTGTTCCTTGAATGAATCTAGCAGCCCGCCCTCTATCACCCTTCTGAAAACCTGTTCCAGTTGTTGATTATGCTCTGTGTGTAAAGGAACATTTTCTAGGGCATTTCACATTCTAACCCTTTGTGTTAAAAAACTTTCCCCTAACCTCTTTCAGCAATCATCAAAGATGCAAGTGCACTAATGTTGATGAAATGTAGTGGGTGTTGTTCCATTTGGTTGATGTCAATCTGCTAAAGTCCTGCCAGAGCATTTAAACAATTTTCACATCCATATAGAGATTATCATAGGATAGCATGAATTATATCCAGTGGCTGCACAGGTTGAAGCGAAACTGTAAAGATATACACAGATCTTTGAGTTGTTTGTTTGTATTATGTCCCGGTTCTGCAGGATAAAGGGGGATCAGGAAGCACCTTTGCAATAATTTTCTCCCAGAAGAGAGTGGGTGGGGCATGGTCCATATGGTGTAGATCTTTGAAAGCAGTGCGCTTGAATGGCCTTCTCTTATTTCATGCTTTCTTATGGTTTATGTTCTTTCTAAGACCAATGCACAACCTGGATTTAGTTTTTAGGCAACTGGCCAGGCAATTTTTACTTGTTAAAAATTCTTAACTGTGTTTCTTTTAATGTGATTCAATGACATTTTTGTGTGAAATACTGACTATGTGCTTAACCTGGGGCTTATATGACTGAATAATAAATAGTTAATTGTATTGGGAAAATTGCTTCAAAATCCATACATAAACTATTTTGTTATCATCTAAATCCAAACGATTAATTTTGATCAATGTTGTTGAATTCAGAGTATATCAGACTGTAATGTCAATGTGCTCAGGCTTGATTAGATCTAATATGATTAATAAATGGATTATATCAGGAAAGGCATATTACTCTCTTCATCTGAGGGTAAATGACTAAAATTCAACTTTAATGATTCGAGAGTAACACGTTCACTGATACAAGCACTGCAACAACAACAACAAAATTACATTTCTATAGTGCCTTTCACATCGGGAAGCCATCCCAAGTTGCTGGACGGACAGAGTTATGGACCCAAGCTGGGGTTCAGGATGGGGAGGGTGGAGGACAGTGAGGGAAGCAGGAAGATTGAAAGCAGGGTCGAAGAGGAGGGTCTTGAGATGGGTCTTGAAAGTGGCAAGGGAGAGGCTGAGGTGGAGGGAGTGTGGGATGGAGTTCCAGAGGGTGGGTGGAGAGTGGCAGAAGGCCTGCTCGCCAAGGGTTGGGCAAGCGATGCACGGGACGTGAAGCAGTCCGGAGCCCGCTGAGCGGAGGGAGCAAACAGGACGGTAGGGGGTTAGGAGGTCGCAGAGGTAGGGGGGAGCATGACCGTGGAAAGCTTTGAAGGTGAGGACCAGAATTTTGAACTGTATCCTCTGTGTGATGGGAAGCCAAGGGAGTCGGGTGAGGATGGGGGTGATAGGGTCGCGGAGCCTGGTGCAGGAGAGGGCAGGGGCTACAGAGTTCTGGATGATCTGCAGCCTATGGAGGGAGGAGTTGGGGAGGCCGACAAGCAATGAGTTTGCATAGTCGAACCTCGATGTAATGAAGGCATGTATGAGGGTTTCGGCGGCCCGCTGTGTGAGACAATGGCGGAGCCGGGCAATGTTGCGGAGGTGGGGGAAGGCAGAACGGGTAATGGTGCAGATGTGGGGTAGAAAGGATAGTTGAGGGTCAAACAAAGCCCCAAGGTTCTGGACTGGCTTAGTGAGATGGAGTGTGCAACCATGGATGGTGATGCTGTCAGCGCCTGAGGTGAGGAGGCGCTGAAGGGAACTGAACAGAAGAGCCTCAGTCTTGTTGATGTTCAACTGAAGAAAGTTGGCTCTCATCCAGGACTTGATGTCTGACAGACATTCTGTCAAGACAACAGTGGTCCTGGAGTCAAGGGTGGAGGCAGAGAGGTAGAGTTGGGTGTCATCCTCAGACATGTGGAAGTTCACCCCATGTCTGCAGATGATGTCACCATGGGCACTGCATCATGTGCCCCAGAAATGTAGCCACTCTCCTCAGCTCTTATTTTCTTAATTAACGACAACACCTCTGATAATGTTATTGTGATTTTTAAAACAGTCTTATCTGCACTGGAAGGACAAAGACGAGCAAGTTTTTCAAAAATAATCATTGTTCCCAATTACTCTCTCAAATTCACAACAAGGTGTTAAACACACACCTTAAGCCGGACAAAACGGGCAACCCCAATGTGTCTGGCTTAACCATCTTCCACTATAAATATAAACTTGTATTGTATAGTATTTTATCTTTCATAATTGATCAAATGAACAATTATAATTGTAAAACACTTACATGGTGAGACCATAAAACATTCATGTGATAACCTTCCTCGGAGAGTGTGAAACCAAATCCCTGTTTGCGCATTGCCCATTCCTGGGCATTACGACTTGTTGATTATACCCTTGGAAATCAGTACATGCTGCAAGGGCTCAAGGAGCGACCTTAGGTGCAGTAAAAGTGGTCACCTCTATCTGATAATAAAACACCATGGTACGGCACTGGGATTCAACCTCAATTCAAGTCCCAACACAGGAATTCAACCCCAAATACAGCTTTCTAACCTAGAGGTAAGTATGCTACCAACTCAGTCAGGCTGACACTTACCATTGTCTTGGTCTCTGTGCATAAAGACGTCTTCTTGGTCAACTCTGCTTTCTGTGCCGCCTCCAAAACTAGAGTCGTATTTGTAGCCAATTCCTGGTAACTGTTGGCTCAGCAGTTGAAGTCAATGTCAGTTCCAGCAGCAAAGCTAGGCTGAGTAGTATCCTGTTTCATTAATGCTCTGCTATTTTGATGTATTCTGCTTTAGCCCATTAGAAGGAGTATTCCTTCATGTGTCAGCTATATTTAATAAGTTATCAAAAGTTTATTTTTTGTGACAGATGGACATTGTAAGAAAGAAATAATAATAATCCTTGTATTTGAAATTGCACCTTTTAGGTCGGAATGATATCTCAAGGCTCTTCACAGGATTAAATGTGAGTGGTGACTGTATATTTTGAAGGCAAACAAGCAGCCATGAAGTGAGTGACCAATTTTATTTGGGAATCTATGTCCAGGAAACTGGGAGAATCACCCGTCTCTTTTTGAATAGTGACTTAGGATCTTCCACATCCACCTGAATAGGCAAACGGGACCTTGGTTTCACCTTTCATCTGAAGGATAATGAAACACACCCCCAACACTGTATTTGAGTGTTAGCCTCAACTTTGTGAGTCCACAGTGCTAACATAGGGCTGGAACCCACAACCTTCTGATTTAAGAGTACCATGAACCAGGCTGCACACAATATGTTAGGTTTAGGAAAAAANTCATTGGAATTTGCTGAGTTCCAAATTCACTGTTATAATTTATCCACAAGGGTTCAATAACCTTTACTAAATTCAAATTTAGATTAATAGAAATTTGAAAATCTCAGAATACTCTTATATTTCTATCAATTAACTTAAAGAACTATATGCAAGGAACAAATACATCCAGTAAGCAAAGTTCTACACAGCATTACTAACGTCAGGTATCATTGACAATGCTCCAGGCCTTAAGACATTTTATTTAAATTTTCTTTCTTCCTTTTGTAAAAAGAAACACAATCAAATGAGAACAAGGTGTGAGCTATGCAGCAATCTGTAATGATATCCAGTTTGTTGGACAGAGACTCTTGTCACACAAGTACAATCAATGGTAGTCCCAAACCAGCAGGTGGTGCCACAGCAGTGGGGACACAGGCCGCATCCCACAGGCAACTGCGTTTGATCATCGTTGAACTGAGGACAAAGGCCAGCCAGTGCCTCCCGGCAAAGCAAGATACAAGAGTCTGGAGACCTATCTCCCAGGTTGCTTTTGAACACTTCTTAGCATCCCAGCAGTTTCACATTGCCACTTATTGTCCCAGAGTTAAGTCCTGCTCTTGCAATGGGACTCTAGAAAAAAGAACGGGTGGAGCTGTGGAGTAACCAGAGCATTTTATAGTGTCATTTAGAAACATCTTTTCCAACAATCATCATTGTTCAACACACTGAGACGCTATTTAAGAGAAAAGATGGATGGCGTTTAAAACTAAAGAGAGACTGGGTATTTTCATTTTCACATTTTAGAAAGAAGAATAATTTCAAATGCTAGAAATGTAAACTGACAACGTTGAAACCACAGCAGATAAATGACCAGCATATGAAAGAGAAAGATAACAGCCAGTCAATCAGAATTTGAAAGAGAATTATAGATTAAACTTTTATCTTTCAGATGGTTGTGTCACTTGCTATGTTTCCAGCATTTACTACAGTATTTTACCCTCTAGTGCTCTGTTGGAGTTGCTGCTTCCAGCCTGTGGGGACACTACTAAGGTGAAAATCCTTCCTTCAGATGAGACATTAAACCGACGCCCTGTTCAGGTGGATATCAAAGATACCATTGATACTATTTGAAAAGTGAAGGCAGTTTCTCCCTGTGTCCTGGCCAACATTCCCCCACAAAAATCGGTTATTAACTTCATGGCTGATTGTGGGCCATTCAAAGCACGTCTCAAGATCCTCCTCTTTGAGCGTGTCTTCGGACACCCTCCTACACTCCATCCTCCCTGACCCGTACTTCTCGGGTCTAAATACCTGACTGTCCAGCGCCTTGGGAAGTCCTCCCGCCGTGAAAAGCGCTGTGCAAATGTAATTTTGTATTGTTTTGCTTTGCACAAATTGGCAACCACTTTTGTCTCTAAAACAGTCATTACTATTTACAATAAATCCCGTGAAGCCTTTTGAGACATCTACCCAATGTGAAAAGGTGCTTTATCAAAAGTAAGTATTATTTATTATAAATCTACCAGGGTCTATATTTACCCATTTATCTACCATTTCACAATATGTAGTATCAGGGCCCACCATCAGGGCCCACCATGGTCCTGTTAGGTTGGCTGCCCCAGCCCATGGGATAATGTGTCCATCCACCTGACCGCTCGCTCCCGGTCCCCGCGTGCGCAATATGGCTGCCGCTATGACCCTCACCCCCTCCCTCCCTCTTCCCTCCTCTCTACCCCCAAACCCTCCCCCCACTGCATCTCTCCCGCTCTCTCCTCCTCTCTCTCCGTCCCTCTCGCCTTCTATCCCCACTTGACCCTCCCACAACCTCCCTCTGTTCCAGCCTGGGAATCCTCCGCCGGGCTCACCGTGGCACTCGGCGTTGGCTGTCCAGCAGCAGCCACACCGACTGCCCCATTCCCCACCACACTCGCCAGCCACCCCGGACACAGACCCGGGGAGCCAACCTCTCCTCCCTTATCCCCATTCCCCCACCCCTGCCTCACAACCTGGACCCCCTCCCTCCCACACACCCTTCTGTCAACCGCTCCATCCACATCGGACTACAAAACGTCCGCTCCCTCTGTAACAAGGCCCTGGTCATCAACGATCTCATCCTTGATGAGAACGTTGATATCATGGCCTTAACAGAAACCTGGCTCACCCCAGGCGACACCTTCCCCCTCACGGAGGCCACACCACCCGGCTACACCTCCCACCACATCCCTCGCCCCAACCGCCGTGGCGGTGGTGTTGCCCTTATCTCAAGGACACCACTTGCCCTATCCCCCTACTCCTCTGGCTCTTTCCCCTCTTTTGAGCACCTCACCCTCTCCCACCCCTCCTTCCTCTCACTTAAAATCCTCCTCCTCTACCGGCCCCCTAAAACCTCTCCCACCTTTATCTCTGATATCGCAACACTTCTCACATCTTTCTGCCTCTGCTCTGATCGCCTCATCATCCTGGGTGACTTTAACCTGCACTTCACCCCCTCCTGCTCAATCTCCTCAGATTTCTCTTCCCTGCTCTCCTCGTTCAACCTCTCCCTCCACATCAACTCCCCCACTCACAGTCACGGCCACCCACTCGACTTGGTGATCACCCGGGGCCTCAGTGTCTCGGATGTCACTATCACCGACAAGGCCGTCTCCGACCACCACTTCATCTCCTTCACCACCTCCACCCCCCTCCCCACCTCCACCAGACCCACCACCATCTTCTACCGCCCCTGGAAGAAGTTACCCCCTCAATCCCTAACCTCTGCCTTGGAGTCCTCTGAACTCCTCTCCCTCTGGCCTTCAACCCTCACCGACCCCTCTTCTGCTCTCACCCTCCTCCACAACACCCTCTCCTCCACACTTGACACTCTTGGCCCCATCACCTCCCATACTGTTTCCTACTCTCGCTCCTCCCCTTCGTTCACCACCCACCTCCGCTCACTGAAGAACCAGGTGCGGGCCGCTGAACGCACCTGGTCAAATCTGGCCTAACGGTCCACCGACAAATCTGGCTGGACCTCCTCAAAATCTACCGCTCCACTCTAGCCTCGGCCAAATCGTCCTTCTACTCCAGGATAATCCTGGAGGCGAAGGACAACCCCAGGCTACTGTTCTCTACCACATCCCAACTCCTCCGTCCCCCCCGCCACCCCGCGCAGGTCATCTCCTCCAACCTTCACTGCGAGGAGATGCTGGATTTCCTTGAATCCAAGATCAAGGGAATTCGCTCCGCGGTCACTTCCCCTCCAACATCCACCCACCACCCACCCCTTCCCTCCCACACTCCGACTCCTACCCATCCTCCCCTACACACCTTCGTACCCGTTTCCCCACCCTCTGTCACCAAACTCACCTTAAACCCTTAAACCCACCACCTGCTCCCTTGACCCCATCCCCACTCCACTCCTTATCTCCCAGCTCCACCTCCTTGCCCCACATATCACAGACATCGTCAACCTGTCCCTCTCCTCTGGCTCTATTCCCATTCCCTTAAAAACTGCCACCATCACTCACACCTTAAAAAACCCTCCCTTGATGCGTCGCAGCTATCAAGCTACCGGCCCATCTCCAACCTCCCCTTCCTGTCCAAGGTCCTGGAACGAGTTGTCGCCTCCCAGCTGCGCTCTTTCCTCTCCACCATTCACTTTTCGAACCCCTTCAGTCGGGTTTCCGTGCTGCCCATAGCACAGAAACTGCCCTGGTCAAGGTCACCAATGATATCCTGACCATCTGTGACCAGGGCTCCCTCTGCCTCCTCGTCCTCCTCGACCTATCGGCAGCATTCGATACGGTCGACCATGCTATCCTCCTCCACCGCCTGTCCTCCCACCTAAACCTTCAAGGCCCTGTCCTTGAGTGGTTTAGGTCTCCCAACGTCTCCACTTTGTCTCCACAAATGGCTTTTCCTCCACCCCCCGCACTGTCTCGTGCGGTGTCCCTCAGGGCTCTGTCCTCGGTCCCCTCCTCTTCACCCTCTATATGCTCCCCCTTGGTGACATCATCCGCAGACATGGGGTTAACTTCCACATGTATGCGGATGACACCCAACTCTACCTTTCCTCCTCTACCCTCAACTCCACGACCACCGATGTCCTGACAGCTGCCTGTCCGACATCGAGTCCTGGACGAGAGACAACTTTCTTCAGCTCAACGTGCGCAAAACTGAGGCCCTCCTGATTGGCTCACGTCAGCGCCTCCGCACCTCAGGCGCTGACACCATCAGCATCCAAGGCTGCACTCTCCACCTCTCAAAGCCATCAGGAACCTCGGGGTTCTGTTCGACCCTGAGCTGTCCTTTCTCCCTCATATCCGCGCCACAACTGGCACCGCCTTCCATCACCTCCGGAATGTCGCCAGACTACGGCACTACCTCACCCCTCACGCTGCTGAAACTCTGGTCCACGCCTTTATCACCTCAAGGCTGGACTATGGGAACTCTCTCCTCGCCGGCCTTCCCGGCACCTCCCTCCACACTGCAGGTCATTCAGAACTCTGCAGCTCGTGTACTGTCCCGCACCAGACACCGCGACCACATCACTCCCACCCTCGCTCGCCTCCACTGGCTCCCCATCCCCCAGAGGATCGAATTCAAGATCCTCATCCTCACCTACAAGGCCATTCACGGCCTCGCTCCCTCCTACCTCTCCGACCTACTATCCCCCTACCTACCTGCCCGTACCCTCCGTTCCTCTGGCTCCGGTCTGCTCCACATCCCCCGCCCCAACCGCCCTACCATCGGTGGCCGGGCCTTCAGCCTCTCAGCCCCGAGGCTCTGGAACTCTATCCCCCAGTGCCTTCGCCGCCTCCTCCCTTTCCTCCTTCAAGGCCGGTCTCAAGACCTTTCTCTTTGACCGTGCCTTCAGCTCCCCTCTCGACTCTCTACCCCCTCCTCGCTCCCTCCCTTCCCTCCCCTCACCCTGACCATTTCCCCCCTGCTCGGGTCCTGACCCAACTGTAGAGCGCCTTGGGACGTCCTCCCGACGTGAAAGGCGCTCAATAAATGGAATCTTGTTGTTGTTGTATTTGGGAAATTGTTGAATTCAGCCTTAACATTCAAGCCCATTTTCTGCAGTTTTTAAATAGAAAAACAGCTTAAAAGTTAAGGCTTTACTCAAGAATTTGCAAAATTCTGGACACTCTATAATGCTACATAACTAGGGTAAATCTAGCCTTAGGTAGAATTTACCACCAGATGTGTGCATCTGCTATGATTTCACAGATTCAGGAAACAATTGTGTTTTCTGCAGTTTGGGTTCAAATTTAAGCTGCAGCGGAGTCCGGAAATTGAAGGTAACAATGAGCCATGTTTGGTCATAAATATCATATTTTTATTATTGTTAAAAATTCCAGCATGTAAAGTGCAGTGAAAAGTGACAATGAAGAAACTCTAAAATTTAATTTTTTGTGAGCTGTGTTCAAATGATCAAATAAATGACAAACAAGCCTGGCTAAATTTGTACTTTAAAGACACTATTGCATTGGAAGGGTTAACATCTTAATTTGTATTATTCTTTGTTATTCCCTATTAATTTGGTGCCAATTACTGGTACAACCTATTGAAATTGGTTATTAAAACACTGCTAACTGAAATATAAATGAAAAGAAATTTAAGGTAAACTGCAAAACTACATTTATTTATTTATTGATTGATTGATTCTAATTACTCTCAAGCCCAGAATATATTATTTCAAGCACTGTATTAATAATAAATTGAAAACAATTCAGTACAATACTCATTTAATCATAGTGTTATTTTTCATGCATTTTTCACAATTGTTTCTCCTGGACACATTGACTCCCACATCTGTAGCCGTCAGAAAAATATGCATTCAGTGAAGAGCTTACTTTAGGCAAAAAATAACTAAAATAATAATTGAGGAAGTACTGTGCTTATGAACAAGTGGAATTGTAATTATTTTCTTTTAGCTCAGTGCTGCCCTAGATGTGCTGACATCAACCAGTGAACCAGAATCAGGCTGTCAATGCAGACTTTGAAGGCCTGTCCTGCACAACTAATAGTGGGAGATATTTCCATTTAGTGTACCTAGTATATTTCATAGAAAAAGCTGCCCAGCGGAACTCACATAACTTCCATCTATATACAGATACCAAAAGGGATTCTATTAAAATAAAGCAATCACATGAAGAACACTTGCGTGTTCTGTGAATAAATGTTACTTGCAATATGTTCTGGGATGCGCTTTGGCATGGTCCAGAAATCTCTACCTTTGATATCGGGTCAACTAAAAAGCATTTGATTTTTTTCTTTCCAGGGTAAAGAAATTACAGTTCTCGTCACTTAAAAACTGTTCCCCTCTTTATACCCAGTGTCACAATCAGTCATCCTCAGGGCAAGCATAACACGGGTCAGCCTCCTCTGCCCCCAAAACATACCCTAACTTCAAGCTCAGACGAGCATCTGTTTCCTACACCAGGTATACTCTGTGCTTCTTTGAATAGTTATACCAACTTAGGCAATTAAATTCTGCTTGTCAATAAATTTACTGACTTTGCCGCCTACCTAAGAGACTACAATACCTAAACTTAGGCTCTTACGCTGGCTGACAGGAAAGATGCACACTCCAGCAGCCCGTGTGGGCTGGATTCAAACCCAAATCTCAGAGGTTCTATTCCAAAACACTATGTCAGTTAATCCCTTGGGAAATGCATTCATGAAATGATTCAGTCGTCCGATGGAAAAATAGTCTAGAAACAATTCAGTGCACAAATGTAGAAAAGACAAATTTATCTAACTTGTGTGTAAGGGACTGAAATCAGCTATGATTTCTATCTCTCGTGCCACTGTGCAGAAACATTCTTGGATTTATCATTGCTCTAACAAAAACAGAATATTAACATTAATGTAAACATGTTACATTAAGAGATTCCTGGCTTTACATTTATCACTGGCCTAATTTTCTCTGCTTATCGAGGACTGACATTCTTCTATATGAAATTGGTCCCATTTGTACCATATCTATGATATTAATGACTGATTTTATTTCTTTGATAAATAATATTTTATAAATATGAACATACTCTGCTTTATTTAGCTACGTTTTCTAACAGTAACTCTTGTAACTCTTAGAATTATCCTCCATAATTTTTATGTTGCTTGTTTTCTTCCACCTCTCACCACATCATATAAAATACCTTTCTCCTTTTTATCTGGACTAGCCCACATTGTGAATCACTTCCTCAAATAAAAATGTTCCAGGAACCAGAAGCCTTCACATTTGCTCTACATTTATTAAAAATAGTGTTCAAAAATGTATTTTGGAATAACAAACATTTGTTTCTGAGTGGGGTGGGGTGAATTTGGAAGAGGGTCATTATTAAGGAATAGATTTGCATCCAGATCATGTATAGCACAGCCAGATATTTTAACCCCAATTTCAGACGGTGTTAAGGTGATATTTCAGTCTTCCACATCAGCAACCCCTTTGACCTATCTGAATAATATATTTTGGTTAGTCAGCATTTGATATATTGCCTTCACATCAGTAGAATGTCTCAACATGTTTCACAGGACTTACTATAAAGTGTAGTGACTGTGTGTGGGACATTGTTGACGAATTTGATAGCCACTTTGAGCACAGCAATGCCCCACAGACAGCCATGAAGTCAATGATTAATTTTATCTGGGGAATTATTAGCCAGGACACCCAGAGAAACAAAAATCCCTTATCTTTTCAAATTTTGCTGTGGGATTTTTCCCATCGACCTGAAGAGGCAAGAAAGGACCCATCAACTATGACAGGAATTCACCATGGAGTGGAGGTAAGCAGCTCGACAATGATATGAGATTAATATTAAAGTGTGGCACTCTTACCTATACAATTGCGGCTACCTAGAGGAGTTGTAAAAGATTATTTCTTAGTCCTCCATTCTTCCCTCATGCCTATGTTCTTGACCTTGCCTCTTTCAAGTGCCCTCATCCATAAAAGAGGACAGCTTGTTCCCATAAGACCATAAGATGTAGGAGCAAGAATAGGCATTCGGCTCCTCATGGCTGATCTTCTAACCTAATTCCATTTACCCGCCCTATCCCCATATCCCTTAATCCCTCCATCCTTTAGAAATCTACCAACCTCAGTCTTCAATATGTTCAAGGACTGAGCATCCACAGCCTTCTGGGGTAGAGAATTCCATAAATTCACTGCCTTCTGAGTGAAGAAATATCTCCTCAACTCAGTTCGAAAAGGCTGACCCTTAATCTTAAGACTATGTGACCCCTAGTTTTAGATTCTTCAACCAGGGGAAACAGCCTCACGGCATCTACCCTGTCAAGACCCTTAAGAATCTTAAAGCTTTCTATAAGATCACCTCTAATTCTTCTATATTCTAGAGAAGATAGGCCTAGTTTACTCAACCTATCCTCATAGGTCAACCCCCTCATCCCAGGAACCAACCTAGTGAATCTACGCTGCACCCCCTCTTAGGGAGTATGTCCTTTCTTAAATAAGGAGACCACAACTGCACACAATATTCTAGCTGCGGTCTCACCAAGGTATTATACAACTGGAGCAAGACTTCCCTACTCTTGAACTCTAACCCTTTTGCGACGAACGCCACATGGCATTAGCCTTCCTAGTTGGTTGCTGTGCCTGCATACTAACTTTTTGTGACTGGTGTACAAGGACACCCAAATCCCTCTGAACACTAACACTACATAGTTTCTCCCCCTCTAGAAAATAATCCACTTTTCTATTTTTACTACCTAGGTGAATAACTTCACACTTCCCTACGTTATACTCCATCTGCCACCTTCTTGCCCACTCACCTAGCCTGTCTATTTCCCTTTGCATTCTTCGTGTGTTATCCTCACAGTTTACTCTCCCACTTATCTTTGTATCATCTGCAAATTTAGATATGTTAAATTCTATTTTCTCATCTAAATCATTGATCTAGACAGTAAATAATTGAGGCCCAAGCACTGATCCTTGTGGCACTCCACTAATCACGTCCTGCCAATCTGAGAAGGACCCGTTTATCCCTATTCTCTGTTTTCTTCCTGTTAGCCACTCTCCAATTCATGCTAATATATTACCCTTAATTCCATGGGCTCTAATCTTATGCAACAGCCTTTTATGTGGCACCTTGTCGAATGCCTTTGGAAATCCAAATACACCACATCTACTGGTTCCCCTCTATCTAACCTGCTAGTTACATCCTCAAAAAGCTCTATAAGATTTGTTAAACACGATTTCCTTTCGTAAATCCATGTTGACTCTGTCTAATCATGCTATGATTTTCTAAGTACCCCACGACTATGTCCCTAATTAAAGACTCTAGAATTTTCCCTACCATCAATGTCAGACTAACTGGTCTATAGTTCCATTTTTTGTCTCCCGCCCTTCTTAAATAGTGGCGTTACAAGTACATAAACAGGAAGAGACCATCAAAAGTGAATATGGGTCCATTGCAGGCAGGGACAGAAGAAATTATAATGGGGAATAAAGAAATGGCANGTCATTAAACAAATATTTTGCTTCTGTCTTCAAGTTAGAGGACACTAAAATCTTACCAAAAATAGAGGGGAACCTGGAGGCTAATGTTTGTGAGGAACGTAAAAAAATGAACATCAGTAAAGCCTGATGTTATACTCCATCTGTCACCTTTTTGCCCACTCGCCTAGCATGACTATTTCCCTTTGCATTCTTCGTGTGTCATCCTCACAGTTTACTCTCCCACCCATCTTCGTATCATCTGCAAATTTAGATATGTTAAGTTCCATTTTCTCATCTAAATCATCTTCCAATCAATGGGAACCGTTCCAGAATCCATGGAATTTTGGAAAATCAAAAACAAAGCATACACTATCTCTGCAGCCACCTCTTTTAAAACCCTAGGATGCAGGCCATCAGGTCCAGGGGATTTATTGGTTTTTAATCCTATCAATTTCTCTAGAAGCAAAATATTTGTTTAATGACTTTTCCATTTCTTTATTCCCCATTATAATTTATTCTGTCTCTGCCTGCAATGGACCCACATTCACTGTTGATGGTCTCTTCCTCTTTATGTACTTGTAAAAACTCTTACAATCTGTCTTTATGTTCCTAGCTAGTTTACCCTCATATTCCATTTTCTCCTTCTTATCATTTTCTTGGTTTTCCTTTGCTGATCTCTAAAGCCCTCCCAATCCTTGGGTTTTCTGCTCTTTTTAGCAGTATTATAGGCCTCTTCTTTTAATTTTATACTTTCCCTAACTTCTCTAGTTAGCCAAGGTTGAACCACTTTTCCTGTGGTATTTTTATTTTTTGAGGGAATATGTGATCGCTGGGAATTATGTATTATATCCTTAAACGTTTGCCATTGCTGGTTTACCGTCATTTTTTAAATCTAATTTCCCAGTCTATTTTAGCCAAATCTCCTCTCATACCTGCAAAGTTAGCTTTATTTAAATTTAACACCTTTGGTTCGGATTCAACTATATCACTCTCTAACTTAATGTTAAATTCCACCATGTTATAGTCACTCTGCCCTAGAGGAGCCTTAATTCGTTACACAATACAAGATCTAAGATAGCCTGTTCCCTGTTGGTTCCTCAGAGTACTGATCTAGAAAACTATCTCTAATGCATTCTATAAACTCATCCTCTAATTTACTTTTGCCAATTTGCTTTTCCCAATCTATGTGAAGATTAAAATCACCCACTTTTAGTGTATTCCCCTTGTTAGACGTTCCTCTAATTTTCTGGTTAATACTCTGCTCAATACTGTAACTGCTGTTTGGGGGTCTATAAACTACTCCACTAGTGTTTTCTGCCCTTTTTGTTTCTTACCTCCACCCATACATCCTGATTTTCTGATTTAAAATCTATCCTCTCTACTGTTTTTATCTCATCCTTTATTAGCAGGGCTACCCCCCCACCTCATTTTCCACATTGCCTATCTTTCCTATACGTCGAATAACCCGGAATGTGTAACTTCCATCCTTGGTCTACCTGCTGAGAAGTTCACACAAGCAGCCCAGGGTGACTTACTTCCAGACCATGCCTCCCTGCCTCTGCTTGAACACCTTACCCTCTGCCTTCCCTCCCAGCTCTCTCTAAAAATCCTCTTACTTTACCGGCCCCCAAAATCCTCCACCACCTTCATCTCTGACATCTCCATCCTCCTTGCTTTCCTTTGCTCCGGCCGCCTCATCATCCGAGGGTACTTCAACCTCCACTTCACCCCCTCCTGCTCCACCTCCTCAGACTTCTCCTTTCCCCTCTCCTCTTTCAACCTTTCCCTCCACATCCACTTTGCTACCCACACCCACAATCATATGCTCGACCTGGTGATCACCCGGGGCCTCAGTGTCTCGGATGTCACCATCAGTGACAAGGTCATCTCTGACCACCATTTAATCTCCCTCAACTCCCATATCTCTCTCCCCACTGCCTCCACCGCCCATGGAAGAAGATCTCCCCTCAGTCCCTCTACGCTGCTCTGGAGTCCTCTGAACTCCTCCCCCTCTGTCCCACCTCTCGCACCCACCCTCTCGCTGCGCTTACTCTTCTTCACATCATCCTCTCCACTACACTCGATGCCCTTGCCTCCCTCACCTCCCGAACTGCCTCCTAGTCCCGATCCTCACCATGGTTCACCAGCCACCTCTGTTCGCTTAAGGGCTGGATGCGGTCTGCTGAATGCACTTGGCTCAAATTTGGCCTAACGGTCCACCGCCATATCTGGCTGGACCTCATCAAGACCTACCGCTCCGCTCTCGCCTCGGCCAAATTAACCTTCTATTCCAAGTTAATCCTGGAGGCGAAGGGCAATCCCAGGCTCCTGTTCTCCACCGCCAACCGGCTCCTCCTCCCTCCCCGACACGCCTCGTAGATTTTTTTTCTCTGACTCTCACTGCAAGAAAATGCTGGACTTCCTCGAGTCCAAAATCGAGGGAATCTGCTCAGCTGCCACTGCCCTCCCAACTTCCACCCCCTCCCTACCCCCACTCCACAAAATTACCCATCCAACAATTACCCATCTCTCCTTCCACACCTTTGAACCTGTCAACCACTCCTCTGTCTCCACCACCATAACCTCCATGAAGCTCACCACCTGCTCCCTGGACCCCATCCCAAACCCTCTCCTTAAATCCCAGCTCCACCTCCTTGCCCCACTACTCACCGACATTATTAACCTCTCCCTGTCATCCTGCACTGTTCCTACCCCCCTCAAAACAGCCATTATCACCCCGACCTTGAAGAAACCTTCCCGCGACCCATCACAGCTATCCAGCTACTGGCCCATCTCAAATCTCCCCTTCCTATGCAATGTCCTTGAGAGCCGTTGCCTCCTAGCTTCGCTCTTTCCTCTCCTCCCACTCCCTCCATGAATGCCTCCTGTGGACAGCATGGAAACTGCTCTGGTCAAGGTCACAAACGACATCCTGACCATGTGTAACCAGGGCTCCCTCTGCCTCCTCGTCCTCCTCGACCTCTCTGCCATCTTTGACACCATGGACCACTCAATCCTCCTCCACTGCCTCTCCTCCCACCTCAACCTTCAAGGTTCTGTCCTTGACTGGTTCAGGTCCTACCTTTCACACCGCCTCCACTTTGTTGCAGCAAACAGCTTCTCCAGCCCCCGCACCGTCTCATGCGATGTTCCTCAGGACTCTGTCCTCGGTCCCCTCCTCTTCACCCTCTGCATGCTCCCACTTGGTGAAATCATCCGCAGACATGGGGTAAATTTCCACACGTATGCGGATGACACTCAACTCTCTGCCTCTACCCTGAACTCCAGGACTACTAGCGTTCTGACCGACTGCCTGTCCGACATCAAGTCCTGGATGAGGGACAACTTTTTCCAACTCAACGTCAGCAAGACTGAGGCCCTCCTGATTGGCTCAGTGCCTCCGCACCTCGGGCGCTGGTCGCATCAGCATTCACACTCAACCTCACGAAGCCGGTCAGGAACCTGGGTGTCTTGTTTGACCCTGAACTGTCCTTTCTCCCCCACATCCGCGCCATGACCGGCACTGCCTACCATCACCTCTGCAACATTGCCAGACTCTGCCACTGCCTCACCCCTCAGACTGCCTCGCGTCCTCCCTTGCCTCCTTCAAGGCTGGTCTCAAGACCCTTCTCTTTGACCGTGCCTTTGGTCGCCCTCCCACCTCTCTACCTTCCTTCACCCCTACACCACCCCTCCCCCATGCTTGGGCCCCGACTCCTGACTGTTCAGCTCTTTGGGTCATCCTCCCAATGTGAAATGCGCTCTATAAATGTAATTTTGTTGTTGTTGTTGCTTGCTACTTTCTGTAGATTTCTTGGATAAAAGTAAACTCACGTTTTCTACCACATTCAAATTATTACTTGAAATGAGTTGTAGCACCACAACTTGTCTGATTTATCCATTCAGGTACACTTCCTTCCCCAGGGCTTTACTCATATCAAGGTGTCAACCTGGCTCAGTTGGTAGCACGGTTGCCTCTGAGTCAGAAGGCTGTAAATTCAAGCTGAACATTGAACTCACAGTCTAGGCTGACACTCCAATGCCATGCTGGCGTGTGCTACATTGTTGGAGGTACCGTCTTTTGGATGAGGTCCAGTTTACCTTTTCTGGTGAACGTTAAAGATCCCAAGGCACTATTTGAAAAGGGAAAGGAGTTTCTCCCTGTACCTTGGCCAACAATTCCTCAAATAAAATTGGTCTTTCATTTTGCATCTGTTTGTGAGACATAGTTGTGTGTAGATTGGTTTACTTGAGCTTCACCATGCTTATTGCTGTTGCTGCCAAACAAAGTAGTGCTTAATTTATTTGCCAGTATATAGAAGAGAACGGAGTTTGTAATTATAGAACTAGAACATTGCTTGATAACTATGTTAATATATATTCATTATTCTATAACTTCAGGGAAATGTTCCTGCATTTTTATAGAGGGAATGAACAACAGATACTCAATGTCCCAGCTTTGATTTAATTAAGATTAGTTCACAGAGCTGCTCTGTACCCAACATTGAACCCACTCATCAGTGCATTCCACTTTCACTTTCTGAATGCTTCTAACTGAGTTGTAACTTCTGTGACAATAACCATCTTGTGTCATTGGCAAACTGTCATTGGAAGGGCCCTAAATAGTTATAATTTTTGTAGCTTTTGCCTCAAAGTAAACTGAAAATAATGAACCATGGTAGAATGGGTCAGGATCCTGTCTCTCCACCTTTGGGAGTGGTAGGATGAGTCTCCTCTCTCTGCCAGTTGCACATTTCCTACATAAAACCTGACAATTGAAACTGTACTGTATATGACTTGGGTCTGCTTCATCCTAATGCAACACACTACACTCAGTACCAAGAACTTGTACCATTTTGCAGCAGGCTTGAGCACTTGAGCACAAAAAACACCAAATAAAATCTAAAAGGGAAGAAAAGGATAGATTTATAGAAAATCAGACAAAACAATCCAAACTTCCATTGAAATGAATTAGTTGAAAAGAAACTATCAATAATTAATAAAAGAAAAGGATCAAACATCTTTGAGTCTGTGTTCAACAATAATGATCTTAAAATTAAAATTAATTGCATTAAGATTGCATTTAATTGTATATGCAACATCAATTAAATGTCTGATCTTTATGCTTTCATTAACGGCATTTCATTTAATTAATTGCAACTATTAAAGGAAAGACTTGAACACTAGACATATTTAACGTTCAAAGATTAAAGAATATTACATTTCCCACATGGAGTCCCTCTGCAAATTAACTAATTATCAGAAGAAACAGGACAGTAAGACAAGGAGTCCTTGTTCAAATTGTCAGGAAAGTGACAGGTAGACCTAACTAACTATGGTTCCTTGAATTTTATTTTATTTTTAGGGGGGGTCAGCTGGGTGTCTGACACGTGCGAAAACCCATCACCGTGCTTAACAATATCCAAACCAGATTTCCACTGTTAAGCGCTCTAAGACACTATCCTGCATGGTGGGTGCTATATAAGTCAACTTGTTGTTGTTGAGAGTTCCATGCATCCCACCTACACATGGAAATTCTCATATACTGGTTGTTTGTAGGAAATTGTTATATTCAGATTGGCCACGTTGGCCTACAAATATCAACACTACTACACTTCACAGTACATCTTTAAAGCATTTTGAGACATCTCAATAACATAATAAGGTGCTATAACAAATGAGAGAATGAAAGAATGATTACATGTTATTATAACAATAATGGGATTTATTTGTGATTTAACTCATATTACAGTTTTAGGCAGGTTATTAGAGCAAACAATCATAAGAGTTTCAATGGGTACAATACAATGTTTACTCTTCACACGATCACAAGATTGGTCTGGATGAAGAAGGCCTTTTGGCCCATCTGATCTCATCCCTGCAGAACACATACTTTAGTGTTCTCCATCAAAGCAACAAGCTACTCTTTAAATGAATCCAGTGTTCTCTGCCAACCTTCCTGCCAACCTATTCCTTTTTTATCTTCTACTTAAAGTGCTTCTACAAACAGCAAGTGACTTGATTCTTGACCACAGAATTCCGTACGTCTCCAAAGTGCGTCATGTTTACCATATTATTTCACCCATAGCATCAAAACCATCAAAGAGTTTCATGCAGTCTGAACATTTTTATCCCTGCATTATGAACAACTAAATTAAAGAATGATTGAATCCTCTTCTCTCCTGCACTGCAGCACTGAGGAATGCCAGAACTCTCTTGAGATGATTCATTTTGTGCAGCTAATTATTTCTGAACTTAAAAAAACTCCAAAATGTAATTCACTTATGACCTGCTAATAGCATATCAATGAGGGGAAAAAATTCTCCATCTCCTCCCCGTGCAGGTCAGATCAATATTATTTCTGGCTTCCTGGGTAGCTGGTTGACATGCAATAACAACATTAAATTCAATTGAGAGTGACAGTGCTGAATATTTTCCCAGGGTCATACAAGTGATGCCAAATATTTTAACACAGTTCTACACAATTATTGGAACACTGTGTTTTTTTTAATACAGTTGTGCTACCATCAAATCACAAGCTTTAAGGAACTCCTTTTATGTAGAAAATCTTTACCTGAGTGCAGTGTGTACTGCTGAGAAACAAACAGCGTTATTATTACACTGTGTTTTTTTTAATACAGTTGTGCTACCATCAAATCACAAGCTTTAAGGAACTCCTTTTATGTAGAAAATCTTTACCTGAGTGCAGTGTGTACTGCTGAGAAACAAACAGCGTTATTATTATCATTGGATGATTTGAATAAGCAAATCGGTTTGTGAATTTTATCTCCTTTCCAGATACAGTTATGATGGGAGTGTGCGTTGATCTGAGTTTTAAAGCTGATCATGCCACATGGAATCTCAGATATGCACAAACAGACAGAGAAGTTTAGGAACTCTCTGGCTAGTCAAAGTTGTGATCTTGAGCAGAATTAAGTCTCTACTCCTGAGATACATGTGGAAGTAATGAAGAGAGAGCATGTACAGGCACAGACATACAAAACACACATAGACCCACATACACACTCATACATTCATACATACATATAGACATACACACACACATGTTGACATACATACACTTTGAAGGAATTTGTTTACAAATTAAACAGTCAATTTAAAATTTAAAATGTAATTTGCAAATACAGGGTATACTGTGTAATGTCATCACACATACAAACATACATGTACATACAATGATCCTAACATTTAATAAAACATTTTTCACATCAGGAAAATATCTCAAATGCGCTTCACAGGATTTACTGCAAAGTGTAATGACTGGATTTTGTATGAAAATGTCTACAATTAACTCAAGTCCCAACATGAGGCTTTAACCCACAAACTTTAGATCTATAAGTGAGCTGGCAACTGAGTCAAGCTGACATTCGCTAAACATTTTTCAGCTCATCACAATCTAGAAGTTTACAGATTGAAATGGTCATCCACAAAATGACAGTGTCACACAGATAATTTTTGGGAACTCCATCAAGCATTGAGAATGCAGTACGTTTGCTCTTAAAAAAAGAAGATCAATACATCTTGGAGCAAGCATAAACGTGATAGGCTGAATGGCTTTTTGCTGTGCTATAAATTTCTATGGTCCTGTGGTTCAAAGAGAGGCAAACGGCAAGATTTCTCACACCTTCCATTATAAAGTTGCAGGTTGAGTCAGAGAAAGAAAACAAACCTTGAGTGGTTTGAGTCGAAGTGATCTTATGGGTAGCTTTGTTTGAGGGCATATGTTTAATGCAGGAGAACCAGTGGAGTGAAAAGCACTTTGCATGTCAACTGACACTTTTGAACTGGCATTGAACCCATTCAAGAGTGATAATTTATCCTTTACATACAATTGTATTCTATGATATTGATTCTATTGTGTGTAATACATTACTATTGTTGGTAATGCGTTTAGTGTTTTGTTTCCATAAAAAAAGATTGATCGATCGATGATGCAAACAAATAAAGAATACAAAGGGGTCATGGGGACAAATTGGGGAAATGGGATTATAAGACTGCCATAAACACTGCAGAAACAGTCTTGATGGCCCAAAAGGTCTCTCACTATTCCCATTCTGAGGGTGAAACCCTAGGTGCCTACAATAAGGGCAGTGCTTTTTTTATAGACCTATTGCTGCTTAGATTCAGTAAAGCCTCCCTCTGGTAAGTGTATTAGACATTAATGCCAACTGCAAGACAAATGGGCAACAATGTTTAAAAAGACCAATAGCCCAATGAGCACAGCAAGATGATAGGGATCTATTTTGTACTCTAAGTTCCAAAGTAAGAGATGGTGTTCTACAATGACAGAAAGTGAAGCAGATTTAGCCTTGAGGTTCAAATGGTGTCATCATAAAACACATGACACATTTTAAAGCTAGTGTTGATGGGGTGAAGAAGTCAACTCTCAAACCAGTGATGTCCAGCTGAGTTCTAGCTCACTATGGCAGATGTGCTGTGTAACAGGCCACCGCACTATCAATGCCCAGGGGCAGCTATCTGTGCATTAATTGTTACTGTAAGCAAAAGGCTTGAGAGAACATTTGGACTTTGCATGAATCTTTCCCAGACATTCATGGTATTGGATGGTAAGCAGAGGAAACACAAATCATAGTACACTGAAGGTGAAGGCCGAAAGAGTAGACAAGGGTAATGCGGTAGATGTAATATATTTAGATTTCCAAAAGGCATTCGATAATAATAGACTAATGAATAACGTCAGAGCATGTGGAGTCAGGGGAAAAATAGCAGAATGGATAGCAAGCTTGCTACAAAACAGAAAACAGAGAGTAGGGGTAAAGGATAGCTACTCAGACTGGCACGGGGTGGGCAGTGGTGTCCCACAAGTATCAGTATTGGGACCACTGTTGTTCACAATATACATCAATGATTACCCTGATCGGGAATCAGCAGTACAATTTCAAAACTTGTGGACAATACCAAATTGGGGGGAGTAGTTAATACAGAGGAGGACTGCAACAAATTACAGCAAGACATTAATAAACTTGCTGAATGGGCATTTAAATGGCAAATGCATTTCAATGTAGAAAAGTGTGAGGTGGTACATTTTGGTAGAAGGAATAAGGAAGTTGCATAAATCCTGGAAAATAGAAACCTAAATGGGGTAGAGGAGCAAAGGGATCTAGGGGTACACATACACAATTCAATAAAAGTAGCGATGCTGGTTAATAAGGCCATAAAAAGGCAAACCAGGCATTGGGGTTCTTTCTAGAGGGATAGAAATAAAAAGCAGGGAAGTTATGCTAAACTTCTACTGAACCTTGGTTAGACCACACTTAGAATACTGTGTGCAGTTCTGGTCCCCACGTTATAGAAGGGATGTAGAGGCACTGGAGAGGGTGCAAAGGAGATTCACAAGGATGATCCCAGAACTGAGAGGTTATACCTATCAGGAAACGCTGAACATGCTTGGATTCTTTTCTCTTGAAAAGAGGAGGGTAAGGGGTGACCTGATAGAGGTGTTTAAAATGCTGAAAGGTTTTGATAGGGTAGACATAGAGAAGTTGTTTCCACTTGTGGGAAGACCAAAACCAGGGGCCATCAATATTAAATAGTCACAAATAGATCAAATAAGGAAGTTAGAAGAAATTTTTTCACACAGAGAGTAGTGGGAATGTGGAACATGCTACCACAAGGAGTTGCTGAGGCAAATAGCATAGATGTATTTAAGAGGAAGCTAGATAGGTAAATGAGGGAGAAAGGAATAGAAGGTTATGTTTGCAGGCTTAGTTGAGGAAGGGCAGGAGGAGGTTCATGTGGAGCATAAACACCGGCATAGACCAGTTGGGCCGAATGGCCTGTTTCTGTGCTGTATATTCTAATGTATTCTAATGTAATAATGAATAATACTTATAGAATCATAGAATTAAACAGCACTGAAGTAGGCCATTCAGCCCATCGTGTCTGTGCCAGCTCGTTGAAAGGAGCTATCCAAATCAATCCCACTCACCCGCTCTCTCCCCATAGCCCTGCAAACTTGTCCTCCCCAAATAATTATCTACTTCTCTCTTAAAAGTTCTCATTGAATCAGCTTCCATCACCCTTTCAGGCAATGCATTGAAAAACTTTCTCCTCACCGCACTTCTGCTTCTTTTAACAACTATTTGAAATTGGTGCCCTCGGGTTACCGACCCACCCGCCAGTGGAAATAGTTTGTCCTTGGTCACCCTATCGAATCCCCTCATAATTTTGAAAATTTCTGTTAAGTCTCCTCTTAATCTTCTCTGCTCCGAGGAGAATAATCTCAGCTTCTCTCACCTCTCCTGATAATTGAAGTCCCTCATTCCTGGGACCATTCTGGTAAATCTCCTTTGCACCCTCTCCAAATCCTTGACATCCTTCGTAAAGTGTAATGCCCAGAACTGAACACAGTCTCTAGCTGAGGGCTAACCAGTGTTTTATAAAGGTTCATCATAACCTCCTGACTTTTGTATTCTATGCCCCTATTTATAAAGCCTAGTGTCCTGTATGCTTTTTTAACAGCTTTATCTACCTGTCCTATGACCATCAAAGGTTTACTTATATTAACCCCCAGGTCTCTCTGTTCCTCCACCCCCTTTATGATAGTACCATTAGCTTATATTGCCTCTCCTCATTCTTCCTCCAAAAATGCATCACTTCACATTTCTCCACGTTAAACTTACTTAATCATTTCAAACGTATTACAATCAAATTTTACAGACACAAAGCAACAACTTTGGCAAATCAGTATGTGCACCTAACTCTCCCCAGATATCACAATCAAAACCCCCCAAAAATCACCACTAAAAAATTCATAACTGTTAGCAACACAACTTTAAAAATTACACCAAATAAATAAGTTTAACCTCAACATCAGCAACAACAACAAGAACAACTTGCATTTATATAGCAGGGCAAAGTCTTAAGATGCTTAACAGTGATGGAGCCTGACCCTGAACCAAGAGAAGATGACCATAGGAACGGTCGAAGAGGAAGGTCTAACAGTGAGGTGTGCTATGCAGTGGTGAAGGATGAAATCAGTGCTCAAAAAACTGTGGCTGATTTCATCTTGAGCAATTCTCCTAGTAATATAATGACATAATGTAATGTAATATAATATGCTCAGCATCCACTGGGCAGTCTTCTCCACAGCCCCCACCCCAGCCTCATCCAGCTCCCAGCATTGGAGGGGCTTGCAGACACATCACTCTTTGGCCCAAATGTGTATCAGCCTGGTACAGTTGATAGCTCTCTCATCTCTGAGTCAGAAGATTCAAGCCCCATGTCAGAATTTGGAAATCATATAGTCTAAGCTGTCACTCCATCTGGCTGATTCAATAAATGATCCCATGGCACTATTTGAAAAGAGAAACAAGTTTCTCTAGGTGTCCTGGCCAACAGTACCGAAAATAAAAAAATAGTCACTCACATCATGGCTATTTGTAGGTCATTGCAATGCACAAATTGGCTGCCACATTCTCCCAAAACACACAGTCATCTTGTACAGTTCTTTAGTACGTCCTTCTGATGTGAAAGATGCCATACAAATGTAAGGGTTATTAGTAGTAGTGGTGGTATTTATTAGTATTATTAGAAATCCACGACAAGCAACACACAGCTACAACCTTGTCCACTATGAGTGGACAACAACAACAACAGTGGAGTTCTGTCGCTCAGTGGTTAGAGCACTCGCCGTACAAGCGAGACACCTGGGTTCAATTCCAGGCAGCGCGAAACCTTGGGCAAGTTTCCTTACTCCACACGCCTAATAATAATCCTTCCAAAACAAAACAATAATAAATTGGTCATTTTCAATCCACGACTGTTTGTGGGACACTGCTGTGCACAATTGGCTGCCGCGTTTCGCCCACAAATATACAGTCAATTCACTTTACAGTATATCCTGTGAAGCGCTTTGAGACGTCTAGAAGACGTGAAAAGCGCTATATC
This sequence comes from Callorhinchus milii, assembly GCF_018977255.1. Lineage (NCBI taxonomy): Eukaryota > Metazoa > Chordata > Chondrichthyes > Chimaeriformes > Callorhinchidae > Callorhinchus > Callorhinchus milii. Next base: position 72,741,781 of record NW_024704742.1, on the reverse strand, counting down.
AAATGCAAGGCTTATTATTATTATTAACAACAACAAAATTACATTCATAGTTTCTTTCACGTCTGGAGGACATCCCAAAGCGCTGTAAGGATATATTGCATTGCTCCTCTCAAGTGATCTGTTGATTTAAAAACTGTAACCATTGTGCCCAAGAAGCAATCCATGTAGCTTGTGAAGCCCATTGAACACTTGAGGATCATAACCAAAATTCGAGTATCTAACAGAGAATTTAGAAGGAACTATTTGACACAGGAATTAGTGAGATTGTGGCACTTGTTGCCTGAAGTGTTGGTTGAATCGGATAGTATAGATACATTTCAGAGACTCGTGTAGAGTATAAACACTGTCATAGACTGGTTGGACCGAGTGGCCTTGTTTCCGTGCTGTGCATTCTGTGGAGTCTTGTAACCTAATGGTTAGTGAGCAAGAGGACCTAGGTTCGATTCCCAGCAGAGCAAAATGTTAGGCAAATTTCTTTACTCTACACGCCTCTGTTTAATTGCTAGTTAGTAAGTAGGAACCAGGTTCTTAATCGATTGGCGGCTCTTTTTCGGGAGTAATAATAATAATTTGGTCACTCAATCCACAACTGTTTGTAGGATAGGACACTGCTGTGCACAATTGACTGCGGTGTTTCACCCACAAAATATACATTGACCACACTTTATAGTATATTCTGTGAAGCACTTTAAGACGTCTCAAAGACGTGATAACAACAAAACAACAAAATTACATTTGTAAAGTGCCTTTCACGACGGGAGGAAGTCCCAAGGTGCTGGACAGTCGGGGATCAGGACCTAAGGTGCTATATCAAATGCAAGGATTATTTATTATTATTAAATCTTTGAATCATGAGAGGATCCAGAGAACAGGCAGTTTGATGTGGAGAATCCTCTCATGGCTGCCCCCACCCCCAACCTAAACATTCATTTGCTAAAGCCTTTCCTGTACATGCTTGCCGGGGATTCAAAGACAAGGCTGGGATTGCTATGTTTTACCTTTGTCGGCCAGGTGTCTGATACGTGCGGAAACCCATCACCATGTTTAAGAGTATCCAAACCAAGCTGAGAATTCCATGCATCCCACCTACACATGGAAATTCCAGAGATATATTGTTGGAATGATATGTGCACTTTCTAACTAAAGGGACACATCCTACTCACCTAATTCCAGACAGTATTGGGCGCAGGTTGGCAAGAGTCAAGAGCCAAGACTTGCGGACCCCAGAGTGTGTGTTGGGATAACTGCTGGAATCGAACCAGCTAAAACCACATAACTTACCATTGATATTGCTATGTGGGTTCCCTGCACTTGAGGGAAATATCATAAAAACCCAGCTGGTGTTCCTGCTGCTGTTGGTGTGCCCGACTGAATGAATTCAATCTATCCATTTGCAAGTAATGATAATCCTTGCATTTGATACAGCACCATATCACATCAACAAGACATCTGAAAGCATTTCACAGGATATATTCTAAAGTGGAGTCCTGTAGCTCAGTGGTTAGAGCACTCGCTTTACAAGCGAGAGACCTGAGTTCAATTCCAGGCACAGGGCGAAACCTTGGGCAAGTTTCCTTACTCCACACAGAGCCTAATAATAATCCCTCCAAAACCAAAAACAATAATAAAATTGGTCATTTTCAATCTACGACTGTTTGTGGGACATTGCTATGCGCAATTGGCTGCCGCGTTCGCCCACAAATATACAGTCAATTCACTTTACAGTGTGTTCTGTGAAGCGCTTTGGGATGTCCTCCCGACGTGAAAAGCGCTATATCAAATGCAAGGATTATTATTAAAGTGGCGTGACTATGTTTTTTTTTGCGCATACACATAACATTAGCACTGAAAAATGATGACGACTCCCAGATCACTCATGCAGACTTTGGAAGAAACCAATCAAAAGAATTGTCACCTTTTCCTCCATGGACAGCACTGTCTGAGCTCTAGTTCTGTCCACCACGTGGTGGTGGACCTCATCGCAGTGGGTGATGGTAACCTTTGGCAGCCTTCGTCCGTGAAGACATTGTGCCATCTCAAAATAGCTGTACTGCATTTTGTATTTTGTGTTCGTCCCATCCCCAAAGTAGCCTCCATATGGACTAGTTAATAGCACTCAAGTCTCTGAGTCAGAAGGTTGTGGGTTTAAGCTCCACATCTTACGTTAGGCCTTTGAACTCACAGTCTAGGCTAACAATCCAATACAGTGCTGGGAGTGGATCACAATGTCAGAGATGCTGTCTTTTGAATAAAACATTAAACCAAGTCTGCCTGTTTGGATGGACATTATAGATCCCATGCCACTAATCAAAAAGAGAAGATTCTCCTGGTCAATAATCCTCTAAATAAAGTTGGTCGCAACTTCATGGCTGTTTGTGGGATATTGCTAAATGCTCATTAGTTGTCGTAGTCACTTACAATACATACAGTCACTACACTTTACAGTAAATCCTGTAAAGCACTTTGAGGCATCTTCAAAGGAGCTACTGTAATTCATTTGCAGTGGTCCTGCCTCTGTTGTCCTGCCCCTGTTGTCCTGCCCATGTTGTCCTATACCTGCTGTCCTACACCTTGTGTCCTATATCTGTTGTCCTATATCTGGTGTCCTGCTCCTGGTGTCCTGCTCCTGATCTCCTATGCCTGTTACACTGTGCCTGTACAACTGAGTCAAGGTAACTCTAGACTAGAGGTTCCTTTATGGTTGAATCAGTGGTACGTTTCATCAATTGGAGGAGCCGAGCATGGATTCCCATTGACCGGGTATGGGTTTTGGCATGACTGCTGGAACATCGCTTAAATTTGACCAAAGGAATACTGAATATCATGCTACCCTCTTTGTGGGTTTTATGCACAAATTGCACTTTTATGCCATTGGCTACGGCACAAACAAAACAGGAATTCAATTCACTGATCCGTGTGATAACTTTCACTATTCAGAGAGAGCTTTTAGCATTCACAGGACCACATTCAATTCCAGGATGCTGACTAGTTAGTGTAAGATAATTATACTTGGTCTGGTTAGTCCTTCAGGTACACAACTCTAGAAGGTCAGACAGTAAATTACAAGACATTCCAGGTACACAGGACTATGATTTGACTGCACAGACTATAGCTTGTCAACTACAAGACGTGACAAGACAGAAAATGCCCAAAGATAGAGTATTCAGTGTTTGCATTAAGTGTGATAGTGGGAGAAATCGTAGCAAATGTAAAATGGGCACAAGAACTGATTTTTTAAAAAATATATTATTATTTGAACTTGTCTTAACATTTATTATTAGTGGTGTTGGGTTAATGTTATAGTAATAAAATTGTCCTGATGTTTGAGAAACCTTAATTCTGCCATACTTGTGTTTACACAGTTAAATGCATGAGGTGTAAACCAAGGAGAAAAGAGTTTCTAAAAATCTACCGAAGGTTTTACAATTAAAAAGTAGAATTTTGGTGCCCAGTTTTTATGGTAGCAATTTTTGGACAGAGAACACTCAAAAACTAATCAAACCCAGACAGGCAGCAAACTTTAATAACCATAATACTTACTTTGTAACAATTCATAATAATTTTCTTCATGTGATTTATATAAAGAAACAAAACATATGCAACACTTGATGGTGTAATGTCACTTAAATCTGACCAAAGGAATATCAAATGCCACATTATGCCTTCCACTTTGTGGGTTTTCCCGGGTTTATGCCTAAATTGTACTTTTATGCCATTGGCCACGGCACAAAAAAACATAGTTATGCTATAAATTATACTGGTAGTTATCAAAGTTTCTCAAACATCAGGACAGCTTTATTATTGTAACATTAAACCCAACACCACTATGATAATGCAGCCAGAAAAATTCCCTGTCTTAAAAAATAAATGTCACTAAATTACTCCAAAACATATGAGGTAAACATTTCCACTAATACAGCACCAGCACCACTCCCAGTGCCCACACAGCACATAATATTTAAATGCGTCCTTGAGAGAAGATATTGCACTTTCCTCTCCCGCAGCTATCAGTATAATTTATAGCATAAATATGATATGATTGAATAAAAGGCAGAAAATGTAGCATGTGGTAATGGAAAGTAAGTTATTGATTACAAAGTAAGCTCCCAACAGCCTAAGATTGTGGTCCATCTTTTAGATTGAAACCAAGTTCCAACTTCCCACTCCTTGTCTTTGCTAAAATAACCGATGCTGTGGCTGTACCCAATGAATATAATTTAATGCCATAGAAGAAACACAATGTATAATCTTGGATTAAACTTAAAGGATGACTTAACACCAGAACAGCACAAACCAATGCAATGTTTGTCCCCCTGAGGGGTTGTATGCACAAAACAACTTTAATAAACAAGGGATTGAAGAAATGAAAAATATTGAGATACGGTATAAGAAGGAAAATTGGCTGGAGATGGAGATCTCATCAGTAATTCCTTGTACTACAATAACACCGGATGCTGGGGTTTGTGTCAGCTCTTACTGAGAATACAACAATGTCGGAGGGAAAATGAGTAGCTGGTAAAGTATAGATAGACCATCAGCAGAGGCAAATGACTTGAAGCAATGATTCCTTTTGGCTGTTATTATAATCACAGCAAAGGTTAAAGTATCTTTACACAAAGGACAAAAAACTTCCCTCATGACTTTTATCACAGTGTTTAAAACTCTTCACATCCCTGTAAATTGGCAGTTCTATGTGATTCTGTGCAGGATATTATTTTAATAATATTCACCTCAGATTGCAGAGAACCTTCTAAAGTTTGTGATCACACATTACTGATGATCCACATAGGTTGGACAGGCAGGATCCTTACTAACTTGATGGCACATGTTTTAGAAGCAGAGTCTTCCATTGTCATGCAAAATTGCCTTCCACTTTGTGTTGCCTTTGTTATTGGTACTGTAAAACCCTCCTTTTTCATAGTCACAGAGCTCTACATCCTTGCATCCCTCAGGTGGAAGATGTGTACAAGGTCACCTTCCTTGCATGGCTCTATCATAACCCTCCTCTATTGATTACCCAGGCACTCATCCTATGCAATCTCCTCGATACTGCTGTCTCCTCGATACTGCTGTCTCCTCGATACTGCTGTCCCCATTCATGCCAGCATTTAAGTTGAAGTCTGATCATTCAGGTGGGTGAGAGTGATGTAATTGGAGATGAGAGTGTGCTGGTTCAGACACTTGCCCACTGGCAATACCTTAATCTGTGGAGAGTGAAGAAGACAACACTTTGCAATCACAGAGACCTATAGCTGGTCATTACTGCAGCATCTGTGCTCCATCATTGCGGCTGTCAGGTACAGCACCGGTATTGAACACTATGGGCATATCAGTGCATATGTGATGGTACGTTCACAAGATGCTACATTCTTTGATGATTTGCAATGTACAATCACATACAATCAGGGATGTCTTCAAAACCTTTTTTTGAAATCCCCGGCACCCTCCAAGTTCAACCTCTCAAACAGTTGGAGGACTTTTTAGAAAACTGGGCAAGTAAACCAAAATGATTCCAAAGCAAAAATGGTGACCAGAAAATCAGAAACAGATGAACAGCAGTCGCGAGGTCTACCTGAGTGGCAGGAGGCAATAAACCCAGGCTATTTCTATTAAAATGATGTACAAGTTGTTGGGCATGACATGCCTGAAAGTATGGAACTGGACTTTCTTGCAGTTCTTGTAGGGTAGAGTAATGTAGAATTGTGTTTTTACTTTGAGACCAGCCAGATGGACAGCTGTGGTCTTTTCAATCAAATGACGTTCCAGTTCCCTACTCCATTCTAACTGTCAATTAGTTCCTATAAACATCTCTCTACAGGTATTTTCTTAAATTGTGCAACACTTACTGTTAATCCCACTGTTTCTTTAGAGTGGAACATAATTATAATTAACATTTAATTATTACATTTAATAGTGAGTTTTGTAGATAAAAATAAACTATATTTGCCTAATTACAATGACTATCCTCCTTGGAGGGAGGTAAGTGGGGTCTCCTTGGAGCTGAACTGGCTCCAAGGAGACATGCCTGGCAATGGAATGTCAGAATCGAGCCAGGCCTCTGTGGCGGTCTCTAGTCCAGTTCCTGAGCCAGGCAGGTCCGCAATGTTCCAGGGCACTGCTGATAAGAGCACAGCCCAGCCTGGCTCATCGGTAAGACCTGGAAGGGCAGACCAGTCACTGCGAGCAGGGAGTCATCCCACTCAGCTCCTGTTAACCCTGCAAGCTAAAGCTGATAAGGTGGTCATAGCTGACAATCAGCATGAATGCTTGCCGGACAGCAATATCAATGGCTAGCTATGTGGTTTTAGCAGGTTAAACTTCAGCAGTTACTTACCCCAACGCACACTCTGGGGTCCCCAAGCCTTGGCGCTTGACAACCTGCGCCTAATAGTCTCCGGAATTAGGATGTGTCCCTCCAGGCAGAGAGTGTGCATTCCATTCCAACAATCTATCTCTGGGATTTCCATGTGTAGGTAGGATGCGTGGAAACCTCAGCTTGGTTTGGAGACTCTTAAGCATGGTGATGGGTTTCCGCATGTGTCAGACACTCAGCTGACCAAAAAAATACATTTGAGAACATAAGAAAGAACATTAGGACACAACATTTTTTGTTATCAAACAGACTTCTCATGTTAGTTATTTAGCACAGGCTTTGCTTATTGCACAGATATACTGTGGACCCATCCTATATTGTAACGCAGTACATTTCTAGCTTCTGGTACTGATGGGCTGGCTTCCTATGAATTGCACACAAGGTGATGTCAGCAATGTCCTGACAAGCCCAGAAATATTGAGCATTTTTTTATTTGCTTCCTTAGTTCATGGAGCCAAACCATTGTGTTATCTTTTTCTTGGTCAGCCAGGTGTCTGACACATGCAGAAACCCATCACCATGCTTATCAGTATCCAAATCAAACTGAGAATTCCATGTATCCTACCTACACATGGAAATTTGAGACATTTTACTGGAATGGATTATGCACTCTCTCCCTTTAAGGACACACCCTGTTTACCTAAACCAAGAGAGTCAAGGCTTGGGTACCCCAAACTGTGTGTTAGGGTACTGTTGGAGTCTCACCAGCTAAATAAGCTTGCCATTAAAAGCATTGTCTTGTAAGCTTTCCAGCTGCTTGTCCAGCTAGAACCAACCTACCCATTATGGCTGGCTGGTTAACAAGAGTGAGTGGGTCAACTCCTTGGCCCCAGTGACTGGTTTACCCTTTCAAGTCCCACTGATGAGCCAGGTTGGCCTGTGCTATCATCAGCAGTGCCCTGGAATACTGCGGATCTGCCAAGCTCAGGAACTGGAATACTGAGACTGGCACAGAGCGCTGGCTTGATTCTGATATTCCTTTGTCCAACATGTCACTTTGGAGCCAGTTCAGCTCCAAGGAGACACCACTTACCTCCCTCCCAAGTAGGATATTCACTAGTTGGTTATTTGACATCCAACAAATGTGGGTTTGATCTGTCACTTGGTGGATGTCAGGTACCGGGAACTCCCTGTAAGGTTCCTGGTGGGCAACAAAACTCAGCATGAAACGAATAGGAGCATTGCCACCATTTTCCTGACCATAGCTTGGACAGACATCCCTTCCCATCCAGCAATATTTTTATCAGTTGGAGGTGCAGAGCTTTAGCAGGGGCTGCTTACTTCTCTGCAAACCAATCAAGGTGAATTCCAAGTCCTGGATGTAGGAATGTATGTACACAACCTTGGTCTCCAGGTAACACCTTTCAACAGTTGTCAGCTCAAGCCTCAGAGTTTTCTCATTGATTATCTGATGGACATATGTCTTCAGCATGGTGGGAGGATCCTTACAATCCTTACAAGACAACTTGTGGCATGCTAACCACCTTAATTTCCCCAGGAGCTCAGATGCATTGTGTTATAACAGAGATCATCCTGTAATAAATACCATTGAATTTGTTAATGCTTTTATAACATCGAAATGTCTCAGAGTGCTTCACAAGTAATTTTCAAGGTAATGACTGTGCATTTGTAGGCAAATGTAACAGCTAGTTTGCACATAGCACATCCCGCAAACAACCATGAACCATGATCAATGAAACTCACTTTTGTTCTCAAACAGTGTCGCGGGACTTTTCATTTCTATCTCAGTGGTGGCAAAACTTTTTGACCAACAAAATATTCATAGACAAAACAAAATAGCACAATTTATGTTATAGATTGATTTATGGAAGTGGTGACCAACCAAATAGGTTGACTGCCACTGCCATAAACCAAGAAATATTCAGTCAATAAATATTTATTTGATTAACCTAGCACCTTATCATGTCAGAAGGTTGTCTCAAAATGCTTCATATAATTTACTGTGAAATAGAGTGATTTTATCTGTAGACAAATATGGCAGCCAATGCATAGCAGTGTCCCACAAACAAGAAATAACAACAAATAGCATTTGTATAGCGCCTTGGATATTGAGAGGTTTGCACCTGAGCTGCGGTTTGGGATCAGAGAGGGGTGGAGGGCAAGGGGGGTGGAGGAGGGAAGGTCACCAAAAGCACATTTGGTCCTTGGTTTAAAATCTTTAAAGGACTGCTGCTCCAATAATGCAGCACTTACTGCAGTACTGAAGTGTCTGTCTAGACTGAGCTCAAGTCCCAACATGAACCAGGCTGAAACTATCAAAACATGTTTCAAGGCACTTTATCTAGTGGTCGTGCCATTTATGTTGCATGATTCTTGCTCTTTGTTGACTCTATAAGGAAGAGGGTTGAAAAATAATTAAGGATCATCAGCAGATTTTCAAACACCATTAATTTGAGTTTTGACAAAGCAATCTCTCAATCTGTGTTTGGGTTCATGAGTAAGCAACAAATTTGGATAAGATCAGAGAAAATATAGAGCCAAAATTCTTATAGCCAAACATTGAAAGAGTTGATGTTGGTTTGGGTCGACTGATTCAGTAGCGCCTAAATATATGCAGGAGCCCTTGTCAGCCTAGTTGGGGAGTTTTACAAAGTAATGTCACTTAGCTAATAAGCAAAGTTTGAGCACAGTGTGATTGCTGCCAGTTGGAAACAAGAATTCTTTAGAACAAGAATTGAAATAGAATTTAGGCTTGAGATTTTAATAATAATCATTTCATTTGATATAACACAACAAAACATCTCAAAGCATTTCATAAAATTGTACTGTAAACTGTAGTGACTGTGTATTTTGTGGGTGAATACAGCCAATTTGCAATATGAAGTGATTGACCACATTTATCTGGGGAATTGTTTGCTTGGATACTCTGAGAAACTCTCTTCTCTTTTCAAATAGTGTCATGTCCCTTCACTGAATCTGTTTTGTGTCTGAAATCCCAGCTGCCATCTTTGAACATTTTCAGTTTCTTTCTGTCCACACGGGGTATTATATATTCACTATTTTTAAAATATCTCATGAGCAGAAATGTATTGAATGCCTTCTGCATATTCAGGTGAATATGAACATTGGTTAGCCTATAGCTTTTTGCTATATTATGAATGATTGGAAATCTCAATAGTATATGCCAGTGTATTTATTAATTTATAATAAAATTTAAAAAATTATGATCTTATATATTTATTATAGTGCCTTTCATGTCAAGTGGACATCTCAAAGGACTTCACAGGATAAAATGCACAATTTCCTTAGTCCTTAGACACAGATACCATATTTATTGAACTCCAAAATAATAACCCTCAGCACCCATGGATGAGTAATCTTTTATTGTCAAAGTAGTCCGAAAAATAATCCATCTTATTTGTTGTCTTATTAATTAGTACTGCAAAGCGTATGATTGCCAGAACACTTTGCAGTACTAGTTAATAAGACAACAAAAAAGCTGGATTATTTTTAAGACAACTTCTTGGCTCCCATCAGTGCTTCCTCACCTCAGGCACTGACAGCATCACTATTCAAGGATGCTCTCTCCACCTCATCCAATCGGTAGGGAACTTTGGTGTTTTGTTTGACCCTCAGCTGTCTTTTAAACCCCATATAAATCCCATGATCTATTCTGCCTTCCCTCACCTCTGTAAAATTGCCTGCTTCTGCCGCTGCCTCTCCCCTCAGGCTGCCGAGACCCTCATCCATGATTTCATTATGTCCCAACTCGACTACGCCAACTCTCTGCTTTCCGGACTGCCTAACTCTTCCCTCCACAAGCTGCAGATTATTGAGAACTCTGCAGCTCGTGTCCTCTTCCGCTCTAAGCTCTATGACACCACCACCTCCACCCTGACCCATCTTCACTGGTTCCAGAGGATAGAGGTCAAGATCCTCGTTCTCACTTTTAAAGCCCTCCACAATCTCCCTACCTCTGCCACCTACTAAACCATTACCAACCTGTCTGCTTCCTGCTCTCGGTTCTGTGTCCACCATCCTGTCCACTCCATCACCCACGGTCGGGCCCTCAGTCTTTCTACCCCCATCTTCTGGAACACCACCCCAGAGCCCCTCTACCTTGGCCCTTCCTTTGCCTTGGCCCATCTCATGAAGCTCTTGTGTTTATCCCCCACCCGCACCGCTCTTGGTTTCCACCCCTCTTGACTCCAACCCCAGCTCAGGTGCAAATTCTTCACTGTCCAGCACCTTGGGGTGTCATCCTGACATGAAAAGTGCTATATAAATGCAATTGTTGTTATTGTTGTGCATCTTGTAGGCTAAAGTAGCACACAGCAATACCCGAAAAACTGTCAAGCGAATGATCAACTTAATTTGGGGGATTATTGGCCAGGACACTGGGAGAAACTCCTTTCTCTTTTCAAATAGTGCTGTGGGATCACTAACTTCCACAGGGACAGGCAAATGGGATCTCAGTTCAACATCTCCTCTGAAGGATGGCACCTCCAATAATGCGGTGCTCCTCCAGCACTGAAATGGAGGGCCAGCCTGGATTGTACAAGCTCAAAAGTCCCATGAGGCGTTTAAACCCACAACCTTCTGACTCAGAAGTGAGAGTGCTTCAACTGAGTCAGGACAACCAAAATTAATAATCATTTGTGTGTGGAAATCTATCCTTGACCATCCCTTACATTTTCCCCTTTGCCTGTTAAATGCTTTATGGTACAATTCTATTGATTGTGTGGAATGTTACAAGGATATGCTTCACACTCTGAAAACTCACAGAAACTTGCAGTGTCTCCCTTGGGGACAGTTCTATTGCAGCAAGTGATGAAGAGTTCATTACACTTATAAAGAGTCTATCTTTAGATTTGCTGAGTGCCTTTCATGTATATGTGTTTTTTAGCATGAGTAAGCTCTCCTTGTGTTAATTTTCCTGCCTGTTTAATAAATTCCTTAATTTTCAATCATCTATTTACAGGTTTTCAGTAATTTTTCTGTCCACAGAAAAATTCACTTGTCTTTAAAAGGTCTCATGCGCAGAAACATATTGAATGCCTTCTGCATATTAAGCATCAACAACAACAACTTGCATTTATATAACGCTCTTCCCAGCATCTTGGGACGTCCTCCCAATGTGAAAGGCACCATGCAAATGTAATTTTGTTGTTGTTGTTGTTCACACTGGACGGCATCTGGGATGGCTTAAATTCAAGTGATTGTGTGCAAGCAATCACTCAATTCTAAGAATTTGTTAGGCACACCCTATTGTTTTTAAATCCATGCTGCTCTTTATAATCCTCTGCAATCCTTTGTTCTCTTTAAGTGAATACTGCTGGTATCTTGTGAAATATTAGATTGACTGCTTTCGCCACAGCCGAGTTACATTACGTAGACTTTGTACACAATGTAGACTTTGTTGCCCTTTTCTAAACAGCCTTCCTATCCTCCAGTCCTTAGACACAGCCTCATATTTATTGAACTCCAAAATAATAATCCTCAGCGCCTATTAATAATAATAATGATCCTTGCATTTGATATAGTGCTTTTCACGTCGGGAGGACGTCCCAAAGCGCTTCACAGAACACACTGTAAAGTGAATTGACTGTATATTTGTGGGCGAACGCGGCAGCCAATTGCGCACAGCAATGTCCCACAAACAGTCGTAGATTGAAAATGACCAATTTATTATTGTTTTTGTTTTGGAGGGATTATTATTAGGCGTGTCCAGCCCTGCCTGGAATTGAACTCAGGTCTCCCGCTTGCAAAGCGAGTGCTCTAACCACTGAGCTACAGGACTCTACTCATCTATTGATCAGTAATCTTGTTTTGTTAAAGTAGACTCAAAAATAATCCATCTTTTTTGTGGTCTTATTAAGTAGTTTTGCTTCCCACTTAATTTTCCCTGGAGTTTTTCTCATAGGCCCCAAACTTTGTTCTTCTGAAGTCCTTAACCTGATCCTTCATTATCATATCAAAGCCAATATAAAATGATCACTACATCCAAAGGTTTTATCCACTTCCAGGTTACTAACCACTTCTGGTGGATTGATAAATGCTATGTCCAATGCAGTACCTACCCGTGGAGTCCTGTAGCTCAATGGTTAGAGCACTCGCCTTGCAAGCGAGATACACAGCAGGGCTAAACGTTGGGAAAGTTATGTTACACCACACACTTCTGTTTCCCTAGCAGTGGAACCGGTTGTTAGTTGATTGTCAGATCACTTTTCCGAGGGTAATAATTCCTTCAAAAACAATTAATAACAATAAGTTTGTCACTCAATCCATGACTGTTTGGGGGACACTGCTGTGTGCAATTGGCTGCCGCGTTTCACCCACAAAATATACAGTCAATTCACTTTACAGTATATTCTGTTGTAAACATGTTTTGAAGACGTGATAAGGCACTATGTTAAATTATCTCATGCAAGTATTATTATTATTATTACCCTAATACTCACCTTCATAATCCCCGCATTACCTTGCGGGTAAAATCAAGGTATCTAGTTAATACCATTATAGAGGAATTGTTCAGTGTATGGATAACTTTATGCATCTGCAGAATTAGGCTTATCCAGCATTGTGCCCTACTTAACACATCAAAGTCCTTCATGATAAGGGGCATAACCCAATGATAAATGCTGTGGAATCAGTGGCATAAAGATGACATGTGCCATATTTTGTTCCTGTTGAGAATATAACAACTTCTGTCACAGATTTCAAAAGCTCCAATCTCAGAATGCCCACTGGGACTGCTGACAACCATCGCACAAATAGGACAATTTACCTGTTCTGGCAACAAGACACATTATACCAGCATAGCAATAAACTTCTTCTATAGTCAAACTAGTTCTATTCCATTTTGATCAATATCATTTAAGAGAGATTCATTCTTTTCTGGAGTTGCAGACTCCACTGCCTAGACTACTTCATAAGTACGTGACTCAGATATCGTTAGCTGTTTTACTTCAACAGCCAGCTCCTGTTAGAGGATTGATTTGGGAGTTAAATTAGTAATATTTTAGATATACAGTAATATATCAATACAGTACATAGACCCACAGCACGGATACACATTTGAGATCTTGGACTGCAAATATTGATTAATAGGTGATTTAATAACAACACATTGCAGGTTAATAAAAATAAGTTAACAATGTGGAATGACATTAGGAATAGGAAACATTATAAGATAGGAATGTAGAGCATGAGTACGAAGTCCATCTGGTCAGTCCTAAAGTATTTATTTCTTTTAAAAAAAGAACAAATATTCCAAAACTGCACTACCTCTCATATGCTCAATTGAACATATCACCAAGTAGCCAGCTAATTCCCTCTTGAATTCGCTGACAGAAGCACTATATTTTATTTATGTTTCATTTCAGATGGCATACATCCACTAGCCAGTACTTTATGTTATTCAAATACATTGAAGAAAAGTGATATATCTAATTCTCTGTAAGAAGAATTGCCAAGAATTGCTTTCAATTTTACATGGTGAATATATCAGAAGATTGCATACAGTAGATGGACTCTGTCTTTTCCTTTCTGTAACTCAGGCTTAAAAATGAAAACCCAATATGAAGCTATTCATAAAAAAACTAAGAGAGGCTAGTGTAACAGCTTATACAATGAAGCCAACCACAAAAATATTTATCTTTTAGAAGATACTAAAAATGCCTCTACTCACCAAATCTAAAACCCAGAAAAACATAAATTTGAACAAATAATCTATCACTTAATCTCAAATGCTTTAGGATCTTTATATCTAGCCAGTGCCTCCAACAATGAAACACGCCCCAGTCTTGTTGTTGCACTGGTGTGTGAGCCTGGATTATGAATTTTAACCCTTATATTAACTCTGACTGGAAGGTAACAACTTTCAGAGGGCCAAGCTGGAACATGCATATGTACTAGGAACAGAAGAAACTTTTCAGTTCTTGGTTCCTGTTCTGCCACTTTAATAGATTATGCCATTTTTTAAAATCCCATTTTCCTGTCTTTCCCTGTACCACTTAATATCTTTACTTTCCAAATATCTACATATCTATCTTTGAACATCCAAGTTGATTATGCCACTTTGTTGCCTGTGAATAGTTAAAATTTCCCAAAATGCTTCACAATTAATTACTGACAAGTGTAGTAACTGTTTTTGTAGGCACAAAGCAGAGTCCCAAAACAGCTATGTGGTGAATACCCACTTGACAGAAGGAATACCACAAGAAATTCCCTTGTCTTTTCTATGCTATGGCATCCTTAGCATTCACCTGAACAGGCAGGTAGAACTTTAGTTTAACATCTCATTCAAATAATGACATCTGCATCAATACAGTGCTACCCTATGCTGCACTGAACTGCCAGCCTAGGTAAACTCATGTCCTGATGCTGGACGTGAACCCAATAATGTCTGACCCAGATGTAAGAATGTTTTTATCTGAGCCAAAATGAATGTAATATAGAATGGAAAAGAACAACAGCCTTTTGCATAAATATAATTTGGATTTTTCAGACAATGTGTAAAGCACAACAGATGTTGAGACACCAAGTGCAATCAGATCCAAAATAAGAACAAATGAGCTGACGGCAGTAACATATGATCGCATATAGGTGACCAAAATGCAAAACTCAACTTCTAAGAATAATCTGCGACCTTGGGATAAATATAAATTGTAGTCTTGTTCATATAAATGGGTCAGATTCTATAACTGTCATTAGACCAAAGCTCCAGAGAAAGTTATACAAATAACATATGAGCACTGACTTTTATAGCTGCCCCCACCCCCCTTCCCTCCCGGGCTTCGTCATTCATCCTACGAACCCTTTATCTTTACAACAGAAAAAATACCCATAGGGAAAGATGGTAAGAAAAAGAAAGCTAAACCATGCAACCTAACCAGAGGAATGTCCAAGAGCACTGTTATCCGAGACATAGGTGAGCATTGACGTGATTCAGTGCTACATTGAATACAGGGGTTATCATTATTATCATGATATCAAATACATCATGAAACATTGCAAACTTGTTATAAGTTGAGACTGGAATTTTACACTGGTGCAAGAGCCTCCTGATAAAGCTTGGGAATGGATTTGCTTTGAGAACTTTTTGTATTGCAATATCCGGACTAAGTCCTGAGATCACAAAGCTGTTTATATATGTCATAGCACATTCCTTACTCCATCTTTCCAATTTCAGCAGTAAGATAGCCAAGGTTATTATGGTATACAGTACTACCTGTCACGACTTGTGAGACACCACCTCTTAGCTGTATGCTTCAAACCGAAGCTATCAAAATTATTTGATTTGCAACCTTAATAAAATGTTTCCTTACATTGCAGATACTGGGGCATGAAGTGTTATAAATAAAAAAAATCCAGACAGCAACTGACACAAACACATTGATTGATTTTTGAATGTAAAAGTTGCTTAGGGCTTGGCGGGACATCTGTCTTAAGTTGGCATACATCTGTATGGCTGCAAGGCAGCCTGTCTCTCCATCTAGTACTAAACTGTAAAAAAAAAAGCAATTAGCTATTTCTAGGCCTCATCAATTAGCTGTTTTGTAAACACTGGCTTGCTTCACACCTCCCCCTCGCAATCCACTCCACCATCAGTGGGTGAGCCGTCAGTCATTCTGCCCTCATTCTCTGAAACTCCATCTTTTCTTCTGCGCTCAAGCTCCTATTCAACTGTGTGAAGAGTTTTGAGGTATCCTCCCAATGTGCAAGGTGAGGCAAGTGAGCAACTTTTACATCAACTGACTCAGGTATCAGCATGGTGTCACTTGGCTCATTTGGTAATACCCTTGCCTCTGAGTCAGAAGGTTATCGGGTCAACTCTCAGATTGTGACTTTAAGGTTATAGTCTAGACTGACACTCCAATGGAATAGCGGTGGAGTAATGGATTGTTGATTGAGTGCTGCCATTCTTCAGATGAATCGTTAAACCGAGTTCTGATCTCCTTGTTTGTGTGGACATTAAAGATCCCATAGCATGGTGTTGTGGCCAACAATCCCCAAATAAAATTGGTCATTCATTTCAAGGTTGATTGTGAGGCACTGCTGTGAGGAAAATTGGCTGTCACGTTGGCCTACAAATGTACTGGAAACATCAACCAACAGAGCCAGATAAGCACATACAGACACAGACTTGCTTCAAAAACCACATGGTTTGTAATCCCAAGGCTGCTCCAACGGAGACAACCTCTCCCTACTGCTAACAGTCCCAGAGGTGTGCAGGCACCTGCATTCACACGTGACCTACTCACACACGCATGCACACACACACTGACAACACACAACCCCTGAAGGGAACAGTGATCTGCTCTGTAACACTCACACACAGTAATGAGACCCTACTGTGAATAGTCAAGCATGAATTACAGAACACTTGAAACTATCCACTTCAGGAAAACACGATTTTGGATTATAGAAAAGATGGAAAATGTTGCAAATTTAATGGTAAAAAAGATACTATAAAGCAGAATTTGAGCCACTCATGGTCTGATAATCGTAACCCAAACCAGAATCCAACGGTGTATTTTACAGATAGCACAAAGTGCTGTCATTTACCCTCTGGATTATGAATGCATTTCCAATATGCCCTGATTTATGATGGTTATAAATGTCCTGAGATGCATGGCCCAGATTACAAGGCAGACTAATCTCTATCTTTAAGACATATGGGCAACAAAGTATGCGTAAAGCAACTGATAGGTAGACAAGAACAGAAGGAGGTCATTCAGCCTATTGTGCTTGTTCCACCAGTTCACCAAATCCCATCTCCCTATATTTTCCACATAGCCCTTTATAATGTTACATCCAAATTATCTGTCCTTCTCTGTTTTAAACATCCCATTTGATTCTGCCTTTATGCCCCTTCTGGAGTTATAGATTCCACATTTTCAGTGTAAATAAATGTTTTGTGATTTCACTCATTCATAATGTCAAAAACAACTGCAGAAAAGGAAACTGAGGTTGGGAGCAAGGTTTGAAATTACTGTATAACAGATAAGTGAATGAAGAGAGAAATCCATGAAGTGTAAGAATGGTAAAAGGGAGAGGGAGAGGGAAAATTGGTGGAGGAAAAAAAGAAGCATTTAAGGCCATGAAGAAAAATGGCATGGAAATAAGTCAGACTCAATACCAGAAGGCATGCCTGGATTGCAAAAAAGGCATCAGAATGGCAAAAAAAGTTTTGAATTAAACATGGCAAGAGATGTGAAGGATAATAACAAAAAGAGTTAGTTACATTAAGAGTAGAAGGAAAACAAACAATGGAATACAGCCACTGAAGGTGGGTTTGGGAGACAACATGACAAATAATTCTACACAGGCTGCAATAATGCTAAATAAGTTTTTTGCATCAGTCTTTACCAAGGAGGAGGTGGGTAACCTATCTCATCTGGAAAGAGAACTCAAAGATGTCCAGAGAAAAGTTGTGACACTATCCATATCATTACCAGCATGGTTGCCAACCAGCTGTGTAAACTTAAAGTAAATAACTCTTAGGGGTTGGATAAATTGCATCTGAGGATCCTTAATGAACTTAATTCCATTAATGTAACCAACATTTTTTTGGTTCATCCTTAAGGGAGGAAGTTGGAGAAAGGCTGGCAGAAATCTTTCAAAGATCACTGAATACTAGAGAGGTGCCAGGGGACTGGAGAAAGGCAAATGTTACACCTATTTTTAAGAAAGGTAACAAAAGTGACCCAGGAAACTAGAGACCAGTAAGTTTGACATCCATTGTGGATAGAACTATGGAGACTCTTATTAAAGATAAAATCATGGAGCATCTGGGCAGAAATCATAAATGATAGCCAATATGGGTTCATGAAGGTAAGGTTTAGCCAATCTAATTTACTGTTTTTCTTTGACAGTGTGACAAGGGAGCTTGATGAGGGTAAGGCTGTGGATGTTGTATATCTGGATTTCAGTAAGGCCTTTCATACAGTTCCTCTTGAGAGGCTGGTACTAAAACTAAAAAAGCGGGAATCAGTGGATGTATATTACAATGGATACACAATTGGTTGACCGGAAGAACCCAGAAGGTGGTGGTACAGGGAATGTCATCAGACTGGAAAAATGTTACCAGTGGAGTTCCACAAGGGTCTATTTTGGGACCTCTTTTGTTTCATATTTTTATAAATGATCTGAAACTAGGAGACGCAAACACAGTGGCTAAGTTTGCAGATGACACCAAGCTAATGAAGGTAGTAGATTGCAAAGCTGAACAAGATTAAACAGGCAGATTTGAACAGAACCTCAGTTTGTCTCATACGAAGAACAGCATCTCTGACAACACAGCACTGCATTACACTAAAGTTGGCTCTAGAATTGCAAAGCTTGATTTTCTGCTTTGGTAAATTTGACTCTCATTTTTGAGATCTAGAATTAAATAGATTCTCCCAAATCACCACTCTGTACACATTGAACTTCTTTCGGTGAAGCTGAACAAAATAAATTACAGGAGGATTTGAACATACATGGGAATTGAGCAGATCGGTGACAGATAAAATTCAATGTGGAGAAATGTAAAGTACTTCACATGGGGCAAAAAATCCTGTAAGGGACTATTATTTGAACATAAGGAAACCAATATGTATGGAAAATGAAAAGGACCTGGGGGTCTTGATTGATAATAAATTGAAGCTCTCCAAACAATGCTCTGTGGCAGTGAGTAAAGCAAACCAGGTGTTGGGATGTATCAAAATATCAATAGCAAGCTGAAATAGTGGGGTAATCCTGCCACTGTATAAATCATTGGTAAGACCTTACTTAGAGGTGCTAGCAGATGCTATCCTTCAGATGAGACGTTAAACCGAAATCCTGTCTGCCTGTTCGGTTGGACTCTAAAGATCCCATGGCATGATTTGAAAAGAGAAGGGAGAAGGGAGTTTCTTCTGATGTCCTGACCAACAATGCCCCAAATAAAATTGGTCACTCACTCCATGGCTGTTTGTGGCACAAAATTGTCCTTAGAACACAAGGTCCCTAAACTTTACAATCTATCCTGTGAGGCACTTTGGGATGTACTCCTAACATGAAAGGCACTATACCAAATGTAAGGATTAATAATAATTGTTTTTCTTATCTCCCTCCCTCTGAAATATTCCAATTTACCTGGCATCTGCAACCTTTTGAGGTAGTGACTTCTATATTTCCACAACACTTTGTGACAGAAAATACTTTCTGATTTCACTTTTCAGTGGCTTAGCTCTAGTTTTAAGATTATATATCATCTTATTCTGATTCCCTACAAGAGGAAAACATTTTTCATTTTAAATGCCTCAAGCAGATTAACCCTGAAACTCCTAGATCAAGGGAATATAACCCAAGTTTTCCCAGCTTCTCTTCTTAATTTAGCCCCTTTCCGCCCAGGTGATATTCCGGTGAATCTGCCCTCTGAGGTCAGCATATCTTTCATGAGGTGTGGCAGCCTGAACTGAACACATTTCTCCAACTGAACTGAATCATCACTTCCTTGCTTTTTATTCCAAAAGTCATGCGATGAAGGCCAACATCGCATTAGCCTTTTTAATTGCTGTTTGTTCCTAGCTTTTGAAAACCTGTAGACTTAGATGCCTAAGTTGTTTTCCTCAGCCACTACTCATAGCTTTTTCTCATTAAGAATTTATTCTGATTTATTCAAACTACATCACACTTTTTGCATTTTGAGTTCCATCTGTCATAGATTGAACAAAGTTCTCATCCTGACTTGAGCAATGGTGGATAGACATTCAAAGCCACACCAATAGGAACCTGGCTACAAACCAACATTCCTCAGTCATTGTCAGATACCTCAAAGGAGAGATTGTAGGCAGGTGTCACAGTAACTTCAAATTGTGAGAAAGGGAGTTACATCAATTTAAAATATCATCTTCTACGTGGAGTCCTGTAGCTCAGTGGTTAGCACTCGCCTTGCAAGCCAGAGACCTAGGTTCGATTCCTGGCAGGGCGAAACCTTGGACAAGTTTCCTTACTCTGCATGCTTAATAATAATCCCTCAAGAAAAGACAAAAAAACAAAACAATAAAATTGTTCACTTCAATCCACGATTGTTTGTGGGACACTGCTGCGCAATTGGTTGCCGCGTTTCGCCCACAAATATACAGTCAATTCACTTTACAATATATTCTGTGGAGCGCTTTGAGATGTCAAGAAGACGTGAAAAGCGCTATATCAAATGCAAGGATTATTATATTATTATTACATTTCTCTTGGAATCACCATCAGATTGATTTAAATAACTTTTAGCACCCCCAACTCCCCTCCCACCCATGCGACCTTCTCAAACCTGTACCAATCTATCCACACTCCCCGCTCAGCAATCACTGCCCGGTCTGCTCCATGTTCTCTGTCCTACCTATCCACTATCAGCAATCTGCCTTAATCCCAGAGTCCCTCTGACTCATCCCCTACCTCACCTCTTTCAAGCTCCGCCTCAACACCTTCCTCTTTGACTGCCCCGTCAGTCATCTTATCCCCATGCCCCTACTTTCCTTGGATCCCACCTCCAGCTTGTGTGCCAAGCCAGGACTGTCAAGCACGTTGGGTCATCCTCCTGATGTGAAAGATGCTGTATAAATCTACATTTGTTGTTGTTGAATCAGTTCTCAGACTTCATTTCCAGTATTTTCAAAATACTGTATATTTAATTCCTTAACTGTTGTACCCGTTCTCCAGTGAGTTGCAATAAAATGCCACAAAAATTAATCAAGATTATTTTTTTAAGAAATGGATGCTTTGAATTTTTCCCAACTACTAAGAGGGAAAGATGTTGAAGACTGATTTTGTGATCTACAGCAGACTTGCATTAAAGGAATGAAATAAAAGATGGGAAATACACTTACACATGAAAATCACCAACAGCAATTACTTTATAAAATAGATGTGAATGTTACATGATCTAAATGAACCACCAGGAATTAGAGTGGCTATAAAATTATCTTTAATTAGCAGAATTATCAATTTCAAGATCCTCACCTCACCTACAAATCATTTCATGCCTTAGCATCTCCCTACCATCCAACCCGCTCACACTTAATTCTTCTGCCTGCCCCTTTCCTCGGCAGGTTTGGGTCTTGCCTCCTCCGCTTCACCATCGACAGTCGTACTTTCAGCTACTCTGCCTGGACCTCTGGAACTCCCTGCCTCAATCCCTCTGCCTTGCCTCCTTCTTACCCATCTTCAGATCGCACCTGAAGAGTTTCCTCCCCTTTCTCCCTGGCTCCGCATCAAACTACACCATTGTTAAACGCTCTGTGACACCGTGCAGGAAGAAGGGCAATATATAAATACAAGTTGTCGTTTTAGGCAGGTACAGAAGTAACATTGTAGCACTGTTGCCTCTGGATCAGAAGCTTGTGTGGTTGAGCTCTCCATTACAATCTGAAATTATAACCAAGTCAGACACGTTACTCCCATGCAGAACTGAGGGAGTGCTCTATTGTGCTCCCAAACAAAACAATAATAAAATTGGTCGCTTCAACCCACGATTGTTTGTGGGATATTGCTGTGCACAATTGCCTGCCATGTTTCGGCCACAGATATACAGCAATTCACTTTACAGTATATTCTATGAAGCGCTTTGAGACGTCTAGAAGATGTGAAAAGCGCTATATCAAATGCAAGGATTATTATTATTATTGTTTGAGGTACCATTCTTTCTGATGAGATGTTTAATTGAAATCTCATCTGTCCATTTTGGCGATTCAAATGGATATTAAAAATTCAAAGGCACTATCTCAAAGAAGAATAGACAGTTCACTCAAGTCTTGGCCTACATCTCCCCCTCCTCTAACTTCACCAAAAAAGATTAATTGGGTTGTTCATCTTACGGCCAATTGTGGGACATTGCTGGTATAGATTATAGTGATTATTGTCTCAAAGCACTGAAATCACTAAGAAATCCCTCACTAATATTCCACCAGTGATGTTATCAATTAGATTATTTTTGATAGCAATACTTGCTATTAATAAGAATAATCCTTACATTTGGAATAGTGCCTTTCAGGAGGACATCCTAAAGTGCTTCACAGGATTTACTCTAATGTGGAATAACTGTATGTCTGTGTGTGAACATGGCAAGCAATTTGCATTCAGCAATGCCCCACAAACAGCCATGGAGTGAATGACCATATTTATTTCAGGGATTATTGGCCTGGACACTGGGAGAAACTCATACTAGCATTTAATGTAGGGCATCCTTATGATCAAACATTTAAAGCTTTTCAGAAAATGTTAATGTTTAATATGAAATCAATAAGGGCAGCTAATCTAATGCCAAGAATGTCCCATAACCGGCACCTGCATCATATCACTGAGACAAAAAACAGCATGGTTCCACTGGAGAATACAGCTATAGAAGTCTGGAATATAATTTGGAGAAACTCAATATTTATAACAGGAAATAACAAATACTGACGCCTATCAATACTCTGACCTCACCTGGCAGGGCATTCCACATCCTGATAACTCTACATATAAAAACATACTCCCTCTGCTTCTTTGCTAACTATTTTAAATTGAAGTCCTCTTTTCACTGACCAGTGGAAATAATGTCACCGTATCTACTGTGTAAAAACACAATATTTTAAACTACTACCAGTCTCTCCTCACTTTTTTCCTCCAAGGAAAATAAGCCCAGTTCCTCTAGCCTCTGCTCGTAGGCTGAACTAATCATCCCTGGTATCATCCTAATACCTCTATTCTGATCCTTCTCTAAGGGCCTGACATCCTTCCTAAAGCGGGGTGACCAACAGTTGACACAATACTCTAACTGGGGACTAACTAATGATTTATACAGGTTAAGCATCCCCCCTCTGGTTTTATATTGTAAGCTCATGATACAAAAATCATTTTTTACCGCAATTATGTTCATATATGTGTCAGCCAGCTTCAGTTGTTAGTACCCTTGTCTTTGATTAAGTAGGTGGTGGGTTCAAGCCCCATGTTGGGACTTGGAACTCAAATAGTCTAAACTGACACTTGAATTCAGTGCTGGGGATGCGCTGCATTGTTGGAGGTGTTGTCCTTCGAATGAGACAATAAATTGAGGCCCTGTCTGCCTTTTCAGTTGGATGTTAAAAGTGCCAATGGTGCTACTTAAACAGAGAAAATAATTTATTTTGGTGTTCTGGCCGACGATCTCCCAAATAAAATTGCCCATTAACTCCTTGGCTGTTTGTGGGACATTGCTGTGCGCAACTGGCTGCTTCAGTTTGCCCACCAAATATATAATCACTGCACTTTATAGTAAATAATGCGAAGTGCTTTGAAACGTTCTCCTGGCATGAAAGACTCTATAACAAATGTAAGGATTATTATTGTTATATTTCACAGGGTTTGTCGTTTTAGTCTTGACAAACTTCTGAAGTATTCTCTTCGACCGTGCCTTCAGCTCCCCTCTCGATTCTCTACCCCCTCCTCGCTCCCTCCCTTCCCTCCCCTCACCTTGACCATTTGCCCCCTGCTCGGATCCTGACCCAACTGTGCAGCATCTTGGGACGTCCTCCCGACGTGAAAGGCACTCTATAAATGAAATCTTGTTGTTGCTGTTGTTGTTGAAGTTACACTTCTGTGATTTACCAATAATGAGCACTTAAGACAGAAAAAAAGAGCAAGAAAGAAAAATGAGCGGAATCTATTGTCATCCTTCTGGGAATTGCTTAACAATCTTATTGTGTTTCAAGGTGCTCTGCATTTGTTACATTCGTGGATGGGCCACAATGTAACAAACAAGTGTATAACACTACAATGGTCTTGCAAACTCGTACTTTATGTTTTTTTGTGAAAAAGAATCTAGTAATATATCTTGGTATGTATTTCCCTTTCTTTTGCATTCCCTGTTCTCAGTATTTACGGTCAGTTGCTAGGAGAACTGGTAGTGCATGTGCTCTATTCTCAGACCAGAACTAATGCACCCTGTAGCAGCCCTCTTAGAAGTATCAGACATAGCCCAGGGGTATGATCTTCACCTTATGTTGCTTTAACATGTAGACAAGTTTGTCCTATCCTTTCCTTGCTCACAAAACAATTGGTCTTATGATTAACATTAAGTCAGAATTTGGAAATGATGACTGCCTTACCCAATGTTTTGGTCAGCTGGTCTGACATGTGGAAATCCATCACTATGTTTAAGAGTACTTAAACTAGATGGAGTTCTGCTATCTCGTTGAAAGGTACTGTATTGCTTGTAGGACATCAAATCCTGGATGAGCTCCAACTTTCTTCAGTCGAACATCAGCAATACAGATGCTCTCCCGCCTGGCTCCCATCAGAATCTCTGCAGCCCCTGGCCTTTCCCGCACCAGGTTCCATGAGCCTATCACTCCCATCCTCTCCTGATTCCACTGGCTCCCCAACCACCAGTGAATCGGGTTCAAGATCCTTGTTCTCACCTTTAAATATCTCCAGGGTCTTGCCTCACCCTAACTCCATAACTGCCTCATTCTGTACAAACCCAGCCACTCCCTCCACTCAGGAAGCAATGGTGCTTTGTACCCCAAACCCACTTGCCCACCATCAGATGTTGGACTTTCAGCTTATCTGCTCCTGCTTTCTGGAACTCCATCCCAGAGACTCATCACATCGCCCTTTCCCTCACCTACTTTAAGGTCCAGCTCAAGACCTTTGTCTTTGACTGCACTTTCAGCCATCTTTTCCACCCTCACTCACCTTGCCACCCTCCACCCCCAAACTACTTAGCTCCTACTCCCAACTCAGGTACAAACTCTGGAATGTCCAGTGCTTTGGGGGTCCTCCCAATTTGAAAAGTGTTATATAAATGTAAATTGTATTGTTTAAAAAATGCAAGTTGTCATTATTTTTGTACGCCACCGACACACAGAGATTTCCGTGTCTGGAGTGGAATACATACTCTCTCCTTGGAGGGGCGCACATTCTGCTCACCTAATTAAGGAGAATGTTGCTATAAATTAAATAGGCATAGGTTGGCAAGAGCCAAGGCTTGGGAACCCCAGAGTGTGCATTGGAGTAGTACTGGAGTTTAACCAACTAAAACTGCATAGCTTGCTATTGAAACACTGTCTGGCAAGCTTCCCACTGCTTGTCCAACTAGTGCTTCCCACTCAGCTCCTGTTAACCCTGACTCTGCAAGTCAAAGCTCTAATGGGTCCACTTTACCTGTTAGGGCTTTAGTTTGCAGAGTCAAGAATATCAGGAGCTGAATGGGAGAAGTCCCTGCCCTAGTGACTGGTCTGCCCCTCCAACTTCTGCCAATGAGCCAAGCTGGCTGATCTGTCATGAGCAGTGCCCTGGAATACTGCCGACCCTTGGCTTAGGAACTGGACTACCGAGACCACCACGGAGGGGTGATTCGAATCTGCCAAATCCGCCATCTTGTTGCCAGCTCAACTCCAAAAGACTTTGCTTACCTCCCCACAAGGATAGGCACTCCCTCATCCACTCAATAGCTACTCACCCTTACCAATACCTACCCAGGCAGATATAGTTTGTACAGCACAGAAACAAGCTATTAAGCCGAACTAGTGTGTGTTGGTGTTTATATTCCATATGAGTCTCCACCCACTCCTCACTCCCTCCTATACTCTTCTATTCTCCTCTCCCTCATGTGAAGATTTCATTCCAAAAGCCACTGAAACCTTGATCCATGCCTTTGTCACCACTTGGTTGGACTATTCAAATGCCCTCCTCACCGCTGTCCCCTCCACTACCATCCATAAAATCCAGATCATCCAAACCTCTGCCGCCCACATTCTCACCCGCACCAAACTCCGCTCCCCGATTACCCAGTCCTTGCCAGACTGCACTGGCTGCCTGTCCCAGAGAGGATCGACTTCAAGATCCTCACCCTTGTCTTCAAATCCCTCCACTCCACTGCACCACTCTACCTCTCTGACCTCCTCTCTCCTCACAACAGTGCCCATTGCCTTTGCTCCACCGGATCTGGCCTCCTCCTTGTCCCCTGAATCCTCCGCTCCACCATCGGCGGCCATTACGCCCCGAGGCTCTGGAACTCCCTTCCTCACTCCCTTCGCCTCACCCCTCTCTTCCTATTTTCAGGTCTCTGCTGAAGACCTTTCTTTTTGACCGCTCCTTTGGTTACCTTCCTCCCCCTGGCTCGGCCCCGGGATCTGTTGCTGTGAAGCGCTCCGAGACACCATCTGGCGTGGAGGGCTCTATATAAATCCAAGTTGTTGTTGTTGTTGTCTGGCTTCCTCTTAAGTACGTCTATATTATCTAATTCAACCACTGCTTCAGGCAGCGAGTTCCACAATCTCACTGAAATTTGTGTGAAGTTGTTCCTCCTAAATTCTCGCTATCTTGTACTTGTGTTGTCTGGTTACGGATTGCCCAACAGGTTGCCCAACAGGTTGCAGCAGCCTAACCCTAACCTTATCAAACCCTTTTATTTTGAGCCCATCTATTAGGTCCCCTCTTAAACATCTCCAGCAAAAAAAGGCCTAACATTTCCAGTCTATCCTAATAATAGTAACCTAACATCCTTCTAAGTATATTGGAATAAGGCTTCAGGGACAAGCCTACTTTTGTTTTAGTCATTGGATCTCTCCCTCACGATAACATCAGGCCCAAATGAAACATGTTGCAATGCAAACCAAACCAAGATGAATTCTTTATTGTCTGTGAAGGTGAAAGTCTTTTGAACAGCAAAGCCTGGCCACTTCCCCGTTCAACCACAAGCACAGCTAAAGCCATGCAGGCTGACTGCTCAGTGCGGGGTGAGCAGTGACAGTTCATACAGTCAAACACGGGCGCTCGCTCGTACTGCAGCATGTGGGGCATGACAGCGGGCAC
This sequence comes from Callorhinchus milii, assembly GCF_018977255.1. Lineage (NCBI taxonomy): Eukaryota > Metazoa > Chordata > Chondrichthyes > Chimaeriformes > Callorhinchidae > Callorhinchus > Callorhinchus milii. The sequence goes on along the minus strand of NW_024704742.1, from coordinate 72,714,648 downwards.
ACATGTGAGGCAACTGCAACAGGAGGACAAGCAACAGCCATTGGTGTGAGGTGCTGAGTAGCCTCCTCTCTGGCTGCTGAGCCTGTGCTGAGCTGAGCCTGTGCTGAACCTGAGCTGAGCCTGTGCTGAACTGTGCTGAGCCTGTGCTGTGCTGAGCCTGTGCTGTGCTGAGCCTGAGCTGAGCCTGTGCTGAGCCTGTGCTGTGCTGAGCCTGTGCTGAACCTGAGCTGAGCCTGTGCTGAGCCTGTGCTGTGCTGAGCCTGTGCTGAGCTTGAGCTGAGCCTGTGCTGTGCTGAGCTGCGCCTGTGCTGAGCTGAGTCTGTGCTGGTGCTGAGCTTGAGCTGAGCCTGTGCTGTGCTGTGCCTGTGCTGTGCTGAGCCTGAGCTGAGCCTGTGCTGAGCTGTGCCTGTGCTGTGCCTGAGCTGAGCCTGTGCTGTGCTGAGCCTGAGCTGAGCCTGTGCTGAGCTTGAGCCTGAGCTGAGCCTGTGCTGAGCCTGAGCTGAGCCTGTGCTGAGCTGTGCCTGTGCTGTGCTGAGCTGAGCCTGTGCTGTGCTGAGCCTGTGCTGAGCCTGTGCTGTGCTGAGCTGAGCCTGTGCTGTGCTGAGCCTGTGCTGTGCTGAGCTGAGCCTGTGCTGAGCTGAGCCTGTGCTGAGCTGTGCCTGTGCTTGAGCTGTGCCTGAGCTGAGCCTGTGCTGAACTGTGCTGTGCTGAACCTGAGCTGAGCCTGTGCTGTGCCTGAGCTGAGCCTGTGCTGAACTGTGCTGAGCCTGTGCTGTGCCTGAGCTGAGCCTGTGCTGTGCTGAGCCTGTGCTGTGCTTGAGCTGAGCCTGTGCTGTGCTGAGCCTGTGCTGAACCTGAGCTGAGCCTGTGCTGAGCTTGAGCTGTGCCTGAGCTGAGCCTGTGCTGTGCCTGAGCTGAGCCTGTGCTGAGCTTGAGCCTGAGCTGAGCCTGTGCTGTGCCTGAGCTGAGCCTGTGCTGTGCTGAGCCTGTGCTGTGCTTGAGCTGAGCCTGTGCTGAGCTGTGCCTGTGCTTGAGCTGTGCCTGAGCTGAGCCTGTGCTGAACTGTGCTGTGCTGAACCTGAGCTGAGCCTGTGCTGTGCCTGAGCTGAGCCTGTGCTGAGCTTGAGCTGAGCCTGTGCTGTGCCTGAGCTGAGCCTGTGCTGTGCTGAGCCTGTGCTGTGCTTGAGCTGAGCCTGTGCTGAGCTTGACCTGTGCTGAACCTGAGCTGAGCCTGTGCTGAGCTTGAGCTGTGCCTGAGCTGTGCTGTGCTGAACCTGTGCTGTGCCTGAGCTGAGCCTGTGCTGTGCTGAGCCTGTGCTGTGCCTGAGCTGAGCCTGTGCTGTGCTTGAGCTGAGCCTGTGCTGTGCTTGAGCTGAGCCTGTGCTGAGCTGTGCCTGTGCTTGAGCTGTGCCTGAGCTGAGCCTGTGCTGAACTGTGCTGTGCTGAACCTGAGCTGAGCCTGTGCTGTGCCTGAGCTGAGCCTGTGCTGAGCTTGAGCTGAGCCTGTGCTGTGCTGAGCCTGTGCTGTGCTTGAGCTGAGCCTGTGCTGAGCTTGACCTGTGCTGAGCCTGAGCTGAGCCTGTGCTGTGCCTGAGCCTGTGCTGTGCTGAGCCTGTGCTGAACCTGAGCTGAGCCTGTGCTGAGCTTGAGCTGTGCCTGTGCTGAGCCTGTGCTGAACTGTGCTGAACCTGAGCCTGTGCTGAACCTGAGCTGAGCCTGTGCTGAGCTTGAGCTGTGCCTGTGCTGAGCCTGTGCTGAACTGTGCTGTGCTGAGCTTGTGCTGTGCTTGAGCTGAGCCTGAGCTGTGCACACCCAACAAGCCCGTCTTTTTATCTGAAGGCAGCACAGTATGTTGTTTTTTTAAAGTGGAAGCCAAAGCTCTGTGTCATACCAGGCTAGAATGACCCTGTAGCAGCCTCTGAGGAGCATTCCCACGCCAGTTTAGGACAAATAAGGATGAACTTGCATTTTTCTAGGACCTACAATGCTGAAATATCTTAAAGTACCTCACAGAATAATAGTAATTTGTATAGCACTTTTCATGTAAAATAAAAGGCTTAAAAATAATAATCCTTGCATTTGATACAGTGCCTTTCACATCAGGAGGATGTTTCAAAGTGCTTCACAGGATACACTGTAAAGTGGAGTGACTGTTTTGTAAATGTTATATAGGCAAATGCAGCAGCTAATCTACTCTGACAATATCTCAAAAGGTGAAATGAATAGACAGTTAAATTGTATTCTGTGTAAACTCAGATGAGTGGGGAATATACACAAGGAAAGTCAGGGGGGAACAACTTTGAAATAGCAGTGGCAGGACAGCTCCTTCATATCCTCCTGAATCGTAAAGCAGACTAACAATCCACAAGGGTGATATGTGGAAGTAAATAAGCTTGCATCTGGTATAAAATGTGTGTAAGCCAAAACTGAATTGTGACTGCATTTTGTTGGCCAGGACACTGAGAGAAATTTCTGCTTTTGAATCATGATATACGACTTTTTTTCACATCAAGCTGAACAGACAGGCGGGACGCCGTTCGGATATCCTCTGATGTGAAAGGCACTAGATAAAAGCAATTTTTTGTTAATGGCTGGAACCATATGAACAATTATTTTGTTGTTACGGCTGCCTTTTTATTCTATTTGTTCAGAGAATTGCAATCCGTAATCTGCCTAGTGTTGCCTCCCATTTAATCAGCTAAAATGATAGTCATAATATCAAGCTGCTTACATTGGTCACTGTAACACACTGCTTAAGAATCAGCTTTTCTTGTAGGAGGTTGGGAGTGCATTGAGGCATGCAGTCTGCTGTCTGTCTGACAGCCTGCAAAATGATGGGCCTGAGCTGCATGGATTAGTATTAAAATTTACTAGCAATATGCAGTGTTTGTAGAGGAAATCCTGTATTGAGACCATCTCTTGGGGCTGGAGGGACGCAATTTGGTCAAAGATTGAACCATTTTTATGAGGTAATGTAATGTACCATGCCAAAAGTTCACTGTTGCCCATTCAAGGATAGATTACTTGCTATTTGGTGAAACATGGTTTACTGACTGGGGAAATTCCTGTTTGTATTGACAGTGGACTGGGGCATTTATGCTTTTTGCATACAGTACAATATTGTTGCAGAGGCCACCTCTCTCCTATAGCTCAGCTTCATTTAAAGCACTGTGGACCTGAAGACCAGTGTTAACCAGAAGCATGGCCCAGCCATCTTCCAGTGATGAATACCTGTACCTGGCTTCCTGTGCTTAATGTAGATGGCTTCCAGGCTGTTAGATCACCGTTCACGTCTTGTTGCGTAATATACGCAGGAAGTGCCTCTATCGCTTTGTGAAGGAAGTGATGTCAGTAATGTTGCTTGCACATTCTATCCATATACAAAGTACAGGAAATGATGTCAGTGGCACTGCACATAATGGCTAAGAGATAGTGACCTGATAACCTGGATACCAGCTGTGTTCAACATTGTTTCCTGCTTGTTGTGCGCAGTGCATAGGAAGTGTGGCTGATGTCACTTCTTGCGCGTTATAAAGTGCCCCAAATGGTTATTTATAAAGGAAGTCACATTGGCGGTGACACAGTACAGATGTACAACTCACAAGAAGTGACATCAGCAGCAACTTGACAACCTGGATGTCAGTCACTTTGTTGATCATTGTTTTAAAATGGCCACAAAGAAACTGAGCTAAGAGGACGGTGTTATAATAAATTTGTCCTTGCATAAATGCATGCAGCAGTGCTGTTACCAAGGTTCTTATGAAATGCCATTTAAATTTCCTAGATATTTCTTGGGATATTTGGTCAACTTGGTGCTTTGCTGAATTTTTAAAACTTAGCATCAAAACACAATCAAGTCCAGCTGATGTGTTTTTGAAGCAAAAGGAAAATGTGCTGCTGTCATGGTAAACTTTCCCCTCCCAGACACACACCAGTTGTATTCTGATATTAGGCCAATCCACAAAGGCAGCAAGAGAGTGTATTCTATCAAATGCTCCTGTCTTCCTAACACTTTTGGAAGTTTTTTTTCAGATGCTCTGTAAAGGAAAATCTCAGAATTCAAATCAGTTGTGCAGCTGGTAGGGATTTTGGGGAAGGGAAAGAGTGTTGAACACAAGCTGAAACTCATCACAGTGTTTCAGACTATTCACACCAGATGCAGTGTCTACATTGCTTGCCACCAAGGCATGGAGAATTCTGCTTTCCTAATTCCGGAGAACAATAAGCATAGGTTGGGAAGTGCGGCTTGGGGATCCCAAAGAGCATTGTAGTATTCCTGGAGTTTAAGAAGCTGCACGGTTTATTGAGAGCATTGTTTGGCAAGCGTCCTGCTGCTTGTACACCTAAGATTACCCAACCTGTAGGTCTTTAGCTTGTAGGGTTAATAGGGTCGATTCATTGTTAACACATGGCCTGTCGCAAAACTCCATCACTTTTGTTATCTTATACCCTGGTTGTTTTGTGTCTGTGTCTGGCTTGGAGTCATAGGTGAATACAGAAAATAGATCTAGTCTCACAGTAGTGCATTCATGTGACTTTGGTGTAATCAACTGTTATCAGGGTACAGCTAACTCAACCCTGTCTTAATTTGACACTACAACTTAAGTCATCATGCTGTCAATATCCTGGCTGCATTTAGAATAAACTAATTTCCCTTGGAGTAACGAGTTCACTGTATTTCAGTTTCATACCACATGCCCCTTAGATGGCAGTGCTATTTTTGTTGAGAGGTGGAATGGTTAAACATTTGATGCAAAATCTGTGCCACATCATGTCAAGTTCAGTTTGTAATGATAGAAATCCACTCTGCCATTGAATTGCCTGTGCATGGAGAGCAGCAACAAGACATGAACTAGAAGACACACGTGATCAGCAAGAACACCGCTGTCAATGGGGAGAATGGTTTAAACAATACACCTGTAAGTGCTACCTGTGCTGTATTTTTTGTTGTTGCATCTCAATCCTGAAATCATTCCATTCATGTTACTTGAGATAAACTACTCCTTCCTTTGCATGAATGCAGGATTGTATTACAAGAAAAAGAATATGAAGAGAACTGAAATGAAAGGCAGCTTTGTATTGGCTTGCCAAGCTTATTTGGAAGCAGTAGAAGCAGTACCAGATGCTCCTGTTGATTTTTCGATCGAAATCTGAGATTCTAATGTTGTATTGATGCTGAAGCTTTAGACCTGAATGCACGCACAAGATTCATGAATCCACTCTAGTTATCACTCAGTGTTGTCTGTTATTCACCTCAGTTGTCTTTTTCACAGCAATATAATTAGAAACTGAAGAAACTCAACTTATGAGTCAACCCATCTTGCTCTTATCTATTTCTAAATTTCTGATTAAGTGGTAGAGGTAATAAACTTGGCATCTATTGCCAATATGTCTGATAGTATAGACGCCAGGAACACTAACTTTATTTATGTTCTTAGTTTGCTTTGAAAGAGGAAATTGCAACATTTTTACTCTGTGGTTCATATAGTACGTGCCCTGTTTAAAGCTGCAGTGACCAGAAATAAGCCTAATCTAACATACTTGTTTCATTTCCTTATTTTAAGTTGAATTTGATATTTATGATATATGGCACTGACCTCCTTTGGAGCTTGTAGAATATTTCAGCAGAGAATATTTGCTATAGAAATGGAATGATTATTTATTTACTTTACAAATCTGTTTTTAAAATAAATACTGAGGGTTGGGCACAGAGGAGAGAAATTCATTGTTTTTTTTATTGCAATTATGTTGAATAATATTTTAGATTATCTAATCCAGCCTGAACTTTAAAAAAAACTGGAACAGGAAGATATCAACTCAAATATTGATAGTACAATATATCATTTTGTGTGACTTGATATATGATCTGTGCATAAAATCTAGAAGCTATTAAGCGGTACCTTTTGGCTAAACCAGCAACAATTATGGGGAGATGTGAATATATGTCACTTATTCTTGGTTTCCTCAGAACAGTTGATTGGAGGCCATCATCCCAAAAACAGGAGGCACAGTCCCGAAAGAGCAGATGGGATTAAACCTACTTGGAGAATTTAGAAGTGCAGCAATGGGAATGCTGTCCAAAAAGTTTTTGAATGTTTCCATTATTCAACGTTAAATCCAATCTCCACTGTCTTGTTCAGGCAACAGACAGTCAGGGCTTTATTTGAAAATCTTTGGTGATTTTCTTGCATGGGTGCACAAGAGGTGGTAAAACTGGTTGGTAGGTGTTGGGGCACCTATCAGGAAGCACTGCCTTCATCTCTGCATTGTCAGAAGTGGCACTTGTTGAACAAAAGCATCAGTGCCAAGGCAGTTTTAAGAAAACACCTAATCTATTCATACAATGAAAATTAGCTTTTGTATGAATATAATAATCCTTGCATTTGATATAGCGACCTATCATGTTTTTGAGATGTTTCCAAGTGCTTCACAGAATATACTGTAAAGTGAATTGACTGCATATTTTGCGGGAGAAACATGGCAGCCAATTGTACACAGCAGTGTCCCAAACAGTTGTGGATTGAGTGACCAAATAATTTTTTTTAAGGGATTATTATCCCTGAAAAAGCAATCTCAATTGACTAACAACTGGGTTTCTGCTTACTACTAGGTAAACAGAGGAGTGTGGAGTAAGGAAACTTGCCTAGCGATTTGCTCTGCCCAGGATTTGAACTCGGGTCCTCTCTCTTGTGAAGATGAGATAGATAGCGATTTGATTTGTCTGTTTGAGTATCTGCACAAAATATCTAAAGATCATCAGATGTTCTTTCCAAGCTCCAAAAACACCATTGGAAATGTTCTTCGTCCTTACGGTGTGAAATTAAAATCCACCAGACTTGCCTTCCCCCAAGAAGCTTCAGTGTCCCTCAATTTTTCCTTAACCTAACTAAAGCTTGGTTTTGCATAACCACTGGTGCACCTGGCACTTTTCTCTCTCTAGTCTTGGTGGTGTCCTCGGTTTCTCAGTGGGAAATAACTTGCCTGGATTACCTTCTACTCTAATTAATTTACAATTATATAATGCCCTCCGCACAAGATATTTGTGCAAAACATTTGTTGTGGCTTCCCGCTTGTTACGGATGGTGCTTTTAAAGTCTAGAATGCTCCAAGTGTGTCTCCTCCCTTGTATAAAAAACATAGACATTCTGACATTGAGTCTTTATTATTGGTAGCAGCACAGATGTGCAAGGCCATAAAGAATGTAAATTGAGAGTCCTTGGTTTTATCTCTAAGGAATAGAGTACAAAAGTAGGGAAGTTGTGTTAAATTTATGAAAAAACGTGTTGGCCATATTTGGAGCATTTGTATAGTTCTGGATGTTGTATTACAGTAAGGATGTTGCAGTAAGGATGTTGCAGCATTAGAGATTGACAGCTATTAAAGATTGAGCAACATAGTCTTTTTTTTTTCTGGAGATGAACAATTGAAAGAAGACTTATTAGTGTTTAAGATTATGAAATAATTTGATAATGTGGATATGAATGGGCTGTCACTTGTTTGCAAGTCCAAGTAAGGGAGCAGAAATATTAGTTTGCCAGTCAGGAGAAACATTTTTATGCAAGGGTGGTGCAAAAGAGGAACTCACTGCCGGAAGCTGTGGTTGAAGCAAAAATAATCAATGTATTTAAGTGGAAGCTTATATGAGGGAGACTCATGTGGAATATAAACCCTGGTAAGGACTAGGAAGGCTGAATGGCCCCTTTCGGTGCTGTTGCATTCTATGTAATTCTATATTCCCTATATCTTGCACACATGACAATGTAAATTTAACCATTGAAGATTGTTTCAATTTGTACAGTAATTTGCAGGATCCAACATTTAAGATATCTAGAATGCACCCCCCACCCCTTCTCTGCACAGCTCATAAATCCAGTGTACCTTCTATTGGAATTTTGACCATATTTTATGACCTTTTGATAGTCAAACACTAAATTTCATGAGTTCTCCTCCATATAATTTTTGCAATTTTAATATTGCATGACTAACTTTTTGTATCTCAATATATATATAGTCTATGCTGGTTACCTAAAAGTTAATGCACTTGGATTGAAACTTGTGCCTATTTCTCCCTCTTAAAGGACTTCACAAACCTTTTGTTCTTTCATTGCATGCCGTGAATTAAATGCCAGTCATTTGGGTTGTTACTTTTTCAGAAAGAGTTTTTAAAACACTATCCCAGCTCTGGCAATAAACCACAACTTTGCTATTTGAATTCTTTGGATGAAATTACCCCCACCGCACCCAGTACTGTTATCCATCCCTTTAACATGTTTTTTCTTTCTTTGATCATTTACACTTCAACTTTATAAATAATTGTAAGCTGCTGTGTTTTGTGGAACAGAAACTGCTCCAGGAACATTGGGTCACTTGGTCTATTCTTTGTTTGTGTTTATCAGGTCTGGTAGGTTTTTTTTAAAAAAAGATACCTTTTTCTAAATTTGTGAGCACTTTTTATTTTCCAGGTCAGCAGTCAATCCTAGGTTGGTCCTAGTTCTAGTCCTGCGCGAATGGTGCTAAACAAATGAATATAACTGCATTATGCATATAAATGTTTTGTACAGTTAGTTCACAAACAAAATGTAACCTCTTTTCTAGTATCACTGATGCTGTGAAAAACATTTTTTGAGCAGTTCAGGTATCTAGACCTTAATGATGCATGAATCTTTTTTTCCTGCTTCCGACTTTCCCTACATACCATTTTCTATTCTCTCCTTGAGTTTTCCCAAATTCTTTGCTGTTCTCTGCTCAAGTACAAACAGCTGACCAGTTTTTAAGCCTTCGTTCCTGCTGCTCCCTCAGAAGTGTGAGTTTGTTTATCCGTTTCTCCTTAAAAACAGAGCTGGGTGCCAGGCACCGTTGAAAGCATAACTTGTGTCCAAGGCAACTGCTTTGGCTTTCTTTGATCTCCTTATTATTAGTTCACTGTTGGCAGATATGGAGCTGCATATTGCCTGTTGGGTCCCATGGATTTACAAGTTCAATTTTCAGTTAGTAATCCCTCAGAAAATATTTTGTTTAGCATATTTTTCAATCTTTGATCTCAATAGAGCTGGTAGAGAAATCTGTAATTTGTGGCATTATTCCACAGGTTATCTTCATGCTTCACAATCATTTTTCATTGTTTGGGGGATATGACAGGCCAAGGTCGACTGACATGGGGGCGGCGGGGGGGGGAAGTGAGTCCTATTGGAAATGAGGTCTCAACATTCCACTGTTTAGGACCACTTGAGTTTGGGCTACAAAGATGCAGGCTCAGGCACACACCTCCATTAATAATAATAATCCTTACATTTGATCTAATAATAATCCTCGCTTTTGATATAGCGCTTTTCACATCTTCTAGATGTCTCAAAGCGCTTCACAGAATATAATGTAAGGTGAATTGGCTGTATGTTTGTGGGCGATATAGCACCTAATCGCATCTTCAAAACATCTCAAAATGCTTCCCAGAAGATACAGTAAAGTGAATTGACTGTATATATTGTGGGTGAAAATATTGCCCACAAAGATATTCAATTAATTGTGCATTGATTAGCCAACCAGCCACCTTGCTGAAACAGATAAGACTGTTCTTAATGTATTGCCTTGTTATGACAAGATTTCTTGTCAAAGTGTGATTAACCAAGACACCTAGAATTGACCAAATGTAGAAGTAAAGATTTGCTGCCTTGTCTCAGTAGAGGTGTTGAATTATTTGTCCCACCCAACACACCTTCTGAATCTTTAGTTTGCCTGATCTAACCACCTAGTTTAGTATTCCAACTTTTGTACACTTGTATCAACCAATATTTGAAGACCTTGCCTCCGTCTTATCTGCATCTCAACAGGTGGATGCTGGAAAGCCTATAGATGACCTTGAGGTGTACTATAATTTATCAATCATTAACTTGGGTGGACAAATTGCACAAGTATCAATGTTGGTTTCACCAGTGAATCTATCTGACAGATTTTGGCTGGTTAAGTAACGAGTGAACTCTGAAATAAATGTGAACAACACTTGGCAAAAACACAATGTAAAGGTGGGCATCATAAACCAGTGAAACCTTTCGGTGAAGAGGTAATACTGAACACATAGGTCTTTGTCCCTGGGTCTGTTCAAGCTCAATTTGAGCTAATTCTTTCCATGAGTGACATTCTTACTCTGTTGAAATTGACTTGGAGGAATGGTTTTAAACTGAACATTTTTTAGTGCTCTAATATCTGGAAAATGTTTTACAGTAAAATATATGCAGAAATTTGTCTATTTGACTTTAGGACCTTGATGTATGCTTGTACAATATATAGGGTTATTTCTGCGAATATCTATCTCTTGTGGTAAATTTAAGCAGCAGGGAGATTGGCTTATTTTTAAAAATGTACTCATTTTTCATGGTCCAATGGGGATGTCTTCAGTAATAACAGTAAGCATTTTTCTTTCCAAGCAAGCTTTAAAAAGGGATATTTCTGCCACGTGTCGACTTTACTTCAAACAATCCTACTTTACAGCTGTTTTTGCTATTTTTGTAGATTATTTGGTGATGAGAATTAATGCCAAATATATTCCCAGTATAAATGACAATGCAATGTTTGAGAGACTGAGAGGTTTGTAGTGTTCATAGTTTGTGTTTCACTGGTCTTTAGTGGCCTTGAAGTAATACTTTGCTGACCTGTAGTTCAATATCAATCACAGTTTAACTTGACTTGCTTCAGTTCTTAACATGTGATTTATTTTTGAGAGTAAGTGAGGAACTGCACTAAAAAAAATGCCGTCAGTCACTTTCTTAAATGCTTTGTAGATTTCTTCTCTATCCCCTTGATTGAAATCTCATTTCAGGTGGACCCCATGACAGATGATTTTTGAAGGTCAAAATAATTATTATTACAAAGGAGCAACCTGTTGTATTTTCTAGGGTTGTTGTAATGAATAAGAACATAAGAAATATTAGATGAAAAAAGACCAAGGTCCATCTACAACAACAACTTCAACAAGATTACATTTAAAAATAATAAAATTGGTCACTTCAATCCACGACTGTTGGCTGTATGGGGATGCTTAAAATGTGACTTTCTCCAGCCTGTCTAGTGCTGTTTGTGAAGTTCTAGAGCTGATGAAAATAATTTGTTGCTGCGCTGCATGCTGATATCAGGATGTTTGCTTATATGGTTGCATCTCTAAAGATTGCATATTTTAGTTTTGCTTTGGCTGCTATACTTAGTCACATAGTACTCTGGTAATACATTTTTTATGATCTACTAAAATGGGTCGTTTATGCTGGTTAACCAGAGGGAGGGGAGGAAAATACAATTGAGCTACGCTGATGTGATGTGAAGTTTTAAAGCCATGGTGTTTTGGACGTGGTAAATATCTTGTCTGATCTTGAAATTGGAAATCTCTAAAATTCAACCTTAATGTTCTGTTTTTTTTGATCAATCTAACATGCCATCACTGATCTGGGGAGGTGAAGCGACTGTGGTTGGTTTCTGTGCTGGTTACAGTCTCACGTAGGTAGGGTATAATAACTTGAGTCTTCAAATGTCTCGCTAAATGGATAGCAAATTTAGTTCCACGTGGGTTTGGATGCTGGAGAAAGATAGCTAACATTCTTTGTAAGAACAAGTAATTGTCTTGCAGTTGCGAACCATAGTGATCTGGCTGCCATGGGACCACTCACTTGTCCTTGTACACTTTGTGGCTTTTGAAGGGAAGAGAGCCAATTAAGAACTGTAATCTATAAGTGCGATGACATAAAGAAGGAACATCTGCAGGCTGCTGAGACCAGTCACAAATGATATTACAAGGTTTTCATCTTTTTCAGATGAGACCATGTCCAATAAAAAATAATCCTTGCATTTGATTATAATTTTGAATCACATCATTTTATAATAATAATAAATAATCCTTGCATTTGATATAGGCTTTTCATGTCTTCTCGACATCTCAAAGTGCTTCACAGAATATACTGTAAAGTGAATTGACTGTATATTTGTGGGCGAAACACGGCAGCCAATTGCGCACAGCAGTGTCCCACAAACAGTCGTGGGTTGAAAATGACCAATTTATTATTGTTTTGGAGGGATTATTAATAGGCGTGTGGAGTAAGGAAACTTGCCCAAGGTTTCGCCCTGCCTGGAATTGAACCCGGGTGTCTCGCTTGCAAGGCGATTGCTTTAACCACTGAGCTGCAGGACTCCAATTTGTCTTGAAGCGCTTCATAGGATTTTACTGTGAAATGTAGTGACTGTATTTTGTAGTCAAAGTGGCAGCTAATTTGGACATTTTTTTGACTACATTAGGCCTGTTTTTCAGATCTCAGAGCACTTCTCTCTATGTCATGGCAAAAATCTAACAGTCAAAGCCAAAAAATGGGACTGTATTTATGCTGTATTCGAAGCATGGAAAAGACTACTTCACAGCCCTGATTGGTTGCTATCTTTTGTTTACAATTTTGAAATTCACTGAGAAGCTGATGACTCGCATGTAACCCTAAAAACTAAGTGCTCTGCCTGCCTGCTCTGTCGTCTCCTTGAGAGCTAATACTTTGTGAAGTCATGACTCCAATGAAGGTAACCAGAACTGACTCTTTTTGTTGTGGAAGTCTTAATGCAGCATGGTGTCATCTTTTGTCGCATTCATTTCAGTTTGATTCGGTTGATAGCACTGTCCAGGTCAGAAGATTATTGGTTCAATGCCACATCAAAACTTGAGCTCATCGTTTAAGCTGACACTCCAGAATGATGCTGGGGATCGAGGCTTTGGCTGGGGTGCAGCCTTCCAGTATAGATGTTAAGCCAATGTTCTACCGCCTGTTTTTGAGATCCCATGATGCTGCTCTAGGTCTCCTGGTCAAGGATCCTTCACATTGAATGGTCAGTCACCTTGTGGCTGTTTGTGGCACTCTGTGCTCAAAATGGCTGCCACTTGCCTACAAAACACATTAAATACACTTGACAACAGTTACCTGTGAGGCAGTTTGAAATTGTTTGATGTTAAAGATGCTATAAAAATGTCGGTTCCTTCTCGTACATCTATCTCCATTACATGTTAAGTTCTGTTAATTAACAGCCACAGCTCACCTATGCTGGTTTTAACATGAAAGAGCTTGATTATGTGATCCATACAGAGCTGGGACTTCTGTCTTCAAGGAGAGCACCTCAGCCCTGAGCTGATTTGGAAATGGAATTTATTTTTGTAATGCACATTTCCCATCGGTATACATTTTATTATTTACCTTTCATAAGTTTCATTTCAACAAGTTGTATTTGACGCTTATTTTCTGGATGTGTTTTTTTTAGTGATCTTTTTGGTTGCAAAAATGGCCGGCTCCTGGGCTGTCATGTCACTGTGGACGTCCCTTCCTGCATACACGTTATGTCCAGGCACAAGCGGAGCTTGCTACGTGATGTGTTGCAAATCATGGTTGAGGCACAACCTGTGAATACCCTACATGAGCAATGCCTCTTGAACAAAGTGACTGTGTGAGCCCTCACGCTGCTGAAACACTGGTCCACGACTTTACCAACTCAAGGCTGGACTACGGGAACTCTCTCTTCGTCAGCCTTCCCGGCACCTCCCTCCACAAGCTGCAGGTCATTCAGAACTCTGAAGCTCGTGTACTGTCCCGCACCAGGCTTCGGGACCACATCACTCCCACCCTCGCTCGCCTCCACTGGCTCTCCATCCCCCAGAGGATCGAATTCAAGATCCTCATCCTCACATACAAGGCCATTCACGGCCTTGTTCCCTCCTACCGTTCCGACCTACTATCCCCCTACCTACCTGCCCGTACCCTCCGTTCCTCTGGCTCCGGTCTGCTCCACACCCCCCGCCCTAACCGACCTACCATCGGTGGCCGGGCTTTCAGCCTCTCAGCATCCGGGGCTCTTGAACTCCATCCCCCAGTGACTTTGCCTTGCTTCCTCCCTTTCCTCCTTCAAGGCCGGTCTCAAGACCTTTCTCTTCAACCGTGCCTTCACCTCCCCTCTTGACTCTCTACACCCTCCTCACTCCATCCCTTCCCTCCCCTCGACCATTTCCTCCCTGCTCGGGTTCAACTGTCCAGCATCTTGGGACGTCCTCCCGACGTGAAAGGCGCTCTATAAATGCAATCTTGTGTGGCAATTTTGTGGTCAGGAAGTCAGCCATTTTCATGATTTCATAAACACTGAATATGTAATAAGATGCTTAATGATTTTTTTCTTTGATTTGAAGCAAATTGGAATTTTTCTTTTAAATTGAACAAAATCGGGAATTGGCAAGCCTACTTTTAAATGATCCCATCTTCCTGAAATCCTTTCCTGACTTGCTGATCAGTTTCTCATAAAATGTATTCGTTTGTAAAAATATTCTTTTAACTTCATGGTATGGACAGTATGGGACATCGACTGGAAATCTGCCTGCATTTTACACAGCCCTGAGAATAACTGTGGAAAGATCATAAGATATTTGTGCAAGAGGTGCTGCTGTCACTTGACTGCAATTACATTTGCTTGTATGTAATTGGAGAAACCTTATCAGAGACTAATTAAAAATGTTGATGAGATGGTCCAGATTTTGAACAGAAATGCTGCACCTTTCTGATATGAATTTATGAAGTTCCTCAGAGATAATGTGATTGGTGAGTGTAGCTTTGATGCTGTTTGTGGTGACTGTAAAGTACAACCAGGGTAAAGAGAAGGGATGGAAGATATGTAGAGGAGCAGCTTAAAAAAAACATAATAATCCTTTTATTTGATATAGGGCCTTTCACATCTCAGTATTTCACAAGATGTATTGTAAAGTGTAGTGACTGTTTGTAGACAAATATACTGTAGGAAGTAAAGGGAAGGGTGTTGGAAGTCCCTCCTGGGGAAAGAATAGTGGGAGAGGCTTGGGATACCAGATTATATCCAAGGTGTGTTCAGAAAGAATGGAAAGAAAACTGGGGGATCCACTTTGCCAATTTAGGAGGTCCGTGCTCCCAGTTGATGGGTCATCAGTTGGGTTACTTCTTTTTGTGGTGTAGAAAAATGATCTCTATTACTGTGACTGAACCCTGTCAAGAATTGCTATTGACTTAAAATAAGTCATTTATAAAGATTGGGAGGGAGCAGACTCCTGTCCTTTGGTGCTGGGACCAGCTTGGTTGCTTCTGCATCCCCAAATGGTAGGTGCGGTGAGGGTGGTGCGCACTGGTTGACTCCAGGCAAGTTTGCCTGCACAATAAAACCTGTGCATCTTTCAGCATAATGAGTCAACACTGAGGCTTGCACCTTGGCAACAGTACTGAACAGCAGTCAAAAATTCAATAGACCAGTGGCTGGCCGCTTAATAATAAATTGACAGACACTCCTTTGTGCCTTTTGGATGTATGTCACAGGTGTTATTTGGAGAAGGATGCTGCTTTTAACTAAGCCTTGAGCAGATGCTTTTCCAATGAAAAATATTGTTGTTGGGTATCAAAATGCCAAACAGCTTCTCCAATGATTCAGACATTAAATGCAACTAAATGTTGTAGAGATCGAGAAAGTGTCGAGCTTGACCTTTGCTGAGATGGCTGATTGTTATGGGGGTGGGGTATAGTGTGCGAGCATGGAGTCCGAGGCCTTGTTGGCCCTGGAATAGGCCGTGTCAAAATGTCAGCAGTTTTGTTGCTGTTTTTTTTGCCCCCACCCACCCCTCAAGCAGTCAAAAATCTGCATGTGTGAACAGGATCAGACTTGCCTGTGATGCTTCACATAATTCAGTAGCTAACACTCACGTTCTGGGCTCACCGATGGGAATAGCCTGTTTGGGTGAGGAACTTAAGGAAGACTGACACTGAGGAATCTATCCGAGTTGCTCATGACATTTTTTTTTAACAGATGTTACGTTTGTTTCCCAAGTATCCCGCTTTTGCAAAAACAAATTTTGACAAAATCATGAGCTGTGAATTTGTAGGTATTTAAAAAAAAAATTGTCACCAAATTATTGTAAATTCCAAACTGTTTAGTGTGTGTTTAGTCTTTTTCTCCATCTTCTTCCATTACTTCAATCTTCTCTCCTCATCCTCTCCTACAGATGTGATTCATTGGGGGAAGGGAAAAAAGAGTCACTCTCGATTACCTGGAGGGCATCTGATTTTGGCCTCACTTGACAACATCTGTACACAGGAATTTTATGGGTAGGGTTGGATTGGGTTGTGGTCATGATTTTTATTTCTCCTTTCCCCCTTCTTCCACCCCCCCCCCCCCCCCCAGTTGTGCTGTCTCCAACAACACTGTAACCCAGATATCGATTGTAACCAGGCCGATGTAAAATTTCACAGTCCCTTCTGAGCCTTAAAGGGGAACCCACCAACCTGAATGTCCTTGTGCAGCTGAAAGAGACAGGCAGCCAAATCTCACGCCAGCAATGGCAGGTCTGTTGGAAATTGCTAGGATAGAACCAGAATACTGAAAGTTTGATGAAAACAAGTTTTATCATATCATCACATAAAAGCCCTTGTTAACTCCTAAATCTTCTTGTCTAGATTTGTTTGTTAATGCCTTCTGTTCAGAATAATAGTCACATGAGAGTGCAGCTGAGATGCCCCTGATGATTAAAATATTGTTATGGGTTACCAATAAGGCATTGAAAATATTTTATAAACTGTTCAAATTATGAAACCTATCAATCGTTTGTGGTTATTGATCATTAACAAGCTCGGTTTGTTGACCCCTGTCATGTATTGCCAACCATCTGGTCTTTATTCATTTAAAACATTCCTATATTAAATTTTCATGAGTTTCAATGTATCTAGAATGTGAATAAGACTAGATATGGATAGCTCCTTTATTTGCAGGTTATGAATGTCTGCTCTGTTCTTCCCCCCGCCCCCCTTTTGACTTGTTTTATTGAGGATGTAATTTGATAGAGTAAATATTAGAGGCATAGAATCCTACAGCACAGGAGGAGAACATTCGGCCCATCTTGCCTGTGCTGGCTCTTTGAAAGAGCTACCCAATAAGGCCCACTCCCCACTCTTTTCCCATAGCCCTGCAATTTTTTTCTTTTCAAGTATATATCCAATTCCCTTTTGAAAGTTATTATTGAATCTGCTTCCACCACCCTTTCAGGCAGCGCATTCCAGATTGTAACAACTCGTAACAACAAAATATTTTTGGATTGGTGCCCAGCCTGGACAATCATGATTCACTGTATTATGCAGTTGTGTTTGGTTCTATTTTGTGCCTTTGTCCTTGCCCACTTGGGGACAGAGGAGTGGGAAGTTCAAATCTAATGCCAATCTTTGAAGAGGACCCATGTCTTAATTTCCATTAGCTACACTGCCTATATGCTCTTTTAACCATGCTCTTGCGAAACCCGGTGCTGCTGGGTCTGTGTAGTCTGGTTGCTCCCTCGTCCACAAGCAGCCCCGCTGAACGACTAACTGAACTTTATGCACTTAACAGCTGTTAAATGAGATTTTTCCAACCTTGGGGCATACTTGCACCTTTTGAATGATTGGCTGGAGTGGTGCTGGCAGAAGCCTTGGAGCAGGTTGTCTTGCTGCACTGACAGCTCGCCAGAAATGCAGGGAAGCTTGAAGAAATCTCCTGTAACCTCATATCCTGGTAATAAAGAGGAATCGTATGTGTGTGACTGCATCATTTTCAAATGTCGCTCGATTTTTTAGTTCTGGTTGTTTTTTTAAGACGTTTAGAACACAAGCCGCCCAAACAAGTAATTTGTACTGTGTGCATTTGTTTTGGGGAAAATGGGAGAATCTGTTACCTATAGAAATATACAGATGTTAAATTGGAATCCAAATAGTTTTTTTTTAACACATGTGCCAACAACATTTTAAAATATGCCAATTTATTAACAGTTGTATAAGATTCAAATTTTATAACATTTTTATTTTAAAAGGCGAGTAAACAATTTTCTAGCCAGAGTTTATGGTGAAGATCTTTTATGTTGTTGCTGTGCTTCAGGGAGTTAATGTGCAGTTCCTGATATGTAAAGTTGATTGCATCTTGAACCTCAGATTGCCTATTTTTGTCCCAGTGGTATTGTTTGTGTAGAAGAATTGTAGACATGGCAGTACAGTATTGGTGTAATGTGACCTAGCCACCTGTTGGTAGTCTGTTCCAATAAAGGCAGGGAGTGTAAAGCAGCTGGTGGTGCTTCCACTTCTCTGTGCATTGATTCCCATAAGAGATGTCGTCTGTACCCAGACACGACACATGCGTGACTTGCAACAAACTGAGGTTTGGAGTTCTGTTGGGAGCAAGGAGATTATTTATTCTAGCAGTTGTACACAAATTTGTCCTTCAATATAATTCTAACCACACACACACTCACTCACTCAGCAATGATTCATTATGCTGTTGCATGCAATAAGGCAGTTCACCGCAACATGTTATTTATACCTGCCAGGCAAGAAAGATGCTGAAGAAACTGACAACAAAGTGTTTATTTATGGTTGGTGCAACTGTTACCAAATGTATTGCTCAGTATCCAGCACTGATGTTTCCCTGGAAAAAGAGAATTTGAGTATTGTTACTCTTTTGAATGTTTATGAAAACCTTATTTTGTTGCAAGTTTATGTAATGCAACAATGATGCCACTTGTTCTGAAAAGCTTGGTGACATTCTACTAATTCTGACATACAATAGCAGGTACACAGCAAGATCTCCTTATGCAGTGATAGGAGTTGAAGAGTTACACAGCAATGCTCTATTCACAAACTACATTGATGGGCTCCACAACAGCACCTATTTTTGAAATGGTCATGGTAAATCTTTGGCCTCTAGTATATGCACATTTCGTCCACCAAGATTCCTTTTTCCTCCTTCGTCTGCAATGCTCTGTAATAGACCGTGTGGCTTGAGTCCAAAAATGATCTTTGAAAGAGCCATCTGCTCTCTTGCAAAATTTATATAATCTCTGTACGCATGGTTTTGGCAGATGACCTTTTATAATACATTAACGTGTTCATCTCACCACAAGAAAGCATTCCTTTAATTGGTAATAAAATCCTCGGATCGTGATGTAAATATTTAATGCCTTTTAGCTGTTAGTTTTTTTTCTATTTGTAATGTATGATAAAAACCATTGCTCTTGAAGAATTGCTTCGGTGGTTGTGTGGGTGGGGGGTGGGGAAAGAGAGGTCCAGGCACTGAATTTTGCTTTACAAAATCTCCTTAATGTTTTTCAACTTCCTACCATTGTACACCTCTCTCGTTGCACACATTGTTCCAAGTAGGATTTTTCTCCAAACATAACTAACATAAGTCACCAAACTGACCTATAGATTATTTTAATAAGACCATTAATGTGATATAGTAACCTTTTTCATTCGTCAAAACATTTCAAAAAGCTGTGCAGGTTTTACTGTAAAGTGTAGTGAGTGTGTATTTGTGGACAAGTGCGGCACCCAATTTGTGCATAGCAGTGTTCTACTAACAGCCATGAAATGAATGACCAATTTTATCTATTGGATTGTTGGCCAGGACCCCGGGAAAAGATTGTTATTAAACTAGCCAAGCATTTTGCCTTCTGCTTTGATTGTGGATTAAGTTGCTCTTCTGCTAGAACTTTGATGCATGTTTAAACAATAATTCCTGCAGCAATTTGGAGCGGTTTCCTTGTTGGATCCAGAAGTGTTTACAAGCTGGTAAATGGGTCCAGTGGTAGTCAGCTACAAGTTTCAGATTTGTGATGACTGCAGTCCTGCATTTAAAACTGTTATGTACTATGTAAATTGTAACCTGAGTTATCCTGTATCCCTTCTTTCATTGTGGTCCAGAGAGGACAGTTTATTTTTAACCAAACTTTGTCTTGAGAGTTTTCTGATGTTTATTTCAATGAACTCATCCAAATAAAACCAGTAGAAAATGGGTCTGAACTGCTGTTAATTGTACCACCTCCACCAAGTTTTTAAGTTTTTAAAAACAAATCTCAAACTTGTCACTTTCAAGTAGTTTGAATCAAATCCTGTGGATTTTTATTGCATATGTAAATCTCATCTACACTCTCCTCTCACTGTATTGAAATCTAGAGGAATAGCACTCACTCTCCTAACATACCATTATTTTGCAGCACCTCACAATTGTGGAAAGCCTTGCCTCAATCCTATCCTTTGCCTCCAACTTACAGTCCACAAGCATTTAAAATGCCATTTTTCCCTTAATTTTGCTTCTTTGCTGTGTTTCTGTGTTATTTTTGTTAACCTTGGCTACATTATTTTTGGTCAGTCTTGATGGGTTGCAGAAACCTATCAAAGTATTAGTGTCCAAATCAGACTGAGAGCACGGTCTAGCAAGGTTGCTACTGTTTGTCCAGCTAGGACCACTCTACTTATCAGTGCTTTGGTTTGCAGGGTTAATAGGAGTCAAATAGGTAGAATCTCAGCTCCCAGTGACTGGTCTGGTTTTCCAAATCTGCCAATGAGTCAGCCTGTCCGTGCTGTCATAAGCAGTGCCCTGGAATACTACAGCCCCACCTGGCTCAAGAACCGGCTACTGAGATAGCCAGCAAGGGTTGACTTGATTCCTACTTTGTTGGCCTTTGCCCTTCATATCGACTTCGAATGAATTCTGTGCCAAAAGATCTAGGCTGGTGTATTTGCAGGGAATGATGTTTACTGAAGGATGGGATTGTTTATGAATGGGAGAAGGGAAGTATCAATTTGCACACTTGCTATACACAATGAGTTACTTCTGTTGGATTCGCATCCATCTACTACTTCCGTAGCCACTGCACTTTACAGTAAAAATGTATGAAGCTCTTTGAGAAGTCATCCTACCGTGAAAGTAACTATGTTACATGCAACGAGGGTTATGATTTAATAATTCATTCATACGCTGAGGTAATTTGCACAATTAATGTGCTTTCTACCACTCCATGGTGTTGCATTCTATTGAATCCCAAATTAGTTATTGGGATCTCTAGCTATGTTGATGAATACACTAGTCTATTCAGCTATGGATATGATAATTTTCAGTGTGAGAACACCATTCATTGCTTTTAGTAGCGCTGATAAAATCTTCAGCTTGTTAACTTGAGTAAGGTGAACTCTTTCACCTCTTGTCTTGTCCAACCCCCAGTTTGTGAGCCTCACAATCTAACAGCCAACACCAATTGCTTGTTTTTTTACTATTTGACTCCAGTGAGTCTCCAAAAAGATATGGCAAACACAGTCCTGTGTATGTGTGTGGTGAGAGCACATGCCCACATACACCATTGCAGTTTCTGCTCTCTAGCTACCTTTCCTGAGAAGTCATTGACCCTGTCATATTTGGGTTAATCTAATTTAAGACCGTGTATGCCAATTCACCAGATAGAACTAGTGGTGAATATAGTGTCCCTTTGTCTGTCTTTAACCTGTTTAATAAATGGAAATGTTTGTTACCCAGCACTGAGGAACATGACAATTCAGCAAAGTATCACTGGTGCAATATCATCCCTTCAAATTTTCTATAGAAGATTCAGTGCAAGACGCTTTGGTGCCCCAATCATTCCCAATCTATCCTAATAATAATACTTGCATTTGATATAGCGCCTTATGTCTTCCAGATGTCTCAAAGCACTTCACAGAATATACTGTAAAGTGAATTGATTGTTTAGCAGCTTGTGATGAGCTGTTATTCCATTTATCTTTGCCAACATGGATTTATATCTGACTTCTGTGGAGTCCCATGGCACTTACCCAACAATGAGCTACCCTTTCTTACAGTCTTTACTCACAGGGTTGAGAACATTTGCCTAACTTTGAATTATTGCAAACCTGTTTAGTTTCACCAAGTGCACCTTCTCCGAACCAGCTCAGTCCTAGGGAGATGCCACTTACCCCTCAAATCTTCCCCCTCCCTTTTCAAGGGAAATATTTCTGAATGCCCAGCCTTTGAACCCCTAGTCAAACCAACTGAGCTACCTGAGGTAACCAGACCAGAGACATCTGAACCAAGTCACTTAATAACAGAATGGGGTGGGTTCAGGTTTCTGACTCCTGTCTATTTAAGACACTTTGTGAGTTTTCTCTTCCCTTTTAACTTCTTGCTTTTTCTCAGAAAAAACAACTTTCACCCTGCTAAATGTTCCCTGGAACAAGAAGCAAATTGCAAATCAGCCTTGAACCCAAGAGCTTGAGTACAGATTGTACAAGCAATGTGATAGAATATTTATCCTACAAACAGATATCTTCCCATCTCTATGATCATAATTGAAGTTTTATCTGTTTTTTATTTACACATTCTAGCTGAGATGCTCTAACAGAGGCCAATTGACATTGAAAAATTAACAAGAGCAATACATACCTCTTTTAGAACCAATACCGTATTTCCTCAGTGGCTCAATTCCTGGTA
This sequence comes from Callorhinchus milii, assembly GCF_018977255.1. NCBI lineage: Eukaryota > Metazoa > Chordata > Chondrichthyes > Chimaeriformes > Callorhinchidae > Callorhinchus > Callorhinchus milii. The sequence continues at coordinate 72,692,364 of NW_024704742.1, read as the reverse complement.
TTGTCTATTTTTGGAGTAATATATAAGTTGATTGGACCAAAACAATTAGCTGAGTTTAGTTTTGTACTGTTTTCCATTATCAATGATCACTCAAGGCCTACTTTAAAGACCTGGCAAATCCTAAAGTTTTGGACCAACATGAAGCAATACTTGGTGTGTTCCACCCTAAATCACATTTAACTGAGTCATCTGCAATGAAGATCTGTATCTGGAATTCTCTGCAGTAATCAGTCAATGTGGAGAGGAGGACAAATTGGATTTCTTTAAACACTCAGAAATATAAAGAGAGCTCCCCAAGATTTAATACATTCATTGTTTTTTTTATTGAAATTCATCACTACATTTCAATTAATCAATGGCAAGTCTTTCACATAGAAGGAAATGTGGAATCTTAAATCTAGCTTTTGGAATTTGGGCTGCCCCTTTCTTCTGCCTATTTTCCTGGGGAGTGGAGCAGTAACTTTGAACTCATATTCCACAGATCATGCAATTTACTATTCTTGGTGGGTCCTTTAGTCTCCAGGAGAATAAGCTCAACATTATTGCTCATGTCAGTAGCATGGAGGCACCTCTGAGCACATGGAGCGCAAGGGAACGTTCCACAATGTAAGTGCTTTGTGGATGAAACGATCGGGATATTTTCTAATGATCTAAGCTGTGTAAAATGTGAGGAAAAAAGGAACTCCATTGGGACAATTTGAAGGTTTGTATTAAACCTTTCAGTAGTTCAAAAGAACCAGTACTCCACTTAAGTCCACCATTCCTGCTGTAATTCAAGTTGCGTTGCTTCCACTCAAAGAAGACCTTTGGTCTAGAGCCAGATTAAAGAAAGCCTTTAGACTTTGAGCAGATCACTTTATAGCTATAGATGTTGGATCAGCTGTAAAATCTGGGTAAGGATCCCTGAGCCTCAGCAATCTGCCAATGGAACAAGATATAATCTACATAGAAGTGTGTTTTCTTGACTGTGTGAGCAAATGGTCAAGAGAAAAGGCCATCATTAACTGTCTTGTTCCTTGCCCCATGCATGTTTATAATGCATTGGTTCGTGTCCATAACATCAGACTTTATATTAGACCTTATAACCCACAATCTAATGGGTTATATTATAAATATGACTGCTGGTCAGAATTTTCAGGTTGCTGCTAACTTAATTGAAGCACTCGGCCTGCAATGCGGACAGGATCCTGGATGGTCAGTGGTGACCACTCGTGCGAGCATTTCTCGTAATTCCTGAAAGTCCACTGGAGTCAGGAGGCCTTCATTGCATCCTGCACAGCAAATATGATCAATTCTTCTCTGCGATATATGCAGGAAGCCTGTCATCAGCACTGGCAGTGCACTGCAAAAGTATTGTACTGCGGATCCACAATACAACCCTGCTTTAGAGTCAGACCCATGGTATGGATAATGGATCCACCTGTAATTCACCTTCCATTGGCTGTGGCCAGGAATAGATTTCAGGTCGGTGGTGCAGATGGCAACATGGTTTAGATTGCCTAAGATCGGAATCTTTCTTTTTCACCAGCATCTTTTATTGCACATTCCTTCACGATGGTGCAAATCTTCTACAAAAACAGACATTAGTTGTTAGAAAATGCATGTAGCTAAATGGGCCAATATAACATGTATTGTTTAATGATGCACTGGAGGTGTGTGATTATTAATAACATCAAATGAGCCATCTTTATGTAAATGTGGACAGGTAACTTGTGATTCTGATCTACGCAGAGCACATAGGTTTACGTCATGATATTCATCAACCAGATTTGCTGTAACAATTGTAATATTACAGTTTTCAGCCAGTAAATCACAAATTCGCAAAGTATTGAGAGTGTGGAGAAGCAAATTAACAGTGAAGAATGACTGGCTGTTTGCTGGCCTGACTTATATACAAAAACTTTGTCAATTTAGGATTCATGGATTTGGCCATAAATGGGGTCTGCTTCGAACTGGGCTGTTTCCAAGGCGACGTGTTTGGTAACAGTATGTCAGAATTGAGTCAATCTTATGACTCTCAGTAGCCCAGCTCCTCGGTGAGGCGGCCTGCAGTACTGTACACTGCTGATGGCAGTGCAGCCAGCCTGACTCATCAACAGGACTTGGAGAGGCAGAGCAGTCACTGAGAGCAGGGATTATTCCCACTCAGCTCCTGTTAACCATTGCAAGCCAAACCCCTACCGGGTAGAGTGGTTTTAGCTGGACAAGCAACAACAACATGCATTTATATAGCGTCCTTCACACAGCATAGCATCTCAGATGATGGCAGGATTGGACACTGTGGGAAGCTTGCCAGACCGTGCTCTCAATGGCATCCTATTTATTTTTAGCTTGTTGAAGTCCAGCAATATCCCAACCCGCACTATGGGGTCCCCAAGCCATGGCTTTTGCCAACCTGCATCTAACACTCTGGAATTGGGTAAGCAGGGGTCATACCTCCATGGATAGAGTATGTTTTCCATGCGTAGAAGGCATAACGATGTGGAACTCAGTCTGGTTTGGATACTCTTAAGCATGATGGTTCATTTGAGTTTTACCTCTGTTTTCAAACAGAGCAAATAGTGTATTAATTGAAGATTTAAAAGTCCTATAACCAAGGCTTGTGATGGCCCATATGTTTTATAAATGTAAATAATTTTTGAAATGGATTTTTTTTAAGGAAATGCATTTGCCTTTTGCAATCAATTTTTTTTTAAAAATGTTCCTGGTCCTTGCACCTCCCTCTTGTCAATAAAATATGCACACTCCACCTCACTGAGCCAGTCCGGAACCTTGTTTGAACCTCAACTATCCTTTCTACCCCGCACCCGTGCTATGACCCACTCTGCCTTTCCCCACCTCCAAACTATCGCCCGGCTCTGCCACTGTTTCACAACACAGGCCGCTGAAACAAATCCATAACATCGAGGCTTGACAATGCAAACTCCTTGTTTGTCGGCCTCCCCAACTCCTCCCTCCGTAGGCTGCAGATCATCCAGAACTCTGCAGCCCGTGTCCTCTCACTCACCAGGCTCAGTGACCCTATCACCCCCGACTCCACTGGCTTCCCATTATACAGAGGATACAGCTGACGATCCTGGCCCTCACCTTCAAAGCCTTCCATTGCTCCCCCCTACCTCTGCAACCTCCTAATCCCGTACTATCCTGCTCGCTCCCTCCGTTCCGTGGGCTCCAGCCTGCTTCACGTTCCCTGCTTCGCCTGCATCACCATTGGCAGGTGGGCCTTCTGCCACTCTGCCCCCACACTCTGGAACTCCATCCTGCAGTGCCTCCACCTCGCCCCCTCCCTTGTCACCTTCAAGACCCATCTCAAAACACACCTCTTCAACCATGCTTTCGACCACCCTTCTTCCCCTATTGGCCTCCACCCTCGCCGATCCCGACCCCCAGCTTGGGTCAGAAACACTGACTGTCCAGCACCTTGGGACATCCTCCCAACGTGAAAGGCGCTATACAAATGTAATTTTGTTGTTGGTTTTGTAACCATCTCTCTTTGATCTTGACATCTGTTAGTTCATATGTAACATCACATTTCTGACCTTCATTCATTGGAATTACTGGAGCTTGAGATTCCTTTTCGTAACAATTGCATCTGCTTTTGTTTCTTGTAATTATTTATTTGGATGTGTAACCTTGCTTGTTTAGCTTCATTTCTGTGTCTAACTTAGTCAGATTTTGTGGAAACCCATACCTGCTTATCTGTAGCACCTCCTACTTTCAATAAGAGGAGATGAGACTAAAGAGTAAACTCTGTATTGTTCCACCTTTTAAGTCCAGCCTCAAAAAGGGTTTGGATTCTGTTGGGATTGTCAGTGGAAACCAAATGGGGGAGACTTCCCAAGGCTGTTATAAAAAAATAGTCTGGCATTCCAAAGCAGTGCTGGGGAATGCTGCATTGTTGGAGATGCTGTCCATTGGATGAGACATTAAACCGAGGTCCATCTGCCTGTTTTGATGGAAATTAAAGATCCCATGGCGCTATTCAAAAAGAGAAGGGAGTTTCTCCCAGTACCTGGATAAAATTGGTCACTCACTTCATGGCACTTTGTGCGACATTGTGGTGCACAACTTGTCTGCTGTGTCAGCCTACAAAATAGTCACCACTCTTTACAGTAAATCTTGCAAAGTGATTTTGAGACATCCTCTTGTTGTTGTATAGGTGTAATAATAATAAGTAATATAAAATAACTCTGCCTCTTTCTCCCCCCCCACTCCCGAAAGCAGGATGAGTCTTGGAACTCATAATGTAGAAAATAGCCATTCGAAATATATGGTTTGTAATGTTGGAAATGATCATTTATTTGACGCAGTAACCCTACTGTATTTATTTTGTTCAACACCCTTCAGCTCCATCCAAGTCAGAGCATTGCTTCATTTTAGTTGCTGTGGGTGATTGTAGCTATTGGTGCTTCTCAAACATTCACTGCACTAAATTATTTGCATACTAAGTACAGTAATAAAGCAATGGCCGCAATTTGGACCCACTGTCTGTATTTTTATACAATCGAGCAAAATAACTTATCCTGTAGGATAGAACAATGCATTTACAACAGTGACTTAAACTTTTCATAACTGTATGGCAAGGTTTGATTTGTCCTGAAGCCTGTCTGGTTTGGCTTGAAGACAAATAGATTTATGAAGACTTTATTTGGTTCCCTTTAATGGCAATGTGAATATATAGATGGTCATTTAGACAATATGTTATACTGGCTACAACATTGTACATCAGTAACAGTCTGGAACAGTTTCTTACTGTAGGTTTAAGGGAAGCAACTATGAATTTTGTTCACTGTTTTTCTCTGGTTTCAGAAGCCGAGTGGAAACAACGAAATTACTGCTGGTGATGCTTGTGTCTGGAGATACGTTTCCAGATTTCTGCTACTTAGAGAAATGGAATTGATGTCTTGTAACTATAGACCTTTAATACAGTAGCTACACAATTTGTAGCAATAGAGTTCACCATCACTTAGAAATTTGTATATCTCTTTTTGTAAGGTGCTTTTATTTCTTTGTTTAAATTCTATATACCAGAACGTTTTTGAATGAGTGGAACAAATGTTTAAGTGACTGCTGAACTACGATCTGCTCTACAGCAACAGTATTACACTTGTTTTGTAAAACCAAGAATCATAGAATCGTACATGAGGAGGCCAATCGGCCCATCGTGCCTGTGCTGTCTCTTTGAAAGAGCTATCCAACAACCTCCACTCCCCTGCTCTCACCCCATAGCTCTGCAATTTTTTTTCCAAGTAAATAACCAATTCCCTTTTAAAGTTATTATTGAATCTGCTTCCACCATCCTTTCAGGCAGAACATTCCAGATCGTAACAACTCGCTGTGCAAAGAATTTTATCCTCATCTCCCCTCTGGTTCTTTTGCCAATTATCTTGCATATGTGTCCTCTGGTTACCAATTCACCCGCCAGTAGAATCAGTTTTTCCTTATTTACTCTATCAAAAAACCCTCATAATTTTGAACACCTGTATTAAATCTCCCCTTAACCTTCTCTGCTCTAAGGAGAATAATCCCAACTTCTCCAGTCTCACATAATTGAAGACCCTCATCCCTGGTCATTTAGAGAATAATAGAGGGTAATATAACCTTTATCCTCAATTTTTTATTAACTGGACCAGGTCTCCAACCTTTCCCTTGTCCCTCTATTTTAGTGAATGGGACTACCAAGGACAGGGATACCCAAGCACTATTTGAGTTCTGGGCAGAATGCTGGGGTTTAACACCACATTTGTGTCGAGGTTGTGATTGCCACCTGGATGATGCAGCATTTACACCACCTCAGACTATGCAAACATTTGTGTTTCTTTTGGGAGTGAAGAGTGGGGCTAGATGTGTTTCTTTTGGGAGTGAAGAGTGGGGCTAGATAAGATCTTTATTTGGACAAGCCCTATGTAGTGACTGCACTCAGTTTGAATCGGGATGATCTGAGGTTAATGTGATCTCCCCGGATTTATACTTACAGCTGCTTTGATTTAGTTCATGGCCTGGGTGGTGTTCGGTTACTAGAGCCAACATGTGCGTGGAGGTTTCCTTTCTTGCACAGCCAGGCAGAGATCAAAACTGCTTCATGTGAATCTGCTACGTAGCCTAGACCGATTCTGACTGAGGTCAAAATGTGCAGCTTTTAACACACAATTTACTAACTGTGACAATCACACAGCAGGCTTTCAACTGGGCTATTTTTGCAAATATAAATGTTTTTAGCTCTAGTACTACGAGAATGTAAATCTGCCATAAATCTTGAAGTGCTAGTTAAATTCTACTTTCGTTAATCTCTGCTTGTGAGGTTTATGATGCAACAGAGTTCAAATCTACCCAGCAGTTCTGTCACTGGCAATGGGTATGCTTAGTGAGGATACAGGTTTGAAAATCTATCTTTTTACAGGGAAATCGCACAGTTGTTAAAGATGGGAAGTAATTACATTTTTTCTCAGTCTATAATCATCTTGGCAGTGAGAAGCTAATACCTTTTTACATTGCATGTATGAAAGAGCATGACAGTATTAGGACACTTGAGTATTCTCGTCTGAGACCATAAAATGCAGAAGAGACCAATTGTCAGTCAATAGATTTCATTATGCAGATCAGTAACTGTGGATAGACTGTTATCTTCCCCAGATTCCTTACTGTATGATTCTGGGAAACTGATAGTTGAGTTTGTTAGTTTGATGAAGTACATAGATGAGCTACCAAAGTTATTTCTGCAAATGGAATCTCTTAAGTTTGCAGAAGTGATGCCAATGCTCTACATGCACTCCACACAGAGATACTGATCTTTTTTTAGATGCATCCAGTTGTTACAGGATGTAAAGTGGCTGGAGACGTAACCTGGATGGTGAGTCTACTTATTTTCATTGCAGTTCTTACCAGCTTGTTAGTACATGGTGCTGCTTTTTGCTTATCCCGGGAGTGGTGCACATTCCCCCCGCCAATTCTGAGCTCTTTCAACATTCAAGACTGCCTGAGATTGAACTATTACTCTAAAAATTCTGGGAGGCTGTTATTTGTCTCGATTTCTAGACTAGGGTACAAGAGGTGAAAATTTTTTTTTACAATCCATAGGCTGTTCAAACTCACATTTTCACTTTTTAATCTTGTCATTGCCTTTCGCTTTTGACTTTGGCCGAATTCTGTACCAGGGTCTTGGACTGTTACTAGGGGTTTCTTAATACAAATGGACATTTTTGTAAGTAAATGTGTTACTGGACAACATTTAATTGCTTTATGTTGACCTCTGCTTGTACTGGACGCGGAAACAGCTACTGAGGCAGTCATAAGAACATAAGAAATGCTCGACAAAAAAAGACCAAGGTCCATCTGATTCGCCTTCCTAACAGTCGCAGGCACATGTGCCCTAAATTACCTTTGTACTATATCCCATAATATTATTTCCGAAAAGAAAACTATCTAATCTGTGTTTGAAAGAATCAACACTTCCTGCTTCAACCGTCTCCCTAGGGAGCCTGTTCCACAGTTCACTAGTTGCTCACTGAAATAGTGTTTGCGTAGATTCGTTCTGAATTTACCCCACTTCAATTGCAGGCCGTGTCCTCTGGTTCCGGTTCTACTATTCTGGACAAGTTCAAACAGCCTGTCATGATCTATATTGTTTTGCCCCTTTAGAATCTTAAAGACAGCAATCATGTCACTTCTCAATCTTCTCTTTTCCAGTGTGAACATGCCCAGTTTCATAGTCCAGTCCCTCCATTCCCTCAATCATTTTGGTTGCCCTCCTCTGTATCTTCTTGATTTCTCCAAAATCTTTTTTGTACTGTGGCGACCAGAACTGTACACAGTACTCTTCAGTATAATCTCAACAATGGCAGGACATAGTGACAGCATTACCCCACTTTTTTGGTTTGCTATTGATCTTTTGATATATTCCAACATCTGGTTTGCTTTACTCATTGCCACAGAGCATTGTTGGGCGAGCTTCAATTTATCGTCAATCAGGACTCAATCAGGTCCTTTTCATTTTCCATATATATTATTTTCCTTCCGTTCGAATAATAGTCCCTTCCAGGACTTTTTTTCCCATGTGAAGTACTTTACATTTCTCCACATTGAATTTCATCTGCCACCAATCTGCCTAACTCCCATGTATATTCAAATCCTCCTGTAACTTACCTTGTTCAGCTTCTCCGAAAGAAGTTCAATGTGTACAGAGTGGTGAGTTGGGAGAATTTATTTAGAACTATTCTAGATCTCAGAGTCAAATTTACCAAAGCAGAAAATTAAGCTTTGCAATTCTAGAGCCAACTTCAGCGTAATGCAGTGCTGTGTTGTCAGAAATGCTGTTCTTCGTATGAGACAAATTGAGGTTCTGTTCAAATCTGCCTGTTTAAGTATACATTAAAGATTCCATGACACTTTCAAAAAGGGAATTCCTCCTGTTCTCCCAGCCAGCAATTCCCTAGATAATAATTAATCTATCATTTCATGATGTTGTTGGGATATTGTTGTGTGAAACTAGTTTACCCACAAGTACATGGTCATCACACTTTAAAATGAATCCTGTGGAGTTTTGAGATGTTTTGTTGATGTGATAAAGCGCTATAATCAAATGAAAGGTTTGTTATTGTCTGTACCACTAAACATTCTTCAGGGGACCAAAACATTGTGATACCATTACAATGTCTAATACGTCTTAAAGAAATTATGATTTTTTTAAAGATAATATGGTAGATATCATGATTTTTTGGTCACCCTGTATAATGTATCTAAATTTTCAAGCATTATTCTATGGCTGAAATAAAGTAATTACTCATGTAATTGCCAGTTTCTTTTCAGACCACAAGCTGCATTGCCTGGTTAGAACTTGCACTTGAAAATAATTGGAGTTCAGCCGGGCTACAGTGATCTTTTTATGATTTAGTTTGCAATAATGCACATATATGCTGACAACATTTTCTTAGTTTGTAAAAAAAAATCCAGAATTGTCAACCACTGTGGCCTTGGAGGCAATTAGATTACCTGGCTTCAGAATTGCTTAATGTTAAATGCCAAGCTGACCTACTTAAATCTAAATGTAAATGGACTGATGCATCTCTGCTTCAAATAATGGTTATGCTTAACTTGGGCAGCAAAGTGAGTGTCTTGTGCAGCAATTTTTAAATTTGCTTGGCACATTAACTGCAGTATGTTGAAGGCTTTTGTGCCTTTTAATATTGTGTTGCCATCTGGATTACTGCCTTCATGAGAATCGTAAAATCTGTGAGATTTTAAGATCTCTGATTTATTTTACTACAATAATTGCTTATTTTTTTATGACCAATTTGAATGTCCAACTATCACCCATTGTATGCACACAGTTTGGCTGCTGCTTGGAGAATGGGTGGTTTATCCACCAAATCAAGTGCACTCAGGATTGCACCCAGTGAAATGCGGTTAGCAATTTTACTGTAAAGTGGTTGAAAGGCCAGTAGATTAGAGATATAACTTGTTACCATTGGAATGGGGCACACCTTTCTGATCATCTCCCTGTAGAGAAATAATGCCATTTTTTTTCAGGAAAAACAGTCAATTCACTTCACAGTATATTCTGTGAAGAGATTTGAGATGTTTAGAAGACGTGATAAGGCACTGTATCAAATGCAAGAATTATTATTTTATTTCGGTACACCTAGATTTTTTAAGCATGGCTAACTGGCACATTTTTGACTCGCTGCCAATTTGTTCAATTCAATTTAAAAAACTATCTTCCCTTAAATGTGACCATTTCAGGTGAAATGCTCACTGTGGTTGGCTGAGCATTTCAGGCAAAATTGGAACTATTAATGTTCGGATTGGAAATTCTGTCTTCCTGAGAAGTAGTTTGAAACACTGAAATTCTCTGTGTCGATCAGGCTCATCTTTTGCTGTAGTTGAGTGGATTCTGTGACTTATTTGCCTCTGATCAAATGAAATGGGGTGAAAGAACCTTAAAACCATCATTCTTTTACAGTCTAGGCAATGGGATGATTATTTAGGAAATACTCAACACTCCACTTTTTGCTAGAGAGACCATTTTTCTAATATTTCACAAAGACTATACAGCCTTGAAACAGACCACTTGGCCCAATCAGTCCATGCTGGAGTTAATGCTTCACACAAGTTGTCACCCATTCCTTTTTCCCTCTCATACCCTTCTATTCCCCTTTCCCTCATATGAATGCATCTATATTATCTGATTCAACCACTGTTTCAGGCAGCGAGCTCCATAATCTCACTACTCTCTTTTAGATCCCTTAATTGCAATCTTAAACTTGTGTTTCCTGGTTATCGACTCCCCAACAAGTGAAATAGCCTATTTATGTTAACCTTATTGAGCCCTTCTTAATAATTTTAAACAATTCTAATAGGTCCACCCTTAAACATCTCTTCTCCAGTGAAAAAAGGCCTAACCTATTCAATCTATTCTGATAGTCCTTGTATCATTCTCATAAACCTACTCTGTACTTTTTCCATTGCTGTTAAATCCTTATAGTTATGGAGACCAAAATTGGACACAGTGCTCCAAATGTGGTTTAAGCAAGGTTTATATAAATTTAACATAACCTCCTCACTTTTATATTCTATTCCGCTGGAGCCAAAGACCCCACTGCCTTTTTTTATAGCCTTATCTACTTGTGTAACTACATATAGAGATTTGTGAATCTGAATTCCCGGATCTCTTTGCTCCCCTACTCCTCTTGGGTTTCTATTAATGACAACAGGCAGCTTCTTTATTCTTCCTACTGAAGCTAATTACTTTGGCTTTTCCTACATTAAACTTCATTTGCAAACAATCTGGCCATTGTGCCAGTCTGTTAATGCCTTCCTGCAGTCTTCTTCAATCTCCTTCACTGTTTACCATGTCCCTCAGGTTGGTGTCACCTGCAAATTTTGACACCACACCTTCTATACCTGAATCCAAATCATTTATGTTTATGTGTATTTTTGTTCTGTTTTCTTGCATTTTATTGGGAGTGTAGCTGTCCATTGGCTGGGGTTTCAAGAGAGTAAAGTCCAGAAAATACCAGTGCAATAATGAACATACATAACCATACAGCACTATATTTTACTTTCCTGAAATGCTGATCACAAAATGTATGAAGGATAGAAGCCATTAATGGCAACTGAACACTTCCCATTTTTACGAGCAGCTTCTTCCTTTAAAAATTAGAGCGGTCTCAAAATATTTATTGGTTGGTTTTTATGGAAATTATTTTTTAAAATGGTTTTGTAAATTTCAAATGGAATTGATTTTTGGACTTCTGCTCTTTATAAATTTTATGTGATATGCGAGCATCTACTGGATGAAAAGCTTGGAGTAAAACAGGTGGAGGGGTTTTGGAGGCTGCTGTACCATGGTACCTAGGGTTCAGTAGTGTGGCATACTGTATCCAAAAAAAATCTAAATTCTCTTTCAGATTTATAAACCTTTCAACGCGGCAGTTAAAGTAACAATTAGTCCCCTATTGTATTATTCTAACTAATTTCTATTGAAATAAGAATACCTGTACTTCTGAGGTAGTTCTTGAAAACCTAATACCACTTTAAAAACATCCCCTTTTTATTTGCGATTGTCTAGTCTTTCAGACTATTCAAATAATACAAAACTCTTACTTGTTTCATTTGCTATCGGAGCCTATTTGTGCTGGGCATATGCGGGAGCAGCATTCTTTTCTCTGGGTTGCAGGTCCCTACAGGAAATATTTAACAGCAGAATAACAGTGTTTGTTCTCCGGGCTGATGCAATGTGAATGACAAGTGTGTAGTGTGTCAGACTGTGACATGTGTATCTAGATATGTATGTAGAGGTTTAAGCCTATTTAAAATTCTGCTGTTTGTGACTGCATGAAAATCCAAAGGTAATGATGCTACTGGAGTTTTGGTAACACATTCCTTAGTGAGGTTTGTGAAACCTTCTTTGTGCTATACAGTTAAAACGTGGAAGAATACTGAGCACAAATGTAGGTTTGGTTCTTTGAAACTTGTTTTAAATGGATGTTTTGAATAACCCAAGGCTTGTGTGAAGTACTGGTGATAATGAGTGCACTATTTAAGGTGATGTACACATTAAAACATTATTTTCTTAGGCATGATTTTTTTGCTCTCTATTTAAACACATTTTACACTGTCCTCACATTTTACTGTGTACCCGATGAACCATTTTGAAATGGCCTCCTATATGAAAGACACAGTATCAAATTAAGGAATATTAAATTAGCTTGTTGATAATACTGAATTGTGTATGGCACTTTGGGCTGAATAGCCTCCTTTTGCATTATAAAATTTTGATTCCTTCCTGTGGATAACTTTCTTATTCAGATCATAGTAACTTAGTTTTTCCCCAAAGTGTTTTTTCCAATTCGAAGTGTAACAATGGTTATCTAATTGGATTTACACAGAACCTTGATACATGATATAATAAATACATTTGATTAAATACATTATCACTTTGTCTAAACACATCAATATGCTTCACTTATGGTATTTATGGTAAAGTGGAGTGTATTTTGCAGGCAAACACCTTCAGATTTATACTCAATAATGTTCCACAAACAGCATTGAAGTGAATGACCAATTTTCACCTGGGTGTTGTTGGCCAGGACAACAAATTCAATTTATACAGCACCTTTCATGTCAGGAGCATGTCCTGAAACACTAGATATTGGAACACTAGAAATAAGAAGAATTTTTTTTCTCTTTTTGAATAATGCGATCAGATCTTTAACAGTCAATTGAATAGGTAGACAGGACCTAGGTTTAATGTCTCATCTGAAGGATGGCACCTCAGAAAATGCAGCACTCCTCCAAGAGTGGCTTGAACCCAAAACTTTCTGGCAGAGGTGAGAGTGCTATCAACTGAACCAGGCGAATACTTGTTATTTGTCAGTGACCCAGACACTATTCAGTGAGTGGAAGTAGTTGATCCACTGGGGGATAGTGATCACAGCTCAATAACATTCAGTTTGACTTGGGATACACTACCAGCATATAACCAAACTGTGTTATACAACTTTAGGTGGACAACCTTCAGGGGTATGAGGGCTGAGGTAAGAGAGACATACACTGGGAGGCATTACTCAAAGACAGATCAGTTGAGATTAAATAGACATCCCTAAAGAACATTATGCAGTGTGGATGCAGGACAAGGACAAGCCCTCCATGATCTTGCTCGCCCCTACCTCTCTGACCTCCTAACCCCATATCAGCCTGTCCACTTCCTTCACTCGATAGATACTGGCCTGCTTTAGGTCCCCCCCCACTTCCCACCCCACCATTGGTGGTCGGGCATTCAGTATTTCTGCCCCCACACTCTGAAACTCTGTCCCGCATTCCCTTCACCTCACTCCCTATCTTGCCTCTTTGAAGTCCCGTCTAAAGACCATCCTCTTTGGCCAACCTCCTACCTTCACCCCCCTGCCATCCACCACTCTTGACCCCAACTCCCAGCTTGGGTACAAAAAAACAGCATTAGAAAACTGACTATGCAGCGCCCTGGGAAGTCTTTCCGACATGAAGGGCACTATACAAATGTAGGCGGTGGTGGTTGTTGTAATCTTCCTCTTACTTTCTGATTTATTCTATTATTTTTCCTATTATTGAGGTTGAGAGTTGCCAGGTTTACTTGTGTCAGCCTTCTTGAATATGCAAACATTTTCTTGCTTTCATTCTGTTGGAACCTTCTCAGCCCCGATTGGCTCCCTCATGTCGGTCAGTGATGCACAAATCTGTGGCCTTGTCTGCCTAAGTTCAGTCATCCAAGGGACTTTATAAAATTTTCCTTTTTTTAATCTCACATTGTATTTTCCTGTTGATCTATTTTGGTGTGTGCTTTTGTTTATTTTGCTCCTGCTGCACTTGGCCCTGCTTTTATTTTGTCCTGCTACACAACAACAACAACAATGACAACTCTCCCATTCCTCGTATCTGTTGGTGGACAGGTGACCTGGATAACCTGGATTCACAAACTCAATGTAAATTAGTTAAATTTTCAGATGACACCAAGTTGGGGAAACTGTGGAATCCGAGGAGGCAGCAAAGGTCCTACAAAGAGAAAGAAAAACTAAATCAGCAGGTCAGGGGCATATATGGAGAAAGGAAAGTGGGTCAATGTTTTGGCTCCATGACCCTTCATAGGAATGCCTACAAAGAGAGCTTAATAGAGTATGTACATGGGCTGATAGCTGGCAAATGAAGTTTAAACTGATAAATGTAAGGTACTACATATAGAATCAAAGAATAAAAAACAAGTGCTCCATGGATGGGACTGAACTTGCCAGTGGGGAAGCTGAAAGATATCCAGGGTGTTAGTTGACTTGTTGCTAGTTATGTCAAAAAATGTGAAGCAGCAATAAATGAGGTAAACAGGATATATTGCTAAATCAGTTGAGTTTAGATCCTCAGATGTTAAATCACTCAACTGATTTAGTGCTCTGGTAAAACCACACTTTGAGTACTGCTTACTGTTCTGGTCACTGCATCATAAGGGCTCATAGAAGTTTTGCAAGGAGCAACCAGGATGATCTCCAGTATTAGAGGAGTGAGCAACAACAATTAGACAATTAGACAAGCTAATCAATTAATTAATTAATTAATTAGACAAGCTGTCCTGAGAGAACTCAGCGGGGACCTCATAGATGTATAAAATTTTAAATGGGATTGAAAAAGTAAACTCAGATTATTACTTTAGGGTGCATCGTGACAGTAGAAAAAGAGGATATAGGTTTAGAGTTGCATAGGGTAATTGCAGAATAGATAACTGGAAGTTTCTCGGGTAAGCATAGGGTAATTAACTACTGGAACACGTTGCCAGGAAAGGTGGTAGAGGCCAGGACACTGGACTCATTTAAAAAGTTGCTTGATGCCGTGATGAGGGGAATGATAGGGTGGAGGGATGAGATCAGATGGGCTGAGGGACCTCTCCCTTGCCTCTTCAAGGCCTGTCTCAAGACCTTCCTCTTTGACTGTGCCTTCATTCATCTGTCCACCCACATCCCCCTTGGGCCCCACCCCCTTGATTTCAACCCCCAGCTAGGTTGCAAACCTGTGACTGTCCAGTGCCTTGGGGTATCATCTTGATGTAAGAGATGCAATTTGTTGTTGTTGATCTTGTGACACATGTTTGAGGCTTGCCTTTCCAGGGCCACTGCAGTAATGTGCAGACTGTTTGACATACAAGTTCTTCAGTGACACTAGGCAGGATCAAATTCAACCACTGTGTCAGCATTGGTGTGACTGTCTTGAGTGGATTTGGGGTGGGGGGGCTAGAAAAGGCAGTAGAGTGACTCATCCTCTGATCACTTTGCATTAGGGTTATTTCTTGCAAAGCTAACCTGCTAAAAGTGGAAGCAAAGGCAATACTTGTGGAATGTTTAGTGCTGGCTGGAGCATGTTCTCTTCTGGTGTCTTAACTGCTGTAGTCTTGCTTCTGTTGAAGGCAGTGAATTCTTAGTGTTTGTCACCTTTAGCTTGCCCTTGTTGAATTTCTCTGTGCTGTGCATGTCTGATCCTGGATTTACTCTGGGAGCTGCTCAAGTTTCTTAAGAGGGCCCAGTGTACCATTTAAGTGGCTTGTAAAGATATCTGATTTTGTGGTGGTTTCAATATCTCTCTTGGCAGCAAACTCAAATCTTCTCCTAGCTGGGACATTTAAAACTTGTTTAGTTGGATATTTTAACTTTTGCTCAATTCTTTAGACACATTTAAAATATGTTTTATAACATTGCAGGGTTTAAGTGCATGGTTTAATATCCTAAAGATTAGTGCACTATTTTGAGCAGCCTCTCTGGCTGTGTCACTCTTGCATAGACAAAGGAGGTCAATCAGAACTTGCTGAACTCCTTGACAGAAGGTTCATGGCTTTAGGTTAAATTGTGAGCCAGTTGCAGGCATTTACAATATTGAGTTTTGAGACTCTTAAAAGAAGTTTAAATGCATCTCCTATTAGTTGTACTGTATACACAATTTTGCAATGTCGTAGTTGGCTGCAATGAAAAGTTAATTTGTACCTGCTTTGATATGGTGCTGGATTATTGGTGGAGCTCTGAGGTCTGGAGGGCATTCTTACAAGCATTCTTATCTGCAAAATAGTGAACTTATTTGTGTCAATAACTATCCAACATCAATGCTGACATTGTACTGAATCTACTCTTTATCTATTTGTGTATCTCTGATATGAAGTGGAAATAGTGCTGTTATTTAATTTGATCAGGACCGTGTTTTGATATTCTAAAAGAAGGTTTCAGCTAACATCCCCTTACTGTGATTGCCCTGGTTTAAAAGAATTGTTCCTCCACTGTGTTGATGACAAACCAAAAGCCCCCTAGTGTAGCTATTCAGATGGCATAATATGGATCACCATTATGCCAAGAGGGTTAGCAGAAAATGGAAGTGTGCCCCATTTCTTCTAAGAATATTTCTAAATCTCTTCAAACTTTTATGTAGGAAGATCATCCATATTTTTTAGAGGAGGAAAGCTTGGCAAGAATCCTGGTCAGTTTGATATTGCAGATGACATGTCAAGGCAGTTGCGCTGTGGTTGACTTGGGATTGTTTTAAGCTTTTTCCTGAGTTAGACAACCTTTTGGTTTCAATCTCTAAGCGCTAAGGGACGTGTGAAGACGCTACATAAACGCAAGATGTTGTTGTATCCAGGGAATAATGTGTAATCTTGGATAGAATGCACTATTGGACTATTTACATAGGATGTCATTTCAATTCACATCTGCTTTGAAATTATTTCAGGCCGGGAGAGAGGTATTGCCTTTTTGTATCTTTTTAGCTTCAAAATGTTCTCAGATTAGTTAGCTGCATTGTGGTCAGAGTTGCAATTTTTTTGTGTGAGTGTATATATATGTTGGTTTATTAAATACATTTTTCACTCGTTTTTTTTTCAAGAGAGCAATCATCTGAGCAAAGTATTTCAAACCATTGTGTTGCCTTCTGGGCTTTAGTTCATGGACTATGAAACCATCAGACAATCTTGCTGGGATATCTTCATTGATGAGGCTGAATAACAGTGGATCCAGTGGAAACAGTATGCTTTTCCAGGCAGTTTCTGTTGCAAGTGTGAAGTTTTCAGCCAATTGATTAGTTGAGAACTGAGCTGGGTGAGGAGCTGCAAAGTGAATGGTCTGAGTTTCCGCATGTCGCTAGAAATCTTATGTCTGTAATTGAATGCAAGGCCTCTTTGAAATGGACCAAGAAGATGAACAAGGAGCATGTCAACTTGGCTCAGTTGGTAGTACACCAGCTTCTAAGTCAGAAGGTTGTGGGTTCAAGGCCCATGTCATGATTTGAACTCTCACAGTCTAAGCTGACGCTCATTCAGTGAAGGGGGGGGGGCAAGGATTGGATTTGTACCATACTTTGGACATTAAATCAAGGGCCTGTCTGCCTGTTCAACAACAACAAAATTACATTTGTAAAGTGCCTTTCATGTCGGGAAGATGTCCCAAGGCGCTGGACAGACAGAGTTACGGACCTGAGCTGGGGGTCGGTGGACGAGAAAGATTCCATGGCATTACTTTTAAGTGCTCTGAGACCCTACCCTGCGTGGAGGGCGCTATATAAGTGCATGTTGTTGTTGTACTTGAGAAGTGGAGGGAGTTTCTCCCAGTGTCTTGGCCAACAATCCACCAAATAAAATTGGTCATTCTCTTCATGGCTGTTTGTGTGACATTGCTGCATGCAAATTGTTTGCTGCATTCATCCACAAGTTCATCCACATCACAGTAAATCCTGAGAAGTGTTTTGGGATGTCCTCCCGACATGAAAGGTGCTATACCAAATAAATACAAGTATTCTTTTTTAACCCCCACATCCCCATCAGTCTGCACAGAAACGAAAGTTGTGAGAATGAGGGTGGTCAAAACTGGCTCTTATGCTGTTTAGAAATATTCACTGTAGTGGAGTTTACGGTTTTTGAATTGCTATAAATAATCGTGTAGAACTGCTCTGTATCTAGGACTCTTCTTTGATGGCTGCCATCATAATGGAAATTTTAAATTGTACATTCTCGTGCTGAAGGCATATTCCCTACTTGATAATTCTACAATTGCGTGCGTTTAGTAGATTATGGAGATTACAGATTGTGGCATCCTGTAGCTCAGTGGTTAGAGCACTTGCCTCACAAGCGAGAGATCTGGGTTTGATTCCCAGCAGGACAAAACCTTGGGCAAGTTTCCTTACTCCACACACCTAATAATAATCCCTCAAGAAAAGAAACACAATAATAAATTGGTCACTTGTTTGCGGGACACTGCTGTGCGCAACTGGCTGCCGCGTTTCGTGCACAAATATGCAATCAATTCACCTTAAAGTATATTCTGTGAAGCGCTTTGAGACGTCGAAGACGTGAAAAGCGCTATATCAAATGCAAGGATTATTATTATAGTATTATTGAGCAGTAAGACTTATAAACCTTGTTGCTATCTGTTAATAAAGCAAAGCCAAAAGAAACAACTTCTGTACAATAGCTGACATTTATGCATATTTAACCAGTCTTCAGATCTTCTGAGGCATACATTTATATGTGACTAATAAAATACAACCTAAGAATATCAAACTCATTTTAGAGGAAGTGATGTTTACACTCTAGGATTATAGAGTACGATGGTGATGTGCTGACATTTCACTAACTTTTTTTGCTGCCTGCTGTCTGAAAGTAATTGTAATTTTTTTGGTTTGGTTACTTTAGTCTATCTTATTGAGTTGCTAACTCTCTATGTACCTGGTTTCAGAAGCAAAGCCTAGTAGGTTGGTTATGTTTGGAAGGTAGTGAAGCTTTGGAATTGAAACTTAAGGAAGCATCTACTATGATTTGATTTAACATTTTGGTCGACCAAGAAATTCTTGGAATTAGTGAAGGGTGAGGCTTCAATGTAAAGCACCAACTAAAGCTTAAAGCAAAACTGTTTTGGCTTAGGACCAGGTAATCTCCAACTATCAGTTTGATTCCCAGTTGCCTGTATGATCTGTAACATTGCAATTGCTGCACAATATTTGTAATAACAATGGTCCAATGCACAGGAAAAAAAATTGCATGTTTTACAAGAAATGGAGATAGGGGAAGAGAGGAGGGAAGAGGTAGAGTGATTCTTTTTAAAAACAATAAAGTGCTAAAATTGCTAGTGTTCTGGCCAGTCAAATCGTTTGACTGTCATCCTTGCGTTGAAAGGCCTTTGAGTTAGTTGTAACTGATAGAGAAGACTCTACACACAAGTGTTGTGCAGTTAATACTAATTTCAAGATTGGCCCAAATCCAAGAGATAAGTAGTTTTAAGTGTTATACATTCTTAAAACACAAAGTGCTTCATTACATCTTCTAAATTTAAGAGCCATTTTGTGACCTTAGTAACTCCAATGGACAGGCAAGGTTTTGCTGCAGAATTACCAAGCCTTAAATGCCTGTTAAAGATATCCATCTGGGATTGGGTGTAACAGGGGATTATTTTACTTGTTTGTGCCTATGAAGAATTCTTGAATTTTATGGGGAGGAGAGGAAGAAAGAGTCTATTTTCTGCAGCTCCTTTTGAGGTATTGTTTTCTGTCTGCTCAGGGCATGAATATACAATAGCAACTGTTCCAGTTATGGGTACAACTTTCCTGGGATTTTACGAAGGCCCTGTTGAGTTTTCATTTATAGCGCCACTGAACTTTATAGGATGACTGTTCCTGAATTTGTCTTCCATGCAATTCAATGTTAGAAGAATATAAGCAGGCCAGGGAATGGTTTACCTCACCTGCTCACTGTCATAAGTCATATGGTTTGGTGTTAATTATTGTGAGAATAGTCTCCAATGATTATATGAGGCCTCTGTATTTAGAGATACTAAAGACTTTGTTACTGAGTGAGCATTTAGGTCATTGTAAAGCAGTTCAGTCGAGCTATTATTGTCCTTACACTGGAATAGTGTGGAACACCGTGCCCTGAACTATCCATGCTTGCTCAGTTCACTGGCATTGCCATCAGAATTCCAGAATACGTTTTTTGTTTTATAGTATTTAATGAGTGATCTCCTACCATTACATTTTGTTTTAAAAATGGTTAGATTGAAACCGTGAATGTGGTAGTCGAATGCGTCTCAAGTCGTTCACATTTGGTTCCTCGTTCAACTGTATCATTTACTTCATTGGCTGTTGTGGGACATTACTGTGCTCAAATTGGATACCACATTCACCCACAAATAGTCGCTGCACTTTACAGGAAAATGCTTTGAGACTTCTCAACCATGTGATAAGGCGGTACAGTAAATGCAAAGATTATTATCACTTTTTAAACATTCCAATTAGAACCTCACAATAGAGGTAATTCTTAACATTACGCACAAACCTCAGAATCTACAAATAATACAGTAATCCTTACATTTGATATAGTGCCTTATCACATTGTTTACAGTCTCAAAGCTAGTCATAAGATATACTGTAAGTTCCACTACTCGCCGACATCATCAACCTCTCCCTGTTATCTGGCACTGTTCCTACCCCCCTCAAAACAGCCACTATCAACCCCAACTTGAAGAAACCTTACCTTGATCCAACACAGCTATCCAGCTTCCGGCCCATCTCCAACCTCCCTATTCTGTCGAAGGTTCTTGAGAGAACCGTTGCCTCCCAGCTTCGCTCTTTCCTCTCCTCCCACTCCCTCCATGAGCCCCTCCAATCGGGTTTTAAAACTGGGTGAGGGTCAAGGTCACAAATGACATCCTGACCATGTGTGACCAGGGCTCCCTCTGCCTCCTCGACCTCTCCCCCGCCTTTGACACCGAGGACCACTCAATCCTCCTCCACTGCCTCTCCTCCCACCTCAACCTTCAAGGTTCTGTCCTTGACTGGTTCAGGTCCTACCTTTCACACCGCCTCCACTTTGCTCAGTAAACGGCTTTTCCTCCAGTCCCTGCACCGTCTGTGTGGTGTTCCTCAGGGCTCTGTCCTCTGTCCCCTCCTCTTCACCCTCTGCATGCTCCCACTTGGTGACATCATACACAGGCATGGGGTAAATTTTCACATGTATGCGGATGACACCCAACTCTACCTCTCTGCCTCCACCCTCAACTCCAGAACTACTGGGGTCCTGACCAACTGCATCAGCCTCCACGGCTGCACACTCAACCGCACAAAGCCAGTCAGGAACCTGGGTGTCCTGTTTGACCCTGAACTGTCCTTTCTCCCCCACATCCGTGCCATGACCAGCACTGCCTACCACCACCTCCGCAACATTGCCAGATTCCGCCATTGCCTCACCCCTCAGGCTACCGAAACCCTCACCCATGCATTCGTCACATTGATTATGGAAACTCCCTCCTCATCGGCCTTCCCAACTCTTCCCTTCACAAGCTGCAGGTCATCTAAAACCCTGCAACTTGTGTACTCTCGCACGTCGTCCTCACTTTCAAGACCATCCATGACCTTGCCCCCTACTACCTCTCTGACCTGCTGATTCCCTACCCCTTGCCCACTCCCTCCGTTCAGCGGGCTCTGGCCTGCTCCATGTCTCCCACCCGACCCGCCCTACCATCAGTGGCCAGGCCTTCAGCTTCTCTGCCCCCATACTCTGGAACTCCATCCCACAGTCCCTTTGCCTCACTTCCTCCCTTGCCCCCTTCAAAGCCAGTCTCAAGACCCTCCTCTTTGATCGTGCCTTCGATCGCCCTCCCACCTCTCTGCCTTCCCTCACCCTTATCTCACCCTTCCCCCATGCTCGGTTCCTGACCTCTGACTGTCCAACGCCTTGGGACGTCCTCCCGACGTGAAAGGCACTCTATAAAGTTAATTTTGTTGTCGTCGTTGCTTTTTTGTAGATGAATCTTAAAATAATTTGCTGGCAAACAATCCAGTACCTTTACTTTGCAACTTCTAAGAAATGTTTTCAATTAAAAAAAATGGTATTTAGTTGATGGCTCCCTGGTGAGCACAACAATGCCCCTCTCTCAACCACTGAGCTCATTGCTCCCTTTCCATTTAGATTTTTGCAGCTTCCTTTTCATTGCAAAGCCCACACTATACCACTGAGACCTTTCAATTACCTCAATTGGTCATCCTTTTGTCAAATTGTCCAGTTGGTGCTAATTTACAAACTTAAATTGTAATGAGGAGCTGCCACCGTGACTGCTCAGTTGAGGTTATTTGAGCTCTTCTTGTTGAAACCTTTTGCACTAATAGAGTAGAGGTGTCTCTCCCATCTATCTGTACCCTGCTGAGATTGAACAAAATATTTTGCTTAAGAGTAAAATAAACTTTTATACCTCATATAGTTAACAGGTGGACAAATAAATGGAGTTGAAGCAGGACGGCGTTTCCATATTCTGGGATTCGTGGATTCTGGAAACGAAGGCAAATTATCTACCCCATAAATAGGGCAGGAGTGAGTGGTGTTTGTTACTGAGAGGGCCATCCATAGGCCATTTAATAACTTGGCCTTGTAGGTTTTGAAAACAGAACTATAAGAACTATACATTCTGTCCAGCAGCGCCCCAGCCACACAGGGAAATGAAAACATGGTCCTGCTGACATAAAATGGCTGCCATAGCAACTGCATTTTAGTGGAAGTTATAGTTTTTTTTACAGTGTAGCACAAATCCAAAAGACACTCTTTTAACATAAATAAGCTTTTTACCATCACCTTCAGTATGTTGATGTTTCTGAGTTGCAAAGGCATTGGTGAGATACGGTAGCAATAATCATAAGTACAGTTATCTACAGTGAAATGCATTCAGGTAGTAATCCTCTGGCAGTGGAAAATACTGAGTGAATTCTGGTCAGTTGTAATACTGTGTGTAGTTTTGGGCACCGGGTTATAGAAAGGAGATTTGAGCGATGGAGAAGGTGCAGCACAGATTCATCAGGATCAGACCGGAGATGAAAGGATAAAACAATGAAGAAAGGCTCGGAATCTTCCTGTTGGAAAAGGGAAGGTTGAGGGATGATATGATAGAGGTGTTTAATTCTCTCAAACCCTTTCATTATCTTAGTTGTGAAAAACTATTTGTGCTGCTAGGGAATTAGAGGACAAGAGGGCATACAGGGCATTTCAGAGCCTTGGGACGTCTTCCCGACGTGAAAGGCACTTTACAAATGTAATTTTATATTGTATTGTATACGTTAAAGATTATAAATTAGGGGAGTACAAAAAAAGGTTTGGAAGAACTTCTGCCAGAGGATTTATGAGAGTATGGGATGATTTGCCACGGTGACTGTTAGAGCAGTTGTTTGAAGCATTTAAGTAGATTAGACAAGCGCATGTAAAGAAAGAGCATTAGAGTGTTTGGGAAAGAACAGGGAATTGGGATTAGAATAAATGGTTTCTTGCAGCAGCGAACACCAACACAAAAAATAGGTTGAAAGGTTTCCAGCCTCCATCATAGTCTTACGGAATAACTTGCTGAAGAGAAGCTTGTGGTTTTTATCATTAGAAATGGCAAGGAGTGAATTGCTCTTAGAAGTGGCTGATGTGTGTTGTTGTAAATGCTTCACTTCAAACACCAAACATTTCTATTATTCACAGATGAGTTGCTCCAATGCACTCTTTTCCCAATAGACTATTGAAAAGGTAATACAGTAAAACTCCCGATAACTAAATTCTACCTTAAGTTGTCACTACCACTTTAGTTATCGTGCTGGCAATAATAATAATAATCCTTGCATTTGATATAGCGCTTTTCACGTCTTCTAGACGTCCCAAAGCGCTTCACAGAATATACTGTAAAGTGAATTGACTGTAATGTCCCACAAACAGTCATGGATTGAAAAATGACCAATTTATTATTGTTTTTGTTTTTTTGGAGGGATTATTATTAGGCGTGTGGAGTAAGGAAACTTGCCCAAGGTTTCGCCCTCTGCCTGGAATTGAACTCAGGTCTCTCACTTGCAAAGCGAGTGCTCTAACCACTTAGCTACAGGACTCCACAATATCCCAGTTGCATTTATTTATGTATTTAAACATAAGCCTAACTCATCACTAAGCCCTTTTCCCTTGGAGTGATGAGTTATTAGAAATTTACTGTATTTTGTTCTTGTGATTTAACTCTTCAATTCCAGTCACTTCTGCATATTCAGAATCTGAACTTGTCCAATTGATGGTGTGAAGTATAATATATTGGGTACAAATAACTATGTGCATTACTATAGCTTTTTTTTCCCCCCATGTTCCGTATTCTTCTGAGTTACTTACAAGTTCCTTTGACTGTCAGATAAACTGAGTGAATGACTCAGAGGATTTGATATTTTTTCGAACTGTAACATACCTTTAATGATAATAATAATAATAATGATGCCTCTCTCTAAGATTATAGGTCATGACTTAAACAAGTTATACATGTGTTCTGCTCTTCGTTTTCTCTTGTGTAAGTTGATGGCCCAAACCTGCATCGAAGACAAAGTCTTGTATCCTATCTTCGAGTAAATATTGATTTTCTGGTGTTGGAATGGTTCATGTGGAAATGGGCTTATGTATAACATTGAAGGATTCAAGATCACTCCTTTCCAGAAAATGCACCTTTCTATCTTCTAATTACAGAATAAAGTTGTTTATTAAGTGAGTCCAGTGTCTTGGCCTCACAGGATAACCCATTTCAGTTGTTCATTGCGCTTTGTGTAAAGAAATACTTGCGAGGGAACCTCAGCAGCACTCTTGTCCTGCTGTCTTGGCACATCAAAATATTGCAAAAGTCACTGCCCTGTTACAAAGCAAATGATAAACAGTTTGTTTTTTAAATTCACTTGGGAAATGTGATTGTTCTGGCAGTGTGGGAAAAGGTATCAAATTGTAATACAATAGTTTATTGTCAAATTTCATAATGACGTTTTGCTACACGCGTGCAAAATTGTGAAAAATCACCCATCCATTTAACAGGCAAGCACCTTGCATGGAACTCGTTTAAATTTTGAATGATCTAGAATCTCTTCGGGCAAAAAAGGTAATTTGGCATTTCTTTCATTTTGGAGTTTATTCTTAGCCGTTTTGAAAGGCCTCTGTGACCTTTTTACACAGCAAGGATGAGCTTCAAATGGAATTTTCAATCCATTTGAATTAAGGGTGATTAGAATTTTCAATATAGGGCGCACTTTTGAAGAAATGTTTGCCTACACTGTAAGGTAGAGACCATGTTTTTGCGTCTGTCTGTTTTCTACCCTTTGATGTACCTTCACAGCACTGGAAGCCTCTTCCCCATCATAAGAATTAGGAGCAGGAGTAGGCCATTCGGCCCCTCGAGCCTGCCCCGACTATAAAGTGTGACTATAAGGACTATAATCATGTCTTGCTGTCTTTCCCCAGGGCCACTGTTTAATATCATCAACATTTCTCTTCTTTTTAGGTATTTATTTAATTTCTCCCTTAAAAGCTCATGTGCCTCAAGTATAATTCCGGGTAAGGCATTCTGTTTTTAAAAATGATCTAACAATGCCCTTTACTCTTTTCTTAATTACCTTAAATCTGCAACGTCTAGTTACTGATTCATTGACAATGTAGAAATATTTTTTCCCTGTTTTATTTTATCAAAGCACCTTATTTCAGAAACCTCTCCATACTGCTTATCCCGTTGATAGCTGGGAGTGAGGGAACTAAGAGTGATATTTCATTAAAGCCTTGTGTTTTTCGGTCTAAAGTGACTGTATTGGTGATGGTCTCCTCTTGAGGACTCACTTCCACAGTGGTTGTGCATTACATTCAGTGGTTTACTTTGTTCATTGTGTTTCTAATCAAATGGGTATGTGTGTGTGTAGCTCAATTGGTCAAAAGGTGGTGGGTTCAAGCCCACATTGGTACTTTGAGATTGTAGTCAAGTCTAGCACTCCAGGGCAGCGCTAGGAGAAGCACTGCATTGTTGAAGATGCCGTGGATGAGATGTTAAACTGAGGTCGCCTAGTCAGCTGAACATTAAAGATCCTATTTCATTATTCAAAGAGAGAAGAGAGTTTTTCCCAATGACCTGGCCAACAATCCCCCAAATAAAATGGATCATTCACTTCATGATTGATTGGGATACATTGCTGTATGCAAATTAGTTTCCATGTTTGCCAACAAATACACTTTATAGCAAAATCCTGTGAATTGCTTTAGACCTTTCAATCAGGTGAAATTCACTATATCAAATGTTATTGCTGTTTGTTATTATAATTCTTCATTCAGATTTGGTTATCAAACTACTTGTGGTTGCTGTCAAGTCATAAATTTGATCTTTATTAAACCCAAATCTCTTTGTGGACCTGTAAAAAACATTATTTTAAATTGGCTAGTAAGTACACTAATAAAAGGTCAATCCTTTCAGCCTGATATGAGGTAATCCAACAACAACAACAAGATTACATTTGTATAGCGCCTTTCACGTTGGGAGGACATCCCAAGGTACTGGGACAACCCAAACCAGTGAGTGGGATTAGATTTTGGATTTTATTTGATACACAACTTTTATTTCTAAACAAACTGCTTCAGCATAATAAGAGTAGGGATGTTACAGAAGTGGAAAAACTCTTGTGATCCGTGTTGCTGATGCCAGAAGGTTTAAAAAAAACACACACACACTGTGTGTAATGACTCTGTCTCCCTCCCTAGATAATCAACTTCTCAGTCGCCATTCTCTGTTTAAAGTAATTTAATCTGAAATGTCTGACATGGACTGAAGCTCAGCAAAGTGAATATCTCCTCATTGGAAAGCTTGTAACTGTTCAAGTTATTATTTGGGTTTATCGGGAGAAGGGAATAGAGGGGATGAGGAGAGGTGGAGGTTCATGTGGAATATAAACAACAGCACAGATGAGTTGTGCCAGATATCCTATTCCTGTGCTGTAACAGTTTGTGTTTCTGTACTCTTTAATCTTGAATACTTTAAGGAAATTGTTTTTGAGGCTTCTATGTTTTCTTTGTAACTGCTGTATTTCTTTAACTATAGAACACCAATTTGCATTTATATAGGATCTTGGGAATTGCTCCTGACATGAAAGGCAGTTTACAAACTTTGTTTGTTGTTGTCCTTCATACAGGATAGCATCTTCAGCGCTTACACCTACTCTTTATTACTATGAGCTTTTAACTTCTATTAGATCACGTGGAAAAAACAATGAGACCTCACACTAATTGTTGTAAGCTACTGATGGTCTCAGTTGTGTGGAGAAATGAGATTGAAATTTAGTCAGAAAGATGCTTGATGTCTGAAATCACATAATCTAGGTTGTTCAAAGTACCAACATGGGGTTTGAACCCACAACTTTCTGACTGAGGCGAGAGCCAGACTGACACACATCTTGTCATTTAATTGGTGGGGGTGGTGTTGGGGCGACAAAGGAAAGAGAAAAGAGCATCCTGAGGTTGCAGTGAAGATTGGCAAGAAGTTTTCAAGTTGCTGAAATAACAAGATTGTGTTAATGCACAAAATATAGCAAGGAGGAAAAGTCTGACAGATGGCTAGAATGGATTAAAGTCATCCCTGCTGGCTTTGGCCTTGTAATATACAGGCATGATTGACGCAACCTGAAAATCTCTGGACTGTACGTGACTTCCTAGTGCATCACCAAGCACTCTTCATAAATCATGGATACAGCAAATACCCGGTGATCCATTGCAAGGCACAGCAAATCTATTTGTCCGTTTTGAAATTATAGTTTCAAGCTCAGTAAACTCTTGAAGGCCCTCATTCTGGTGGGATGCATCTTATCCATTGCTACATGGAACAGTTGGTGACGATAACATACCCTGGCTATTCTGACACAATTTGTGCCACAAAACCTAACAAACAGTCACTTGGACCAGCTATCGAAGCTGAGCAGCTTAAAAACTGCCTTATGCAGAATCCAAACATTTCCACACCAACTAATTCCTCCCTTCGTGCGGTTTTTTGACATCAGGCATCTGTCTCTGACTGAATTCCAATCTCACTTCTCTGCACAACTGAGACTAGCAGTAACTAGCCTTAGCACAATTATAGTCCCGTTTCATTGGTTTCCAGATGATCTAATAGAGTTTAAGTGCAATGTGTGTTCTGTGCTATGTGTACGGCTCACGTGCTGGGACTTGTGTCTTGTTGAAAGCTGCTCCCATGTAATTAAATTAAAATTCTGGGACCTTAAATTCTTCCAGGCTTTAGCTTTTGGACTATCTTAAAATTTGCATCCGCGCAGGATTTTGCAAATAAATTTATTTTTTGCTTTAAAATCTTGAAAAATTTGAAAGCGATCCAAGACCCTACCCCAGATGAAGGGTGTATATAAATACAAGTTGTGATGATTGTTGTTGTGGGTGGTGCTGAATTGTTGGGCTGTTTGTTGGTGGTGGTAGGTTGGTGGTTGGGGGGGGGGTGCGTTGTTGGTTGGGGCGGGGGTGCGTTGGTGGTTGGGGAGGCTGCGTTGGTGGTTGGGGGGGCTGCGTTGGTGGTTGGGGGGGCTGCGTTGGTGGTTGGGGGGGCTGCGTTGGTGGTTGGGAGGGCTGCGTTGGTGGTTGGGGGGCTGCGTTGGTGGTTGGGGTGGGTGCGTTGGTGGTTGGGGTGGGTGCGTTGGTGGTTTTTGGGGGGGTGCGTTGGTGGTTGTTGGGGGGGTGCGTTGGTGGTTGTTGGGGGGTGCGTTGGTGGTTGTTGTGGGGGGGTGCGTCGGTGGTTGTTGTGGGGGGGTGCGTCGGTGGTTGTTGGGGGGGTGCGTCGGTGGTTGTTGGGGGGGTGCGTCGGTGGTTGTTGGGGAGGTGCGTTGGTGGTTGTTGGGGAGGTGCGTTGGTGGTTGTTGGGGAGGTGCGTTGGTGGTTGTTGGGGAGGTGCGTTGGTGGTTGTTGGGGAGGTGCGTTGGTGGTTGTTGGGGAGGTGCGTTGGTGGTTGTTGGGGAGGTGCGTGGGTTGGTTGTTTGGGGGGGCGTGGGTTGGTTGTTTGGGGGGGCGTGGGTTGGTTGTTTGGGGGGGCGTGGGTTGGTTGTTTGGGGGGGCGTGGGTTGGTTGTTTGGGGGGGCGTGGGTTGGTTGTTTGGGGGGGCGTGGGTTGGTTGTTTGGGGGGGCGTGGGTTGGTTGTTTGGGGGGCGTGGGTTGGTTGTTTGGGGGGCGTGGGTTGGTTGTTTGGGGGGCGTGGGTTGGTTGTTTGGGGGGCGTGGGTTGGTTGTTTGGGGGGGCGTGGGTTGGTTGTTTGGGGGGGCGTGGGTTGGTTGTTTGGGGGGAGTTGCCTGGTTGGGGCTTATGAGGACCACAGAGTAGTGCAAGAGCCCACCATTGGGTGGGTTCACCCACCAGTGAACAAGAAAATCCTGTTTGGTTGCTGTGCCTGAAAGGTTTCTGTGGTTATTTTCAGTGCGGTAATGTACAACAGGAAAACAGTAGTGATTATCTGAGGCAAGTTATCCTGTTGCAATGTCTTCCACCTCATTACAATTTCCCTGTCATATGAATAGATGAGTGTGGAATTTTAGGAATGTTGTGAAATTATCTGCGCCACTGCATGGATTCTGTATGGGTGTTACTGGACAGAATGATTTGGGATGTTTTGTTTTATTCTCCCGGTCAGTGACTCCACTTGCAAAAGCTCAATTTTGAGCTGCAATGTATTTCTGGAGGGTGTGGGGGATTGTAAAGACCTGTTCAAACTGTATTGAGTACAAATGCCTGCTTGCAGAACATGTCTTAAAATGTCCTATTAAACTTCACACTGTTTAAAGTACATTTATAATATTGCTACAGAATGTGTGGCATGACTTTTAAATGTGATTGCTTAAATAAAATGTTTCCAACTTTCTTTAAAATATAGTTTGTTCAAAGAATAAACAGTCATTCCTCTTTAGGTGATGGAATCTAGATTATATGCCGATAAAGAACAGACCAAGATGTTTCCGTTGTGTTGACATTGCCAATTTAAAATGAAATGAGAATGGCCTCTGATTAACAAGAGACAAGAAATTAATGGTGTCCTACAGAACATTTTTTATGCTTGCATTGTCATTTTCTATAATAATAATCCTTGTATTTGGTATAAGCCTTTCATGTTTGGAGTATGTCTCAAAACAATTCACAGGATTTACTGTAAAATAGAGTGATGATGTATAGGCAAATGTGGTGCACAGCAATGTCCCACAAACAGCCATGAAATGAATGACCATTTTTATTTTGGGGAGTGTTGGCTTGGCCTCAGTGGAAGCTCCCTTCTCTTTTCAAATAGTCCAATAAGATCTTTTAATGTCCCACCTTAACAGGAAGATGGGACCTTAGTTTAACGTTTCATCTGAAGGAACAACTGAAATGGCATATAGCAATTATTCCATTGTCTGGATAACTTTGACTTTTTATTTTCCGTTTAATAGTGTAGTCTGACTTCAGTAGCTGTAGGTAAAGATATCAAACAAACCGCATTAAATCCAGCATTGTACAGGTTGTCTTCATGTAAAACATTAGTCAGCTTCGTCTGTGACCTTGCAGACTGGCAGCTGTCTGTAAGCAGAAGATTTAGAACACTGCTGACCTGGGTTGGTTTCCCATTACTTACCCGTCCATGATTTGCGCCTGTGGAAATAGTGCAAAGAGAAATCCGGACTATAAGGAAAACCTAAAATTATCACATAATTTTTAATTTGCATTTGATGTGAAAAACCAAAAGTGATTTGATTACAGTAAGACTCGCATAAGTTTTATCTTTATAAATCATATAATCGCCTAATTCGTACATCCAGTCAAGTCCCATCAGTCGCCTGTCAAAACCACTTTGATTTCTTTGCGCTACAGGTATTAATCACCTCCTAACTCGGTACACCGCTCCCCTATCCTCCATTACTCCCGCACTTACCTGCTGTATTGAAACCTGGGAAATGATGTCCTGACTCATCTTGCATACATACTTACTGGTTGGCTGCATTGAATTGCGGGAAACTCAGTCTTGATCTGTCGACACATGCGCAGATGAATTTCATTTCCTATGATTCAATGCGATTCCATTGATTGCCAGTAAGTGCACATGCGGCGATGGGTTAAGACACATTGAATCTCGGGAAATGTAGTCTGGACCCCTCACTGCATGCACACTTACCAGCTGCAGTGACACACAGTGTAGATTATTGATTAAATCCGATTTTCTATGATTTATACAGTTTGCCTTTGACTGTGACTTCACGTAAGTCACATTAAATATTATGGTCCTGACTGATATGACTTATGTGAGTTTACTATACTTTCTTTGCTGGAAAGCATTGGTTGGTTAATACAATATCTCCGTTTTGTTTAAATATTGGTTTGATTTAAATTGGTTAAAATTATGAAGGGGTTTGATAAGTAGACATACATAGGCGGTTTCCGTTTGTTGGTGAGTCCAAGAAAGGGGTATAAATATAAGATGGCCATTAACAGAGGTCAGCAAGAACTTCTCTACATATACAGTGCTGAGACTTTATCACCCTCTATGTAAAGACATTCCTGTATAGCCAGTTTGTATTTTGTGTGCAGTCTAATTATCTGCACTGTTTACTTATCTGCAGTGGGACCAGTCCCAATTAACGCAGGTACTCAGCCTTCAGCTGTATCAGTAATTGCATTTGTACTAATAAAACAGCAAAGTCTGTGTGTGTGTGTGTGTATCAGCCAAGATACTACAAGATACAGAACGCAACTACAAGAAAAAATTGGTCGCTTCAATCCACGACTGTTTGTGGAACACTGCTGTGCCCAATTTGCTGCCGCGTTTCGTCCACAAAATATACAGTCAATTCACTTTACAGTATATTCTGTGAAGCGCTTTGAGACGTCTCGAAGATGTGATAAGGCGCTTTCTCAAATGCAAGGTTTATTATATAAGATCTCAATAATCAATTGACATAGAGACGAGACATGATTTATACCTCATCGGAAAGGTCTTGCATCTGGGAGTATCATGGGCATATTCGTATTCAGGAATCTATCGTTGATGAGTTATGACCTAAACAAGCTCATCACACATGTATGGCAGTTTTGCGCTGCAGTTACACCTGGTGGCCGCGTTGATTCACTGTGGTGCTGTGGCATCGTGGGTTCCAGAGCACATATTTAGACGAAGCCTGGCTGTTGTGAGGTGGAAGTTCCTCGAGTGGCGTTGACGGCAGCCATTCGGTTGCTTTTCCTGCTGCTCCTGGGCGGCCCTGGTTTGGGTGGCGCCATGTCAGAGTTCGGTCTGGTGGCAGGTGATGGTTGGCCGTGGGGTCTCTGGATTCTTCTGCTTGGCGGGGCTGGGGTTTAGCCTCTCCTCCTCTGGAGTGTAGCCCATCTCCCTCCCCTTATGTATATAATTTTTTATTTTAAGAATCTTATCTATACTAATAAAGACAAGATGTCTGTCTGTGTATCTGTCTGTGTGTCAATCTACATTCCATATTGGATCCTTTGGTTGCAAGCGAAGCTGCAACGGTACAGCCAGTTCATCAATAAAGCAGTAGGATATTGGTCCATAACCAAAAGCTCTGGGAGACTGGCACAGATCAGAAAGGAATTGCTGTTTTTGGACAAACCACATGGATATCTGTTATGTGAAATGAAACTATCACATTTATAAGAGACCCTGTACTTGGGGTTAGGGCATGTTTTTCAGAGTAGTGGAAGCTTCATGTTAGGTATCCAGACTATATCTGTTATAACCCAGTGCCAAAAGGAATCTGACTCACTGGTTCTACCACAACTGTAGCGTCAGACAACACAATTGAGGTTTACCAATATTTACCCTGGTTTAATAACAACGTATAGACCAGTTGAGAGAGAGAGATTGTGGTGCGTACATGTGTGACAGAGAGAGACGGCCATTAGTACACACCAGAGACTGTTTAATATCCGTTACTGTATTTGGATTCACAGGAGGAGCAGTTTTGTCAGAGTTCGCTTTCAATATTCCAAAATATTAAGAAACTGCCTCCAAGTATTAGCTTCAGCTTCCACTTTCGGGAAGTGAAGTGCTGAGCCCAAATTGTGAGAAAGATGGGTTGCTCCATCTAGTGGCATTTCTCATGGTCACATGCTTCGGTTACGTCAACAGTTCTTGAAAGAACGTAGATTTTGAATGTCTCTTTATCCATGTCAATGGGATTTCTCGGTAATGTGTTCATTCTGGGTTTGAAAAGCAATTCGCTGGTGGCTGAGTGGACTTTTATGAATCTGCACAACGTTCTTGTTACAGGTGGGCGTGTAAACTTTTGCTCATTTAAACTTTTAGTGAGCTATTTAGTGAGACTAAAAAAAACATAATCATTTACAACTAACAATCTGTCGTTAGATTGTGCTGTTACTTTTAAACCAAGTGTATTTGGCAGCTGAGAAATGACAAACTCGTGACTATCCTCCTTGTGAGAGAGATAAGCAGTCACTGATGGCAGGGAATCTTCTCACTCAGCTCTCATTAACTGAATAAGCTAAAAGCCTAATGGGTTCGGTGGACCTAGCTGGCCAAGCTCTCAATGGCAATTTTTTTCTTTAGTTTTAGTTGGTTAAACTCCAGTAGTACACCAATGCACACACTGGAGTTCCCAAACCTTCGTTCTTGCCAACCTGGCCCTTATGCTCTCTAGAATTAGGTAAGCAGGAGATATCCCTCCAGGGAGAGAATGCACATTCCACTCCAGACACAGGAAAATTTCCGTGTGTAGGTGATGACAAATTACATTTGTATAGTACCTTTCACATCGGGAGGACGTTCCAAGGTGCTGGACAGTCAGGGATTTGGACCCGAGCTGGAGGTTGGGATCAGCTGGTTGATGGTGAGGCAGGCTGGTTGGGGACATGGAGCAGGATGGAGCCTGATGAGCTGAGGGAAAGGACAGGTTAATATGGCATTAGCAGGTTGCAGAGATAGAAAGGAACAAAGACGTGGAGGGCTTTGAAAGCGAGGACAAGGATTTTGTTCCTCTGGAGGATGGGGAGCCAGTAGAGCCGGGCAAGGGTGGAGGTCACAGGGTCATGGAGCCTGGTGACATACACATGTAGAACTCTGTCTCGTTTAGGCACTCTTAAGCACGATGATTTTTTTCAGACATGTAGCTGATCATTAAAAATGATAGCTGGAACAGGTTTAAAGTAAGGATCATTGTGGCCGGGACATAAGAATAGAATCTATTTTACAACTAAACTACCTGGAGACTTGAGGTAATGCCACTAATGTGTGTTCAGAATATTGCTATAATTTCAATTTAATAACATTTAATAACATTTGCTCTCCAAAAATTACCCTTAGTATTGAATCCCTCAAAAATTAATTTCGCAACAGCAATAGAGAATGAGTATTTAGTGGAATGTTGGACACAAAGTGAGTTCAATGAGCAAACTGCAGACGGCTCTTAAGGAGTTGGTCAAAATCTGGTAATTAAAGAACAATACAAAATTGCACTTGTAATGTCCTCGTGTCTGGAGGACATCCGAAAGCGCTGAACAGTCGGGGATTCGGACCCAAGTAGCGGGGGTGGGGGCAGAGAGGGTAGGAGGGCGGCCAAAGGCACAGTTGAAGAGGAGGGTCTTGAGGCATGCCTTGAAGGAGGCAAGGGAGGGAGCGAGGCAAAGGGAATGTGGCATGGGGTGGAGTTCCATAGTGTTGGGGCAGAGAGGCTGAAAGCCTGACCGGCGATGGTGGGGCAGGCTGGCAGAGGACATGGAGCAGGCTGAAGCCTGCTAAGCGGGGGCAGCAGACAGGCTGGTAAGGGCTTAGCAGGTCGGAGAGGTAAGAGGGGGCAAGGCCATGGAGGGCCTTGAAGGTGAGGATGAGAATTTTGAACTTGATCTGCTGGGGGATTGGGAGCCAGTGGAGCCGGGCGAGGGTGTGTGTGATCGGGTCTGTTGCGGGAGAGGACATGAGCTGTAGAGTTCTGGATAATCTGCAGTTTGTGGAGGGAAGAGTTGGGGAGCCAATCAGGAGAGCCTCGGTCTTGCTGATGTTCAACTGTAGAAAGTTAGCTCTCATCTAGGACTTGATATCTGACAGACATTCTGTCAGGACAGTAGTTGTCCTGGAGTCAAGGGTTGAGGCAGAGAGATAGAGTTGGGTGTCATACACGTACATGTGGAAATTCACCCCATGTCTACAGATTAAGTCATCAAGAGGGAGCATGTACAGGTTGAAGAAGAGAGGACCGAGGACAGAGCCCTCAGGAACACCACATGACATAGTGCGGGGCTGGAGGAGAAGCCGTTTATGGAGACAAAGTGGAGCTGGTGTGAGAGATAGGATCTGAACCATTCAAGGGCACAACCATAGAGGAGAGGAGAGGGTGGTGGAGAGAGGTTCACAGTGTCAATGGCAGCAGAGAGGTCAAGGAGGACGAGGAGACAGAGGGAGGGCTGTTCACAGACAAACAGAATGTCATTTGTCACTTTTCCAGAATGTCATTTGTCACTTTTCCAGAATGTCATTTGTAACCTTGACCAGGGCTGCTTCCGTGCTTTGGGCAACACGGAAACCCAATTGGAGGGGTTTGTAAAGGGAGTGGCAGGAGAAGAAGCAGTAGCAACAACTCTTTCAAGCACTTTGGAAAGGAACAGGAGGTCGCAGATGGAGTGGTAGTTAGTGAGCAGGGTTGGGTCCAGGGAAGGTTTTTTTTAGGATAGGGGTGATGACAGCTTAGGGAGGTGGGAAAGGTACCATCTGACAGGGAGAGGTTGATGAGGTCTGAGAGTAAAGGAGCGAGGAGTAGAGCTTGGGGGTAAGGAAAGGGGTAGGGATGGGGTTGAGGGAGCAGGTGGTGGGCTTCGTGCGGGTTATAGTGGTGCTGAGAAAGAGAGACAGGTTTGAGGGTGTGGAGGGAGGGATGGATAGGGGCTGGAGTGTGAGGGAGAGATGGGGAGGGGTGGCGGTTGGGAGGGCGGAGGCGGCTGAACGGACGCCCTCGAAATCTAGCATCAAAACAGATAACCCTTGGGTATATCTTTCTCTGGCTGAGATTGCCAGGAGCCATTTGCTGCTGTCAGCTGCATTTCTCAACTCCCGCACCAACCCAGCATCTCTCTGCTCAGTTTCAGAAGCAATTGATTGTAACTCAATTAAAGGAGGTAACAAAGTTTTAATAGATTAGGGCTACCGACGGGCATAATTTAGAATAAAAATTGCTTACCAGTGTCCCTATGTAGAAGATAATCCGAAAACAAAACTGGGAGCAGTGGTGATGTGGATTTCTGTAGGGGATTATACTGCACCTCATGCTGCTCTCACGACTTGCACTGGGATGTTGGAGGAGGATACATTCAACAATATAACCTTTCTTGATGTTGAACTATGTGGTCAGCTGACTTATATAATGGAGGTATAACAGAGATTAATTCAAAGGCATCTGGATAAATGAAGAAAATAATTAAGTCAAGGAAAGGCAGATCGTGTTTAAACCTTGGACTGCTGATTTGGTGTTTCGGTTGCCAATGATTTTTTTTCCTTCAGTGCTCAGCAGTTTGTATATCAGCAAACAATCGTCTATATAAATTTTGTTTTCTCCATTAAATGACCAGGACTGACTATCTGTATCTTTGCCTGTATGTATCTGTTTTCTCTCTTGCTTTTTTTTTTCTCTTTCCCCTCCCCCCACATCAATTGCAATCTGTTTTTCAGACTTGTTTAAGTGAGTATCAGTTCCAAGACAAGACAATTGAAAAGTGAGGTTTACTATTTACATGCACAGTAAATGATGATTGAGGAATATAGAGAGAAGACCTTGTGAAGTAAACATTTTTCTATTTGGAACTTTGTTCTCTGTGTAGCATCTGATTTGTAAGCGTAACCACCTTCCTTGTAAAGTGAAATTTCCTTTTTTTTTAAGTCATAACGAGATGTCAGCAAAACCTTACCACCAAATGCGGGAGCTGTCTTTTTTTTCAGAGAAGTTGACTTGACCACACAGATAAACCCAGACCTGAACCTTCTTTCAAACATCTGAAGACTTGGTGGCTTGAATATTAAGTGAAGAATATTAAGTGAAAGATATGACTTGCAAACATGGTGCATGGTTTCTCTGGGGCAGTGGCATTTGGGCTGCAGTGTAAAAGGGGAAATTTCTATAGCTTCAGGAGCCTAGGCAGTATTACCACTGCTTGAACAAGGTCTTTTATGTGTCAACAGCAGCACCTGATCCGGTCGGCAAAGCTAACAGTGACATAAAATACTGTGGTTACGTTTCAAGTGAAAGCTGTTAGGTTGATGTGAGTTGGGTCACTGGAGATTGGCTTCAGAATATTTGATGTTTCATACTTTCCCTGTGGTTAACTAGCCTCTGGCAACCTTTGCATGTGGCCTTTTTAACAAGATCTGAGAGGATTCCCTGTGTTGCTGTTTTGAGGCTGGCAAGTCTGTTGATCTGAGGAGCCTGAAGGTCAATTTTACATTGGAGCATATTTGAAATATTAGTATTTAACTGGGCCCACAGTCAGGAATGTTTTGGGCAGCATTTGGAGGATTGCTTCTCTCTCTCATCCTCTTGTTGCGGACGTCCCAGGGCGCTGACAATCTGGGGAAAGAGCATGTCCTGATGGATAGGGAGCCTGTAAAGCAGTGTGTGAATGTAATATTTCAAGGGCCTCAATCTCCCAGCAATCGGGACATTTTTAAACTTTTTTCTGGTAGGAAGAAGCTTGATGCCTAGCTCATTGATTCTGATTTATATCCTATCGCTGCATTATTGAAATCCTTTAGATTCCTGGCCCTATTTTCTTGGATTGGATGTGACTATGAGATGTGACCCAATGAGCAGCTATAAAGTGGGGTGCTGCTCTTCATTCTCATAACAAGGCAAGTTTATTATGCCCAGCCACCAATGGTTTTGAGTTTGTTTTTTAAGGTCAGAGAGGAAATGGAACTCAAAGAGATGATGTGCGCGACCACCTGGGAAGTTTGTTGGGGTCGGGGGGGTGGGGGGAGCAGTACGAACCAGAGTACCTTTCGTTATGCATTAGCCTTGTCAATTGAAGGTGTGAGTATTGAAATAAAGATTGAGTTAGCCTGGTCTATATAGAGGTGCTGAATGCATGTCTGACTGTAAGCAATTTACCTGGTGTATGTGACAGGTTTCTTTTGTGCTTCATTTTATGTTTGCTCTGGTGGAGTTGAGAAGCACTGTTCACATGTGCAGCCAGCAGATATTATTACAAAGACCAGAGTACAATCAAATCTCTAAATTTAAGGCATGATCTAATAGAGTGGCTAAGAACTTGTAAATTTTTAAGTACATTTGGTGAAATTTATTGCAGGGTCTCAGGATTTATACAGCAGGAAATATCATTGATCAGTGCCACAGCTCGATATTTCTGACTGGAAATTCCAATCCTAGTCACCTCCACAGCTGGTTGGAGAATTGGAAGCTCCTAATGCCTGGTTGCACAAATACTCAGACCAAGACTGTCTTGTTTCAAATGAAGACTTGTGACTTGCTTTTCTATATTTATGTGAAAATGCTTCCTTTTTGCTCGCATTGTAAATATGTGGGCCAGAAATGCCACCTGATATCAGACTTAAAATGGGATCAGAAGACTCCACACGCCTGGCAATAGGTTGTTAGTCGCTTGGCAGATCGCTTTTCTGGGGATGATAATCGCTTCATAAAAATAAAATAATAATAATTTGGTCACTCAATCCACGACTGTTTGTGGGACACTGCTGTGCGCAATTGGCCGCCATGTTTAGCCCACAAATATACAGTCAATTCACTTTACAGTATATTCTGTAAAATGCTTTGAGACATTTCGAGGACATGCTGAGGCTCTATATCAAATGCAAGAATTATTATCATCAGTTTATTGGAGATTTTGACTATTTTCTTCAAATGTTAATTGTCCAGAATTTTGACACATTTTTACCAGTTTTAATTTGAGGCTAGTTTTCTGGATGACTTTTTAACTACTAAAAACTCATCCCAACTTAATTTAAGAATTTTTCACAGTTTTGCACAAACTTGTGCAAGGCAACACTGTTATTACATGATGAATCACATCCACAAAATTGGACATCACGTTATAATAGGTCTGCAAGCAAAATGACTGCCGGTGCCACTTCCAGATCATCAGGTTGCTGCTGACGTCCCTTCCTTGGTGAAGTAACATTAGCAGGGCTTCCCGCATTTAGCATGCATGAGTAGTGTGCGGGCAGTGATGTATGCGGTGCACCCTGTACTGCCCAGTGTGCAATATGTCCCAGTGATGCTTCCTGTGTATAATTCAGAACTACTTTTGAATGTTAACCCGGACTGTGAGTTCAACGGCCTGATAATAATAATAATCCTTGCATTTGATATAGCGCTTTTCACGTCGGGAGGACGTCCCAAAGCGCTTCACAGAACACACTGTAAAGTGAATTGACTGTATATTTGTGGGCGAACACGGCAGCCAATTGCGCACAGCAATGTCCCACAAACAGTCGTAGATTGAAAATGACCAATTTAATTATTGTTTTGTTTTGGAGGGATTATTATTAGGCTCTTTGTGGAGTAAGGAAACTTGCCCAAGGTTTCGCCCTCTGCCTGGAATTGAACTCAGGTTTCTCACTTGTAAAGCGAGTGCTCTAACCACTGAGCTACAGGACTCCACGCTACAGGACTCCACTGATGTGAGACTTGGAACCCTAACCTTCCAACTCAGAAGCGAGAATGCAACCAATTGAGCCAGGCTAACGCCTTACACCGTGAATTTCACAAAG
This sequence comes from Callorhinchus milii, assembly GCF_018977255.1. Taxonomy (NCBI): domain Eukaryota; kingdom Metazoa; phylum Chordata; class Chondrichthyes; order Chimaeriformes; family Callorhinchidae; genus Callorhinchus; species Callorhinchus milii. The sequence goes on along the minus strand of NW_024704742.1, from coordinate 72,652,819 downwards.
GTCAATTTTACTGAAGGAAGTACAAGTACTGAAGTACCCAATTTGGTTGGGGTTTGTAACTGTACTAACTGTAGTGTGAAACTCTTCGAGATGCTCGTTGAATGACCATTTCAAGCATCTGTTTTTAAGAGAGCATGAGGGTAGCTGGAAACATTTAAAACTTATTTGGAATTCCTTGAGCAGTCTTTACACCAATTTATGTCAGAGAGTATGATAATATGCTGGATTCTGTTTGTGTACGAGTCCCAAAAAGGGCACAAAGCAGAGAGAATGTCTTATAAGCCTGTTAACCAGTTTGTTTTATTTCTTTGTGCTGGTCTGCAGGATATCAAACGGAGTAGAAACATTACTTAAATCCCTGACAAGGTGATATCAACTGTACTTAAGAGCTGTTGGGCGAGTAATGCTAGTGGAGGGGATCTGTTAAACTGCAAGTTGTACCATGTTAGTGACTGGTGCACATGGCAAGAGCTTGGCACATTTCCAAAGATTAACATTAGGATCAGCCTTTAAGAGAATGATAGGTGAGGTGAGTTTTGCTGCTGTTACAGTGGGTTTAATATCTTAGGATATATACATGTGCATATGTACCCACTCATACATGCTTTTACGTGAAAGGATAGGCACTTCATTAAATTGACTTCTTTGTGGAATTCCCTCTCTAAGGCATCAGAAACCAACGATCAACATTGAAGAGAACCTCTGGATTGGTGCCAAAAAAGGCAGTGAGCCAACAGTTAGTTGAGCAAATCTGAAGATACCTCTGCCAGGATGGTTTCAGGGTTGTTTGTATAGAGTTGTTGAATATAGAAGGATTCCCTAAAACATTTTATTCTGCTCACAGAAATATCCAGGATTTTGTTTGCACACCCACATTTTGAGATGTAATAAAATGGCCTTCGGAGAGAGATGCCTTGTTGCCTTTTGTTAAAATCCTCTGTATTTGTAGTTTAAGAGATAATTTTTTTGCAAGGTTGGGGATGAAATTGTTTAGATTGGTGGTGGGAAAACTCTTTGATTTGTCAACAAAATAAATGTTTCTTGAGTGAATATTTCTTGATTTAAGGCATAAAATATTGTTATTTCTATGATTGTTTTATTGGTCAACCAAAAAGGTTGGAAGCGCACTGAAGTATCTTTCACATAGAGACTGCTAAACTGCTCCTACATCTCTAAAACTGAAGTACTGTAGATGCCTCTGTAAACTGTTTCTATTCTGTGCCCATTACCTAAAACTGGTTTCTGTATCCATGGCCAGAAGTCATATTGAGTGCAATGTTCTAGAAGTTGCAATTAGTCCAAACTTGACCGCTTCTATCCTTTCTAACGCATCATTTGCAAATGTGTTTGTTTTGTGATTTTTCTATGTTTAAGTATTTTAAAAGTTTGATTGCTAAAGGCACTCAAGTGAGGTGCTCTCTGTGGGATTGTGCTGCAGGGAGGGTGGGGACGATATCCTCAGTGGGATGATGTGTGTTTGGGGGAGGGGAACTTTGTGCATGGTGGTGTGTGTTGGTAAGCTTTGTGGGTGCTCTTTATTGATGAGCTTTTAGACATACTGTTTATCTGCTCTGATTCACATGTTGGTCTTTCCTCTGTCAGTTGTGGGGTGTGGCTGGTGTCTAGTTTCAGGCAAGAGAGGCGTGTGTGAGAGGTTGTTTGAGGTTGTGGGTACAATATTCTCATTTGTGGAGGATGAAATGTTACATTTAATAGGTTGAATTGTAGAAGATGCTTTGATGAGAGGTCTGGCCATTATTTCAAAGCGGAAACCTATGATGAGCATAATTAAGACAGGCCTGTGTGTGAAAAGCTCTCCCATGGATTGTGCTACTCAATCGAATACATAAATCTCCTCCTGCTGACTCATTTGTCAGCTTGTGTAATGGAGTGTGACTATGTGAATAATACATAGTTCTGTAATAATCTTCAGTGCAGGAGCTGTCAGTTAACACATTGACTCCCATAGCACAATTGTATTGTCAAAAAAACGGCACAGATGCGATCGGCCGAATGGCCTCCTTCTGTGCTGTATAATTCTACGGTTCTATGGTCAGCTTTTTGTTGCAGAATATTCTATATCCTAGATATTTCCATTAAAGATCTTGCATTCAGTCTGTAGACGAGCTAGAAAATTCACTGTGTGGTGTTGTATTGAGCCTCACACTTCAGGAAGATCCCAATTGAGCCATCATCTGTGTTGAGCTGACATCAATTACAATGGGGGGATGGGATCTTATGCAGGAAGCGGGCAGTGTTTCTGTACTGTGTGATGTATTAGACGGAGAAATCTCAATCGTTCACGGTCCAACAATGAGTGTTGGAAATGTTCTGGTGCTCTCAAATTCCGATGGTGCTTTCTCACTGGTTCAGTAGTCTTGTCCTGTGCATCCATAATTATTGGCTGCCATTTGTATCTGCAGGAACAAGGATTCATATTCCAGAATAGAAGATTCAGTCTTTCCATGCTGGAAAGAGCCTGAATGTGTTATAAAAGCTTAAAGGGTGCTTTCTGTTTGGAGGGTGAAATTCAAGTTCTCTGTTACCAAGCAGGATTGGGGTCTACTTTTTTGCAGTTTTATTTGTGGTTAAGATTTCATCCACATTCCTGCCCTTCACTTAAAACCTCAACATTTGTACTGTAGTTTAAAGTAAAGCTGCCTCACCCTGTCTGCCTCTATTTCTCAGTCTGCTGGTGCTGTATGTGGTTTTGTTTTTCTGGTTAAGACTTTCAGTACAAATGATTTTGTCAGCGTTCTTCCAAACAGTTGGGGGTTAAACGTTCAGCTGCAGAGATGAGGTTTGAAAGATCTTGTACCACAATAATAATTTACTACGGAAGTACAAAAAGTACTCAGTTGTCCCACATCATTGGTGGCAACTTGTGTATCGCTACACGCCGCCCGTTAGATTTGAATCAAGACATTAAGATTGTGTCCAGGAGAAGAAGGACTGGTTAAATCACTCACCAATATTGTTTATTCAGAGCACATCTACTGCAGTTATAGGTACTTTGGTATCATCTTCAAAGGGCAAGTTAACAGGTCAAAGAATTTAGTTTAAAAGAGAAACCACTGTGCAAAATCCTTCAGTCCTGACACAAGGTTTCCGGCAATTCACCCACAGATTGAGTCTGAGTGAAGACTTCCGTTCATCACAAATGATTACCACAAGACAAATAGTTTAGCCCAACCATGTACTACTGCATTTTGCAGCTATAATTTCATGCCACGCTTGAGGTCCAGGCTGTCCCACACCCTGCTCCTGGGGCCTCTGAAACAAAAGATATCTGTGAACCAGTAGAAATTGTAAAATCTTTTGTAAGACTAAGGATGCTTGTCAATTTCCCAGCATATATTGTCTTACGTGGTATTAACCTAATATGGTGTAGTAGAGTACCCTTGTTTAGGTAGGTTATAGGCTCTCCAAAAAGTCTACGGTTCTTACTTTATCAGCCATTAACAAACAGTTGTATTGAGGGAAATGGTCACTTGAAGACAACTATATACGAATCTGATTGAGCTTGTTTGTAACTTTCACTATACTCATGTCTACCGGAGCAAAGTTTGAAAGTAAACTTTGTTTTATGCAAATAAGTGGACAATTCATCCTGGGCTGAAATCCCAGGTTACTATTAAAATAATTGTGGGTTTATGTTCTGCAATTACTAGGTTGGGCAATAAAATGGTACAGAATATAAGTCAATGTTTGTACAATTAACTTTTTATCACTAAACAAGTACAGACTTTGTGTGATTGGGTCTTGGGAGAATGGAAGCATTAGCTGCAAAATATCAAACTGTAACTTTTGACGGAAGTTAAGTTTTGTGTATTTAAATCCAATAGAAAAGTGGTCAGAAGTGGTTCATTGCCAGTCTGAAATCTGGCTACTGATTGACACACTTCAGGAGTGTTGAATCAATAACCCATTTTACCTTAAAAATTACGTAGCATTTATTTCAATAGAAAAACAGTTGTTGCAGTGCTCTTAAAATGTGGCACTAATCCCCTCTCCCATCCCCCTTCCCTCTACAAGCAGCACATGGCACTTCTAACTGCCTCTGACTTTCTACTTAGTCAGAAAATGCAACCAGCATATAAGTAGATTGGTAAGGGCTGTTTTTGTATAACCCAAAGTCACTGGAGGGATATAACGGTAAAGACTTTCAAGATATAAGGAATTGTTACGGCATCACTGAGGATTTTGAATATATGAGTTTAAGAATTACTAAATTTAAGTAAAATAGTGCGAGGTAAATATTTATAATATTCCTTACAAATGATATAGCACCTCATCACATCATCAATGTCTCAAAGCACTTCAGAGGATTTACTGTGAAGGTTAGTGACTGCATGTTTTGTAGGCGAACACGTCAGCCAATTTACACACAGGAATATCCCACAAATAGCTGCAAAGTAAATGACCAGTTTTATTTGGGGGATTGTTGGCAAGGACACCAGGAGAAACTCCCTTCTCTTTTTGAATAATGGATAGTTTTTCCTCTTTTTATTAACCTTCCAGAAAATTGCTCTATAGTTGACTCTGAAAAATGCTTGTTTACTGTGAAGACGTGTACCATTAAACCATAAAGCATTTATGACTCAGTAGAATGCCATTTGATCAATTATATTAATGTTGGTGTTTGCCCCTCCAATAAAGTCATCTGTCTAATCCTAATTCCCTGCTCCCCCCACCCCATATCCACTAGTACTCTTCCTCCACATGTGCCTATCTAGTTCTTTTTTTTACATGGCCTCAATTCACTCTGCTCCTACAGCCAACCCTGCCAATTATTTCATATTCTGATGATCCTGTGGGAGAGAAAAAAAATCTTCCTAAATTCCCCTTTGACTCTCCTAGTTATATTCTGAAATCCATGTTGTTGACCTTGAATCACCTGCCTGTCGAAATAGTTCCTCACAATTTATCCTCTCAATCCCTTTAATTATCTGAAACACCTTCATCAAATCATCCTTCAACCTTCTTTTTACCAATCAAGATTCCTAATCTTTCCAGCCTCTCCTCATACCTATACCGGAGTCCTGTAGCTCAGTGGTTAGAGCACTCGCTTTGCAAGCGAGAGACCTGAGTTCAATTCCAGGCAGTGCGAAACCTTGGGCAAGTTTCCTTACTCCACACGCCTAATAATAATCCCTCCAAAACCAAAACAATAATAAATTGGTCATTTTCAATCCACGACTGTTTGTGGGACATTGCTGTGCGCAATTGGCTGCCGCGTTCGCCCACAAATATACAGTCAATTCACTTTACAGTGTGTTCTGTGAAGCGCTTTGGGACGTCCTCCCGACGTGAAAGGCGCTTTATAAATGGAATCTTGTTGTTGTTGTTGTTGTCCTCTCGACGTGAAATGCGCTATATCAAATGCAAGGATTATTATTATTATTATATCCTCTCAACTGCACACTATATTCCAGCTACGGCTGAAGCGATGTCATATTTAAAGATTCATCTTCTTACTTTTGAATTTGAAGACTCTGTATGTTTTAAAAAAAAACATAGAATTCTGTATTTGCACTCCAGATCCCTGGATTGATTCATTTTGTTTTCCACTAGGGCTATATTTCCGTTCACTAGTCTTCTTCCCAAATGTACTGCTTCACATCTTTCAGCATTCAGTTCTGACATTGTTTTGCAGTACGATGTGCGAGGGATATGTACTGAGCTTAAAAAGGATTCATCCCAGTGATTTCCTTCTCAGAATGATTCTATTTACTTAGTGCACTGGCTGCAGTTTTGATGGTGTTGAGTATGTGAATTGGTACCAAATGGTTTTCAAGCTTCACTGATGCAAACCTAGTTTGACTTTGCTGAAATTCCTCGGCATTATCATTTCTCTAACATTTTGAGGTGGCCTCAGGTGGCATACCGAACAGCGTTAAAACTTAATACTGACAGGATCAGCACCTCTTCCTAAGCTTAAATGTTCCCAGTTGGTGGAGGCCTGTGAGTACGGTTGTGTTTTTGAGTTCTGCTTTGTTTGATTAGAGCAGCCAGCATAACTTGCTGTAACATTACCTGTGTCAAACCTGTGTGTGCAGTTTAACTGCATCATGGAAGCTCCTGGGATAATGATACTGCTTGTTATTGTAGGAGGTCAAAAGATCCAAAAGCATACGGTAGTCGGAGCACATAGTGCAACCTGGCTGCCAGCCACAGAGCAAGCCTGACTGTGCTGTTGAGCCGAAGTAAAGAAGCTGCAGAACCTAATTTTAAACCAGAGGCATTGAGTCTAGTGTGAGAAGGGCTGGAAACTGCTGACTGAAGCTGACACAATAGAAGACGGAACCCGTTGGTGAGATGGCTGTGAGCTGTCTCCACCTGAACAACAGCTGAACAACTGACGGGAAACTGAGCCAGAGTTCGAAGAGGTTCATGCAGAGCTGGGTGGATTATTAAACTGGTGACAGATGCCGTAGAGAAATGAGGCGGCTCAAGGCGTGTAATGTTGATTGGAAATGAAGTTCTCTACTCGTACAATACACTTATGGAGAAGAGAACAGGTTGAGTTTTGGGATACATTCAAGAAATCTTGACAATTGTGCAAAAATACTTTGCAGGATTCTGAGAAAGATGTGCTCAAGTTAAGAAAATCAAACAAGTTACTATAAACGATCTTGAAGACTTTCTGACTGAAGCGCAGGAGTCACCCATCAATTTGTAATTGAACAGTGTTTGCAGTCAAGAACTATCTGCATAGGAAGAGGTGGCTGAGAGCCAGATCTTGACTTCAAGAGAGCTGTAGATATGATCAGAGCAGCTGAAGCCACGTAGGCTAAAATGAAACCAATAAACATTAATGAAACTATCTGCGGTTGGCAAAAGAAGTGCCAAGAATAAGTAATGGGGGTCTGTAACCCACAAACACAAGCCTAGACTGATGAAAGGTGAGGCTATTGTTGGCTGATTTTGTAGAAAGCAACTTGTAAAATAAGAATCATCATTAGACATCCAGATGAGTATTTAAGGCATGAATTTTTTAAAAAAAATTGTTTTGCTGCCAAGTAAATAAAGGAATCACTGCAGTTCCGAGACAGATGGGCCAACTGAGTAGAAAACAACAATAACAGCAAATTACATTTGTATAGCGCCTTTCATGTCGGGAGGATGCACTGGAACAATTGGAGTGTTTCAGAACAGGCTGACTATTCCAGGGTTCACTGAAATCCTGTTCTCAAGTTTAACTTGATTTGTGGAGCCCTATCTTCTCTGAGTTACCAGGGGAAACCTCCATCTACAGAGTTAAGCTGAAAATATATAATAGATCTGGAATGCTGCCGGGCGACAAACTAATCTGTACCAGATATAGGGTTACACACAATCGTGAATTCCACATGGTGGGAACAACAGCTGACTCTCAGTTGAGCAGTAAACTGGTGTCTGAAAGAGCTTACTAAAGGTGGCAGCCATAGATATACAAGTCATTATGCATGTGACAGATCTTCAGCAATGTGGCTTTGGGTTCATTCTCTACCAATTCCAAATGTTGTTGTGCCTGTCATTTGTATTGCATTACATCCAACAAAAGGGCGAGCTCCATTTTTTGCACAGTCATTTGGCCAAAGCAGACTACTGTAATCCCTCGATCAATCTACAGGATACATGATACAATTTATACACAACACAAGGGAAAATATTGCACCTGTAGTGTTCAGACACAATGTATTTAATGGCATTCTGTGCTGTAAATTTCTAAAACCTCTTAGATGCAAGGAGTGAAGATTCACAGTGTTGGTAGTAATAATCCTCACATTTCATATAGTGCCTCATGTTGATGAAACAACTCAAAACACTTTACAGGAGTATTACTATAAAGTGCAGTGACTGTGTATTTGTAGGCGAATGCATCAGCCGATTTGCACTCAGCAAAACAGCCAATCTCAGATGTCAAGTGAATTTTGCAGTTAATACTGACAGCTTTGATGTGACCATGACCTTTTGGTTTCCTCCCCGTCCAAGTCTTGTGAACTTGAGGTGCGTTTAGATGTAAACCATCCAGTTTAATTAAATTCAAAGATTGTTTTTGGCTCCTCAGCACCAGCTTTTCCTTGTGTGAAGAAATTATTTTGCCTGTGTCAAGGACATCCAAGTTGTTTTGGGAGTTGTCCTCGTTTTGCAAAGGGAAAGCCCATGAAATTAGATTAGGAGTGGAAACCAAGAAACCAGATGGGTGCTTAATGCATTATTAAATAGCATATCCCAAAAGCTAATCTCTTCCAATGTGTTTGGCTACCTTTCAGAATCCTGTAAGTACTGAATTGGTCTCTGTGTATAGAAAAACAAATTCCATATTTTGAATGCTGATATCTGTGCTGAATTTAAATGGTAAATGATAGAAGGACGAAGTTGTGGGTTCAACCCTGTGTCTAGACAAGGAATCACCATGTAAGATGACACTCCATTGCAGTCCTGGGGGTGCACTGTCTTTTGGCCCAGTCTACCTGTTCAGGTCGAATTTAAAGATCCCATGGCACTATTTGAAAAGAGAAGGGAATTTTTCCCAATGTCCTGGGCAACAATCCCCAAATATTATTTGTTACTCACATCATGGCTGTTTATGGGAAATTGCTGTACACAGAACTGACTGCTGTGTTTCACCCACAGAATTTACAGCATATCCTGTGAAGTGCTTTGAGACATCTCAACAATGTGATAAGGAGTTCTATCAAATGCAAGGATTATTAATATTAGGTCCAATGGATCCTCATAAGCCGAGTTCTCACCTTCAATTCCTAATTGCTAGTTAGCCCATTTATGAGATGCCAATTTTTCTAACTCTTTAACTGGGGAGGCAATGAGGCAAGCTTGGAGTTTCATCTCCCTCTGGACACCACTTCTAAATGCACATGATTTCTTGTGGTGAAAGTTATAGTTGTACATTTTATTAAACTTTGATTCTGTAAGAACTGTTCCTCTTCTTTCTCCCACCCCCAGTCACTTAAACCACTGGCAGGTCAATACTTTCCTTTTAATTTATTTTGGTTTCTTGTATTCTTTTGTATCTTGTAATCGTTACTAATTATTACTTATTTTATTCGATACAATCTGTATAGAATACATTGCTTTTTGATTTGAAGGCCAATTGGACAAAGGGTGTGAAAATTGACCTGCTCCTGCTGAGACTATCAATCTTTGTGAGGTAGTGGTGGTGGGGGGAGCGGTTGGTCATACCACAGGAAGAATTATTGCCGGTGAGTTGCCTCATGCATGATGCTGATACAGAAGCACAGTCAGAGCAGGCATTTAGACAGTAATAGAGACCATCCAGCGGCAAAGCACTGGTAAGTTTCATGGCACTTGTGCTAAACTACAACACCACCAACTGCCTCACAAAATATACGGTCAATTCAGTTCACAATATATTCTGTAAGGGCTTTGTGACGTCTCGAAGACGTGATAAGGAGCTATATCAAATGCAAGGATTAAGGATTATTAACTTGCATTTATATAGCATCTCATATACAGGGTGGCAACCCAGAGCGCTTGACAGTAGTGGAACGGAGGGCATGAGGGACATGTTGGAGGTTGGAGCTATTCGAGTGGAGGTAGTGGGTTGGGTAGTAAGCAGGTCGGAGAGGTAGGGAGGTATCAGGGAATGAAGAGATTTGAATATGAGTGTAAGGATCTTGAAATTGTTCTGTTAGGAGGCGGGCAATGTGTGGAAGGTGGAAGGAGGCGCTCCTGGTCAGGGGACTGAATGAGGCAAAGAAAGGACAGCTGTGGCTCGAACCTGACGCCCAGTTTGCGTACTGGTTCGGTGAAGCTGAGGGACAGGACGGGGGAGGGGGGTTGAGGAGGTCAGAGCCACAGAACAGAAGATGTTGACGGGAGCCAAGGAGTATGGCTTTTGTCAACATTTCGTTGCAAGATGTTTGCGCTCATCCAGGCCTTGATGTCTGCCAGACAAGCCGAGAGAACATCAGCGGACCTGGCGCCGCAGCTGGAAGAGGAGAAGCAGATTTGTGTCTCATCCATACACGTGGAAGTTTACCCCATGGCTGCAGATGACATTGCCAAGAGGGAGCATCGACATGAGGGAGAGGAGGGGGCCAAGGATGAAGCCCTGGGGTAGGCCACAGGTGACCGAGCGGGGGCAGAAGAAGAAACCGCTTGAAGAGACAAAGTGAAGGCAGTTTTTTAGGTAGAACTCGAACCAGGCAAGGCTGGTCCCACTGAGGTGGATGAGGGAGGAGAGGTGGTGGGTGAGGAAGGCCCTTCCCATTTGGGCTGTGGGTTACAGGGCACATTCAGAGTTATATAAGGTTATTCAACACAGCTCCACTTTGCTTGAGCAGTCAGATAGGCTGGCGACACGTACCTTCCCAATATGTTTTTTCTTCTTTTCTTCACCCGCTCAGGATGTTTTTTAGTTATAGTACTAATTTAATCAATCTCAAAAGAACGAAGGGACGAGTGGACCCATAAAAGTTCTAATCCCAAGTCTTGTGCTCAACCAAGCTGAGATGTACATAAACGGGTGGGATTCAATGCAGTATGTAATGGTGCAGAAATAATGTGGTACGTTTTGGGGATTTTTTTTATTGCGCTGACTTTTGGAAAATGGCCCATTTAAGTTTCCAAATTGCATTTTAAGCTTTTGTGCCACTTTGACAACAATTGCAGTTAATGTAGGCTTATCCAAAAGCACTTTTATGGCTTGTTTTAGGAACCCTTTGAGGTGTCCCCCCGATATGAAAGGTGCTATCTAAATGTAAATTGTATTGTTGAGATGCATTGCTCACAATATAATTGTTAGCTGGAACCGAAACAATTGAGGAAATGGGATGGGAAAATGTGTGATGGTGGATTACGAAGTGCACTTTGCAATATTTTAAATCAAAGTTCTCAAAAGATTTCTGCAAAATAAAATTTGCTCCATGTGAATATTTGCTTCTTGTACTCTGTGAATTCTCTAGTGCCTGGTTTGTTTTCTCAAGCAGATGTTTTATCATTCTTTCAGACTGCTTCAGGAATAGATGAAGCTTCCGAAAGGTGCTGCATTTCATCTAGAAGTTGGAGCATGGGATTAGCTGTTTAGCTAGTGGGCTTTACTGACCTAACTGGATCTTGGTACTTTTTTTTGTTTTGATCTGTTGTCATGCCTCACACCCTTGGCCTCCTTGGCTCATGGTTGATTAGCTTTTATAGTGCAGAAATAGAATAAGAATCCAATTACTGGAGCTGTCTTTACTCGTTCTTGACAGGCCTCAGTGTCTAGGTTTACCCAGCAAGTCTCCCAACTGAGGTTTTTGTTCAAAAAAATCTGAGGGAAATGCTTTACATTCTAAAGTTGCTTCATTTCGTGACCTGAATTTCTGGAAGTTGCATGTTATTTTAGGTTGCCGATTCATTTTTTTTAAAAAAGGGGGAAGGTATGGAGACTAGTAAGTTTGCTTCTGTTGTTGTTTTATTTTGGGCTGTAGTACCTGCTATCATCAGGGTTTGTGAAGTACAAGTTCAATAATGCAGATGCAGTGGACATTCTGGAATAACTTGATTTGAGCACTGAACGGATGAATAGCATTGACTAGTGAGATGAATTGCACCCCACTCATCTACCTACCCCTTCACTCAGCCAGCTCCGGCCTCCTGCACATCCCTCGTCCTCGTCCCCTCCATTCCACAATTGGTTGCCGGGCTTTCAGCACCTATGCCCTAAAACTCTGGAACTCCCTGCCTCAATCCCTCCACCTTGCTCATCTTCAGATCGCACCTGAAGACCTTCCTCTTCGACCAGGGCTACGATCACCTTCTCCCCTCTCCCCACTCTCTGGCTCAGCATCAAACTCCACTATTGTTAAGCACTTCAAGATGCTACCCACGTGAAGTTGTTGTTGTAGTGAGTTCTTTGCCTGCTATACTATTCTCTTTGAAGGGATTACCAACACAGACAGACTCCAGTACTCATTCCTTCCTAATTTAGATACTGGCATAGTAATAAAGTGTTGCAATCAGTTTAGCAATTGCATACAGCTCATTACTCCTTTAAATAACCAGTGTAAAGTTTAACAAACTTGTTTTATAACCTGGTGTATTGCATGGTAAGTTGTGGCTATGTGTACAACAACAACAACAACAACAAGATTCCATTTATAGAGCGCCTTTCACGTCAGGAGGACGTCCCAAGGCGCTGCACAGTTGGGTCATGACCCGAGCAGGGGGGAAATGGTCAGGGTGAGGGGAGGGAAGGGAGGGAGAGAGGAGGGGGAAATGGTCAGGGTGAGGGGAGGGAAGGGAGGGAGCGAGGAGGAGGAAGAGAGTCGAGAGGGGAGCTGAAGGCACGGTCAAAGAGCAAGGTTTTGAGACCGGCCTTGAAGGAGGAAAGGGAGGAAGCAAGGCGAAGGCACTGGGGGATGGAGTTCCAGAGCCTCGGGGCTGAGAGGCTGAAGGCCCGACCACCGATAGTAGGGCGGTTGGGGCGGGGGACGTGGAGCAGACCGGAGCCAGAGGAACGGAGGGTACGGGCAGGTAGGTAGGGGGATAGTAGGTTGGAGAGGTAGGAGGGAGCAAGGCCGTGAATGGCCTTGTAGGTGAGGATGAGGGTAGATATTAAATGACTACACTTACTGAGGATTGCTTCATTACCAACCAGAAAGATTTGCATGGCTGCCCACCCCTTTACAATGGGTTGGCTCAGGCAGATGTTTCTTGGCTGCTGGAACTCGAGGTATTAGGATTGTTAGTACTTCTCACTGCTGAGGCAGAATGTTGTAGGTTCAAGCCCCATTTCAAGACATTGAATTCAGTGTTTAGACTGACACTCTATTGCAGAGCTGGGGATGCCATCCTTCATATAAGGTGCTGAACTGAGGACCTGTTTGCCTGTTCAGGTGGATGTTAATGCTTCCATGACACTATTCGAAATGAGAAGGGAGTTTTTCCTGGTGTCCTAGCCAACAATCCCCCAAATAAAAATTCTTCATGCATTTCAGGTAGCTGCCAATTCTCAGAGATTAGAACAGATAGGCTTTGCTAAATTACATCTAATGGACAACAATTGTCAGTTTTACAAATCAAAGCAACAAGCTGAATTTGCATACAGGAATCCCAGCATGTACTCTGTTGTTCCCATAACATGGAGTATCAGATAAATTGAGCCTTGAGTGAAATAATAATCTTTCCCCTGAGTTGAAGTGCCAGTGTTATTGAGCTCCCCGTTGTGCTTTGGTCTCTTGGTAGCATATCCACTCAGCTTTCATTTTCTAGAAGATGATTGAAGTCCACTCCATGCCATCCTATGGAGAGGTAAGCTGCAGGTGAACCTGTGAAATAGTACAATAAATTAGATAAGATACAATATTATCTTGGAAATCTAAGCATCTGTTCTTTTTAATCTAGAAATGCGTTCATGCTTACTAGATATTTAGAATTTGTTGTAGAGACAGTAAATCGTAGTTGTGATGTAGAGACCAGCCAGATCCTGCATTTAGAGATGAGCACAGAAATGACTTGTGTAAAAGGAAAAACAGCACCTTGGTGGATTAGATCTTACCATGGGCCTCAGAGAGAGAGAAGGTGCGTGTATGTGTGTGTGGGGGGGTCTTCACCTGGGCCTTGGAAGGTGTGTGTGGGGTAATCAGGAATCTCCCCCTGCGCTGTCTATGCTCACCTGTCAGTTATCCATCATCCAAAGTGTAGAATAGAGGCTTCTTGAGGACACGCACACAACATTGACTAACATACCAGTTATTGTTTTAGTCAAAGTGAAGTTGTTTTCATTTACAAGATCCTGCAACTGACCAGCTGCATAACCTATCCCAAGGAACCATTAGTCTGGCGTCATGTGTGATGGTCTTAAATACCTGTTGAATGTAAGCAAAAATCGGTTATTTCATAGAAAGTTAAGCAGAGAAGGAGGCCATTGCTAAACTAGCCACACACTGAAGATGTCTGGTCTAATATTGTAATGTATATTTGTCAACTAAAATGCTATTTCCTACTTTAATTGCCATTTTAAGATTTTATGGGCTGTTTAATGAATCCTTCTGGTCACATTACCAGGAACTGACATTGTTACATTCCTTGCTAAACTATAGTTAACTGCTTCCGTAATGAGCTGAGTATTGCTGTGCCTCCCTGTAACAGATGTCCCATGAAAACTTTATTGTTGATGCACACATCTCATCTGAATAGTCTGAACATTGAATATCCCTTGGCAGTACTTGCAAACAGAAGGGAGTTTCTCCCAGTGTCTTGAATAATACTCCCCAAGATTTTTAAAAACAAATGTTTATTCACTTCATGGGTGATTGTGGGACATTGCTGTCCCCAAATTGGCTGCTTTTTTAATCTACAAATACAGAGTCACTACACTTCACAATAAAACTTTGTGAAACGCTTGAACCAATTTATTATTTTGTTTTGGAGGGATTATTTTTTGATGTGATAAAGTGCAGTTTTAAGTGTGAGTATTGTATAGAAAAGGAAAATGTCAAGTGTACTAATGAGGCTGGAATGGGAGGGAAAAATTTAGCTTCACAGTGCACATTCTGTGGTTGGCCTTGGGACATCCTCCTGACATGAAAGGCACTTTATGAATGCAAGTTTTGATTGTTGTCGGAAGGAGCAGCTGAGAAGGAAAGCCATTCCGCTGTATCGTTGTATTTAGTCTGATTATATTTGCCATTTTGACAAAGGACAGATTTGTAAACTTATTCAGTCCATATGATAAATACCCGCCAGTGCTTAACGTTTCAGTTAGCAGGGTGGTAGGGTGAAGGTTTAGAACCTGAGCACAGATAATTCAGTATACATTATGGAATCAAATGCTAGTAATTATTAGCAAATTGGATCTTATTGCGGAATCTCCCACACTAAATGGTATTTGCACCGTATCTTGGATGAATATGTTTTAATATTTCAGATTTGGCTACTGTCAAGCTTTAATCAATTTAAAAAAGGGGTTTGTGGAAATAAAATGTTATTGCTCATTATCATTCTGCAGCCTAAGTCATTTTCCATGAAATTCATTTTTTGTTAGTAAGGATATAAAATTGTCCATGTGTAAGTGTCTTAAGTACATCTAGTACTTCTCATCCCCTCCTCATCCTCGCCTACAAGGCCATTCACGGCCTTGCTCTCTCCGACCTACTATCCCCCTATCTACCTGTCCGTACCCTCCATTCCTCTGGCTCCGGTCTGCTCCACATCCCCCGCCCCAACTGCCCTACCATCGGTGGCCAGGCCTTCAGCCTCTCAGACCGTAGGCTCTGGAACTCTATCCCCCAGTGCCTTCGCCGCTTCCTCCCTTTCCTCCTTCAAGGCCGATCTCAAGACCTTTCTCTTTGACCGTGCCTTCAGCTCCCCTCTCGACTCTCTACCCCTTCCTCGCCCCCTCACCTCCCCTCCCCTCACCCTGACCATTTCCCCCTTCCTCGCTCCCTCCCTTCCCTCCCCTCACCCTTACCATTTTCCCCCTCCTCGCTCCCTCCCTTCCCTCCCCTCACCCTTACCATTTTCCCACTGCTTGGATCCTGACCCAACTGTCTAGCGCTTTGGGACGTCCTCCCGACGTGAAAGGCAGTCTATAAATGGAATCTTGTTGTTGTAGTACCAACTAAAATGAAAAACCCTGATTTTCATAATCACTCTGTCACTTCTAAAAGTGTGAATTTGAAAGTCAGAGATTTATTTGGGGATCAGGTTTCTAATTCATAATAATGCTTCTCCGAGGGTCCCTCCCTTATGGTTTGAGTGGGTAAAGGCACCATTCAGTGCATCCGTACAGTTATAACTTCAAGTTAACTGATAAGTGGTCGAGTTAGTAGTTGGACAGCTACATTTGAACTGGGCGTTCTTGGTTAGGGACTGGAATACTGGCCGGATCCATCCTGTCACTATTCAGAGATCTGTGCTGGAGGTGGATGTTGAGTAGATCAAGTGCATGTATGGTGCTCTCTCAACTAGCTGGGCTCACACGTGAATAATGGCCACTGGTGTGGGAAGTTCTACACGATGCCAAGACTCACATGGTCAAATTGCATGGTCATGCCATATCCATTCATATCAATAAAAGAAGGAGATGGAAGAGGTACAAACGGGTGTCCATACTCATGGAATTGTGAGGCACCTTAAATCACTGCTGAAGCTGCAACTGTACAGAGGCACAGGGTTTGAGGCATGAAATTCCGGAAGTTCAAACGTAGTGGCTGAAAGCACGCCTGCCGATGGCTGAAGATGTGATGGGACAACTCGAAGGCAGGAACTGGCTAAGGCAAGTAGATGAGTGGGGTGTGGGCAGATTGGAGAGATGGGGAGGTGCTCCGGCATGAAGTGATTCATGGGTGAGTGTGAGGATCTTGAATTCCATCTGTTCTGGAACAGATGGAATTAGATCAGTTAGGTCAAAAAGGATCTTCTTCATCCAAACTAGTCTTGTGATGCAGGTTATTATGTGGTTTTCTTTTTAATATATGCATTTTGATTTTGAATTAGGTGGTGATGGGTATGAGGATCAAATGGGAGTCCTGGTCCTGGCTGTCAGTCAGGCTAGTTGGTGTGTTATCTGTTCCCAGAAACAGCTTTCTTAATTGCAGTGGTGATGATCTTCAATAATAAGCCGACGACTCAAGGTTCAAAGTGTAGGATGAACAGTGATCACAGTACTGTTCAAAGGGAATCCTTTCATTTCTGTGCTCTTGTGATGAGCACTCTAGTAGCTTTACAAGCTTTCTTGTAAAGTGGGATGATCTGACCACTGCTGATGTATTCTTCTGAAATGGAAACATAGTAATGCTGGAACCATCTTTTAAATGGAACAGAATTGTGTTAAAATTGTAACCACTGTAGGGGGTGTGTGCGCAAAGAGTGGATTGTCCGTGCTTATGCCATCAGATAGAGAGTGATCCATGCTGAAGAAAACTTTCCTTGGTTTGGCTTTGCTGTCTCTCGTCTTTTTGAGCTGCAGGAAAGGGGGTTATGCAGGTTGCAGTATTTTCCTCGTTAAGTAATTGGGTATGAGTATTGTGCTCAGAGATATGCTGCTTGCCAAAAAACTCAGGATGATTAAACCTGCTCCTTCAAGACTATTTTCTTCTGAATTGCTATTACTTTGAGCTCCCAAGTTTCCAATGTCACAAATGAACTCAATGTCAATGCTCGTTGTTCATCTCACATAGTAGTCCTAGATCAGTTTCTCTGCAGCTACACTGCAGTTAGGTTTGAAGGTGTATTGCAAACGAACAAAGTAATTTTAACTTCAGCTTATTATTAAACTTTTCATACCTGACAGGTCTTCAGAAAACATGTTGATGTCAGTTGCTCTGCATTAAAGATGTAATTAAGATTGGAAATTGAAGACTACCTAATACAATTGTTGCTGGCTACACAGATTTAAGTCATCAAATTTAGACCTAAGGTGAACAGTGGATAGAGAAAGGCCTGCAGCTGGCTTCTGAATGTACAAATCACACACATTTTGCTTTCAGATAATGCAGCTCAGTTGAGGTTTATGTTTAACTAATAATAATCCTTACATTTGCTGTAGCACCTTATCATGTCATTGAGACATATCAAAGTGTATTACAGGATATACTGAAAAGTGTATATTTGTGGGCAAAACTTGGCAGCTTGTTGCATACAGCAATGTCTCATAAACAGTCATGGAGTGAGTGACCAATTTTGTTTGTTATAATAATATAATACTCCTTGCATTTGATATAGCACCTTATTACATTGTTGAGATGTCTCAAAGCAATTCACATAATATACTGTAAAGTGAATTGACTGTATTTTGTGGATGAAACATGGCAGCCAATTGTGCACCACAGTGTCCAACAAACAGTCGTGGATTGAGTGACTAAATTACTCATTTTTGGAGGGGAGGGATTATTACTCCCGGAAAGCGATCCGTCAATCAACTAAAAACCAGGTTCCTGTTTACTGCTAGGTAAACAGAGGTGTGTGGAGTCGTAAGGAAACTTGCCTAAGGTTTTGCCCTGCCCGGGAATCGAACCCGGGTCCTCTTACTTGCAAGACAAGTGCTCTGACCACCACGTTATGGGACTCCCAAGAGAGACCAGGAAGTGAACAAAACTGGGAGGACAACCCATGAGTTTCTGCCAGTTTTAGTCTTTCTCCCTTGTGTTTCTACCTGGAGAGGAGTGTACGCAAGTGAAACGGGAGAGAGAGACACACTCACTCACACACCTCACACATTCCCCTGCACACACATACACCATCTACACACGCACACGATCCACAGAAAACACACATATAACTGTATAGATTTGGTTTGGGAAAAATGCCAGATGATGGACCTTTGACATTGTCTTGGTTAAGTCACCAAGCCTGGCTAATTAACTCCTTGCACTCTCCGCCCCCAAAACTGAAGGCAATAAGATCCTAAGACAAACACAACCTCAATGATAATGGTAACCACAGAAATAGAGCCTATCACACAATCCAAAGCAGGGAGACAACCCTCCAATCGAACAGGTCCTCGGCTTGACTGCCAAGTCTGACTGGTGATCAGTCACTGCCCTTTGTTTAGTGAGAACATCAGGAGAAATTCCCTTCTCTTTTCGAATAGTTCCATGGAATCTTTAACATTTACCTGAACAAGTAGATGGGACCTCAGTTTAACATCATTCAAAAGACAACACCTCTGACAATGCAAAACAAACTCCAGCATTGCATTGTCAGCTTAGACAGTGTGATTTCAAGTCCTGACGTGGGGCTCGAACCCACAACTTTCAGACTCAGAGGTGAGAGTGCTAATACTGAGCCAGGCCGATACTCTGTGAAGTTAGGATCTTACATAGAAAAATGAGGGTGTGTCCAAAACAAGAAAAATGACCTTTAGAAGCCCGGAAGGAAAGTGCACATATTTTTTCCAGATACTGCTGAAGGTCTTGCCCCAGAATTGGTGGGAATGTTTATTATTCTTTGGTCAGCACCTCCCAGATCACTGTGATGGAAAGTGACATTTTTTGTTTCCACTTGTTGCATTGTTTCTTAATCAAATGCTTTACTTGTCCATCTCTTTTGCAAGAGATGCACAGCTGATCAGTATCATAACAGTGCAGAACTATATTTTGTATCTCAAGGATCCTTGTCACATTAAACAAGTGGAGCACTATCCTGGTATCAGCCTCTTCATGTACACAGTTGAGTCTTCTCGAATCATAATACCCTCTTGTATGTAGAAAAGGTAAACTATTTTGTCAAGACCTATGTACACCTCTGATCATATATATTGATGTACATATGGCATTTTGCCGTTCATCAGTTAGAAACAACAATAATGACATATTGAAAGCTCCTGAATGTAGGGTGTTATGAAAATCTTTAGGTTGGCTTTGTTTAGGTTCAGAAACATTCAACTCATTGATTATGGGGCCTCGTTTGTTTCTTTTGATTTTCTTTATTGATAGATTCTTGTATGTATCACAGACAAAGTGTATCTATCCTGCTTTTCTGGCAACACCACCAAATGTTACTCGCAAATTTGTCAAGAATTGCGTCAGGAACATGGCATCCAAGATGCAAACATCAGTAGACACAGGTGATTTGCTTGTGATTTTGGCTTCCATTTTCGCCATGACCTTAGAATTGCCTGTTTCGATCATGGCGCCATCAATCTGAGCTAGAGATAGTGGCACTGGTGTCAATGGAAAGCTGAAAACGTTCAATAGGTCCACTTCCATAAACAGTTGCAAGATGCAGCAGTTGTCCAAATAAATCTGTTATCCCCTGCAAATCCTGAATTCGCCGATCGTTTATTTCCAACTTTACAGTTACTGCTGCTGAAGCAAAATTCTTCACCCTCTGATAAGGAATAGGTTACTCAAAACGAAAAGAATCTGTAAAGCATCCTTTGTGAAACTCCTCCTACTATTTCTGACCTTTCTCATCAGTTAGTCAGTTCGTCGCTTACATCCTTAGACATAACACAACCTGTTGATATGCAGTAGAGATTATCATCACATGAATTCTCTGCGAAGGGATCCATTGTAGTAGTAATAATAATAATCCTTGAATTTGATACAATGCCTTATCACACCTTCGAGATGTCTTAAAGCGCTTCACAGAATATACTATAAAGTGTAGTGACTGTGTGTTTTGTGTGCAAAATATTGTAGTCGTATAACGCTGATTCATTTTTTGAAGTCCGAGTTATCTCGTGATGTTCAAAAGCACTTTCTTTCTTGGCCAACTTCCTTATTTTTGTCCATATCTGCTTTAGACAAAAGATGCCCAACTATCGTGAAGCACATTGATCATTTAATCATCCAGGGCTTTATTGCTGAAAATATACTGACTAAATGTAGCAATCCCAGTTAGTCACGATGCTGCTTCAGCATTCACGGTTTGCTCAGGTGTGAGATCAACTGGATATCTGCAAAGGAATTGCGCCTGACAATTAAAGCACGACTGTCCAAGATTTCTCTTACGGCTGGTTGTGTATTCTCCATATTGAGCAAAATGGGATGGTTCAGTGGCGTCCATTTTGCATAATTTGAATGACCAACGGCAAAGAATAATGGACACATCTTCCCAAGATTATATATACACTGTTCCAAGTTGTTGGTATGGCGTGTCCTGCTGAATAATAGAAAGAGTTCAACCAGATCAATGTAAAGGATTCAGAACATCACTGTCTTCCCCTGATCCCATTTTCGCATTTTGCTGGTATAGATCTCATACCGGTTCAGAAAGTCTTCATATTCTTTCGTCAATTCAAATGTTTCAATCGTTTGTGGATTAAGGTTGTGATGCAGCTGAGATAAGATAGCTCTGAAGTCTGTGGGTATGGGGCTACTGTCTTCTTTCAAGAAGCTTTGGAAGCGAAAGTGCTGAGATGCCAAAGCCAGGAGTGGATGGGTATGATCAATGCCTGTCTTCCTCATACTGGGGTGCAATATTTGAGCAGGAGGTTTTGCAATTGTACAGTTGGCTGCATTTGCTGGATGAATACCTGAAAGTGATTCTTTATACAAGATTAAAACTGACTGCTGATTCACTCGGCTGCACGTGCACTTGCTACTATGTCCTAGCATCCTTCCTCCTGCTCTTTGTATTCTTTCATCACTTTGACTGGCCTTGGATGAAGTTGTTGAACTGTGATTGAGCATGAGTTAGTATTTGAGCTGTGTCCTACTACTGGAGGTGAGCAGAGAGAATGGAGCATTCCTCCTCTCCTGCAAGCTTTCCCTTTCTCTCCTGTCCCATTTCTATCAGAAATGGGTAGACCTTTGATCTAGCCCCAGCTCCCTGCTGACAGATTTTAATTTCTGTGTATTGTATTGTACAGCATTGTGGGGTTGATTTTTATATAACCAGGAACCGTTGAGTATGATTTTAATTAGGGGGATTTAAAGAGCCTCTGTTTCATACTTACAGTGACTACAACCTTAGTGGTTTCCATCAATTCTGCTTGCACACATGCCATGAGCATTAAATGACCACACAATTATAGTTCTGAGTTCCAAACTTTTCAAATACCATGTTGGATTCTGGTCAGCTCAATTCCATACAATTCCCATTTGGTCACCTTCTGTCATTTTGTTTCTCGCTTTCTGTCAGTGTCTCTCCTGTGTATCTCTCTCCCTCTTTTATATACTGTGTTTGTCGCTCTCTCTATGTCCCAATGACTTGTTTTCTGTCGCTCTTTCCATATGTGCCTCTTCCTCTACTCACAAATAAATCTGCCCATCACTAATCCCCTTCTCTTCCTTGTCTTGGTCAGTCCCTTGTCAGGCTGCTGTGTTGCTGAGGTAGATGGGGAGGGAGATGAGTCAGTGACTGGCTCAGCGCCTGCATTGTTGGCTGACTTCCCTGGCATTTTTATGAGGCAAAATTTAGCATCCTGGGATTTGGGGTATTAAACCTCCGAAATCTTGGGATTCAGAACAAGCACCAGGATTGCATCCCCTAACTGTTGCCGTCTCTACTTATCTACCATCAGTCATCTTCTATTAACTATGTTGAAATTATTATCTACTTGCCAATTCCATGCTTCTCTTCTACAGACAGTATTTGCTTAAGAGTTGCAGGTCTCTGGAAGCATTGATATTCAATAGCTGGCTGCAGTATTTGTACAATGTTCGACTTGGATGTACTTCAGTGTTGTGGGCTTTGGTGGGTGGTTGTCAGGTGGATGTTTATGTGTGCCTGGGCTTAAGTCAAAAAGTGGTTGAACGTATAGAAACCTACATAATTAATTTAGGGTCCTCAAAGGGTGTTGGGATTTCACTGGTAGTTTAGTTTTAATTAACATGAGACACCATTTTATGCCGAGCTCAAAGTCCTAGCCAACCTTTTGAGATGAGTTGACCCAGCAAGCTTTAGGAAGCCAACTTAAAGTAATTAAACAAGTTTGAATTACTGAGTGGTTCAGCAGGTAAACTAGTTCATTTGGACCATCAAGTCTGCACTGGTGGTTTTCTCCACAGAAAGCACCTAATCTAATCCCATTTTCCTGCTTGAGCCCAGTTCTCTGTGATTAAATATTGTAAAAGTATTTTGAAATTATATCTCCAATTTAAGTAGTATGTGTGTTTAAGACTAAAGAGACAGTATCAAATCTGAGTTGGGTTCTTTCTCATGGCATCGGATAATGATTGTTTTCCTTCATTACAGCTGTCCCCTTTCCTCCAAACCACCGGCTTACTATTAAGGAGGTTTTTGATCACGATGGGAAGCCTCGTGTGGATGTTCTCAAGGCTCACCTTACCAAGGAAGGCCGGGTGGATGAGACTGTCGCTATGAGGATTATAACAGAAGGAGCATCCATTCTTCGTCAGGAGAAGACCATGCTGGATATTGAAGCCCCAGTCACAGGTAAGTCACTGAGACTGCATCATTGTCTGTATGTGCGTTTCTTTGTAATGGTGAACTGCGATTTTACAAAGGCCGATTTCTATTAGCGTCAATGACAAGACTTTGGATTGAGAGAACACTATCCCTAGTGCCTGTTTTGAAACTCACTAACGTACCAATCCTTGACAACATCTAGCACAGAGAGCCGGTGTATCTCATCGTGTTGGATTCTCTGCTGGTATCTGTTCTGTGTAAGTGTAAGCGCAGCAGCTGACTGGAAGTATTTGTTACCAAGCTATGCAAAATGGATTTCCCCAAAATGGAACTTCACCTCCTTTGCTCAGCTGGCATGTATCTGCTGCACATCCCTCGTCCTCTCTACTCCAAAAATGGCTGCCGTGCTTTCAGCTGCTATGCCCCAAATCTCTGGAATTCTCTGTCTCAATCACTCTATCTTGGCCCTCTCTCTGCCTGTCTTCAAATCACACCTGAAGACTTTCCTCTTTGACTGTGCCTCTCGCCACCTGCCCTCCCCTTTCTGGCTCGGCATCAAGTTATATCGCTGTTAAGCATTCCGTAACACTGCTCATGTGAAGGGTGCTATATAAATGCGAGTTGTTGTTAACAACAACAACAACAAAATTACATTTATAGAGCGCCTTTCACGTTGGGAGGACGTCCCAAGGCGCTGGACAGTCAGGTGTCGGGGCCCGAGCATGGGGGAGGGGTAGTGTAGGGTGAGGGAAGGCAGAGATGTGGGAGGGAGACCAAAGGCACGGTCGAAGAGAAAGGTCTTGAGACTGACCTTGAAGGAGGTAAAGGAGGAAGTGAGGCGAAGGGACCGTGGGAAGGAGTTCCAGGGTGTGGGGCAAAGAGGCTGAAAGCCCGGCCACCGATGGTCGGGTGGGTCGGGCGGGAGACATGCAGCAGGCCAGAACCTGATGAACAGAGGGAGCGGGCAGGCTCGTAGGGAGTCAGCAGGTCAGAGAGGTAGGAGGGGGCAAGGCCATGGATGGTCTTAAAGGTGAGGAAGAGGATCTTGAACTCGATCCTCTGTGAGATGGGGAGCCAGTGGAGTCGGACGAGGGTGGGAGTGATGGGGTTACGGAGCCTGGTACGTGAGAGGACACGAGCTGCAGAGTTTTGGATGATCTGCAATGGTGACACCAAAAACTTGGGAGTTCTGATGCCTTTTTTTACAATGAGAGTTTGCCAGTGGTATCACTTTCAGGTGCTGTTGAGCCAGTAACTAAATAACCAGCACCATTAGATGTTCATTCTACATATATAGTATGGGAACTTTTCAGTTATACCAATTATCGATTCCTAAATAACAATAAAGCCAATCGATTTTTAAAGAAAACCTAGCCAGAAGTTAAGTCACCCTCTGCATCCAGCTTCATTATTTGGCAATGTCAGCATTGGTTTATATAGTGCATAGTGCAGCAGGATGCCTGATATAAAAGGGTTAAAAATTGAGGAAAGACTGTTGGAGCTAAATGTTTTCATTGGCGAGGATTGAGGTGGGATGCATTCCAAATCTTTTTACCTAAGTCTCGTAGGATTTCAGTATAGATGTAGCAGCCTATTAATGTGGATTGTGGGAGGCAAACTAATAGCAAAAGTACAAAATTAGCAAGTGCCAGGGGATGAGAGAACAATAAATTTTCTTCTCATTTTTGAGCAAGAAAATTGTGGATTTAAGCTCCACACCAGGACTCTGAGCTTGGTTTAGGATGATACTCCAACATATTGCTGGGGGCTGCATTGTTGGAAGTGCTATCTTTTGGATGAGATATTAAACCGAGGTCCCGTCTGCCTGTTCAGATGGACATTAAAGATCCCATGGCACATTCAAAAAGAGAAGGGAGCTTCACCTCTCTCTCTCTCTTGTTTGTTTCTCAGCAAACCCCCAGATAAAATTGGTCATTCACTTCATTGGCTATAATTATGATTTTACACTGTGCAAATTGGCTGCCATGGTGCCGACAAAATACAATTCAATCCACTTCACAGTGTATCCTGTGATGCGCTTTGAAACATCCTCCCGATGTGAAAGTTGCTAGGATTCAAATGCAAGGATTATTATTATCTCCCCCCACCCCCCTCAAGTGGATATAGGAAATGAATGGCAAGAAGGAACAGCAAATGCAGTCAAAATTGTGGTCATTTAAGAACAGCACTGAAAGTTATGATCTCGACCAGGATGGTCCAACTCGCAGCCCACGGGCCGCATTCGGCCCAGGGGATGGCTCGCAGGCCAGATGCAATAAGTGTAATATTGTTTTGAAGTTTTTACATTGCCTATTTAAGGTTTGCATTGTAACTAAAATATCGTGAAATTAATAATAGTTACACAATTTAAAATATAGGATTTCTATACGATTCTTACGGATTACATCTCTGGAATGGAAAACACAAAAATATTGCTTATGTGGCCTGTGGACATTTCTGAAATCCGGCACCTGGCCCTCAGGAGCCAAAAGGTTGGACTTCCCAGACCTACACCATTGACGTTGCACAACATCCCAGCTCTTTTGCTGCTGGCACAGTGCATGAATTATCTGTAAAACCACAGCTGGCGAAATAATAAAGTCAAATCTGTTGAAACAACAACCTCCATTCAGCAATCACTCCATGTTTAAAAAAAACACACACCATCGAACATCCCGGTTTGGACACCAATAAACCCTTACTCAGAGGCCAGAGATTTGCTGGTTTACTTGAGTGGGTTGAGCATACATTTGCCAGAGGTTTCCTCTTTTGAAGTTTGATGTATAACTGTTTCTTTGAGACAATTAAATTGGGGGGAGTCTGTGTTGGGACTGATGTGCCTCATGTGAGGAGACAGTGGGCTTGGTGCCACACATGGTCTTTCCTCATTCTTTATCCTTTTTTTCCCCCTTTAATTTACATAATGTAAATGAACTGGAGAACTCGATACAACATGTACTTGAAAGCATTTATTTCTGAGCTCACAAATGCCGCAGGGATCCCTCTTTTGTTTTTCCAGAAATCCCACACCTCCGTTGTCTGCCAAAAGAGAGCTAACTTCTTAGAAAAATAATTACTAAGAATTTTAAAAATTCCTTTGCTTTATCTTTTGGCCGGTCTCCCTTTTATGTGGTGTCTCGCGTGCTCTCTCTTTCTCTTGCTCGCTCTGTCTTTCTCTCTCCCTGGCTCCGGCTCTCTGTGTATGTCTGTGTGTGTTTTTCTCTCCCTGGATCTTGCTTTTTCTTTCTTACTGATCTTGTTCCAGGTGTCCGGTTTGACCCCCAGCTCCTTCCTCCCCACATCCAGTCCCTTACCAGGACCGCCTTCTTCCACCTCCACCACATTGCCCACCTCTGACCATACCTTATCCCAAATGCAGTTGAACCCCCCCGGGCATGCATTTGTCACCTCCTGCCTGGATTACTCCAATACACTCCTCAACAGTCTCCCCAGCTCCACTATTCAAAACATCCAGCTCACTCAGAACTCTGCTGCCTGCATACTGACCTCCGTACCCACATCTCACCAGTTCTGGCCAGGCTCCACTGGCTCCCAATCATCGAATGGATTGACTTCAGAATCCTCACACTTGTGTTCAAATCACTTCCACCTCTGGCACCTCCGTACCTCTCCCACCTCCTCACTCCCCAATCCACCACTCGGCGCCTCCGCTCGACTGGCACCAGCCTCCTGCTCGTGCCTCGTACAACAACAACATCAAGATTACATTTATAGAGCGCTTTTCACGTCGGGAGGACGTCCCAAGGCGCTGGACAGTTGGGTCGGGACCCGAGCAGGGGGGAAATGGTCCCACCATCAGAGGTCATGCTTTCAGCCACTACACCCGGAATTCTGGAACACTCTCCCTCAATCCCACCGCTTGCCCCCTCTCTCCCTTTTTCAAGTCCCGCCTGAAAACCTTCCTCTTCAACTGTGCTTACAGCCACATCCGCCCTCCCCCGGCTCGGAGTCAGGCTCTGCCACTGTTAAGCGTTCTGAGATGCTACCCCGCGTGCAAGGCGGGGTATAAGTGCAGGTTGTTGTTGTTTCTGTCTGTTTTCTTCTTTCTCTCTGTGTGTCTCCAAGTCTCTCTCTCTTTTATTCATTGTCATTCACTCTTGTGTGATGCTGAATGTATTTATCAGTGTCAGGATCCCAGTTCTAGGCTCTTCCATCCCATTCTTCTATTCAAGTGTGTTGAATCCCTAGTGACTGGATGTGCAGTTTGAAGGGAGGAGATAATCCTCTATGTTTTGTACAGCAGCTGAAAGTATTTGAAACTTTTGTTGGCAGAAGTCTGTTCTTGTACAAGGAATGTCTACTGATCTCTTTGTTGACAGATCACATCTCTTTGGCCTCGAATTGAGAATTGCTGTTGACCAGAATTCTAATCCAGGATCCCAACATGTGAAGCACATTAATACTTGTTAAAATGTAGGGACCTGTGTGCGTGGAAGAATGTCATCGCACACAAAATCTCCACCTGCTGTCATGCCATCCCAATGTGATTAATATATAGTGAAACTTTGGTTAACATTGGACTCCACTTAAACTGGACACAACGGCCAGCCCAATGTGTCTGACTTAACAACAAATTACATTTGTATAGCCCCTTTCACGTCAGGATGACATCCCAACTTCTTCCAATGTATGAACCGGCTTCCACTGTATTTAGGATGCATACGTGAGGGAGAAGTGAATAAAGGGGGTGAGAGAGTGGAATAGGAGTTGTGGAGGCTCATGTTGAGTGTAAACATGGGCTATTTGGGTTGAAAGACGTGTTTTCATGCTGTATCATTCTGTGTAATTTTACCATTTAATTTTTCTTATGAAACTTGTGTGTGTGTGAAAGAATAGGCACATGCACAAGTAAAAATGCAATGGGGAGCAGGGCCTGGTTATCAGGCCTATCTTTGGCCTCGGAGTACAAGCTAATGCTTATCAAGTAGATTTTAGCCTCACAGTCCAGTCTGACATTCAGGCAGCATTGTCAGAGGTGCCATTCTTTAGTTGAGTCATTAAACTGAGATCCCATCTGCCTGTTCAGGTGGATGTTAAAGATTCCGTGGTACTATTCAAAAAGAGAAGGGAGTTTTTCCCAGTGTCTTAGCCAACAATCCCCCAAATAAAATTAGTCATTCACCTCTTGGCTGTTTGTGGGACATTGCTGTGCATAAATTTGTTGTTGTGCATACCTCAAAATACACAATCACTCCGTTTTACAATCATTGTTGTAAAGTGCTTTGAGGTGTTTTGCCATTATAAGTGCTATTTATTATTTAGAATACATTAGAATATACAGCACAGAAACAGGCCATTCGGCCCAACTGGTCTATGCCGGTGTTTATGCTCCACATGAGCCTCCTCCTGCCCTTTCTCAACGAAGCCTGCAAGCATAACCTTCTATTCTTTTCTCCCTCATGTACCTATCTAGCTTCCCCTTAAATACATCTGTGCTATTTGCCTCAACAACTCCTTGTGATAGCATGTTCCACATTCCCACTACTCTCTGTCAAAATAAATTTCTTCTGACTTCCCTATTTGATCTATTTGTGACTATTTAATATTGATGGCCCCTGGTTTTGGTCTCCCCACAAGTGGAAACATCTTCCCTATGTCTACCCTATCAAAACCTTTCATAATTTTAAACA
Source organism: Callorhinchus milii (assembly GCF_018977255.1). Classification (NCBI taxonomy): domain Eukaryota; kingdom Metazoa; phylum Chordata; class Chondrichthyes; order Chimaeriformes; family Callorhinchidae; genus Callorhinchus; species Callorhinchus milii. The sequence goes on along the minus strand of NW_024704742.1, from coordinate 72,624,395 downwards.
CCTCTATCAGGTCACCCCTTACCCTCCTCTTTTCAAGAGAAAAGAATCCAAGCATGTTCAGCGTTTCCTGATAGGTATAGCCTCTCAGTTCTGGGATCATCCTTGTGAATCTCCTTTGCACCCTCTCCAGTTAAAATAATTAAAGGTATTTAAAATTCTGAAAGGAATTGACAGGTTACATAGTGAACGACTCTTCCTTCTGGTAGAGGGATCTAGTACAAGAGGTAATCCATTAAAGTCAGAACCAAGACAGTTAGAACTGAGGTCAGGAAGCATACGGTGGAGTCCTGTAGCTCAGTGGTTAGAGCACTTACCTCTCAAGCGAGAGACCTGGGTTTGATTTCTGACAGGGCGAAACCTTGGACAAGTTTCCTTTCTCCACATGCCTGATAATAATCCGTCAAGAAAACAATACAATAATAAATTGGTCACTTCAATCCACAACTGTTTGTGGGACACTGCTGTGGGCAATTGGCTGCCGCGTTTCGCCCACAAATATATATAGTCAATTCACTTTACAGTATATTCTGTGAAGCGCTTTGAGACATCTAGAAGACATGAAAAGCACTATGTGAAATGCAATGTTTATTATTATTATTTATTATATCGTCACAAAAGGGTTGTGAAAATGTGAAAGGCTCTGCCCAAGAAAGCTGTAGAAGAGGAATCAATAGGAATATTGAAAAGAGCGTTGGACACATAATTGAATAGATAAGCTGTTCAGCGGTATTTGTGAAAGACTGAAGCATTGGCAGAATAAACTGATGGCAGGCTCAGTGGTCTGAATGGCCTCCTCCTGGTTTCTTATATTTCTGCATTAGATTTATGGTTTATTATTACTATGTTTCAGGCAAAGTACATTAATTGGCATTAGTTTGACGAGTGATTTTTAAAAATATATAATGTTTAGGGCGAAAGAAGAAAGTAGATGAACTATTTCAAAAAAAGGTTACATTGAAGGAATATTACAGGATGAGGCTCCCCCAATGTTCTCTCTTCAAATGTTCAAGCAGTAACTTTCTAGATGTAATTTTAAAATTGAATATTTTTACAGTTACAGTCTTGCTAAGAATTGTCTGGCCTCCGAGCATGTATGGCTTCGGGAGATTTCAGGCAGCTGTCTTTGCTGGTGTTCTTTGCTGGCATTCAGTCAGACAGCTTGATGTTGCCTTCTGGCATCTTCTACTGATTCACAAAGCCAGTGTTAAATGTTCAGTTGATTGGAGGAAGGGCATTATGATCAGATAGAATGAGAGTTGAGAAAGCAAGGTTCATTTAATTCTTGGTCTACCAGCAGATCTACAGAGACACTGCAGAAAAATGCTAATGAGGTAATTAAACTTTAGGTATCTAAGTTGATTTAACTCTACCACTGAAATTGCTGTATTGTTTCAACTAAAAGTTGGATCTTCTAAAAACTTGTTCTCAATCCAATTTCTCATCTGTTTTCTTCCTTCTACTCTTATCTTCCTATAGACTCCTGTAGCTTAGTGATTAGAGCTCTCGCCTCACAAGCCAGAGGATCTGGGTTTGATTCCCGGGCAGCATGAAACATTAGGCAAGTTTCCTTACGCCACACACCCCTGTTTACCTAGCAATAAGTAGGAACCCAGTTGTTAGTCGATTGGCGGATCACTTTTCCAGGAGTAATAATCCCTTCAAAAATATATATAATAATTTGGTCTGTTTGTGGGACACTCCTGTACACAATTGACTGCCATGTTTCACCCATCAAATATATAGTCAATTTACTTTACAGTATATTCTGTGCAGTGCTTTGAGATGTTTCGAAGACATGATAAGGTGCTATATCAAATGCAACGATTATTAGTATCTTTATTTCGGAATGTTTCGAACTATTCTGAATTAGGTGTCGGCCTGGCTCAGAAACTCCCTTCCCTTTTACAGTAGTGTAAATATTATTATTCCAACATTTATTTTCATTGGAATGAGGAAGGAATATTGGCTTAAAGCCAGGCAGAAAGCTTTGCAACAGTCATCTCTCGAATTCCAGCACAAAGTGAGTCTGAAGCCATGGAAACCTTGATTTGTGGAATGAGAACTACTACGGCTGTTATTGCTTTATGATAGGAGCCTGCACAAAGGAAATTGATTTCAACAACTTCTTCACAGAGATCCTCATTTTCTTAGGTGATTTTGTTTACCTTTTGGAGCATAAATATTTAAACCTGAAATAATTCTATTCAGAATGGATATTGGTTACAAGTCCTGCGCTGATTCTTTGTGAGGTTCATTCACAAATGGGACAGAATAAATATTTTGTTGTTATAAAATACCCACAGGCAGGGCAGAGTGCATCCCTCACTCCAGGGGAAAGGGAGGGAAGAGAAAGAGGAGAGCGCTTAGGAGAGGAGATGATAGATGCAGAAAGAACATTTGAAAGGGCATTTCCACTGGGTTGTGCTCGATTGCTTCTTGCCAGGGAACCAAGAATGGAATCGGTGGTGGCTTTAAATTGTTAACCAGCTAAAACCGTATAGTTTGCCATGGATATCACTGTCTGGCAAGCTTTCCCACTGTATATCCAGTCTACCCATTAGGGCTTTGGCTTGCAGTTTTAGCAGGAGCTGAATGGGAGGATTCCCTGCCTCCAGCGATTGTGCATCCCTCCCAAGTCATGACCAGTGAGCCAGGCTGATGACGGTCTGCAGTGTCATCAGCAGTGTTCGGGCAGGCTCGATTCCGATATTCCGTTGAATTGCTGTGCCTGTGGGTATTTTATGACAAACATTACTCATTCTATACCCATTAATTTGCAAGTTAAGATGAACAACACACAGCCACACCTAATTAGTGCAGGGCTCATGACCGTTATCCACTCTGAATGAAATTTGATTCTTATTTAATAATTAATTATTTGTGCTTTATTTATTAATTGAGTTAATCCTAATTCATTATTTAATCATTTGCTCATGGGGTGGGCATGGTATGCATCTGGGAAAGAGACAGAGGAAGAAAAGGTGTGAGGGGGGGAAAAGGAAAAAGACTGGCATCAAAGGATGGGGTTAATAATAATTATTGCATTTGATACAGCACCTTATCATGCTGTTGAGATGTTTCAAAGCACTTCACAGATTATATTGTAAAGTGGATTGACTATGTATTTGTGGGCAAAACGCGGCAGCCAATTGCGCCCAGCATTGTCCCACAAACAGTCGTGGATTTTGGTGGGTGAGGGATTATTACCCCTGGAAAGCGATCCGCCAATTGACTAACAACTGGATTCCTACTTGCTGCAAGGTAAACAGAGGTGTGTGGAGTAAGGAAACTTGCCTAAGGTTTCTCCCCACCCGGAAATCGAATCCGGGTCCTCCAGTTTGGGTTGTGAGCACGCTAACCAATACTACAGGATGTAAACCCTTGGGAAGTGAGACAAAAGTACTATGCTGTTTGTGTACTTTTAAATTATTTCTGTTTTGCTGTTGGATTAATGTTCCATGTGTCTAATTGAAATGTCATGACATGTGGTCTCCATCAGACAACAGTGATGACCGGTGTATCTGTTTCACTTCCTGCATGTTCTCTCGCTGAGGTCTCCTGTAATTATCAATGTGATGAAAGATGCACTGTTAAGACACCAGTGCAGTTGTCTGTTGCACTGGGCACCAGATCACTACAGGCTGTCACCACTTGCTCAGTGAGAGAGAAATGTAAAAACCTTTGTGAAGCAGATGACGACTACTTCTACTTCCAACGCTGGAGTACATAATTGCACAGTTATGTACTTCCCTCCCCCTCCAGACATTGTACCCAGGGTTACCTTGGCACAGACTGAAATGTGCGTCGTAATTCCTGACCTCACCAGATTTCCTGCTTCTCTGCATCAGCACAAACCAGCCAGTTGACCGTAGCCTGTGTTCCCCTATCCCCCAAGCTGAGCTCTCATTCGGGATTCAACCATTATAGAAATTCACTTTGAGCTCTCCTTAATAATCTAATAATAATAATAATCCTTGCATTTGATATAGCGCTTTTCACGTCTTCTAGATGTCCCAAAGCGCTTCACAGAATATACTGTAAAGTGAATTGACTGTATATTTGTGGGCGAACGCGGCAGCCAATTGCGCACAGCAGTGTCCCACAAACAGTCGTAGATTGAAAATTACCAATTTATTATTGTTTTGTTTTTTTGGAGGGATTATTATTAGGCTCTGTGTGGAGTAAGGAAACTTGCCCAAGGTTTCGCCCTGCCTGGAATTGAACTCAGGTCTTTCACTTGCAAAGCGAGTGCTCTAATCACTGAGCTACAGGACTCCTTAATAACTATCCTTTGATTCAAGTCCTACATCGTGAGTTGGGCTCAGTCTGAGCTAATATTTCAAAGCAGTATTGGGGGAGCGCCATATTATTGGAGTTGCCCTTTTTTTTGATGAGATGTTAAACTAAGGTCCTGTCTACATGTGTGGGTGGATGTTAAACATGATACTATTAGAAAAGAGAAGGGAGCTTCTCTCAAGGGGGAATATCCTGGTTGACAATCCCTAGGATAAAATTGGAGATTGTTTTGTGTGATGTTGATGCAAGGAAAATTGCAGCTCCCACCACCTTGTCCTCTTGCTTTCTTTCTTGCTTGCTTGCTCTCTCTATCTCTGTCTCTGTCCTCTTGCTCTGTGCTCTCTCTCTTTCTCTCTCATGAAATTGTTTTTGATACCCACTAAATTATCTTCTGTAAAGCAGGGTCTCTGTCAGCTCTGGGTCAGATCTGGCACTGTGTGTTAATAGGGAAGCTGTTTTCAATAGTAGGTTCTCACGATCAAGCAGCTACCTATCGATCATACAAGCAGGGTTCCTCTCAGAGCAGAAATACAGTAGCTGGAGAGTTGAAGAGTCAGTGTTTTGGCTTTTGATGCAAGCTCTTTTGTATGTTTTATTAAAGAAACATTCCTAGAGGAAATCGAGATATGAAATACATTTTCATGAAATATTATTTCCAAACCTCGTGAGAATTACAAAATTCTTCCAAGAAAAATCTCACACTAACCACCTAGAGGCTATGTGTTACAGAACCCAATGGATCATTTTATACACATTCTAAGTGCTTCTGTATTGTGCTTTCTCATGTTTTCTTAATAAAATTCCTTTGGAGAAAATGATATTTGAGAATTGCATTCGGAGTTGGTCTATATCCGTTCCATGTCCCTTTCCAAGGATAAAAATTTGCAGGTTGCCCAAGGAAGTACTTATAGCAGATGGACACTGAGGGTGGTGCTATGCATTAAACAGACTAGTGGGAAGTGCTGTGCTTTTCAATCTGTTGCCTGACCTACTGTATTTACAAGGACACTGCAATAAAATAAACTGTTACTTAATGATTTTACTTTATTTTTAATAACGTTGCCAGTTATGACCACATATTGCATTAAAACATCTCAAAGAGCTTCAAACATGAGTCACTTTTGACTTGCAGTGACAATTATTTAGTCAAGATTGCAGTGGCAATGTCTTAACAACAGCAATGAGATGAGTGATTTTTGTTTTGATGACTTTAGATGAGGGAGCTTTCACGTCAGCCTGGCACAGGAGGTGGTATTCTGAGCCTGAATCAGAAGGAGTGGTTCAGTTATAATAATTCTTGCATTTGATATAGAGTCTTACCACATCGATGAGACATCTCAAAGCAATCACAGGCTGTACTGTAAACTGGATTGACTGTATTTGTGGGCGAAGCGCAGCAGCCAGTTTGCGCACAGCAATGGTCCACAAACAGTCATGAAGTGAGTGACCAATTTTATTTGGAGAATTTGTTGGCCAGGAGAAACTCCCTTAGCTGTTCAAAGAGTGCCCCATTTTAGGACTTCGAACTCGCAGTCTAGCCTGCAACTCAAATGCAGTGATGGGAGAGAGTTGGAGGTACCTCCATTTGGAGAGGATGTTAAACCGAGGACTTAACTGTCCATCCAGGTGGACATTAAAGATCCCACGGCACAATTCAAACAATGAAGGGAGTATCGCCCATTGTTCAGGCCAATATATTATTATATTATTATTTATGTATATATTACAATAAACCCCCAGATACAATTACTCATTTACGTTGTGGCTATTTGTGGGATATTGCTGTGTGTTTATTTTGTAGGGTGATACAACATCCAAATTACAGTCATTGTACTTTACAGTAAATCCTGTGAAAGATGTTGATATGCCCTCTTGATGTGAAAAGTGCTGTATCAAATGCAAGAGTACTATTATTATAGACCGGGACAGCTAACTGCTCTTACAGTAGAGAGCATTTGGATCTGCACTGATTGGGACGTGCACCATTCTGGGTCATTGGTCCTCAAACAAATTGTTTATAGTGCTAACTAAAAACTTCAAGAGTCAATTATCTTTTTTCATATTCTCAATCTGGATAACTTTATTTTGCTCTTTCTCCCTTGTAGTCTCTCATTCTATGTGTCTGTCTCACGCTCTGTATCCTTTCTTTCTCATTTGTCTCTTCCTGGCTCTAATAAATTGCTGGAGCATTTTTAGCCTTTTGGTTCAGTTTTGCTGCACAGGAAATGTTGCTTGGGGTCTAACCCATCACTGTGCAGTGCTCCAAGATGCTATCCCACGTGAAGGACATTATATAAATGCATATTGTTTTGTTACATTGTTGTACCGGTGGCTGTTTATGTCCACTAAGCAGAACCCAGAGGCCAAGCTACTCCTATGATAGGGGGTAAAGTACATTGCTTTACAGATACATGCATTTAGGCATCTCAGTCGCCAAATTTCTTATGGTCTTAACTCTAAGGCCATAAATGTTCTTGCTGAATTTTGGAAAAAAACTTTAATTCAGTCTCATTTTGCAAGTTAGTTTTCTGCAGCTCCTAAAGTAAGCTGGAAAAACAGCATCTAAATTGAGTCTAAATTTAACAATTTTCCAGAAGTATGCACCATGCACAATCTTAAATGTTATGATAATTGCATTAAATCTATATAATCCTTCATAATAATCCTTGCATTTTTATATAGCGCATTATTATGTCTTTAAGACATCTCAAAGCGCTTCACAGAATATATTATAAAGTGAATTGACTACATTTTGTGGGCGAAAGTCTAAGATCATGAAAGGACTAAGACTTTTGACAAGAACAGATTTGGGCTCTGCTGTGACGACCCAATGTTCAGCAGCCTGACAATATTCACTGTCAAAACTCGAACGTGAATATTATTACTTGAGTGAGCTGCAGTCATTCATGGAACTGTGCCAGAGTTTGTGATCAGATGCCTTTGGCCAAATTGGAGGACAAATGGAGATATGGGACATGGATTTTTACATCTCTCTCAGTACTATGTACTGGAATGTTGTCCTAGATGATGATTCTGAGTCTTAAGTGTAGGACTTGCATCCATGGCCTTCTGAATATGTATCAATTTCTGTACTACTGTTCAACAACTTGCTTGATGGAAACGCTTGTCAAATATTGTAGTTATCAACTATCTAAATGTACAACAGAAAAGGAGAATCAATGGAGTTCTGATTTTGGTATTTTTCAAAAGGTTTCATTCGCGACTTTGTTTGGGAGCAGTGTTGTATGACTCTGACTTGAATGCACCCACACACGCTCAGCATACCCACAGGGAGTGTGCAAAACCGACCTTGAAGAGATGCGAAGGTGGGCAGGAGTCCAAATCCTCTGAGTCAGTCAGCAGAGAGCTTTGACTTTGGGTTGGAGCCACTGCTATCCTGGAACTCTTTTGCCAGCTGATTTTGGTGTGAGCAGTAGATCAGCTTTATTGGGTTATTTAATTTAACCTTAAAATACTTAAATATGGGGAAGAGGAGATTCCGTTTTACCTCAGTTTTATTTCTACTCTTCCTCTAGGATATCTTGAATGTTATTTGTATGTCTCTTCTTCATTTAACTGTCTCCTTGTCATATTTCAGGTGATGGTACACACATCTGGAGTTCCCTTAATAGAATCATAGAATCCTACACACAGAAGAAGGCCATTTGGCCCATCATGCCTGTGCTGGCTCTTTGAAAGAGCTACCCAATTAGACCCACTCCCCTATTCTTACCCTATAGCCCTGCAATGGTTTTTCTTTTCAAGTATTTATTCGGTTCCCTTTAGAAAGTTATTATTGAATCTGCTTTCACCATCCTATCAGACAGGGCATTCCAGATCATGAAAACAAGAAATTTCTCTACAGCACCTTTCTGGTTCTTTTACCAATTATCTTAAATCTGTATCCTCTGATTACCGACCCACCCTCCAGTGGAAACAGTTTCTCCTTATTTAATCTATCAAAATCCCTCATTTGAGTGTCTATTTAATTGGAGTTGCTGTATGCTGGAATAATTTGGGGTTTATTACTGTATATCTTTCACTTCCTCGCTCAGTTCTGCAACACACCTTGAGGCTAGGTTTCTTCTTCTTTGGAAATGAGCTAGTCTGTGTCTGTGCATACATTGTTAGGTATTGAAAGCCAGGACCATTTGCTTTGGCAGATGTGCATTTGCTGCAGCTTGCTTAGAGAAAAGAAACAGTAGATTAGCAAATGCCATTTTTTTGGTTAATTTGTTGGAGTTGGCCTGCCCAGTATACTGATACCCGGGGTCATTTCATTTTGTCCTCCCTCATCAGTTGAAAGGAAAATTCTCAGTGTAGGGAGAGGCCAATTATGTATGTAAATAGCCTAGGTAGATCTTTGTACATGGGATGCCGGTCTCTAAACTGTTTTACAGGCGCTGTTTTACAACGCACCATCTCGTGCGTTGTTCCTCAGGGCTCTATCCTTGGTCTCCTTCTCTTCACCCTCTACATGCTGCCCCTTGGTGACATCATTCGCAGACATGGGGTAAATTTCGACATATATGCGGATGACACCCAACTATATCTCTCTGCCTCCACCCTCAACTCCAGTACTACTGGCGCCTGACCGACTGCCTGTCCGACATCAATTCCTGGACGAGGGACAACTTTCTCCAACTGAACGTCAACAAGACCGAGGCCCTCCTGATTGGCTCGCACCAGCGCCTCCGTACCTCGGGCGCTGGCAGCATCAGCCTCCACGGCTGCATACTCAACCTCACTAAGCCAGTCAGGAACCTGGGTGTCTTGTTTGACCCTGAACTGTCCTTTCTCCCCCACATCCGCGCCATGACCGGCACTGCCTACCACCACCTCCGCAACATTGCCAGACTCCGCCACTGCCTCACCCCTCAGACTGCCGAAACCCTTATTCATGCATTCGTCACCTCAAGGCTCAATTACAGAAACTCCCTCCTCATCGGCCTTCCCAACTCTTCCCTTCACAAGCTGCAGATCATCCAAGACTGCAGCTTGTGTACTCTCGTACACCAGGCTCCGTGACCCCATCACTCCCACACTGTTGTTGTAAAGGTTTTGGATGTTTGTCTGAAGTTTATCCATTGCTTTTTTTGTTTGTATAGAACTAAGTTTATAATGAGTTTTTTTTAGTAAAAGACTTTCTCAAATCTACAACTGCATCTCTTTCCACTGAAATCCACAGAGGATGCAATACAATACTACTTTGTATCTTTCACATCACCGTCTGAGTATCCTGTGGGCTTAGTGTGAAATTGTAGATCATTTTACAACCAGGAAAAATTGAGTGAAGCCAGCCCCAGCAATGGGAACATCAATAGCACTCATTGGAAGTGGAGGCATTGGGATTAGCATTCTGTTTACGTAGTCTTTCTTGTATTGTTAGAATTACTATTGTATCTCTGAATGTCTGAGTCTAAGGTTGTTCTCATCATTGGAATCCTTCTGTTCCTAAATTGTGATTTGCCTCAGAAATGTACATCAACAATTCCCTTCAACGTTGCTGTGTTTCATGGTAAAACAATTTCTGCATAGGGACAATATTTTATTACCTTGCTGTTTTGCAGAGAGCCAGTATTCTATTCTTTTTCATGAATCTATGATGCCTTCGTATTTCAGGCCCATACCTTGTTTCATCCCGTGCCATAATTGGCACAGTTTAATTCCTTGGCAATAGGCACTTTACCTACCTCAGATCTTTGCCAAACCATCAGTAAGTGCATTGTTTATGCCTTCAGGAACGATAGCACAAAACCGATGCCCCAGCCAATAAGCATTCTTCCTCAGCTCCCCCGCTGGATCCTCTAATAACTGAGAATTCTCCAGTGTTTCTGGTGAATTTCAGAAAGCTGCATACCATCGGGCACACATTAACCTTTCAATTCTGAGCAAGGGCTGGGATCAGATGAATGTGAGGTAAATTTTAAAATAAATTTTTAAAATATATCAAGGTGAACAATATATTAAGGGCTTCGGAAGCCATGATCCAGTCTTGTGCCTGATTGCCTGCAGTATTGTGTACATATAACACCCCATTTCTTGAATACTATAGGAGTGGATTTTTATTTCAAATCCATTTTAATACATGTTTCAGAGATGGGCAATGGGATTCTTCAGATGGCCTCTTGTGCCTTGTAGCATCAGAGCTTGAGATTTTGATGTTATTCTCCCGTTCTATGACAGAAAAGATTTACCCTAGGGAGAAAACCAGGGTTTTATTTTGTGAATGAAAAGCAAACTTACAAGGGTTATTATTAATCTGTATTCAATGTGTAACGCTACATGGAGCCTCACAGTGAAATGTTGATAAGATCAATGTAGGTTTGCCAAAAGTTAATTATTTTGAACAGTTCTCATTGTCAACATGCTATGTTGACTAAAATAAGATCAATAACGAAAGAACAAAGGGAGAGGGTTAGGAAAAATTTTCATGTACAAAGGGTTATGAGGGCATGGAACAACTGATCAAAAACAGTAGTTGCAGCAGAATTCTTATCAGCCTTTAAAAGGGAATTCTATGCAATTAAAGAAAAGTATAATAGGTATGGGAAAAATATAAGAATCTTTGTCTGTGGAGTCCTGTAGCTTAGTGGTTAGAGCACTCGCCTCACAAGCCAGAGGATCTGGATTTCATGCCCGGGCAGGGTGAAACGTTGGTTAAGTTTCCTTACTCAACACGTCTGTTTACCGAGCAGTAAGTAGGAACCTGGTTGTTAGTCGATTGGCAGATCGCTGTTCATGGGCTAATAATCCCTTCAAAACAAAAATACATTTTTAAAATATATCATAATAATTTGATCACTTAACCCACGACTGTTTGTGGGACACTGCTGTGCACAATTGGCTGCCGCGTTTTGCCCACAAAATATACAGTCAATTCACTTTACAGTTTATTCTGTTAAGTGCTTTGAGACATCTTGAAGACATAATAAAGCACTATATCAAATGCAAAGATTGTTATTATTTGATATAGCACCTTTTGCATCAATAGGACTTCTCAAAATACTTCACAGGATTTATTGTAAAGTGTTGTGACAGCATATTTTGTTGATGAACACAGCAGCTAATTTGCGCTAGAATAATGTTTCACAAACAGCCCTGGAGTGAATGACCAAAGGCAGAGGAGTGGGACAAAACCGATTACTCTTTTCAGAAACCCAGCGCAGGCTGTAAAATTCTGGAAGATCATGACAGTTGAGGTTAAATGCAGTACTTTACTTAAACATTCTGGTCTGGCCTAAACATTTTTTTAAGAGAAATGAATAATTGTTTGTGAATTGTGATTTATCGTAGCTCGCCTGTGGAGTAGAATTCCCACCGCTCCAATTTGGCTCTTTTGTCGGTCCGTAATCTCAGTTCCTGTTGATTCCTGTGGATCTCCTGCAGGAAGCAGAAGAACATTGCTGCTAAGGGGAGACCTGACTCAGAGCACCCTGTTCCAATAAGAAACAATATATATTACTAGGATGTGAAGAATTCTCAATTAATATAAGGTTTTTTCTATCAAATAATGGAAAACTTCAAACAAAATGTACACTTTCTAGACTTGTGTTCCCCCTTTAAGTGTTGTGAAATGAAAGTTTGCATAGCCTGGAGGGGGTCTGGATTGCCTCTGTTCCGATTGATGTATTCCATACAACCAGCATAACCTGTTTCTGCACTTTCACTGTAATACAGTCAGTTTTCTGGTAATGATGTTCCGACTCTGCAAAGGAAGGATAGATGCAGCAGCCAGTTAACTGCTGAGCTACCAGCATGGTGCTGCCTGGTCATTTTATTGCATAACTTGCTCTTGATCCATGAACACTGTAGGTGCTGTGAGGAAGTGCAGCAGCAGGGACTAGCGCCATTCAAAAGACATCTGTCTTTTTTTCTTCAGCCAGTTTACCTTGCAACGAAGCAGTAGTTAAATGTACTACATGAACAACGGAGAAGGCTGTAGCTCGAGTCCATTACATATCTGAATGGCATTTAAGCACAACGTAGCCACTGACGCACAGATCAATATTGCACTGAGGACTAGTCTCAAAGGTTGATCCGAGTATATAGTCCCACTAAGACTGATGCGAAAGTTGCTGCCAGCAGCACGAAGATTACTGCTGTAAGATCTGTAGCAGGTACTGCCAGGTTACTGCTTCACTGTATACGTCCACATAAAGAATGACTGATCTCTTGCGTGAGGTATTGGAAGGTGGTCAATGACCATAGAGATGCACCTCCAGGAAGAGGCTGCATGGGTCAGTGGGGGAGGGGAACGGTGGGGGTTTAGTGGGGGTGGAGAGAGTGGGGGGGAAATGAAGTTTAATTTCCAAAAAGTCCTGATTTGGGCTCGTGTTTGATCTAATGGATTGCTAGGAGACATGCTGAGAGACATTGATAACTGGTAGCTGCTCAGAGTTTTCTTGTGCCAGTCGTCAGTCAAGCTCCCAGGTTCCAGCACTTGTTGATATTCAAAGATTTGTCGGAAAATCTTTGGCTCGACACAGAATGACAACAATATCACAGGAGATGATATTGTTGTCATTGTTGCTGCTCTGCTTTGAACAAGTGAAGGAAACCAAACTCCAGTTCATGAGAGCTAGTACTCCTCGGTTGTGAAAATAAATTTCTTATGGAAGGAGGAGACTAAAAGCACACAATTTTAATGCATGCGTAGTGATTTACGTCACATTCTGTCATTTGAGAAATATAATAATCCTTACATTTGACATAGCGACATTCATAACGGGAGGAAGTTTCAAAGCGCTTCACATGATTTACAGTAAAGTGTAGAGACTATTTTGTTGGCGAACTATTAGGTACATGCCCAGAATTGCACTGTTTGTTAGTGATTTAATTGAGTGGATTCTTGCTCAGACAGAGTACAGTTTCTGCCTCTTGTATAATATCAGAAGTAGCAGAGAAATTAAATGGTTGGAAAGTCAGATTCTTATTAACTGCGGCATGAACCTTTGGAAGGCACAGGATGCAGAAAAGTCCAATGTTTGAGCTACATGTGACGAAAAGCTATTTCGGAGGCTTCTACCTGAGACATGTCACATCAGCTGTTCTGTGATGGTCTATGCGGACTGTTCAACATCAGTATCTATGCTAAGGAGAATCTAATGGCTTTGTTTTCGGACAGACAAACGAACTCTTAAATGAGAGAACTTCAGTGTACTTACTTTGGCATTTTAAAGTATGGCGAGTTCTGAAGCCTTTTGGGAATATGCTGAAAATCAAGTTGTGCATTAAAATTGTGTGCTTTTAGTCTCTACCTTCCAGTCATTCAGGAGATGATAGGGCAGACGTACAACTGCTTGGCAGGTAGGGATGAAAAATATCTACCCTACATACAAGATCAGTTGAAACTGTCAGAGGAGAAACTATATCACATGCTGAGTTGCGAGTTACTGGAGACCCTCCAAAGATCTGCAGAACTACTTTCAGGAGAGGAGAGGTGGAGGGAATAAAAGTCCTTTTAATTGAGACTTCGGCCAGTTTAATTCATTACAGCGTATTTTCTTTACACAGTTAAACACATTCAAATGTCTCTACCGCAGTATTACATTCAAATGCCGACTGCAGTATGCCCTATTGAGATTTATTCAGAAAGTAAAACGTTCTAAAAGTAACTGATTGATAGGATTGAATTCGATGATGTTAGAGAGGAAAAGTGAGTAAGAGAGAAATACTTTGAAGATTCTTTTACAAGTTTGATATTAGAAGATTTCCACTGTTCCCGACTTGAGCAGAGGTCTTAACAAAGAGAGTTTGATAGGGTATGCATAAGGGCTGGTAAGTGTTAAATTAAGTACAATACAGATAAATACAAGATATTCCATATAGGGAACAGGAAGCATATGTGCTCCATGATGGTAAATAAGTTGCCAAGGTCAGAATTGAAATAGATCTAGGTGTTTTAGTTGGCCCATCATGTCAAAACAGTGTAAAGTATTAAATAATTTAATTAATCCTTACATTTGATATAACATCTTCCATATGTAGAGGATGTCTCAAATTGCTTCCCAGGATTTACTGTAAAGGATAGTGACTTTGTATTCTATGGGAACATGTGGCAGCTAATTTGCATACAGCAATGGCTCACAAACAGCCATGAAGTAAGTCATCAATTTTGCTTGGGTTATTGGCCAAGATATTGGGAGAAACTACCTGGTCTTTTCGAATAGTGCCATAGAATCTTTAATGTCCACTTGGGGCCTCGATTTAATGTCTCATCAGAAGGATGGTACCTCCAGCATACCTCAACACTGGAGTATTATCCTAGACTATACAAGGTCAAAAATCTTAACTTTGGGTATGTATCAATAACCTTCGGACTCGGGCAAGAGTGCTACCAACTGGGTTAGGCTGATACACAGGCTGGAAAGATGTGATGAAATGGGCCCAAGGGCATTCTTCATCCAAACCTCTCTTGTTATCGTTGTTAACATAGACAGCTATTATGGAGGGGATCAGATCTATATGTAGGCATATGTATTTTGTGCATCATAATAAAGGTCAGTGTAAGATAATAAAATCTGTCTCCATTTCTAATGTTCATTGCCCAATCTCCACATAGGGCCAACTGAGAGATGGTAGAATTTCAGCCTCTCTGGTTGAATTTGAAGGTAGCAGATGTGAAAGGACGGTGAGCAATTATAGATTTCCCCAGGATTTGTTCTTATATACTGAATCATGAGGGAGTCAACTGGCAAGAAGTGGTACAAAGAAATAAAAGATACATTTGGAACATCAACAAGAAAGTACAATGGTGAAAAAATAAGGCAGTAGAAGTTAGCTTCACAATCATGGAAAATGGGTTGAATAAATGTCCAAGTGGATGTTGTTGATCATTACCTCTTTCAAACCTGAAAATGTGTTGGTTTGAGTTTTTCTCTTCAATAGGTACAAATATGCAATAATACTCCTTGCATTCTATTTAGCCCTGCTAATATCGAAATGCTTCAAAGTGCTTCACAGATAATTATTGCCAAATGCTATCACATGACCTTTAAGGTCCATCTGAAGAAGAGGTTGAAACCTCAGGATTTTTCGAAGGACAGCAGCTCTGACAATGGAGCAATCCCAGCACTCCAGGAGCATCAGCTCAGACTGGCCTGAAGTAGAGCTTTAATCGACAACCTTCTGACCCAGAGGCAAGAGTGCTATTAACTGAGCCAAGCTGGTGCCTTGCCTTATTGTGGTAAACAATTAAATTATATCATCATGAATTCAGCATGAAGACGGACAGTGTGCTGAAGTTCACAACTTGAGCAGAATGAGCATTGTAATATAAACTGACTCTTATGAGGTTTGTGAGCTATGTAATACAGGAATATGTGTAAACCTTTCCCCCAAATGGTTTGCATGAAATGGATTGGAGTGTTCATTTTTAAGTGTTGGACTTATCCAGATTATTGCTTGTGAACACCACTGAACCTTTGTTCAGTGTCACACTTTAAGTGTTTGGAATATTCACGAGGGGTAGAATCAACAAAGTACATATTTTTAATTCAGTTAAATGCATGCAAATAAATGCTTGCTGGAATTGACTGTTGTCCAAGGCAGTTCAATCATGGTTATAAATAATAATAATTGTTGTTCCTAAAAGCCAAAGGGTTTCATACAAGAAATCGCACTCTAGGACAGTCGCTGTTATTTATGTCTATTCAATAATAATAATAATCCTTGCATTTGATATAGTGCCTTTCACGTTGGGAGGACGTCCCAAAGCGCTTCACAGAACACACTGTAAAGTGAATTGACTGTATATTTGTGGGTGAAACGCGGCAGCCAATTGCGCACAGCAGTGTCCCACAAACAGTTGTAGATTGAAAATGACCAATTTATTATTGTTTTTGGTTTTGGAGGGATTATTATTAGGCGTGTGGAGTAAGGAAACTTGCCCAAGGTTTCGCCCTCTGCCTGGAATTGAACTCAGGTCTCTCGCTTGCAAAGCGAGTGCTCTAACCACTGAGCTACAGGACTCCACTTTTTTAAATAAAAAAAAAAACAACAGCTGAGGTTGATATTTCATACTTTAAATGTGGAGCAGTATGAGAATGGATGAAGGGCATTAAGTGGGGCCTCCTTGGAATTGCACTGGCTCCAAGATGACATGCCTGGTAACGGAATGTCGGAATCAAACCAGCCCTCTGTGGCGGTCTCGGTAGGCCGGTTCCTGAGCCAGGCGGGTCTGAAGTATTCCACAGTAAAAAAAATAATTTGGTCACTCAGTCCATGACTGTTTGTGGGACATTACTATGCACAATTGGCTGCCACATTTCATCCACAAAATATGCAGTTAATTCACTTTACAGTACATTCTGTGGAGAGCATTGAGACATCTCGAAGATGTGATAATGTGCTATATCAAATACAAGGATTATTATTATTCCAGGCACAGTCATGATGACAGCCAGCCTGGCTCATTGGCAGGACCTGGAAGGGCAAACCAGTCACTGGGGGCAGGGAGTCATCCCACTCAGCTCCTGTTAACTCTGCAATCCAAAGCCCTAACTGGTTTGGTGGCCTTAGCTGGCCAAGCAATGGAAAATCTTGCCAGAAAGCAATATCAATAGCAAGCTATGTGGTTTTAGCTGGTTAGACTCCTGGAGTTACCCCAATGCACACTCTGGGGTTCTTAAGCCTTGGCTCTTGCCAACCTACGCCTAATACTTTCCAGAATTAGGTAAGTAGGATGCATCCCTCCAGGGAGAGAGTGCGCATTCCATTCCAACAGTCTATCTCTGGGATTTCCATGTGTAGGTGGGATACATGGAAATCTTAGTTTCGTTCACAGACTCTTAAGCATAGTGATTGGTTTCCCCATGTGTCAGACACTTGTCTGACCAAAAAAAGTGAAGGGTACAGATTTCCTGAAACTGAATGGTTTTGTTTGGTTAAACTCATGCTCAGTACTGCCATATTCCAAGCAGGCTGCAACTGGAGTATTGTGTATGATGCTGCTTTTGCATACAGTTCTCACAGCCGAAGGGAATCATCCCGTGCAATGCAGAAGAGAGCAGCAAGCATGGTTCCTAGTGTTAAAGGGATATGGGAAATGAGGGGATAAGCTAGAGTTCTAGAAGGTGAGACACTAATTGGGGTGGAGAAATGTAACTGAACAATATTTTGATACAGCAAGGACAGTCTTGAGAAGGACAAGTTCAGGATGGACAGCAAGTAGTATTTCTGCCCACATGGGATAATCAACATCTGGAATAGGTAGGCAGAAAGGTCTGACCTTTGACAGGCTGTAAAGTTAAACCACAATTATTTCCTTACCCACACATGCAGCAGGTCTCTGGATAACTATCAGGAGGATGAATTCTGTTTGCTTTTCTACTCTGAAACCCCGAGCAATGAGGTCAACTCTAGCACCCTAGCTGTGCACCAATTGATATCAGACAGTTCAGCACAGTTCCAGATTTGAATCATCTTTTTGAACAGTATGGTCAAACAACACATTTACAAGTTCCTTTACTTACTGGACTGAAAAGGGATGCCAGCTATATGAAATTAAAGCAATAGTGGAGGATTGTACTCAACTGCAGTCAAAGTAAAGCCACAACTGCAGATGTGGCTGTATATCCAGAATTCAAAATATATGTAATGCTTAATTTAAAACATATATATATATATATATGTTTTAAATTAAGCATTACATATATTTTGAATTCTGGATATACAGCCACATCTGTCCTTCGGATAAGATGTTTAACTGAACAGGCAGACAGAGACTCAGTTTGACATTTAAGATCCCATGGCACTATTTGAAAAAAGAAGGCAATTACATCCCAGCCAGCAATCTCTCAAATAAAATTGGTCATTCACTGCATGGCTCTTTGTGGGACACTGCTGTGTGCAAATTGGCTGCTTCGTTCTCCCACAAAATACACAGTCACTCCACTTTACAGTATTGTGCTTTGGGATTCCTATTGATGTGATGCTACACTAAATAGAAGTATTATTATTATCTTATCTCTTTGACTCAGCGCTTCAAAATGTTCTGCTTTGGGCTGACACAATCCCGTGAAGGTCAGTGCCCTACCGAACAATTCTAAAGGTGGCAGCCACTCCAAACTGAGAGATGGCCCTTGTGGGGTATTGAAGTAACTTGTCTCTTGCTTGAGATCTCTTGCTTATCCTGCATTGCAAATAGGCTACAGAAATCTATGTTTCTGTCTTAAAGTCCACGATTTCAGTGTGGAAACTTGCCATTTGTTCTGTCAAATCCTTGCGAAGGAGTGGCATCTTGCCCACATCTCATTGATGGTTGATTTACAGACCATAAGGGAGGCTAGGTGCCAAGTTTGACCACAGTATTGGCAGAAAGAAATGGAAGCAATGNAAAAAGATTTGGAGTGCAGCGTCTGAGCATATTCTGGCCATCAGTTCCTGTTGAAGATGATGTAAGATTGTAAGATGAGGCAATTGAGCAGATTGCATGTAGTCAGCTATCTTAAAAGGAACTGACATAGGGGAATGAGGAAGCAGTATTGAAAACTAGGAAGGCAGTGATGCAATGGCTCATTGAATGTCTCTGACAGTTAATGTTTGGATGAGTCTGGCATTCAGTTCAGTGAATAATGATTTGTTTGTAATGTTCAAAAGCATGAAAACCTTTTCTTGATTCCACAAGGAGGTGAAGCGACACAGAAAATCTAAATGCAATCTGCTGAGGTCCTGGAATCTTGTGTTGAATGACAATTGACATTGGTGCTTTATTTTATTGACCTAATACTCTACAGTGAATGTAGAGTTGACAACTTTCCTGCTTACAAACTCACAATTGACACAAACATACAAGTTCCAAACTGGGCAGCACTTGCCTGGTATGGGTAGGTGGGTAGAAGATTATTCCAACAATTGCAAGTTTTTGTGAGTCAGTTTAAGTGTTTGTATATGGAATAATTATCTGCAAAGTAGCCTAAACCGATCAGGATCGCTAAAAGCGATCAAAGCCTCCTAATGCTATGTGTTTTTGTTGCATTCTATAATCTTGTATTCAGTCGTATTAAAATCTACCGGACATGGCAGATTAAAGTTTACACCTGGCTGGGTTTCTGGGCCATAAAGAGCTGTACGGTTATGACGATCAGCTCAAAGCCGACTTGGCTGTCAATCAATTAAACCGGGATGTTCTGGGCAGGCTGGCTGGTCTGCTCCAGTATTAAATCCCATTGTTGCGTATGTATGAACGATCCTATTTGGATTTTGCTAGTTCAGTTTTTCCATCACTGAACCCAGGTGCCTTGGAAAGCACATAGGGAGGTGAGGGGAGGGGGAGGAAATATTGAGTGATCCACCTTCACCTAAGCAGTTGTTCACCGGTTGCCAAAGGGCTTACATTAATATCCTAGCCCTTTGTAGCATTACCCTGAGGGGAGAGGGCAAAGCTTCAGATTTTATCATCTTGGATTCTTCATGGCATTTGATTGCCTCTGTTGTGAGATTGAGTGAATTGGGTATTGGCCAGAGAGGAAAATATTTTTCGCGATCTAAGGAGAGAACAAACTTGTTGAGTCATGAATCGCCTTCCACATTCCATATAATTTTACAAACAGACTACATAAACTTACCTAGGCCGGTTCTGTAGATCCACCCATTCCTGGAGTTCTTTGCTTTCTGTAAAATTGTGTCCAGCATAGCACAGTCCCAAATCTGTGAAAAGCCTTGAATAGAAGTATAATTACAATACAACTTGCATTTATATAGTGCCTTTCATGTTGGGAGGATGTCTCAAAGCACCTGATATTGCAAAGTGTAGTTCTCACTCCTTTGTGCCTGCATACCCTAACCTCACCCAACGCTGTGATTTTCCTGCAATCTTTTTGTTTTCCAAACTTAGGCCTACTGCACATTCTCTGATCCTTTTATTCTCCCCCATCATTTGTGACCAAGCATTCAGCCACTATGCTTTCCAGATTCTCTCCCAAAATTCCTCTGCTGAGTCGGAAGTGTGCCACACTTCTGGTAACCGGGAGTCTATGGCACACATGACCTGCTTTAAAAGCGATCTTGCAGTCTCGAGTGATGTTTAATTCAGATGAGATGCAATTTTATATTAATGTGGAAAGCCAATTCAAACAAAAGGAAAAAAGAAATAGAATGAATGTTCCAAAAAAAATGCTTGCGGGCTGATTTGCAGGAAAATATCTGTGCAATCTGTCCAAATTTCCTCATGCTGTGAAGGCAATTTCACACATTTGTAGAAGACCATTTAAAATAACTGTCACATGCAGTTATTTTAAAGCCAAAGATCAGGGTTTGGGTGGCTCCTTCCAGTCTCATATGATAAACATCCTAATATGAGCAAAGTAGGAGCAGCTGAATGTTGAACCCTGCAACCCCAGGTTATCAGCCACATAGCAATTTTAGATGGGCAAATTCTCTTTAGATGTATGTAGTGAGTTAAGGTGCATCAGCCTGGCTCAGTTGGTAGCATGCTCATCTCTTGAGTCAGAAAGTCGTAGGTTCAAACCCCACACGGGACTTGAACTCATAATCTAGACTGACACTCCAATAGCGTCATCCTTCTGTACGTAACCCAAGTGGCCATGATTCTTGTGTGTCAGCATAGAAGGAGGGTAAAAAAAATGTGGGTGGGCTGAGTAAAACTCAGTTAGAATGTCGGTCGCCTGTCAGACAGGCAAGCTGTTGGATTGACTAATAAATCCATTGGTGAATCAGAGGTGAAGAAGCCCCGACAAGCAGCCCTGCCCCCCCCAACAGGAAGTGGGCCGGCATTCCAGCTTGGGAGAGGGTCAAAAAGGGACCTAAGTGCCACAGGCTGGGGATGCTCTGAAGATAAACTGGGCATGTTCACACTGGAGAAGGTTGAGGGGAGACATGATTACGGTCTTTAAGATTCTGAAGGAACTAGATAATGTAGACTATGACAAGCTGTTTTATCTTGTACTGAACAGTAGAACCAGAGGACACGACCTGAGATTGAAGGGGGGTAAATTCAGAACAAATCTGCGGAAACACTACTTCCGCCCACAAAATATAAATATAAACACTTTATAGTATATTTTGTGAAGAGCTTTGAGACGTCTTGAACACGTGATAAGGTACTATATCAAATGCAAGGATTATTATTACTTCAGTGAGCAAGTAGTAAACGTACGGAACAGCCTCCCTAGGGAGACAGTGGAAGCAGATATTTGTTGTTTGTTTCAAGAATAAATTAGATAGATTTCTGCTAGAAAATAATATCTCGGGATACAGTATATAGTTTGGAACACGACATGTCAAGTGAGGATGGTGGAAGGCGAACTAGATGGACCTTGTTCTTCTTTGGCCTAGCAAATTCCTATGTTCTTATGACTGGCTTGGTCCTCCCCTTCCAGTTCCCTCTTAAAGACGTGAGCTGTGGATAGATTATGGGGGAACTCTAACCCAATCTTCCCACTGCCTATGGTATCAGTAGACGATTTGATTGGAGTGTTAAAACCTCTGACCTTCACTTGCCAGTCTAGTCACGATTAGGAACTTGTGTGTATAATTGAAGAGACGAGTGCACATCCTGTCACCCTTCTACGCTGCCCTCATGTACCGCTAGTCATTTACAGCAGTGGTTTTGCATTTCATCTTAAACACTGGGCTAATTGTTTTCTCTCTGCAGCAACAATCTATTGAGTTAAGCTGAATGCAGGATTTGCTGGGAGGTGGAGTTCAGTGAATGGTGTTTCATTCCTTGTGATAGATGATCACTGGTGATGCTGTCAGTTTCGCAGGCTTTTGTCATGTAAAACGTTGTTTTCACAATTATACTACAGCGTAAACAACTGACCCGAGAGTGGCTGCGGTGTGTTTCAGTCTTGATAAACTTGAGAGAATCTGCTTATTACAGAATTCATTCTAAAACCCATCAGTTTTGAATAATTAATCCAAACTGTATTATCCTAATGGTTCCTGTATAATATTATAATTTTTTCCAACATGTCGGATTGCAGCAATTGACCTGAATAAATATGCACTTAGAGCAAAATCTTACCATAGAGTAATGTTCACCATTAGCTTTGTAGTCTATAAGCATGCAAATAACCCTGACTATGGAGTTAATACCTGAGTGCTGTGGTATTTGTGCGACATTTCAACAGCTTTTTTACACTCCAAAGTTCATGCCAGAATGAAATTAGCACTCACAGAGTCCTGGGAGTATAAACCTTGTGAAACTGCACTCCCAATTCAGCCAGCCATGAAATACAGCCTCCCTCCAGGGCAGGTTTCAACATGGTATAAATCAGAGCACAGGAACATAAACAACTGTTGAATTCCCTGTTGGTCTGCACCCTAGCATCCCAGGGAAAGATGTTAGTAAGAGGTGAATATATGGATGAAAATGTCCAAAATACTGGCATTAATCGTTTTCATATCACTGGGGACAATGAACTCAAAGGTGAGAATGACCAGACAGATATTTTACAGACTGGTTCAGAACTGATAGATAAGTAGAGTGCAGATGAAATGGTCACAATAGAGATCTGACAGCAAATTCATACAACCCAATATAAAGGTGATAACTGATTGAGAACCAGTGGTATCAATTGTGATGAGCACAATTCTGAATGCAGCAGTTTGCCTTACCGATCACAAGATTGATTTGATGAAAAAGGCTCTTTGGCCCAACTGATCTCATCCTTCCAGAGCACACCCTACCTCTTCCCCCCCCCCCACCCCCATCATAGAATCAAGTTGTTTTTAACTTTCCTGGTAACCTGCTCCAGTTGTTAATTACAGTCTGGTAAAGAAAAACTTGTTTGTCCTGAAATTGCCCTTTAAAACTCTAAACTTTTGTCCTCTTGTCCTGCAGTAGTGATGCTTCCTAAAGTATTTATCTGGGTTTACTTTTTCAATTCCATTTAAGTTGTATACACCTATATGAGGTCCCCTCTGAGTTGTCTCAAGACTGAAGATCCCCAGCTTGTCTTGCTCATAGCTCATTGCTCTGACACTGGGGATTATTTTTGTTGTTCTCCTCTGCAGGTTTCTAAGGCAATGCAACCTTTACATCACAGCGACCAGAACCATATGCAGTACTACTCTAGGTGTGGTCTGACCTGAACACTATATAATAATACATAATAATAAGATATATTTATATTATTATAACACTGTGTAGCTTGAGAATGTTGTCTGAGGATCTGAATCTGTAAAAAGTCAAACATTATTCAGTGTACTCTCCTGCAACACTTCACATAGTTTGAAGGTGCAATATTTTACTTGTCACTGTGGTTTGGATGAGTGTAAATTTTATAATATTATATCAAAGCTAGTGTCTTGCTGTTTAGTTCACACATGTTATGACAAAAATGGATTAATATTGAGCCATGAATAAGAAGCTTAATTGGGAATTATGTTGTAAATGATGCTCCTTGGCCATACGTGGAGAAAGAGTGATAATAATGCTCAATAACAACAGCAGCAAAATTACATCTGTATAGCGCCTTTCAGTTCAGGAGAATGCCCCAAAGCGCTGGACAGTCAGAGTTTCGGAACTGAGCTGGGGGTCGGGATCAGGAAGGGTGGAGGGCGGGGGGGAAGCAGGGTGATCGAAACACGGTCGAAGAGGAGCGTCTTGAGATGGATCTTGAAGGAGGCAAGGGAGGGGACGAGCAGGAGGGACTGCGGGATGGAGTTCCAGAGGGTGGGGGCAGAGTGGCAGAAGGCCCGCCCACCAATGGTGGGGTGAGCGACGCGGGGAACATGAAGCAGGCTAGAGCCCGCTGAATGGAGCGAGTGAGCGGGTTGTTACGGGGTTGGGAGGTCACAGAGGTAGGGGGCAGCAAGATTATGGAGGGCTCTGAAGGTGAGAACCAGGATCTTGAACTGTATTCTCTGTGTGATGGGAAGCCAGTGGAGTCGGGCGAGGATGGGTGTGATAGGTTCATGGAGCCTGGTGTGGGAGAGGACACGGGTTTGCAAAGTTCTGGGTGATCTGCAGCCTATGGAGGGAGGATTAAATACTTCACTTTGGCTTTAACCTAGTGCATGCTAGAAAATCGATTTAAAGACCAACTGTCTTTACGTATGTAATGTACAATATAAAACATACTTTACACAATTAACAAGTCCCTCTCCTCAGTCTTCTGGCCTACTCCCCCTCAAAGCCACTGTTATCACTCCTCTCCTTAAAATACCTACCCTCAATCCCTCCAACCTCACAAACTTCAGACCCATCTCAAACTTGCCCTTCCTGGCCAAAGTTTTGGAATGCGTCGATGCAAATCAACTTCGCTCACACCTCTTCCTCCACTCCCTCCAGTCCGGTTTTGGCCCTGCCCACAGTACAGAGACAGCGCTCGTCAAAGTAACAAATAATGTCTTCTCTCTCTGTGACCAGGGTTCCCTCTGCTATGCCGTTCTGCTGGACCTCTCCTCTGCCTTCGACACAGTTAATCACGCCATCCTCATCCACCACCTATCCTCCCTCATCCGCCTTCGTGGGACTGCACAAAACTACATACCCCCATCACATCAGTCCTTGTCAGTTTCTACTGGCTCCCAATAACCAAAAGTATTAATTTCAAGATCCTCTCATTAATTTTCAAATCCCTTCATGCCCTCGTACCTCCCTCCCTATCCAATCAGCTTACTCCCCACTCCACCACTGCTGCCTCTGCTCGGTTGGCTCCGGCTTCCTGTTTGTCCCTTGTTCCCTCCGCGCCACCACCCATGGCCATGCCTTCAGCCACTACGTCCAGAAACTCTGGACTCTCTCCTTCAACACCTCCGCCTAGTTCCCTCCCTCCCGACTTTCAAATTCCCCACTAAAAACTACTTTTTTGTTTGTGCTTACGGTCAACTCCCCCTCCCTCTCCCCCAGGCTCGGTGTTAGACTTCGTCACTGTCAAGCGTTCTGGGACCCTACCCCGCATGAAGGGCGCTATATAAATGCAAGTTGTTGTTGTACTTATGGTGTTGAAATGGAGTGTTGGTACACAAACAGTAGCTGCCAGCACAATGATTGCAAAGCCGTCCAGCTAGATCAGTTCAGCAAGACCATATGCTGTAATATGTTCGCTCCCTCCACTCAGTGGGCTCTGGCCTGCTTCACGTCCCCTGCTTTGCTGGCCCCACTATTGGCGAGCGGCCCTTCCACCACTCTGCACCCTTTCTCTGGAATTCCATCCCGCAGTCCTTCCATCTCGCCCCCTCCCTTGCCACCTTCAAGACCCACCGGAAGACCCTACTCTTCGACCGTGCTTTCGATCTCCCTGCCTCCCCCACCCCGACGCTCAGCTCAGATCCTTCACTCTGTCTGTCCAGCGCCTTGGGACGTCCTCCTGACGTGAAAGGCACTTTATAAATGTAATTTTAGTGTTGTTGTTGTTGTGCTCTGGAAAAGTCTAGCTGCAGTTTGTTTTAAAAAAAGCCAATTTAGCTTGGTGTATTGGTTTATTTAGAATTTGGTTGCAAACAATTAAACCTTGACATTGACTTTCGGCAAGTTGGGTTTGTGAGACAAATGAAGTCTCATTGCTGCCCTGTAGTATTGTGAATATTACTGTATGAGGCCGTGCCATCCATCTGTAGCCAATACTACACTGTCCTATTTCCTCAAAGTTGCTGGTTTGTGGTTAATTCAGTAGTCCAGCCACCACACAATTGTGGGCACATTTTCAAAGTCTCTTTCATTGTCTGTCTGCCTCAGTAAACCAGAGACCTCACTATTCAGGACAACGGTCATTGATTGTGGCCACTACAACTCCCTCTTCTACTTCGAACCCATTACAAACACCCTCCTCCGCTACTAACCTGTACAGAGTGCGCTAGGCCTCGGGCTTCTCGCACTGTATCCTCGACGCTGCTACTGTGGGTGGAGTGGGCTCCGGTCATGGATACGCGGCGCGGGGAGTGTTGGGATCGCGGAAGCGGCGCGAGCTGAAAATCGATTTTACCCGGTGCCCGCGGCCTAACCTGAGCTCCTGCGGCCAATTCTGTATTCAGAGCACATGGTTTGTGTGAACATTGTTTGTTTTGATTAAGTGACTGTTGACAAGTGTTGTAGACACGCCACCATGGAAGGAGCTGTCCTTGTGTGAGAGAATGGACTTAATCAAAAACAGCAAGCGCAACAGTCACAGTTAGCTTTTGGCATTGGCAGAACACAAGTTGGATGCATTCTTAAAAGGTAAGCTGAATACGTGACAGCTTTTGTTTTAAATGCGACAATGCCTTTATTTTAATGAGATTGCAAAGTATGGTTATTGAATGCTCATCACCCTCATCCAATACTAATGCCATTAACATTACATCAGTGACCTGAATCACCCGACCTGTTTCAGTAATCACGTGATCGGATTAATGAGGTTCTACTGTAGCTCACAGCATTATTTTAAAAAATTCCAATTTGTTTTAAACCACATTTTAATATTTGAATAATGTGGAATTTTTTATTTCTGTGCCACCAAGAATGCTGAAGGTTTTGACATCTTCTTTCTGTCTAAATGTCCTATGATTGAAAGAATTGAATCACAATGTGGATATTGGTGGGTGAAGGAGGTGAGTGGGGGTGAGGGGTTGCAGCCACATGTCTGAGCTTCAGTACATAATTCAGAAGTTTAAGTCTACATAATTACAACATTTGCTGCACAATTGGCTACCATGTTTATCCCATAAAATATAGTCAATTCACTTTACAATATATTCTGTGAAGCGCTTTGACACACCTCAATTATGTGATATGGTGCTGTATCAAATGCAAGGATTATTATTAATCTACTCTAACACTCATCAAATGTGTCATCCTGTTAAACCTGTCTGCCTGTTCAGGTGGATACATATAATAAATACAAGCTTACAGCTCTGGTATAAATAGAGGCTTCAAGTAACTTCATACTTAGTGACTCATTACAGTATTCTGAAGACATAAATGTACTAGATCACATGACATTATTTGAAGAGAGAAGGCATTTTCTCCCTGGCCATAGATAAAATGAAGTCATTCACTTCCTGAGTGTTTGTGAGACATTTCTATGAAATTGGCTGCTGCCTTTGCATACAATCACACAGTTAGCACACATAACAGTAATTATTGCAAAGTACTTTGAGACATTTTGACACTATAGGTGCTGTATTAAATGCAGGGAATATAAAATACAAGGATTAAGTCTGTGTGTGTGTGTAATATGCATATTAAATGTATTTAAACAAACTTTTAGTATAGTGACAGTATATCTATCTATCTTCTATCTATCTTCTTCTATCTATCTATCTTCTATATATATATATACTAATAAAATGACAATGTCTGTCTGCGCTTCAAGAAGGATCTCAATAACCAATTGACGTAGAGGCATGATTTATACCTGATAGGTCTTGCCTCTTGGAGTGACATGGGCATATTTGTTTTCGGGTATCTCCTATCGTTCATGAGTCATTTTCAGTTTTGCGTTTTTCACTGCAGTTACACCTGGTGGCCGCCAAGTCAAAGTGACCTGTGACATCGTGAGTCACAGAGCACCTACGTATGTACGCACACAATGCAGTTACACCTGGTGGCCGAGCCGACTGACTGTGGCACTGTGACATCCTGCGTCACTGATCACACACATAGCCAAGCGCTAGGAACAAAATAAAGAACACAGACGAAGCTAAGCCGCAGCAACAACTTCAAAATTACATTTTTAAAGTGACAAGTCCTCCAATCCTTGCATTTGATATAGCGCTTTTCACGTCAGGAGGATGTCCCAAAGCGCTTCACAGAACACATTGTAAAGTGAATTGACTGTATATTTGTGGGTGAACGCAGCAGCCAATTGCGCACAGCAATGCCCCACAAACAGTCGTACATTGAAAATGACCAATTTATTATTGTTTTTGGTGGGATTATTATTAGGCGTGTAGAGTAAGGAAACTTGCCCAAGGTTTCGCCCTGTCTGGAATTGAACTCAGGTCTCTTGTTTGCAAAGCGAGTGCTCTAACCACTGAGCTACAGGAGTATAGATAGAGATGAAATGTCTGTCCGTGTGTCTGTCTGTGTGTCACTCTACATTCCATATTGGATCCTTTGGTTGCAAGCAAAGCTGCAATAGGTACAGCCAGTATACCAGAATCGACACTAATTTATTATCTCTTCCTTTTGCTTCCCTCAGGAAAAAAGGATCTCATGTAACTTGGAGTGTCATTGCATTTAGTACTGTACGTCTTTATTTCTCTTAGGCAGTCTGATCTCTAATACTATAATACTGTATTGAGTCACTAAGTATGAAGCTACCTGAAGTGCCTATTTACACCCGAGCTGTAAGCTTGTATTTATTGTGAACAGCTGCTGTTCTCATTAACGCTCCCTAATATCAACAGGATTTATTTTTCTTCCTCTGGTCTTACTTCAGAGAAAAAGAATCACTTTCCAAATGGCACATTTCCAGATTACTATACATGTAGGTTCCCGTCAGTCTGGTCTCGGAGTCTAAACACATCTACTGTTTTTGCTGCATGGCTTGCTGCAGTCAATGCTAACTGCAGACGTGTCAGGAAATTGCCCCCTCCTGATGGATGGACCTGGAAGAGGAGCAAGGACTCCAAAGAGAGTGGCTCATGTTTCCATTTTACACGATCTGAAAACTTTAAAAAATTTGAAAGCACACAATATGGGGGAATGCTCAGAAATGTGAACAGTACCTATTGTACGTCTAACTTGGTAAAGAGCCTTACTTCAGGTTTTGATTATGTTTTACTTAAAGAAAGCAAGGAAAATAGAGCTCAGTTTAAGGTAGCAGTCAGCCTCCGGTTATAAATGTTTCACTAATACAGTACTTGGCTCACTGCTTCTGACAGGCACGATGCAAAGTTTTCACTGTTGCTATACATGAATGAATGAAGGAACATTTATTTACCTGTCCTGCAAATCCAAGTTATTTAGAGCCAATCTGATTTTACAGAATCCAAACCAATAAGTCAAGAGTGTTGCTCTGGAGCATTCCATCACCAATGTGCGGGATACCAGAGTATGGCTGATGGAATTCCTTGGTCATCTTTCAGTGCTCTTTCTGGGGGACAGGGATACAACTTGCTTTCTTCATATGGGAAATCATGGTTTAGAACAGGGATGGCTAATTTGCAGTCCCCAAGTTGTTTATGTCTGCTCTAAAACATCCAACCCTCCAAACTCCAAAGCGTGCATCCTGTAAAGCACTTTTAGATGTTTAAGTAGGTGAAACTATAGTGCAATTACAGCAGTAGCAGTTGTGGAGCAGCCCAGTCTAGAGGTGATTCTTGGAATGACAGTGCTGTTCTCATATGGTCATGGTGGTACCTGTCAGCAACGTTTTCAACTTTTTAAAGAGCTTGTTACAGAGTAGGAAAGTGTTTGGCACATTTGACGAGAGCACAGCCAGGGTTCAGAACACTTGGCGAGAGAGTTTTGTTCAGTAAATTATTGAAACGTACAATCTATTAAACAGGCTAGTGTTCCTCTTTAAATCTCTCATTCATGATCTCGTTTCTGTACGGAAGACAAAGCAGACTTGCTGCTGGTGGATTTCCATTAATTTACTTGCTTCATGGCAGATTGTACTACAATGGAAATTCAGCTTAATTTTATCAGTTGCTTGCTCCTGTTTGGAAAATGACTACTCCCTCTGAGGGGATGTGCCCGAGGACTGGTCCATTGCCTTATAGAGTACTTGGCACATTTTAGGCTTGGTTTTAACATGTGATAACTGCAGTATTTTGTAGCATGGTGTTAATTTTATAATAATAATCCATGCATTTGATATAGCTCCGTATCACATGGTTAACATGGTTGAAACGTCTCAAAGAGCTTCAGAGAATATATATTGTTTCCTCCCCCCCACCCCGTTAGTTTTAGAAATATCTGGCAATTCATGACTGCAGCTTCAAAGTCTTCAGGACTATGATGAGGTAATGTAGTGGGGACTTCGGGTATATGGTGAATTAATGTCAATACAACAAGTTGCATTTATACAGCACCGTGATGTGGATAGCATCTGAGTTAAAAGCTGTAAATCAACTGTGCGGGGAGCCCCCAAACGCACCCAAAACTGACTGAAGGTACAGAAGAACCCTCGAGATATAACCAAAGAGCGTCCCAAAAATATATGTACAGCAAACATGTGAGCGTACGGTGCACATTGGGCGCCTTCCGAAAGCGGAAAGTACGCCTTATCAGGGTGTGTGCAGGCGCTCACGTGGATGTGGTGTACGCAGGGGCGACTCCTGACTGTGTTAAAGGGAGCGTCCCAAAAAACGTGTGCACAGCCTGTGTGGGGGGAAGGAATGTACCATAAACAACGGAATGTATTTTGCATCTGGAGACGAGGGAAAAATTGTAACAGAAGATGTTGTGTTTTGTTTTGGATTTCTGTTGTACTAAATACTATATTTATACATAAATATATATTTTAAAAAATAAAAGAAAGGCCAACCTTTATGGTTAGCCAACAACATAAATGTTCTTGATTGAATATTTCTTGACTTGTGCCAAAAATCAAGAAATATTCTATCAAGAGAAACTGAAAACACATTACCCATCGAAAATGGACTTACCTAGATTCGTGCAAATGTTTGGGGGAAGGGGGAGTTTCTTGGCATCCCTGAGAGCCACTGGTTGGCCACCATTGCTGTATATATTTTGACACATTTGTGTATTTTCATGTACCCTGATATTATTTACAGTTTGATTTCACCCTATTCCAGCCCGTCCAATGGTCAATGTAATCGTGTGACTTGGTGCACATGTTCAAGCAGCAAAACTCAGCTCAGCCAAATCTTACACAATAAAGGGAGAACCTGGCAGCTTAGTGCATCTGCTTGTGAGATATCGTCAGGTCTCCTCCAGTCCACCTAGACTTGCTTCTAGTTGCCTGGAAGGGGATGTACCCAGACAAAGTCCAAGATTCTGACTTCCAACATTTTGTTTCCTTTCTCTCTTCTACCCCCCCCCCCTCCCCCCCGCTACCTAACAACTCCTGGAAAGTCTGCAGCTTCCAAGCGGCAGATCAGACACTGTTAACAGAGTGGAAGAGAGAAGCTCCACACTCTTGTTAAAAACATTTTTTTTAGTAGTCCTGTAGTAATTTGCATGAATAATTTCCTGGGAGTCCTCAGAACTGAGCAACAACAGAGTGAATAGTTCTATGTATCCTAGAGTTAGGATAATGCATAATGAAAGAGAAGTGTTCCAATGGCTGTACAGTACATTACCTTGATGTTTTCCTCCTCATTGATCGTACCACGTACTGACAGTTTGTAATTTTAACAAATCAGTTCTTATTAGCTCTTTATCGCACAATTGAGGAGGACCATATGTTTGTTGCTTTATTGTCCTTCGATGTCAATCTTTTGACACTTTCCTGCCAGAATGCTGATGTGCCTTAGCAACACTTCTCGCTTGTTAGTTGCTCAACGACATTCCCTGTCGAGGAAGGAAATTAACTGTTGGCAGAGAGATGTTGACAGAATTATTTGTTCTTCCCACTTAATAATAATAATAATCCTTGCATTTGTTATAGCGCTTTTCACGTCTTCTAGACGTCCCAAAGCGCTTCACAGAATATACTGTAAAGTGAATTGACTGTATATTTGTGGGCGAACGCGGCAGCCAAT
Organism: Callorhinchus milii; assembly: GCF_018977255.1. Classification (NCBI taxonomy): domain Eukaryota; kingdom Metazoa; phylum Chordata; class Chondrichthyes; order Chimaeriformes; family Callorhinchidae; genus Callorhinchus; species Callorhinchus milii. Next base: position 72,592,532 of record NW_024704742.1, on the reverse strand, counting down.
TGCGCACAGCAATGTCCCACAAACAGCCGTAGATTGAAAATGACCAATTTATTACTGTTTTTTGTTTTGGAGGGATTATTATTAGGCGTGTGGAGTAAGGAAACTTGCCCAAGGTTTCGCCCTCTGCCTGGGATTGAACTCAGGTCTCTCACTTGCAAAGGATAACTTAGGATAACAAACACATTTCGCTTAGGTTTACAATGTAGATTGATGCACGTTTCATTGCAAACAAAACTGGACCTTGAACAAATGTCTGTATCTTGTATTGAATGCAGTTTGAAAATCCTGAGCCCAAATAGATTGAGGACATTCAAGTATATTTTGGCACACAGTTGAATATTGTTGAATTTATTTAATCTGATGAAGAGATCCATGAAATGGCATTGATAAATATTGGGATATAATTTTCTTTATGTTCACTCACCTGTCCTGTAACATTTGCTTTATGAAACATGATACAGATTTCCTGCATGTTATAAGTTCAACACTGGGATTTCATTCCAGTGATTTAAAGTGCTAATAGAAATTAAAATCCCATTCAGTGCTTTCATATAATCGTGGACCCGTAAAATTGATATTGTTTAAATCGCTTTAAACACCAAAGAAGAATCCTTTCTGCCACAGCTCATTCCTGACACCCGCTGGTGCTCTTTCCAGTTCTATATTGATATATTGTTCCAATTCAGATCCAAGACTCAGTATTGAGAAACGTTGCTAATTTAATGCAACTTCAGTGTTTGTTTATCTGACTCCATCCTTTACCAAAGCTGTGTTTGGTTCCCAGCCTATGATCCTCTCCTTCGCTGGACTTTTTACCCTGAGAGCTCTGAACACCTAAAGCTTCCAAGTTCTCATAAAATCACACTTTAGAGTATATCCTGTGAAGTCCTTTGAGACGTCATCTCGATGTGAAAGGCGCTCTACCATATTTAAGAATTTGTAATTATTATAATTCCTTGCTGGTATTGCTGATTTGAAAGTTGCTCATCTTGAAAGGGAAGGTGACAGGCAAAAAATTAAATTGCCTAACTCATTCCCAAGAGTACCTTACATGGAGCATTGTGTAGTTTAGTAAACTGCACCTTCTTAAAAATCTCCAATTATTCTTCAGCGATCTTTCTTCACATCAGAACTGTACAATGGTTGAACCTACAATGCTATCATGTAGCATGTACACAGTCCTCTCAGTTCCTGTCCATACATTGACTAAGGGAAGTTGGACTATTTCTTTGAGAAACTGAACTCAAACACATACAATTTGCCTTTCCTATGCTCTTAGTATCTGGGGGTTGTGGTGAACACCAATGTTTGTCTGTACACTCTCTGGAGGCACCACCCTGAAAACAGAGCAAGGGTATCCTGGTCATTCATGTCTCTCTTCAAGAATACAAGGTCCTGATGCAGGTTAATGTTGTGGCAGATAAGACCTGTGTTCAAACAGTTCTCCATTGTAGTTCTGATTTCCGAAGAATACAGTGGAGGAATTTCCTCTGGCCTACTTGTGAAGTCTAAGAACAAACAATGAGGTGGATTTGTGGTAAATAAGAAGGGATGAAGGTGGAGGTAGTGCCTGCCTACACTGACCTGTCGCTGAGCATCCTCATGGTGGAGTCAGTTTCGAGACAGGACTGTTTGCCACAGCTTCTCACATGAGGATGTGGACAAAGCATCTGACGCTGAGTAAGCCTGATATTTGAACACACACTCATATATCCAGGCATTGAAATCCACCTTGATTGGTTTGTAGAGAGGTAACTCTCTTCAAATGGCTTCAAGGTAACTTGTTTGACAATGGAATGTCAGAATCGAGCCACCCTCTGTGGCAATCTTGGTCATCTCGTCGGTTTCACCCATAAAACAGTCAATTCACTTTACAGTATATTCTGTGAAGTGCTTTGAGATGCCTAGAAGACGTGGTAATGCGCTATATCAAATACAAGGATTATTATTATTATCTGGTTCCTTGAGCTAGAAGGGTCCTCAATATCCCTGGGCATTTGAAACTGATCGGGTTGGAGCAAGCTCATCGGTGGGACTTGGAAGGGCAGACCAATCAATGGGGATAGGAATTCTCCTTACTCAGCTTCTGTTTACCCTGCAAGCGAAAGCCTCAATGGTAAGGTGGTCTTAATTAGACAAGCAGTGGGAAGCTTGCTAGATCTCAAAAGCAAGCGAAGCACTTTAATTTGGTTAAACCACAATAGTATCCCCAATGCACACTCTAAGGTCCTCAAGCCTCTTGAACCTGGCCTAATACTCTCTGGAATTTGGTAAGCTGGGTGTGTCCCTCCAGGGAGGGAGTGCACGTTCCAGACACAGGCAATGAGGCAACCCTTGTATGTAGTTGAAGTACCTGTATGAATCCTCAGTCTGGTTTGAATACTGAAGCATAATGATGGTTTCCATATGTGTCAGACATCTGGATGACAAAAAAAAAGTATGCATTCTTAAGACCACCACTTATAAGAATCTTTGCCTAGTTTTCTTGGGCCACAATTAATATGAAGACAAAGGCTTGATCCTTGTTTGGTACTTTTTTAAAATAAATAAGGAGTTTTGTTCCAGATGCTGAATGGTTATCAAATTATCGTTAAAAGTATGATTTTTTTTACTCTCAGTAGCTTAAACCAAACATGAATCAGGCTATTCATGGTGGATTTCAGTATTCAAAATAAACTGTGTACACTTTGGATTTCACATGAGGATGTTTTACAAGATTTTAATATCACCATTGCATTTAAGTCATCTTTGGTCACCAGTACTCTCCATTCCCTTCGGTTCCAACCCGAGCTCAGGTGGCAGCCCAGGATTGTTGAGCACCTTGAGATGTCAGAGAGTAATTATGATATCGCTTCAAACCCACCTCCCTGCTTTATCCCCATACCCCTTCATGTTCCTCTCTTTCATACGCTTGTTACACACTTGATGGGGTAAAAGCAAGATTATTTTCCTTAGGCATGAATAACAAGAAGATTCAGCAATATAGCATGAGGTGTAACATTTATTGGCACTGCAACATTGGTCTTGAACTCTTCAGTCATGCCAGCTGGATGTTAAAGCTGAATAGGTTGTGGGTTTTAAATTCCAACTTCAAATGACTAATTTGCTGGCTGAATTTAATTTGTTTAAATTACTGTCCTTATTCTTTGTCTTTCCCTCTCTCCCTTTCCTCCTTTATCCCCCTCTTTTTCCTCTTCTTCCCCACCCCATGTTTGAGGAGTTGAGCATGTCAGCTGCAATGCCTTGGCTGGAATTACTCTTAGGTTCAGACTAGGTGGAGTTTCAGGCCTCTGATGTCCAGCAGCACTTTTTAAAAAGGCTTATACATGTAGGAAATTCAAGTTGTCTATAGATCATATGCGATGCAAAGTGATTCAATTGTTCGGTTGCTAATAGAATCGCATTACTCTTGGAAACGAGAATTAACCACAACAACAAATTACATTTGTATAGCGCTTTTCACGACGGGAGGACAGTCAAGGATTTGCACTCGAGCTGGGGGTTTGGATCAGGAGAGGTGGAGAGACTGAAGGAGTGATTGAAAAGGAAGGTCTTGAAATAGGCTTTGAAGGAGACAAGGAAGTAGACAAGGCCAAGAGACTGTGGGGTGGAGTTGCAAAGGATGGAAAACTCAACAACAAATAAATGGTTTGAGTGAAGGCAGTAAACCCTTTTCTTGCTGTCTTTTCAGTGTGTGGTGACATCCATGGACAGTTCTTCGATCTGATGAAGCTGTTTGAAGTGGGCGGTTCACCAGCCTCCACCCGCTACCTCTTCCTTGGGGACTATGTGGACAGAGGGTACTTCAGCATTGAAGTAAGTATGATGAGTTTTCTCTATAAATATAGTCCCAGTTCTTGTAAACGTGCAAGAATAGCCCTAGCTTCCTGATTCTTTTGCTAAAAGAATAAATGTCCAACTGATGAGTGTGGATCACAAAACACTTCTGTTTTCTGCAAAAATGAGAACTTGTGGTTGCCTTTTTCCTGATGCCTTTTTCTTTTAAAAGCAGGAAGTTGGCGGTGACATCACTTGCTGCTTGGTGCATGCAAAGTCAATTGAGACCAAAAGGAACCAGAATTTGGCTATTTTGAATACAAGATTGGCCAGCATATAGGAGATAAGCAGGCTAATTGCACACTATGTGGATTGACCGCAGTCCACTTTCCAAGTAATAAGTGATTTATTGAGGCAGCTGGCCTGCACCATGCTTTGTAGCCGATCCCATTCAGATGGATGAGGCTTTGCTGGGGAGTGACTAGTGGAGTCTGTGTAGGTCTGCTTCGGCTATCCTGTTTACACTATTTGTAAAGAGCTTGGAGAAGTAATTTGCAGCCGCAATATAAAATGTGCTGATGGTACCAAACTATGTGGGCAGTTGATCAGTGCAAGTATTCAACAATCTACAGAAATGAAGTGGATGAATTGAAAAATAGCAATTGTATTTTTGATGTAGATAAGTGGAATGCAAATGGTCAACTTGAGGTTACCAACTTATCAAAATTGTACTTACCATATTTACTCACATCTGAGACACAAGGCTTTTATTAACATGCCTTCAACATTAGGGTGTGCCTTGGAATATGTGGTGACTTAGAATTACAGTGAACTTTTTCTTTCTCTCCAATATGCTATTAAAATCTCCCTGTGTCTTAGATTCAGGGATCCTTATCAAGTAATTTCAGTAGATTTAGGCCATGGAACTAAACAAGTAGCTCATAATGAACATCAATGTGTGTCTCTGAAGAGAGGACAGGGATTTTATAGAATTGCAAAGGATTACATAGATTCTTCATTCACTGAAACTATCCATTGGAAAATAAAAACCTAAATGGGGTAGAGGAGCAAAGAGATCTAGGGGTACACATACACAATTCACTAAAAGTAGCAACGTAGGTTAATAAGGCCTTAAGAAAGGCAAACCAGGCATTGGGGTTCATTTCTAGAGGGATAGAAATGAAAAGCAGGGAAGTTATGGTAAACTTCTACAGAACTTTGGTTTGACCACACTTAGAATACTGTGTGCGTTTCTGGTCCCCACATTATAGAAGGGATGTAGAGGCACTGGAAAGGGTGCAAAGGAGATTCACAAGGATGATCCCAGAACTGAAAGGTTATACCTATCAGGAAAGGCTGAACATGTTTGGATTATTTTCTCTTGAAAAGAGGAGGGTAAGGGGTGACCTGATAGAGGTGTTTAAAATTATGAAAGGTTTGATAGGGTAAGCATAGGGAAGTTGTTTCCACTTGTGAGGAGACCAAAACCAGGGGCCATCAATATAAAATAGTCACAAATAGATCAAATAGGGAAGTTAGAAGAAATTTCTTTACACAGAGAGTAGTGGGAATGTGGAACGTGCTACCACAAGGAGTTGTTGAGGCAGGACAGACCAGTCACTGGGGTCAGGGAATCATCCCATTCAGCTCCTGTTAACCCTGCAAGCCAAAGCCCTAATGGGTAGGGTGGTCCAGCTAGACAAACAGTGGGAAAGTTTGCCAGACAGCAATATCAATGGCAAGCTATGCAGTTTTAACTGGCAGTACCCCAACGCACACTTTGGGGTCCCCAAGCCTTGACTCTTGCCAATCTATGCCTGTTTACCTAATACCTAATGCAGGGAGAGAGTGTGTATTCCATTCCAACGATCTATCTCTGGAACTTCCATGTGTAGATGGGCTGCATGGAAATCTTAGCTTGGTTTGGATACTCTTAAGCATGGTGTCAGACACCTGGCTGACCCCAAAAAGTATAATCAAGCACTCTGAACATGAGGGTATTATAATTAGGTCCTTATAATTGAATAGAAATTAAAAAAAAATTTGTGGATGCTGGATATTCCCAAATGATGCTGACATCCAGCAGGTTAATCAGCGAATGAAAATAAAAATAAGTTAATGTTTGAGTTGTGACTGCAGCAGCCGGCATTGTGCCTGGGAAGTTGGGTGCGAGCAATCCCTTTTACAGGATGGAGATGGGCAAATGGAAACCAATCAGATCACAAACCATAGGAAGAAGTTACATTAATTTTTGGTTCAGCCACCTCTGTGTGAGTGTAGATAGTGGCTTTGAATGTTTGATGCTGAAAGGGATGAGCAGTGCAATGTCAGCAAGTTTTTTTTTATTTCAACTCAGACTGTGATCACAGAATTGGAGGAATTATGTGGAGATATGTGGAAGACATCTATCAAAACCAACTACATTCATGCTTAACAGTAACTTTCAAAGCCTTGAACCTATATTGCCTCAGATGTTGAAATGCTGTGTAGAGTGGAGTGAGTTTAGCACTGACGTGCGTGGGTAGATTAGACAGTGTAAGTAATGGTCAGGATTGAATAATGTTGTTTTGAATTACAGGAAGTTTGTTCACAAGATTATTTGGAGATGAAAAGAATGACTTTTCAAAAACTTATTTTGTTTAGTAACTCTCATCGGGCAATTGACTAGGGGGAGAGGAAACAAGACTGAGTAAATTCTGGAAAGTTGTACTTTTTTCCAAAAAATTTCTCCTGCACTTCGGGATGTCTCAACGACGTGATAACGCACTATATCAAATGCAAGGTCCTTGTTATTAAAGATCTTGTTAGTGAGAATCACCCCTCCCCTCCCCTCCCGTAGAATCCTGACGGTGAGTTATTGTTCCCTCCTTTGCTGTGTGTCCTGACAGTGATAGTGGTTTCTAATACTCGAGGGTAAGATCTGTAAAAATCTGGAATATGTTGTTAACATTCTAGGGGCTAAGAATTCCAGTTTATTTTCTCACTTGTCTCTTTCTCCAACTCATAGTTTATGTGAATTAAGCAATTATCTGAGCATGGTAGAACTGAGTGCAGATAGATTGGTGATAATTTACACTGAGCTTATTTGACATTGGATACGACATTAATATCCAAAGGTTATAACTGCATTCCTTTAAGAAACTGCATGGGTATCTCAGTAACTGGAAGTACATTGAATCTAGTCACGGGAACTCTGCCTCAATGGTAGATTGTGTAAGAAGCAAATAGTGCCAATCCAGAGTTCCCACTACCTGGTATGACATCCTCCCAGTTTCCTTATTTTAGGAATCCTATTTGAAAGATCTGCAGATTAAACCCATATCTAAATTTGCCAAAACTGATCCGGTTGATCTGTGAGAAATTGCAGTGATGAAATGTGATTCTCTCCCCACAAGTCACACTCGGATGGCCTCTCAGTTTGACTTACTGGTAATGAGTGTGCTTTGTTTCAAGTGATCCTCTGGTCGTTATCTCCTAACTCTTTCTTTTGTTTTCCAGTGTGTGTTGTACCTTTGGGCCTTGAAAATCTTGTATCCAAAAACCTTGTTTTTACTTCGTGGGAACCATGAATGTAGACATTTGACAGAGTATTTCACCTTTAAACAGGAATGTAAGTACGATTTGTATTTGGTTTCTGTGTGCGTTGAATGTTGTTGCTATCGTTGTGTTAGGCAGAATAAATGTGACAGTTCAGGGTGTCAAGTTGTGCTGTACTGTATATAAATAGGCTGAAGTTCCATTTGCCCCTATGTGGGGGCAGTGTTGGCAATGTGTGATTTATAATGGGGAATCCCATTAGCGTAGCAAACCGTTGATGAGTGGCTGATGCATGTATCGCCAAACAGAATTTCAGCTCAAATAACCATATGTTGCTAAATTCATTATCTGAAGCAGCTGACAAGAAGGTACCTGCTATCGTAAAACCACTCTTTAAAAAGTCCCAAGAGAATTGCTGAGTAACACTTACATCAGGTTACTGGGATTGATCGAATCCTCCGAGGCAGGCGACCCACTGAAGCAGCACATGGAAGAGCTCCTGTAGCACTATAAACATTTCACTCTGCACTCGATAACCCCACATTGATGCCTTGTCTGCGCTACAAGAGAACAAGCACAGAAGAAATTCACTGGACTTAACTGAAGAGAGTAATTAAACCTATTGAACAAAGATCAGAGAGGTGGGTGTGGGGGGATTCCTCTGTGGGATAGATCACAAGATGAATTCAGATTAAGTCCATGAAATCTCATCCTTCCAGAATACCCATTTATTGTCCTCCCATCACAGTATCAAACTGTTTTTTAAATGAGTTCCAGTGACTTGGTCTCAACCACCCTTACTGGCAACCTGTTCAAGTCGTTAATTACCCTCTGAATAAAGAAATGCTTCCTGGTGCCTGTTCCTGAAGTTGTCCTTTGCGACTCTAAATCTGTATCCTCTTCTTGTACAGTTTCAATGCAGCCAAAAATATTGTTCTGGATTTTGCACATAAGGTCTGAGTCATCCCCTTTCAACACTGAAGAGCCTTAGGTTGTCCAATTGGTGCTGATAGCTCATTTCTCAAACACAAACAACAGCAAATTACATGTCTAAACTGCCTTTCATGCCGGAGAACATCCCAAGACTCTGAAATAACTAACAATGGGGATCATTCTTGTTTTTCTCATCTGCAGTGTCTCTACAGTCTTGTAAACTTCATACAAATGCAACATTGCTTTGCCATTAATAATAATCCTTGCATTTGATATAGCGCTTTTCACGTCGTGAGGACGTCCCAAAGCGCTTCACAGAACACACTGTAAAGTGAATTGACTGTATATTTGTGGGCGAACGCGGCAGCCAATTGCGCACAGCAATGTCCCACAAACAGTCGTAGATTGAAAATGACCCATTTTTTATTATTGTTTTTGGTTTTTGGAGGGATTATTATTAGGCTCTGTGTGGAGTAAGGAAACTTGCCCAAGGTTTCGCCCTGCCTGGAATTGAACTCAGGTCTCTCACTTGCAAAGCGAGTGCTCTAACCACTGAGCTACAGGACTCCACTAAATCTACTGCACCCCAGAAGTTACGTGAATCACTCGACCTGGGCTCTGCTCACGCAATGTCCGGGAGATGGTTCCAGGAGACAGTTATCATATTGTCAGCAGCCTGACAATTACCTGGCTTCTCAGCCAGCAAGTGGTGCACAGGAACCTGCGGGCTGAGCAAATCCTGAAATTGCATACAAATAAAATATCCCAATGTAATCAGTGCTGCCACTTCTTCCACTACATGTGCTTCACAAAGGTGACTTGAGAAAACTTGTCAACTTGAGAATCCTGCAGTTTGATTAGATTTCAATGTCGCCTATGACACGGCAAAAGGTCATTGCACTGTCCAATTATCTTGTGCTTTGTGCCTCCAGTGCGCAACTGCTCTCAGGCCCCAACTACTGTTTGCAACCAGGCTTCCCAATCTTGACATTCCCGAATGGTTGAAATGCTTTTAAAGTGTTGTGGTGGCATATTCACCTAATACTGGAATATGAGGCTTGCGATGGTGAGGCCAGGCAGTCCATGAAACTTATCTGTATTACTGTCTGAAGTCTTCTGCAAGCAGATATAAATTTAATTTGGATGAAATAATAGCATCTAAATAATTGGAGCAGACGGTTTTGTTTTGGGCACTGGCTCCATCCTGAATATTTGCAATTTGAAAGAGAGAGAGCAAAATATCAATTTCTCTTGGCGGCTGCAGATATCGGAACGCTTCTCTAATGCCAGGACCACAGCGTAGAATGTGAATATTCCCTGTGTGGGATGTCCACCTTTGGTTTGGGCACTCCATTTGTGAGTGCAGGCAACATTGACCATTTCATTCCCTTTACCTAATTGGGGAGGGGGAATCACTGAGCTGAAAAGATGGGTCTTAAAGAGGACTTTAAAATGGGAGATGCGGAGGGACACCGGGATGGAGTTCTGTAGAGTGGGGACAAAATGGCTATCATCCTCCATCTTCAAACCTTCCCTTTTGCTATATCTGGGGCCACGGACATCGAGGAAGTGGCTGTCTACCTACAGGGCAAATCCCTCCCTCAACTATTGACTCAGTATTACCTGCTTTATTTGGGAGTTCTTTCACTTATCCATCACCATGTGGGGTAAACACAATTTTTTTTCTAATCCCAGTCCTCTTGTGTCTGCTGCATAAACACTATACAGTAGTTCTACATTTGCAAATCAAATTAAATAGCTTGGTTATAGGTCTAATTTGTTTATATTGCTCAGCTTTTCAAACACCTATGTTATGTTCCTTATTTTCTTTTATTCAATGAAAATTAAATTCATAGCTTATGAGGCATGAGGCCTTGAACCGTCCATTTTTTTGTTCTCCTGCTCGATTGGTTCCATTTATCAGTTTATATTTTTGCAATCTGAAATAATCCTGAGGTGACCCGCGGTGTTTATTTTGGGGGATATTAAGTTTTCCTGTTTAAATGCATAGAAGAGAACAAAGCAGTGAGCGAGCAAGAGAGTAATGGATGTGGCAACTCAGAGAACACATTGGAGCAAAAACTGTTCACGTCATAATGGAAGGGAAGGAAATTCAGTAATCCCCATTTTACCAGACGGAATTTGAACCTAGCAGGAATCGGCTCAAAAACAATTTTTTAAAAAAAAATCCCTGTGGCTGCTTGTAAACTCCTGTCAGACCACTCTCCTGACGCACACCAACGCCATGCTGAGCAGCCTTGCCATTGTAATTACACTTAGTCGGAAACTTCGGCTCGCAGAACCAACCGCCCCACCCTCCTCCCGAATTGGTCTGTCCAGCTGGGGAGGTGGAAGACATGAGAAAACAATAGATACAACAGAGTGAGATCAAGGGGCGCTGTGGGAACTGCACACAATCTGTGATTGTATCACAAATATGGAATATCCCTTTTGGTTTGAGTACTCGGATAGTGATATTCTAAAAATTTCCTCCTCCGGAGTTTATAATGAGCTCTGCATGGAGTACATGCTGGGTGGCAACATGCTGATCTCACACTTGTCTGCCCAGAGATGCTACAATTTCTGTGAGTAAGACATTCTACCCTCAGCCCCCACAAGAAACATTTATTTGCGAGATGTACTGTTTGCAGCAGTTATACAGCTTGTGTGTCGTGACTGGAAACCATGTACATTTTTCTTAAAAAGAACAGGAAAGATGAAAGTGCTTACATTAATTAACATGTGGATGCGAATGAATTAACTAAAAAGTAGAAAACAGAAGTCGTTGGGAACAATCAGCAGGTCAGGCAGTATGTATGGAAAAGGAAAGGTGAGTCAACATTTCAGGTCCACGACCCTTTGTCAGAATGGTCTGTCGAAGTTGAGTCCTGACGAAGGGTCGTGAACCCGAAATATTGACTCACTTTCCTTTCTCCATAGATGCTGCCTGATCTGCTGAGTGTTCCCACCATCTTCTGTTTTTGTTTCAGATTTCCAGCATCTGCAGTATTTTGCATTTTGTTTTAACTAAAAGGAATCTCACAAATACCTACCTACAATATGAATGGTCCTTGCACAATTGCAGCAATTTGTACAGCTACCAACCATTGTACATCGTGTACATTTAATCTGGTATCAAATAGGTAATGAAATAACTAGACGTTTCAATAGTCATCTGTTACTCTACCCGGTTAAACTAACTTTCAGTGCCACACAAAAAAGATTGGGCTGTTTATCACGTGCGCAGCCTCAGCATTGACTGCCTTGCTTATTTCTCCATTGAAAGTGGCTCAGTGGGTTGTGCAATGCCAATTGTCAGAGACACTCCAAAAATGCAGCGAGTAACAGGCAGAACAACTCTGATAAACTGCTGGGTTCGGCTGAATTTGCTCCAAAGTTCACAGCATTAAATGCTGAAATGAAGGAGTTCACATGTCCTCAGCAATTTTTCATTGTTGAAGATGTTGAAGCTATTGTTTGAAGACAATGAAGATTATTTATGGTGTCTGTTTTTTTTATTTGGGCACTCATACATCAACAACAACAACATCAAAATTATATTTATAGAGTGTCTTTCAAGTCGGAAGAACGTCCCAAAGCGCTGGTTTGGTTCAGCCACTGAAAGAATTATATTGTACTATTTGTGGTTGTTTCTCCTCACTATGCAGCTGCATATTTTGTCACTTGCACTGAATATTTGATAAAATACTGCACTTTGAAACCGAGCAACAAGAATTATGGGGTCCAACCTGCAGCAAATGTTAAGATCCAAAGTGCATGATCCAAAACAGTGTTGTTGAATTGCAATATTTGTGAATTATTTTTTGCTGAGCATGTATGGTTTCCTTCCTGAAATTTTGACAAAATGCATGTTTGTTTCTCTTCGAAAGGTAAAATTAAATATTCAGAACGAATATATGATGCGTGCATGGATGCCTTTGACTGCCTTCCATTGGCTGCACTGATGAACCAACAGTTCCTGTGTGTACATGGAGGCCTTTCTCCTGAGGTTAACACCTTAGATGATATCAAGAAAGTAAGTGTGGCTAGTGATTATCTCGTAGAAGATTGCCATGTCATTTATGAACATCTTGCATTAAAGGCTTCTTTTATGGCTTGTAATGATAATGTGTGTGATGACTGACTTCTTCAAAGTAATTGCTGTAAAGCTCTGCTTAATGTAATCGTGTGTAAAATGGAATAATGAACTTAGAATGATAAGGTAATCCTTGCATTCGATGCAGCACCTATAGCGTCTAAACATCTCAAAGTGTTTCACTGGGAATTGCTGTAAAGTAATTGTATTTGTAGGCGAACGCAGCAGCCAATTTGCACTGAGATGATTCCAGTGAAAACGCTGCAATCCAAGGTCAGAGTGAAATTTTCAGAGCAAGTCTCAACATGTTTCTGCAAATCTTCAGCAACGATTGTAACACTTTAAACAAAGTGGGTGAGAGTTTCTAGTTGTATCAGGAGCTTGCATGGAGCACCTCTGTTCCTGTAATGGGATTGGAACATTGTGGAAAAATTATTTGGGGTCTGGAATAGATGGGGAGGGGATCGGTGGGAGGGAGTGAGCGAATGGCCATCAATCAGGATGACATGTTCTTAGCCATCATAAACCATTCTCTGTAAGTGGTGGTGAAAATATTCATTGAGATTAAAATGGAACGGTAATGTTTCAACCTCTTTTTTCTCTCCCATTCAAATTAATAACAATAGGGTCTGAATATTGGGTCCATCATTGACTTCAGTCAGTGCCGGAGCTAAGGTTGAAGGATTGAAGAGGGTCGGAGTAAAGATTTGGCCAACTTGGCTCCACCCCTCTGTCTCCTCCTCCTCCTAACTCTGCCTCTGTTTCTAAGGAAACGGAGGTGGACCGGAGAGCTAATGCTTCGCGGCTGCACGCACAGCATAGCCTCGATGATGCCCTCCAATGCCACCCTGCCATTTGTGTCAGATTCAAAACAGCAACGCAATCGGGAATTTAAAAGTAAGTAAATTATTTGCAGTCAGTTTGGGATGACTGACATACAAAATTGACCAATCTCAAAATTAATTTTGGAAGGGGCGGCGGGGTTCATGAGCCCCCCCGCGACCCCTCACTGGCTCCACCACTGATCTCAGCGTTTATGTGTTGGAAATATGGATCTTTTTTAATTCCACCTAGATTCTGCTTTTAGCTAGATACATCTGTAACGGTACATCTGTATCTGAATGGTTAAACTTAGTCTGGTTAAAATAGACACATTAGTAACTGTAAAAAAAATAATTAAATTACCTGCAGCCTGTATTCTTTGACTAATTCCAGTCAAATGTTTTGTCCGATTTTCTGAAGATTAGTTATCCAGATGTACTGAAGACTGCAGGCTTTTTTTTACTTCAGAGCTTGTCCTACTTATTCATTGGTATATGTGTTGAGTGATGGTAATTCTTTGCCAGACTTGCAATCTGAAAAACCATCAATATTTATGAGTTTGTTTTATTTTGTGCAGATTTATTGAAGTTCTTTAGCGTGAATGAAGGTTTGAATTATTTAATATCTACAGTACGTTAACTGTTTAGATGGCTGTGCCTGAGATTTTTTTTGTTTCTGATGTCTCGTGACAAAAACCTACTTCATATGTCTTATGCAAAGAGTTAAACTGTAACAGAAGGCTGAGAAGTGTCTTTTATGCAGCTGGTTCTAAATTTATTGACATAAAAACAGAAGTGTACTGCAGGCATGTTGTTTGACCCTCAACTATTCTTTCTACCCCACATCCGTTCCATGACCTGCTCTGCCTTTCCCCACCTCCGCAACATCACCCGGCTTTGCCACTGTCTCACACACCAGGCCGCCGAGGCGCTCATACACGCATTCATAACATCTAGGCTCGATCATGCAAACTCCCTGCTTGTCGGCCTCCCCAGCTCCTCCCTCCATAGGCTGCAGATCATCCAGAACTCTGCAGCCCGTGACCTCTCCCACACCATGACCCCATCACCCCCATCCTCGCCTGACTCAGCTGGCTTCCCATCACACAGAGGATACAGTTCAAGATTCTGGTCCTCACCTTCAAAGCCCTCCAGGGGCTTTAGGCAGCTCTAGGCAGCATTTGGCAGTAGTCGGAATTAATTTGCCTTAATATTTTTGCAGTGCAAACATGCTTTTACTTTTATTTCAGTCTGGCAGAAATTATAATTAATAATGATTGTTCGTATATAATTTTGCAAAGCTGTCCATCCAGTTTCTAAGCTTTATCAGCGATTCATAATAATAATAATAATAATAATCCTTGCATTTGATATAGCGCTTTTCACGTCGGGAGGACGTCCCAAAGCGCTTCACAGAGCACACTGTAAAGTGAATTGACTGTATATTTGTGGGCAAACGCAGCAGCCAATTGCGCACAGCAATGTCCCACAAACAGTTGTAGATTGTAAATGACCAATTTTTATTATTGTTTTGGGTTTTGGAGGGATTATTATTAGGCGTGTGGAGTAAGGAAACTTGCCCAAGGTTTCGCCCTGCCTGGAATTGAACTCAGGTCTCTCGCTTGCAAAGCGAGTGCTCTAACCAGTGAGCTACAGGACTCCACATACATGATTGTTTGAATCCATTTCCCACCCATAAGTAGCTTTGAAATCCTCCCTTGTTTATAATGGAAAATCCTGACACTGCTGACGAGGAAGGTTAAGGCACAGTTTGTACCCATAAGAGTATCTCCATGTAATTATACACCCAGTCCTTAATCCCTCTGTAATATTTTGTTCGGTTTATGCCAGTTTGAGGTGTTGACAGCGCTCATGCTACAGACATTTAAGAGGACTTGGGAGGAGATAACAAAACATGCTATTTCTATTGATGTATTAGCAAACGTCTTAAAGTGTTTGCATGTGGCTTTTATAGAGATTAAAGAGTTAATGGCTGTCAGCAAACACAAACAATGATTTCTATAGTTCAGGGGTATTAGGTTATAAATAAGCTTTTAGTTTGTTTCTGGCACAAATGCAACAGACGTAATGCAAGTACCCTGAGCAGGGAGTTCTGACATGAAAAAACAGGATGTTGATCATAGCAAGTGCACAGGATCTAGTAAATGTATTAGTGTGTGATGTGCTATGTGTTGTGCACTGGGTGTGTCTGTCTTGTTTAATTGAATTTCCATGTTACTTTCCAGTCAACTCTGACCCTTGGGTTAGCTGGGTTGTACCTGCAATCACAGCAATCCATGCATTTGTGAAATAGGAGAAAACACGTTCCATCTGCATCTAGATTTATTCTACTGACTTAACATTTCAGAGCTCCCAGATTTTGTCACATTGTTGAATTCAATCTTAACTTTGAAGTCTCTGTTTTGTATTTCTCGACAGAAACTTACAGAAAACCGGCTTCCAAATTAAAACTGCCAAATCTGAATGTTCTGAAGTGCTAGGTCAGTCAAATAAATCTAAACCCTGTGGTGGACTTTCTACCCAACCTTAGGCTGCACATTGAGGTTCAGAATTGAAGGGCAGTGTTCTCAATCAAATAAGCAGGTAATCTTAGACTCTAGTTGTGTTGTGTTATTTCTATGTAATACAGTATGTCCAAATTGTATATGTTACTTACTGAACTTAAAGCAGTATAACTGGAAAAATAATTGGAAAAATTGGATTACTCCAACTCACTCCTCTCCGGTCTCCCCAGCTCCACAATTCATGAGATCCAGCTCACGAAAAACTCTGTCGCCCGCATACTGACCCGGACCAATCTCTGAACCCACATCTCACCAGTTCTGGCCCGGCTCCACAGGCTCCCCATCACCGGACGGAATGACTTCAAGATTCTCACACTTGTGCTCAAATCCATTCACTCCCTGACACCTCCCAACCTCTCCAATCTCCTCACCCCCCAATCCACCACCTGGCGCTTGCGCTTGACCGGCACCGGCCTACTGCTCGTCCCTTGCACCCTCCGCCCCACCTTCGGAGGTCACGCTTTCAGCCACTATGCCCGGAACTCTAAAACACTCTCCCTCAATCCCTCTATCTTGCCTCTCTCTTCCCTCTTTTAAGTCCCGCCTGAAAACTTTACTCTTCGACTGTGCTTATGACCACTTCCCCGCAGCTCGGAGTCAGGCTCCACCACTGTTAAGTGCTCTGAGATGCTACCCTGCGTGGAGGGGCTATATAAGTGCAAGTTGTTGTTGTTAGCATTAATGTGCTAATTTAAACTCTTTTTAAACTAGTGTGCAGTTCAACTCTTAATATATTACGCAATTTAATGCACATTAAATGAAACACTTGATGGGATCTTGTGTTCTTTATGGTGAGTTGGAGAGCAGTGTCTCTAATTAAAATTACTTGAAAATAGAAAACATTCTCTGACTGGAAGAATGCTATTTGTCTGCTCTTAAACTTTGGCAGGGCATTGCTTCCTTTAATGCTAGGACGCTCAAACATCAGGTTCGCTTTTATTGCAGCCGAGCCTGTGAATTTAAACATCTCAATATAAGCAGAACCATATGATAATGATGATGATTATTATTACATTATTACCGTGGGATTCATTCCTCCCTTCTTGATGGAATAAATAGAGCCTGGAAATTGACCTGAATGTCTGGCATCTCTGCTCCTATCCTTTGCCCCCATTCTGTCATTATTTAGGCAGCGGGTTGGCTCGATTCCAACATTCCATGCCTGGCAAGAAATCCTCCCACTCAGCTCCTGTTAACCATCAAGACATAGCCCTAACAGGTAGGGTGGTCCTAGCTGGACAAGGAGCGGGAAAGTTTGCCAGACAGCAATATCAATGGCAAGCTATGCGGGTTTAGCTGGTTGGACTCCAGCAGTTACCACAACATGCACTCTGGGGTCTCCAAGCCTTGGCTCTTGCCAACCTGTGCCTAGTACTTTTTGGAATTAGGTAAGCAGGATGAGTCCCTGGAGGGAGAGGGTGTGCATTCCATTCCAACAATCTATCTCTGGGATTTCTATGTGGAAGTGGGATGCAGGGAACTGTCGGAATCGAGCCAGCTCTCTGTGACGGTCTCAGTAGTCCAGTTCCTGAGTCTGAGCCAGCTCCTGAGTTCTTGAAATCTCAGTTTGGTTTGGATACTCTTAAGCATGGTGATGGATTTCCACATGTGTCAGACACCAGGCTGATCAAAAAAAATAATTAAGCAGAGCAGATCTGGGGAGAAAAACACTGTGACTGAGCGAATTGAATAATTTACTCAATTCTGAACTCTCTTAAATATTGCAGAAATGGAATAAATCTAGAGCAAGGTGGGCTTTCTCTGCATAGGACCACAAGTACCAGAAAATGGTCATGATCAAACCTTTTACACCTACAATATACACAGTTACTTCACTTTACAGTAACTCTTTTAGTAACTCCTCCTGATGTGAAAGGTGCTATATCAAATGCAAGGATTTATTTTATATTTTTACCGCAGGTTTCTTACAACAACACAATATTGAGAAGTTAATTTTTTTTAAAAAAAGCTTGTCACCAGTCAAACTAGAAATCTGATTCTTTTACCCTTGCCAAGTTGATGGTTTGATACGTTTATATAACTTGCTAGGAGGTTATGTACTGAGCTTTATTTTCTGTGTTTTCTCCCCTCTCTTTAGTTAGACAGATTCAAAGAACCACCTGCATATGGGCCTATGTGTGACCTACTCTGGTCAGACCCGCTAGAGGACTTTGGAAATGAAAAGTCTCAGGAACACTTCACTCACAATACAGTTCGAGGCTGCTCCTATTTCTACAGGTAAGGGAAAGACTTTATTTCAATGAAGAAATAAACGTTTCACAGTAGCTGCTGAATGGGCTACTGCATGACATGATTCCATACCAGTTGTGAACCCAGGCACACAAACGACTAGCAATGAGATGGCTAGTTGATATGCTGTTGGGATCATGGATGCTGTTGCAATAGTGTTGTGTGTTCTGGGTTTTTTATACAATTGATGAATTTTGGTTATGAAGAGAATTGTTTTGGGTTTCAAACCTATATAGCTTTCAGTGGATAGAAAGCAGTGCCCAGGAGCTTGTGTGACGCAGTCTAGCACTGGTAAAGCGTATGTTACTTGTACACTGATAACCTTGTAACACTAGATTGGCTTGGAGAGCTGTACTGTCTGAGTGAGATTTAAGGAACTTATGGGAGTTCTGCTCCAAGGGAGTGCTTTATTCTGTGAAGCGCTTTGAGACGTCTCGACTAGATGATAAGGTGCTATATCAAATGCAAGGATAATTATTATTATTTAGGGGCCTGGACGTAGGGGGCAGCAATAAGAGTTTTTCTCTGTAAGAAACAAAGTGGGGTCCAGTGGTGCTGTTGGATGCAACTGGGTAGTGACAAACTGCTGAAAGTTGTGACACTTATTGGAGGGAGTCAGCATTGAGTGCACATTGAGAGAGAACAAATGGAGGGGGTTCTTCCTGTTAGTAACTATTGGGTCTCTTGTATGACGGTTGTTGAGAGTACCCATTTGAAATGAGAAACCAAGTACCAGATACCAACATTAAGCAAATCACTTGTAAACCTGACAAACTGTAATTCTCTTTAGTATTCTTCTTTTACAATGACATTGTTCTCTCTAGCACTGTCAAACTACAATTTTATTCCCCAGCTGTTGTTGTTATTAACACCTTCTGTCTTGGTATGGAGGGGGCATGAACCTTACAGACTCCACCTTACCTTGCACACTCCACCTTGCTAAGCCAGTTCGGAACCTTGGCGTCTTGTTTAACCCTCAACTATCCCACATATCCCACATCCGTGCCATGACCCGCTCTGCCTTCCCCCACCTCCGTAACATCGCCCGGCTCCACCACTGTCTCACACCACAGGCCGATGAAACACTCAAACACATCTTCATAACATTGAAGCTCAACTATGCAAACTCATTGCTTGTCAGCCTCTCCAACTCCTCGTTTCATAGGCTGCAGAGTATCCAGAACTCTGCAGCCCGGGTCCTCTCCCACACTAGGCTCCGTGACCCTATCACCCCCATCCTCGCCAGACTCCACTGGCTTCCCATCGTACAGCGGATACCGTTCAAGATCCTGGTCCTCACCTTCAAAGACCTCCATGTTCTTGCTCCCCCCTACTTCTGCGACCTCCTAACCCCCTACCATTAGGGAGTGCTCAAGGATCAATGCTTGGACCTCAATTATTTATTGTCTAGATCAATGGTTTAAATGAGGAAATAGAACTTAACATATCTGAATTGAGGACGATACGAAGCTAGGTGGGAGAGTAAGCTGCGAGGATGACACAAGAAGAATGCAAAGGGAAATAGACAGGCTAGATAAGTGGGCAAGAAGGTGGCAGATGGAGTATAATGTGGGGAAGTGTGTAGTTATTCACCTAGATAGTTAAAATAGAAAAGTGGATTATTTTCTAGAGGGGGAGAGACTATGTAGTGTTAGTGTTCAGAGGGATTTGGGTGTCCTTGTACACCAGTCACAAAAAGTTAGTGATCAGGTACAGCAAGCAACTAGGAAGGCTAATGCCATGTGGCGTTCGTTGCAAAAGGGTTAGAATACAAGAGTAGGGAAGTCTTGCTGCAGTTGCATAAGGCCTTGGTGAGACCGCACCTGGAATATTGTGTGCAGTTGTGGTCTCCTTATTTAAGAAACGACATACTCGCCTTAGAGGGGGTGCAGCGTAGATTCACTAGGTTGGTTCCTGGGATGAGGGGGTTGACCTATGAGGATAGGTTGAGTAAACTAGGCCTATCTTCTCTAGAATATAGAAGAATTAGAGGTGATCTTATGGGAACCTTTAAGATTCTTAAGGGTCTTGACCGGGTAGATGCCGTGAGACAGTTTCCCCTGGCTGGAGAATCTAAAACTAGGGGTCATAGTCTCAAGACTAAGGTCAGCCTTTTCGAACTGAGTTGAGGAAACATTTCTTCACTCAGAGGGTAGTGAATTTACGGAATTCTCTACCCCAGAAGGCTGTGGATGCTCAGTCCTTGAACATATTCAAGACTGAGGTTGATAGATTTCTAAAGGATAGAGGGATTAAGGGATATGGGAATAGGGCGGGTAAATGGAATTAGGTTAGAAGATCAGCCATGATCTTATTAAATGGTGGGGCAGGCTCGAGGGGCTGAATGGCCTACTCCTGCTCCTACATCTTATGGTCTTATGGTCTACCATCCTGCTCGCTCCCTCTGCTCAGCGGGCTCCGGCCTGCTTCACATGCCCCACCTCATTCGCCCCACTATTGTCGGGTGGGCCTTCTGCCACTCTGCCCCCACCGTCGGGAACTCCATCCCACAGTCCCTCTGCCTCGCCCTCTCCCTTGTCTTCTTCAAGACAAATCTCAAGACCCTCCTCTTCGTCCGTGCTTTCAATCTCCGTGCTTCTCCCCCCCATCCTCCACCGACCCCGACCCCTAAATCAGGTCCAAAACTCTATCCAGCACTTGGGACATCCTCCAGACAAGAAAGGCGCTATACAAATGAAATTCTGTTGTTTTATTGTTGTTGTTGTACAGCAGGAAGAACTGTTGTATTGATCCAGTGCTTCTATGGTTGTGTGTATGGGTAACCCTGGGAGAGTGGCACTTATTGACTTGTACCTGTTCTGACAGCACCGTTGCTGCTATTCTCCAAAATTACAATTTATGTATGAAACAGTGAGCAGGGAGTAATGAGTTATAGTTTCATATCATTTTGTTCCTATGCATTAAATGATGTGTGGTCTGCCTCGATTCAATGCCAGTTATCAATGGACCTTCCTCTGTGCCAGTAGTCAGTAAACCATGATCTGTGGCTCCCAGGCTATGTCCCCGCCCACACACATGCATATACACATATATACACACACTAGATCCCAGTCTGTGAGATTCCTCCCTCCTCATGCCGTTTCTATGCCCTGCAGTGGTAGCACAATGTTAATCTGTTTGCTTCAATGTTGGGTTGCAGACTCGGATATTATCTGTGTGGGCAGAATCGTGAATATTTTAAGACTTTTCCAAAAGAAAAGGCTGCTGACCTGTGATGGTAATGACTGTGTATACAGTCCTACACCTACATTAATGTTAATGCTTCCAATGTATTTGCTTAAAACTAAATGTGAAAACGAAATCTGAGTGGTAATTGTTCACAAGATAGACTGATGATTCAGACTTGAACTACAAAGTCATGCTCCTGATTGTTGGTTAAACCCACTACAGTGTCTTTTATAAATGCCTGTAGAATACTGCAGTGCTCCGCTTGTGAATTCATCTAAGTGTCAGACCCCCTGACACCAGAACAGTAAACCTTTCCACATTCACTGAAAGTCCAGAATATGTCGCTGCTCAGTTTCTAATCAGATCTCCATGCTAATTTTTCTCCTGCACACAAATAGCTGACTGTTGGTTCTATCTACTGGGAATGGAGAAGTCCAAAATATCGATCCATGTGTGTGTTGTGAATGCATATATGAGGTGTGTGCTGGAATTGGGGTATGTGTAGCAAATTATGAGATAACGATGTTCCTTTCTGGAGCATGACTTTGGCTTATTTATTTCATTTAAAGGATCTTAAGAATGTTTTTTTCCCAGAGGATTGCAGTCAATGTATTGTTCAGGTTCAGTCACACTGTCCAAGTTAGGTGAGTTTCATATTTTCCTGTGGACTCGTAACAGATGGTAGCCTCTTGCCTGTCATGCTGGTGGAAGAATGCGTAGGAGAATGGAAAATGGCACATCTGTTCGTCTTTGCCCTTTAATAGATGAACCGAGTTTTTCCAATTTCCAAAGGGATGTGTCAGCTCCCACTCTAGGTCTACATTAGGAACAGGCCACTTCAGAATCATGGTTCAGTATATTCCCCTGTCTTTTGATCATTTGAAAGGAATTGCAATCATCTGTATCTACCAAATGGCGGTAGCGAATATGCATAAACTGTATCAAAGCTGCAATCGATGAAGAACAAAAAGACAAAAAGATTGTGGGTTTGGCATGATGAACAGGAACCTGTTGGCAATGAAGATCTGACCCTGGCTATCTACTGTGGGCTCCATGAAGCTGCTTCAAGCAGTAATTGTGGGGCCACTGCACTGTTTCAAAAGCATTAATTGTGCCCTTTTCTGCCCACAAACCTTCCCTGCTGTGTCAGGGCTGAGAGCTTGACCAGCCAGGAAATGATGGTACTGGTTTTGAAAGGGGCACCATTCAGTTTGCTGCCTCAAGATCCTCAGTGACCACAAGACATGCTGCCTTGTTCATATTGCAGAATGTCAAGGTACAGTCAGTGTTACAGTCAGGTTTGCTGCAGTGCTCACAGCAATCCACTGCTAAAAGCTGTTGGACGCAACCAGTTGCCTCCTGGTGGGAAGTGATTCCCAGAATTGTTCTTTGTAAGCACTCCAAGTGAAGGGCGCAATATAAATGTAAGTTGTTGTTTTGCGTGAAATGGCAAACTGCCTGTGTACAGCCGAAATGCAGAAAGAAGGAACAAGCTTCTTCAGCTCCCATGGCAGAAATACTGTACTGCACCAACAGACTTTGGGTTGGCAGTTCTGTAAATTTAAGTTAACCATCCGTCCTTCGAATGAGATGTTAATCGAGGCCTTGTCTGCCTGTTCAGGCGGATATTAAAGATCCCATGGCAGTATTCGAAAAGAGAAGGGAGTTTCTCTATACCAGTGTCCAGACCAAAAATCCCCCAAATAAGATCAATTACTCACTCCATGGCTATTTGTGGGACATTGCTGGGCACAACTGTCAAACCACTTTACAGTAAATTCTATGAAGCTCTTTGACACTCTCAACGACGTGATAAGACGGATGCTACATCAAATGCAAAGTATTATTATCTTCAAGAAAACAAGCCATTTTACTACAGCAGCTTTTGGCTGCTTCTCCAGAACGGTGTGGGACATCAAGCAGAGGTGATCCTAAAAGCGGTTGACCAGGTCAATTCTAGGTGTAAGTTAATGACAGACAGAGAGGGGAGCGGTGTAAGACAGAGTAGAGGAGATTGAGGAACAACAACAACAAGAAGATTTCATTTATAGAGCGCCTTTCACGTCGGGAGGACGTCCCAAGGGGCTGGACAGTTGGGTCAGGACCCGAGCGGGGGGAAATGGTCAGGGTGAGGGGAGGGAAGGGAGGGAGCGAGGAGGGGCTAGAGAGTCGAAAGGGGAGCTGAAGGCACAGTTGAAGAGAAAGGTCTTGAGACCGACCTTGGAGGAGGAAAGGGAGGAGGCAAGGCGAAGCGCTGGGGGATGGAGTTCCAGAGCCTCGGGGCTGAGAGGCTGAAGGCCCGGCCACCGATGGTAGGGCGGTTAGGGCGGGGGGTGTGGAGCAGACCGGAGCCAGAGGAACGGAGGGTACGGGCAGGTAGATAGGGGGTTAGTAGGTCGGAGAGGTAGGAGGGAGCGAGGCCGTGAATGGCCTTGTAGGTGAGGATGAGGATCTTGAATTCGATCCTCTGGTGGATGGGAAGCCAGTGGAGGCGAGCGAGGGTGGGAGTGATGTGGTCGCGAAGCCTGGTGCGGGACAGTACACGAGCTGCAGAGTTCTGAATGCTTGTGGAGGGAGTTGCCGGGAAGGAAGGGTCGAGCAGAGAAGGGGGAGGTGTAGGAGAAGGTCACAGAGATTGGGATATATCAAATAAATTTTTAGGTGAGGGTGAGGAGATTGATCCATTGGAGCCTGGTAAGGACTGGGCTGATGGGCATTTAATCATTGATAGGTTGGGTCTCCCCTTATGCTGTTGCTTCACTCACTAAAACACTGCATCTGCTCATTCCTCACTTCCAACATGTAATTTATTCCTTGCACAGAGAGAATTTGAATCTGGCTTCAGTCTGCGGGTCAGACAAGGGGAGCGAAATGGATTCACACATGTACTTTCACAGCACGATGCTGAGTCTGACCCTCTACCCAGTCAATGCACAATTCAGAATTGCCCATCAGAGAAGCAGCAAGTGCTGTTCATCTTTTGTGCCTGTTTACATGAGTGCTGCTGCCAACCGGAGCTCTGTATGGCAAACAAGCCAGAGCTGCCTCAGGAAGCACTGATATTCACTTGAAGTGGTGTTTTTTTCAGTATCACCTGTCGTACCAAATAAGCACTTCTGGGTTGCCAGCCCTCAGCCTGTCAGTACAGGATAGCAATCAGTTCCTCACCGGCTGCTTCATCAGGACCTCCTCTCTCCACTGGGAAAAACCTGTTGGTCAGAAAATTGTCACAAGCGCATATTTTCTGCTGCAATTCCTGTAGGGATATTTAAAAAGAGTGTTCAAACCAAACAGGTCTGGTTGTGTTGCCCCTTGAGGCCCACACTGCTGGAATCCTGCTACATTTAACCTGTGTGGGGGAATCCAAAGTACCAGTGGCTGAATGACAAATTGAGCAACTGAATTCTTAAAGAGTTTCAGAAAGCTTTACAAGAGTGGAGTTGCTGAATGTTCAGGTTCTGCTACCCTGTGGAGCTATAGGTTCCAGCAACTTAAACCCCAAGTAAGTTAACTTTTCCCAAGAGGGATTTTTTATATCACTGCATGCACTGCCTAAACTAAAAGGCAATAGTGAGACATCGGACTGGCACTGCCATGTAGTTCAGTCATCTTCCAGGCAAAACTTGATGTAAAGTGAGATCCTGGCTTGAAGGTGATAGGATTAAAGGAAAGGTGACATCTGCTTCAAGCTGTTTGCTCTGCTATTAATGCTGTAAAGAGGGGCAGCCATCTCTAACTATGTGTGAGGTGGATCCTTGGTGTGGAATTGGTTCAGTTACAAATAAAGTATGGCTGTGAATTTCAAGCTCAAATCCAGAGGTAAAAGGCCCTCAAGTAAGAGGTAAAATTAGAAATGTATCTGAACATCTCTATTTCACAGCACAGTACAATTTTGATTTCACTTATATGACTTCTCACATCTCTCTGCCTCTGCTCTGATCGCCTCATCATCCTGGGCGACTTCAACCTGCACTTCACCACCTCCTGCTCCATCTCCTCAGACTTCTCTTCCCTGCTCTCCTCACTCAACCTCTTCTTACACATAAACTCCCCCACTCACAGCCACGGCCACCCACTCGACTTGGTGATCACCAGTGCCTCAGTGTCTCGGATGTCACTCCCCACCTCCACCAGACCCACCACCATCTTCTACCGCCCCTGGAAGAAGTTACCCCCACAATCCCTAACCGCTGCCTTGGAGTCCTCTGAACTCTCCCTCTGGCCTTCAACCCTCACTGACCCCTTTTCTCCTCTCACCCTCCTCCACAACATTCTCTCCTCCACACTCAACACTCTTGCCCCCATCACCTCCCGTACTGTCTCCTACTCCCGCTCCTCCCCCTGGTTCACCACCCACCTCTGCTCACTGAAGAGCCAGGTGCGGGCCGCTGAACGCACCTGCGTCAAATCTGGCCTAACGGTCCACCGACAAATCTGGCTGGACCTCCTCAAAATCTACCGCTCCACTCTAGCCTCGGCCAAGTCGTCCTTCTACTCCAGGATAATCCTGGAGGCGAAGAACAACCCCAGGCTACTGTTTTCTACCACATCCCGACTCCTCCGTCCCCCACCACCCCGCGCAGGTCATCTCCTCCAACCTTCACTGCGAGGAGATGCTGGATTTCCTTGAATCCAAAATCAAGGGAATTCGCTCCGCGGTCACTTCCCCTCCAACATCCACCCACCCCCCACCCCCTCCCTCCCACACTCCGACTCCTACCCATCCTCCCCTACACACTTTCGTACCCGTTTCCCCACCCTCTGTCACCAAACTCATCCTATCCCTGAAACCCACCACCTGCTCCCTTGACCCCATCCCCACTCCACTCCTTATCTCCCAGCTCCACCTCCTTGCCCCACATATCACAGACATCGTCAACCTGTCCCTCTCCTCTGGCTCTGTTCCCATTCCCTTAAAAACTGCCACCATCACTCCCACCTTGAAAAAACCCTCCCTTGATGCGTCGCAGCTATCAAGCTACCGGCCCATCTCCAACCTCCCCTTCCTGTCCAAGGTCCTGGAACGAGTTGTCGCCTCCCAGCTGCGCTCTTTCCTCTCCACCCATTCATTATTCGAACCCCTTCAGTCGGGTTTCCGTGCTGCCCATAGCACAGAAACTGCCCTGGTCAAGGTCACCAATGACATCCTGACCATCTGTGACCAGGGCTCCCTCTGCCTCCTCGTCCTCCTCGACCTATCGGCAGCATTCGATACGGTCGACCACGCTATCCTCCTCCACCGCTTGTCCTCCCACCTCAACCTTCAAGGCCCTGTCCTTGAGTGGTTTAGGTCGTACCTCTCCCACCGTCTTCACTTTGTTTCCACGAACGGCTTTTCCTCCAGCCCCGCACTGTCTCGTGCGGTGTCCCTCAGGGCTCTGTCCTCGGTCCCCTCCTCTTCACCCTCTATATGCTCCCCCTGTGGTGACATCATCCGCAGACATGGGGTTAACTTCCACATGTATGCGGATGACACCCAACTCTACCTTTCCTCCTCTACCCTCAACTCCACGACCACCGATGTCCTGACAGCCTGCCTGTCCGACATCGAGTCCTGGACGAGAGACAACTTTCTTCAGCTCAACGTGCGTAAAACTGAGGCCCTCCTGATTGGCTCACGTCAGCGCCTCCGCACCTCAGGCGCTGACAGCATCAGCATCCAAGGCTGCACTCTCCACCTCTCAAAGCCATCAGGAACCTCGGCGTTCTGTTCGACCCTGAGCTGTCCTTTCTCCCTCATATCCGCACCACAACTGGCACCGCCTTCCATCACCTCCGGAATATCGCCAGACTACGGCACTACCTCACCCCTCACGCGGCTGAAACTCTGGTCCACGCCTTTATCACCTCAAGGCTGGACTATGGGAACTCTCTCCTCGCCGGCCTTCCCGGCACCTCCCTCCACAAGCTGCAGGTCATTCAGAACTCTGCAGCTCGTGTACTGTCCCGCACCAGGCTTCGCGACCACATCACTCCCACCCTCGCTCGCCTCCACTGGCTCCCCATCCCCCAGAGGATCGAATTCAAGATCCTCATCCTCACCTACAAGGCCATTCACGGCCTCGCTCCCTCCTACCTCTCCGACCTACTATCCCCCTACCTACCTGCCCGTACCCTCCGTTCCTCTGGCTCCGGTCTGCTCCACATCCCCCGCCCCAACCGCCCTACCATCGGTGGCCGGGCCTTCAGCCTCTCAGCCCCGAGGCTCTGGAACTCCATCCCCCAGTGCCTTCGCCGCCTCCTCCCTTTCCTCCTTCAAGGCCGGTCTCAAGACCTTTCTCTTTGACCGTGCCTTCAGCTCCCCTCTCGACTCTCCCCCTTCCTCGCTCCCTCCCTTCCCTCCCCTCACCCTGACTATTTCCCCACTGCTCGGGTCCTGACCTTACTGTACAGCGCCTTGGGATGTCCTCCCGACGTGAAAGGCGCTCTATAAATGGAATCTTGTTGTTGTTGTTGATCACCAAGGAAAGTACATGAAGGCCCCTATACAAAAATGCATTGCTGGCTTTTCGCTGCCGGGAGAACAAATGCTAGACAGCACTTTAGGGACAGTGGGATGTGGTATCTACTTTCATGCAGCTGGTAAAAGGAACCTCCTCTCGAGGTTGCAACCTGCACCAAAGGAGTGAAAAATGTCACTAAGTCTGTTTAGTTTCTTATCTGCAGGTTGCCATTATTTCAAGAGTAATTGTGACTACAGCTAACCAATATGTAATATGTTTCTTGGCAAAAATTCAGTGTTGTTATAGCGACCAAACAACGATTGTGTTGAAAAGTATACACTGCTTCATGCATCAGCGGAGAGAAGCACCTTAAATAGATTTGGTGACAAATGTTTTTTTCTCTTTAATAATAGTAATGCTGTTGGATATTGGCTAATTGATGTCCCATTACAGAGAAAATGCTATGTAAAAGGCAAAACATTTACATTTATCAAGCGATGAGCAGAGCAGCCTAAGGTCATGTAGCTAAGTCACAGTTGCAATTTTACATGTATCTTCATTGCTTGGCTGATCTATGGGAACCCAGTAAATTGAAGGGGAAGGGGAATTAAACTTGCTCATGCCTTCCAAGTCTAAAGCAGACCCGTATATCTCCCAAAGAAGCAGTTAAACTAATAAGTATCAGATCTGGTCACTTTAGCAGATTTCCAGAGTATCTCATGTCAGTGTTTTGCAGAAATCTCTGACATTCGGTTTATTGAATCGGGGTGTTCCTGAATCCATTTGATCAACAAGGTTTTAGTGCTTGTAGTATTAGAAACTGTGCGGCGTAAGTCTTCCCAGCTAGGACTAGTGTCTACAATGCCTAATCTGTCTTCATTACTAAGGAAACCCAAGTTAGTCTCCTCAGCCAGTTTATCGAAGGAAACCCCATTTCCTACTCTCCAGTATATTGATCTACATAGATTTCTCAGTGGTTTGCCGTCATTGGTTTCCAATGGTGATGTAACACGTACCCTGTTCCGTTTAGGAGATGCAAAACATTGATGTGATTTTTGAAAAAAATTTAGAATTTCTATTCTTCTCATCTAAGTTCACCTACGAAATACATAGTATTTATTGTACATTATACTCTACAGTAAATTGTTTGAAGCGCTTTGAGACATCCTTCTGAAGTGAAAGGAGCTATATCAAATCCAAGGATTAGTATTATCATCTGCAACTGTTTTAAATTGCTTGGGAATATATAGGTAGTAAAATGCCAAGGCATAATTATGATCATAGTTCTTTTTTACATTTAATCCATCCACCCACATTCAGTGTAACTGAAGGCTTTTATTGCTCCAGTGGGTTAATTGTAAAAACAGCTGTTGAATAATTGAAATTCTGTTGAAAATATCAGCTCCAGCTCTTTGAACTTTTAAACCGCTGTCTTGATGGTGTGCAGGCATTTCCTTTACATTAATGATCTTCACAGAACATGCTGGAGGAGGAAGGGGGAGGAAGAGTTTCTTGGAGATACAGCACACACCCTGTTAAAGAGTTAATTATATTGGTTGGGGGAGCAAAGAGGTTTGAATAACCCCCGCCACCCAGCTGTCCTGTAAAGTTTATATTGTTAAAGGTAAGTGGAAAATTCAAACTTAACAAGATCACAAGTGAATGACGACTATTTGATTTTATCTTTCCACCCACTTATTTCCCATTACAATGCTGAGCTGTTTTTTAAATGAGTCCTGTGTCCTAGCCTATACCACTGTGCCTGGTTTCTCTAAAACTCATCCAGTGTAGGTCTGCTTGGAACACCTAACAAGGAACATGGATATCCCATAACCCGGTTGTTAGTCAATCGGCCAATTGTTTTCCAAGGAGTAATAATCCCTTCAAAATTATTTGTTTTTAAAATAACAACTTGGTCACTCAATCCGCGGTTGTTTGTGGGACACTTCTATGTGCAATTGGCTGCTGCGTTTCGCCCACAAAATACACAGTCAATTTACTTTACAGTATATTCTGTAAAGTGCTTTGAGACGTCTCAAAGACATGATAAGGCGCTATATCAAATGAAAGGATTATTATAACGTGTGGGACTATATCAAATCCTTGCATTTGATATAACACCTTATATCTTTGACACGTCTCAAAGCATTTCACAGAATACACTGTAAATTCAATTGATTGTATATTTTATGGGGATGTTAAAGATCCATGGCAGTACTCCAAAAAATTTCAGTACAGTAAGTGAAAGCGCAGAAAAACTCAGATTTTTGGATCTACCTAGAACTCAAATTGCTAAAAAAAAACCTGAAAATGAAATTAATAAACACCAAAAAACAGAAGCCTTTGGAAGCTGGCGGGCATTGAATTGGTCTTGTAAGATACTGAATGTTTAATTTGTCACAGTGTTACACAGGGGTTATAAAATGTTGTCTTGTTCAGATCAGCACCTTTTCAATGCACATCCACACCTGCTGCCACAGCTGAGGTCTTGGGGCATAATGTAAAAGGCTGTTTTGCAAATGTGGAGTGAGCAAAATTCAGGCATGGTTTTATGGTGCTAAATTGACAGCTGCTGCTGGGTATTATTTTATCACATGACTGGCTTTTAGAAAAAGGGAATTACTCAGTAGGTGTAGGTTTGCATCGGAGAAGGAATTTTCATTATCCAATTTCTCTTTTCAGGTAATGTTTTTGTTGTCTCTGATGGTTTGAGATCTACGGCTCCAGTCTGGCTATTCTAATCCTGTGCACAAACAGGTTACAATTGTGTGCTGTGCCTCTACGTTCAGTGCAAATGTGAGCTCCCAGGTTTGCAGACATTAGCTACGATAGTAGAGCATTCTTGCCAAATCAGAACTGCCGAGAAATCTGACTTCAAAATAATTTAAGCACAATATTATGTGTTGAATTGAGAGAAAAGGACAGCACAAAACCTCATCTTTCAGCAGAAACACATTCCTGCAGTAGGTAGATCTGTGCAGAGGTATTGATGGCAATCTTCCCATTTTCAGTTGTACTGTGGAATGTGTGTTGCCATGACAGTGCGGAAAGAAGCAGTTCTCCTGTCAAATTAGCCCTGTTTGGGTGAACACCTCAAAGATGAAGAATCCAAAGCTGGCACAGTGCAGTGCTGATATGTTTGCAATATGGCACTTGCTGAAACAAGTACAAAACCAGGTCAGCCCCAGGAGAAGGCATGTGATCAATTTCCTTTGTACGATTTTAGACAGTGGAAACTTTTTTTCTTTCTAATTTGATCACCTGAGGCCTATATTTATTTGTAACAGGGTGGATGTTACTGAAGTAGTTTCTGTTCCTTACATTTGATGCAGCACCTTTCACATCGGGAGGATTTCACAAAGCATATCATCGGATATATTGTAAAACGCAGTGACTGTGCATTTCATCATTTTGTAGATAAAACAAGGCAGCTAATTTGTGGACATCAATCTCCCCAAAACAGCCATGAAATGAATGACCAATTTTATTTACGGGATAGTTGGCCATGACACTGGAGAAACTCTCTTCTCTTTTTGAATAGATCCATGGGATCTTTAACATCCACCTGAACAGGCAGACTAGATCCCAGTTTTAGTTCATTCAAAGGACAGCAACTCCAATAAATCAGCCCACCCCAGGACTGCCCTGGAGTCAAGTCCTGATGCAGGGCTTGAACCCACAACCTTCTGTCTCAGAGGACAGAGTGCTACCAGACTGGCACGATTTGATTGAATTTACAAGGTGGTTCAATACTGGCTAATTTGAATCCAAGATAAACTGGTATGATTGAGCAAACCTACTGGCTGGTAAACACCAGTCAGTTTTCAATGCAACTTTTCTTTCTTGCTGTTGATGCACAAGGATTCCTTGCAAGTTCTGCTCACAGCAGAGTAATACCTTTGTAACGAAAAGGTTATGAATATGAGCAGGATCGAATTGTGCCAAAGTCACATCTGTTATTGCAAGAAAATTCACAAAATCACAAGAGAGGTTTGGATGAAGAAGGCCCTTTAGCCCATTTGATCACATCCTTCCAGAATACACACCAGAGAGTCCTTCCATTACAGCTTCAGGCTATTTATTGAGCGAGTCTTGAATCCTGTCACTTACTGTGCACTATCCCTCTCATTTTCTTTGCTGTATCTGTAATACAGCATTTTCAAATAATTTATTAATAACCTGAACAATTATTCTTAACTAACTGAGTGGGTGAGACTGAGAAGACGGATGGTATTGTAATCAGCAGATCACAGCTGCTTCTCCTATTTCAACCTTGTTTCAAGTATTTGTAACTAATTCGTTGGTAAAGATAAGCGATCCACAGTACCTTCAGACCGTTGATGAACAGTGTTCAGAGCCAATCCTACACTGTACCTTTAGAAATGGCCATGCCTCATTACTTTTCTTCTGCTGCTTTTCCAGTCAATACCTGGTTAATTGATATCATCCATGATTAATGTTCTGCCCTTTATACAAGATTCCTTTATCTGTAAAACATATCCTTGTCCACCTCTTGTCCGCTCACACAGTCATTCCACATTACAATATAGCATGTGAAGTAGCCTGCTGAGCGGATGAACAGACAGGTCAGTATGGAGATAGCAAGTCAGTAATAACAGTAAAAGCACTTTGGAATGTATTTGTCTTCTATTTTTCTTTCCCTCCCATTTGAGGAAATATGGTGACATCACCACATACCATGTCTAAAAGCTTATGTGGTGATTTGGGGGTTGAGGTTATAGGCGTGAGCTGCCGTGGTGCGTTAGAGTGAGGAATCATATCCACTTCCACCATGCCTGGAATAGTTCCTGATCATCTCACACGCCTCTTGGCACAGCTTGAGGAGTGAGGGGGTGGTTGGGAGCAGCTTCCCTCACTGCCTCAAAACAGAAGAAAGGTCATAATGGCATACATGAGTGGCTGTCTCCTTCAGGATTTTTGCTCCCAAATAAATGTAAACAAATCTGGTATCCAAACAGTGATCTGGCTGTTATGGATGTGTGTGTATGTGTGTCGGAGGCCCCTTTATTACAATGACACTGGACCTATTAAATCCTGCCACTGCTGTGTGATCGCCTAACAAATCCCCTGATCCTGTGAAATTGTACTTCCAGACAACCAAAATTGTTTGTTAGGAAAATTACCTGTGCAGAATGCCATGCTCCCTACAGTTGAATAACCTGCCAACACTCACCATCACTGCTCACGCATGAATAATGGATCACTTGGGGAAGAGGCTGGAGCCCATAGAATCATACTCCACTGAAAGGAAGCATTAATCAGATATTTAAAGGAGGAAGGACAGAAGGGAAGAATTGGCAGAGGAAAATATGTTTTCCCAGAGAGAAGGAAAGGATGAAATAGAAGCATCCAAAAAATGCATTTCATAATGTTTGCACCTTGTTTGAGACTGTCTGGCTGGAGACTGTGCTTTGAGAGTCGTCAGCACTGTTAATACTACTGGGAGTTTCCCTCTGGCTCCAATAAATAAATCCTCAAAGTTTACTGCAGCAAGACCAGTTGTGACCGGCTATACACCAAATCTTCTGAAGCAGGACACATGATCTGTGTGTACCGTGGAAGAATAACTACTGATATTTTTAAAAATATTTTTGTTGCAGTATTTTAAGGCAATAAAAATGATCCTGGGTAATAAATGGAGGTAGAATATGGGAGTGTTGAATGCCATGTATAAAGATCTAATTCAGTACCATACAGTGGGTGTAATTGTGCCGTTACTGCTCTAAAGGACCTAATCAAGGGAATATTGGGTGAGGGGGTTGTTTTTTTTGCAATGTTTACCATTTTTTATGTACAGATTCCTATCACCTTGCTGCACTGGTTAACGTCGCATTTAATGAGAATGGATACTTAATCAAAGAGCTGTCTTGTAATGCTGAGTAGGGTAACCAAGGAACAAAAGCTGCTAAATTACTTATTTACACTTGAATTTTATACGGTATAATAAATTAACAGCTACTAAACTACTAAACAAAAAAATGCAGGGGTTAAAACCTAACCAGTAGCATTAAGCAAATACAAATCAATAAATAAAAATAAATAAGAAATGAATAAGTCCTCTGAAAAAATAAACACTAAATAAAGGGTAGAAAATGGCAGCACAGGCAGTAAGTCGAGACTGCAGAATGTGGGAAATTGTGGACAGTGAGGCTGACCCAGATGATCACATCTGTGGGAAATGCCTATGTCTTGAGTCACTCCGGCTCAGGCTTTGAGCTGGAGTGCGCTTCAGAGACACTCCGACACATAAGAGAGGGGGAGGAATATCTGGATAGTTTACTCAACAACTACAATTTGCATTTATATAGCGCCTCTCATGTAGAGTAGTGTCCCAGGGCGCTTGAGAGTGGCGGAGCATGAAGCCGAGCCGGGGGAGTGGAGGGTGACTGTAGGCACAATCGAAGAGGAAGGTCTGCAGGCGTGACATGAAGATGGGAAAGGAAGGCATTGTGTTACTCCTGAACACAGTCACACCACATAGAGGAGTGTGTGGCTGACAGTCAGTAGGGTAGGGGTAACCTTGTGGAAACAGAGAAGGAGGAATCACAAGAACTGTTCTTGTCCAACACTTACAATGTATTTGCTACCTGTGGGGATAAGGAAAAGGGTTGAGTGGAGAATGGCCAGAATGCTAACCAAGGCTTGTGGAGCAGGAAGCAGTTCAAGGGGAAGAGCAGTGGAAAAGAAACGTTGTAGTTATAGGGGATTTGATAATTAAGAGGATAGATGGTATCCTCTGCTGTCGTGATCACTGTGTTGCCTATCCGGTGCCAGGGTAAGGGATACATTTTCACTTAGACTGGGAGAAGCAGAATAGCTCGAGTAGGCAAGGTAACACATTTTTAGAATGTATTCAGGACCGTTTTCTGGAACAATGTTTTAGAACTGATAAGGGATCATGCCATACTAGATTTGGTGATGAGTAATGAATCAGAATAATTAACAATCTGACTATAAGGGAAAATCTTGCAAATAGTGACCATAAGATGATTGAATTTGGTATGAGGTTTGAGAGAAGGGAGAGTCACAAACCAAGATTTTCAATTTAAGTAAGGCAAACTTCGAAGGGATGAGAAATTAAGCGAGAGGACCTGAGTTTGATTCCCAGGCAAAGCGAAACCTTAGACAAGTTTCCTTACTCCAAATACCTCTGTTTACCTAGCAGTAAGTGGTAACCCGGTTGTTAGTCGATTGCCGATCGCTTTTCTGGGGATAATAATCCTTTCAAAAATAAATAATAATAATAATTTGATTACTCAATCCACGACTGTTTGTGGGACACTGCTCTACGCAATTGGCTGCCACGATTTGCCCATAAAATATACAGTGAATTAACTTTACAGTATATTGTCCTTGCCCTCTACTCACAGACATCATAAACCTGTCCCTGTCCACTGGTACCATTCCCTTCCCTTTAAAAACGGGCGTCATCACTCCTATCCTTAAAAAACCCTCCTTGGACCCATTCTTGCTCTCAAACCACCGCCCCATCTCCAACCTCCCTTTCCTCTCCAATGTTCTGGAACGAGTCGCTCCTTCCTCTACGCCATTCCCTTCACGAACCCCTCCAATCGGGTTTCCATGCCACCCAAAACACAGAAACAGCCATAGTTAAAGTTACAATTGACATTCTGTCCATCTGTGACCAGGGCTCCCTCTTCCTCCTCGACCTCCTTAACCTCTCTGTTGCCTTCGACACCGTTGACCACTCTATCCTGATCCACCGTCTCTCCTCTCACCTCAACCTTCACAGCCCTGTCCTTGAATGGTTCAGATCGTACCTCTCAAACCGCCTACACTTAATCTCCACAAATGATTTCTGCTCTAGCCCCGCACAGTCTTGAGCGGCATTCCTCAGGACTCTGTCCTTGGTCCCCTCTTCTTCAATATCTATATGCTCCCTCTTGGTGACATCATCCGCAGACATGGGGTCAACATGTATGCGGATGACACCCAACTCTATCTCTCTGCCTCCACCCTTGACTCCAGGACCACTGCTGTCCTGACAGAATGTCTGTCAAACATCAAGTCCTGGATGAGAGCTAACTTTTTTTCAGTTGAACGTCAACAAGACCGAGGCTCTCCTGATTGGCTCCTGTCAGCGCCTCCACACCTCAGGCGCTGACAGCATCACCATCCATGGATGCACACTGCACCTCATTGAGCCAGTCCGGAACTTTGGTGTCTTGTTTGACCCTCAACTATCCTTTCTACCCCACATCTGCACCATGATCCGCTCTGCCTTCCCTTACGTCTGCAACATCGCTAGGCTCCGCCACTGTCTCACACCGCAGGCCTTATAGTACACACATATACTGTACTAGTAAACATGCATACACACATTCATAACAGCAGGGCTTGACTATGCAAACTCCTTCATTTTCAGCCCCGCCAACTCCTCCCTCCATAGGCTGCAAATCATCAAGAACCCTGCAGCCCATGTCCTCTCCCGCCCCAGGCTCTGTGACCCTATCACCCCCATCCTCGTCTGATTCCACTGGCTTCCCAAGATCCTGTTCCTCACCTTCGAAGCCCTCCATGGTCTTGCTCCCCTCTACCTCTGCGACCTCCTAACCCCCTACCATCCTGCCCGCTCCTCCGTTCAGCAGGCTTCAGCCTGCTTCACGTCCCAACCTCGCCCATCTCACCATTGGCGGGTGGGCCTTTTGCCATTCTGCCCCCACCCTCTGGAATACCATCCTGCAGTCCCTCCGCCTCGACCCCTCCCTTGCCTCCTTCAAGACCCATCTCAAGACCCTCCTCTTCGACCCTGCTTTCGATCACCCTGCTTCCCCCCGCCCTCCACCCTCCCCAATTCCAACCCCCAGTTCAGGTCCGACACACTGACTGTCCAGCGCTTTGGGACATCCTCCTAACATGAAAGGCGCTATACAAATGTAATTTTGTTGTTGCTGTATATTCAGTGAAGCACTTTGAAACATCTCGAAGACATGATAAGGCGCTATATCAAATGCAAGGATTATTATTTATAAAAAAATGGTAACGGAGAAAACAATGGGACTAAAAATAGACAAATCTCCAGGACCTGATGGATTACATCCCAATGTATTAAAAGAAGTAGGGGAGAAAATTGTAGATGAATAAGTCATAATTTTCCAAAGCTCTCTGTATTTAGGAATTGGGCCCTTGGATTGGAAAATTACAAATGTCATCCCATTATTTAAGAAGGAAGGGAGGGAGAAACCAGGTAAGTACAGACTTGTCAGCTCAACTTCAATTGTGGGAAATTACTGGAATCTCTCATCAGGGACAGAGTGACTGAGCACTTGGCAAACATGAGCTAATCAACGAGAGTCAGCATGGATTGTGAAGGATAGGTCATGTCCTAGGCCAAGAGAAAAGTGCGGAAGTATTTGCAAAAAATTGCAGAGGGATTTACCCAGTCTTGTGGAAAATTGTGGGGTGTTGATCGGTGCTATTGAGGTACATTTTACCGCCAACTGCACATGAGCCTCCGTTGCCCCTCCGCCCACCGTAGCGTGGGTTAAACAGCGCGAGGCCTGGGACCAGCAACTTAATTTTATGGTGGGCTTTGTAGCGGAAGGCACTGTTTATAGCGGATTCCGCGGAAAAAGTGTAACTGCACTTTTCTATTGGCCCAGGTCATGTCTGAACTATCTAATTGAATTTTTTGAGGAGGTCACTAACATGGATAAGAGAGATGTCATCTACGTTGACTTCCAGAAGGCATTTGATAAGGTTCCACACGAGTAGTTATTAGCAAAAGTCGAAGGGCATGGAATCAGAGGTAACCTTGTGAAGTGGCTTGGTAATTGGTTAGGAGGCAAGAAACAAAGACTATGGATAAAAGGAATGTTCTCTGATTGACAGGACATGACAAGTGATGCTCCCCAGGGGTCTGTACTGAGGCCTCAGCTTTTTACATAAATGACTTGGATGAAGGAATAGAGTTTTATATCAAAATGTGTAGATGACACAAAGTTAGGGGGCACAGTAAATTGTGTCGATGGGGGCAGGAAGTTACAAAGATTAACTGAGTGGGCAAAACTGTGGCAGATGGAATTCAATGTGGGGAAGTGTGAGGTCATCCACTATGGATTCAAAAATAGCAAAACAGAATATTTTCTAAATGGTGAGAAACTAATAACTGTGGAGGAGCAAAGGGATTTGGGTGTCCACGTATACAAATCACTAAAAACAAGCTCATAGGTACGAAGCCTCCGGCCTGACCTGTCATTGAGCACCATGGAGGCAGTCAGCTGCCTAGTGCTTATTATTGTTCCTTATTGTTAGATTCTTGAGTCTCTCTTCACAGGATTTACTGCAAAGTGCTGTGACCATATATTTTTGTAGGCAAACGCATCATCCAATGTGTGCATAGCAAAGTCCCACAAACAGCCATAAGGTGATTTTTTTTTTAATCTGGGGAATTGTTGGCCAGGACACTGGGAGAAACAAAGCCAAAGAAGCCAGTTTCTGTCCATCAGCAAGTTAAAGAGCCTATTGATCTAGAAACCCACGAGAGCCAGCATCTCTTCCCCCATGTCAATTGTGTGCAAAACTGTTTGTCTCTGTGACAGATTAGCAAGAGCCTGGTTATCTGGGGAGGGAAAGGTGAGAGCTGGCTTGTTGATGGGTTTAAGGGTCCTGGGGGATATGCAGGGAGTCAAAAGTCAAATGTGGGAGATAAACAAGTAACAAGTACATTGGTTCACAACCCCAAATGGATTGATCCCATGAGTGTGAACATTTTCCCATTGCTACACTGGAGAGACTGCCTAGACTGTGAGCTCAAGCTCTAATATGGACTTGAACGCACAACCTTCTTATCAGATGTGAAAGTGCTCTCATTTGTATCAGTTTAACACATATACAACAACAAGATTCCATTTATAGAGCGCCTTTCACGTCGGGAGGACGTCCCAAGGCGCTGGACAGTTGGGTAAAGGAGTGCTGTACCTGGGGGTTGTAGTGGTCACCAGCTTTTGCTTGGACATTGTCCTCAAGAACCACAGAGAAAAGGCGTGAAGGGCACTCTGGTCATGATCCCAATGCAGGTCAAGTTTATAAGAAGGCTCCAGCCTGACCAGTCATTGAGCACCATGGAGGCAGTCAAAGCCACTCACATGAGGACCTGGACCTGGATTGAGCAGCTGGTGCTGAGTAAGTCTGGTACGCAACATTGGACTTTGACTTCAAGAACATCAAGGTGGCTGGCACGTCACAAGCTGTCCTGTAAAGGTTCTCCCACACACTTAGGCCAAATGTCTATCAGATAGCTGATGAGGAAACTCTGCAGCTTGTGGCGACAACTGCTGGAAGGTGTTACCTGGAGTCTGGGTCCCTGAATTAAATTATTGAACTGAATATTGAATTCAGTTAATTATTAAATTGATATGTTAGTAAATATTGAATAATGAATAACGTTATTGAAGGCAAGGAGATTACTTTTTCTGCGAGAG
Source organism: Callorhinchus milii (assembly GCF_018977255.1). NCBI lineage: Eukaryota > Metazoa > Chordata > Chondrichthyes > Chimaeriformes > Callorhinchidae > Callorhinchus > Callorhinchus milii. The sequence continues at coordinate 72,553,436 of NW_024704742.1, read as the reverse complement.
ACTCATTTTTTTCATGTTTAACCTTTGCCTTTTAAAGCAAATACTGCAATGTAAGGCACACCATCCCAAGAATTGATGACTCTTTTGTCTTGAAATGGTTATCGACTGTTGCCTTTCCATCTTTATTTGCTTTGCCTTTGCTCAGTCTGGCACCATCTGTACACACCCTAGGAAGAGGTGATTGAGTTGCAGATTACTATGGCTGCTGTCGCTGTGCACATTGGTACAACAATCCTTCTGTGTGGTACGCTATTATGGACTGAAAAGACTTTCCTCTGTTTTCCCCTCCCCTAGATTTTCAGTAATTGAGCACTGGATGAGTACAAGTGAAGCTTGCGGAGTTAAAGATACCCCCCCAACCCCATTGCATTCTTAACTTGAGATTTGCACGAATTGGAAATTAAGCTTGAACTCTCTGATTTGTAACCCTGACAATACCAAAAACTTGCATTTATGTAGTGCCTTTCACACATCTCGCATTTGCCTCCTGAGCTAAATAGGGTGGAGAACTTTATAGATATGACTGTTAGTGGATATAAATACTACACTCCTGACACCTTTTGCTTTCAGTAGCATTGGTGATTTGAACGGAAACCATTATTGCACACGTGACGACTACAAGTAGCTGTGAAGGTGCAACGTGTTGTGTTTCTGATTCCCTCTAAGAGGCAGTAACAGTAATGGGGCCAAGGCTTCTTCGCACTTGGCTAATGATTAAAAACTGTCAATTGGTTGGCGTTGCCACCTACTGTATGATGCATGGTACTGTGTGCAACTTCTTTAATGTACCAGCTGAAAAAGTAAATTATCAAAATGGGAATGCAACAAGATTTGTCACAATCAGTTCAACTTGGTGGGATACTTGGAAATGTTTAAAAGGTAACCTGGACATTGAGTCTATATTGAAACAGTCCATTTTTTTCTCCTTGCTTCAGTATATTATATGAAAACTTTCATCTGCCCCCAAGCCAAGATCTCTGTACCTACTGTCCAGTTGCAGAAATGCTAAAAGGCTATATGTTAGCATGTTTTGGTGTTCTGGAGTGGGAATGGGGAAATACAAAACATACCTAAGACTTGTTGTATTATTAAGAATAATCCTTGCATTTAATCTAGTGCTTTAACGTGTTGAAGTCTCATTATTTAAAAACATTTTGCAAAATGTAGTGACTGTTTATTTTGTGGGTCAATCCGATAACCAATTTGCCCACAACACTGTTTTACATCAGTCAAGAAGAGAATGAATGACCACAATTGTAATCTGGAGGATTATTGGCTAGAACACAAAGGATAAGTATCCTTTTCTTTTGAAAGAGCATTGTGGGATATTTAACAATCACCTGAACAGGCAGATGGGACCTTGGTTTAACATCTTATTCTGAGAATTGCACCATTGATATTTCAGCGCTCCTCCAGCAATGTACTGGAGTGTCAGCCTGGACTATAAGATTAAATACAATATACAACTTGTGAGGAAGATGGGGTCTGATTTGCAGCATTTCTAATTAGATTTCTGAGGAAATGTGTGTCATTAACATTACCATGTTTTAGAAAATTGAACATTTCTCACAAAGATATCTTTAACAAATGCTATTAATTAGACGCTGAAGTCACCGCTATACCATTTTTGAAATCAAAGGTCAGATATAGATCTGTCTTTATGGCTCATTCTTCAACCCGATGGCCTGGCCAACACTCCTCCATGTAAAATTGGTCAATCACTTCATGGTTGTTTGTAGAGCATTGCTGTATGCAAATTTGCTGCCATCATTTGGCTACAAACAAACTTAGAAGCAATTTCCTGTGAAATGTTGTGATGTTTGACAATGTAGGTGCTATATCAACTGCAAGTATTATTGTTATTTATTACAAGCTTGCAGTGGAACACAGGTCTGGCAGTCGTAGGTGATTTATGCTTGGAAATGAGTTTCAGGAGTGCAAGATCCTGTAGAAGCTTCATCTGAACATCAAGGAAGAATGCAACTTCAAATCTAGTACAATAGAACTCCATTAGAAAGAGCTTTGTACAATATGGGTTTCCCTTATAACATGATCGGGGAAGGGAGAGGGGGGCTTGGACCTGGCATTTTTTACCCAAAAGATCCAAAATTTGACAGTGTGATGATCTCCTGGCTTCCCATGCACTGATTGGCATTTTGAACTGCCGATGTAGCTGACCACTTACTGCATGAGCCAACATGCAGTGAATGTAGGAATGCTAACTGCCAAGCGTGTCCTGTTGTATGGCTGGTTGGGATTTTTCCAGCGTTCCACTGTATTTTCCATTTAAAATCCTTACCCTAGAAAACAAAGTCAAATTAGTAATGTTGTGTCTATGCCGTGGGACATAGAATTGCTGATTTGACTTTGTTTTCTAGGCATTATATAAATGTATTTTGTTGTTGGTTGTTTGCCTGTGCATTAGTAGCACTTTGGCTGAGATTTAATCAAAAATGGGAAATGTAAGTCGAGACTGCTCCGGGGTGAATAGTGCTTGAGCCCAGCTCCTGAGTCCACCTAGATGAACAGCATCACAAGCCTCTTGGTTTCCCTCACTGCAGTGTAAACTCGATGGGTGCAGTCGATAAGCAACAGCAATTTCATGTAACCATGAAAGTGTAAGTCCAGACTATTATGGTGCTCAGTGATACTGGGCCAGTCAACAACTCTTTGACAGGGAGTAAAAAGGAATACTTGCTCACAAACGAAAATCCACTTGAAAAGAAATCTAGCAAATGTTGAGCGATTTGATGGGTTGCTTATCTTTGTGCGAAAGTGTTTGATAGGCTATTTCTAACTTGATTGCAACCTCTTGAAAGAGAGCAATGAATATCTGATAAGAATCCATGTGGTGACAGTCTTGGGGACAGAGCTTTTCTCCATGTCCCAAACCAGCAGTGTTGAATATCTTTAGGTGACTTAGAGATGGGCCTTTAAAAGGGAAGATTTATGTAAGGTTGCCCTGACTAGCATTCCTAGAAAAGAGCACAATCCATGCTCATTTATAAATGATTGTTTCAGCTAGCTACAAATCCATGGGGTTCTCATCCATTCTATGGGCTTAGTTGATGACGGTCGTAGTCTTCTAAGTGTGGGCATTTTTCACATGTGTGCTAAACCATATTAACATCAAATAATACCATAAATCTCATTCGTTGATTCATCATGCTGGAATCGTAGAAGGCAGAAGGGGGCCAATTGTCCATCCAGCCTAAGATGGTGTAAGCTTGTCCACTGGAGCTAACTACTTTAATCCCAATTCCCTACTCTTTTCCCACAGTAAATACTGCAATAAATTGACTGCAGTAAATAAGGTCCTATAATTATTATAATTGAATCCGGTTCCTCTCGCTTTCGAATTCAAGATCCTAATCCTCACCTACAAGGCCATTCACGGCCTTGCTCCCTCCTCCTCTCCGACCTACTATCACCCTACTTACCTGCCTTACCCTCCGTTCCTCTGGCTCTGGTCTGCTCCACATCCCCCGCCCTAACTGCCCTACCATCGGTGGCCGGGCTTTCAGCCCCTAGGCTCTGGAACTCCATCCCCCAGTGCCTTCACCGCTTCCTCCCTTTCCTTCTTCAAGGCCGATCTCAAGACCTTTCTCTTCAACCGTGCCTTCAGCTCACCTCTCGACTCTCTAACCCCTCCTCGCTCCCTCCCTTCCCTCCGCTCACCCTGACCATTTCCCCCCTGCTCGGGTCCCAACCCAACTGTCCAGCGCTTTGGGACGTCCTCCCGACGTGAAAGGTGCTCTATAAATGCAATCTTGTTGTGATTGTGGGAGGCAAGCACGCTAACCACTACGCTATGGACTCCATTACAGTTGTAATACAGTTTAGCTACAAATTGAAACTAGCTTGTTTGCATTTATTTATTTCAAAGGAAAGACATGGGTTGGATTAGAGTCACAATTTGCATTGGTTTCTGCAGAGGCCACCGAGGTACAACCAGAACTTATACCTAAACCCAATAAACAACAACAACAACAAGATTCCATTTATTGAGAGCCTTTCACGTCGGGAGGATGTCCCAAGGCACTGAAATAAACTGTTTCTGTTCAATTAAAACAAAACTTGTACTAAAGTTGTGTGTAAAAAGCATAAACTGTAACAATTACACCAAAGTATGAAGCCCCTTTAAATTGGAGCAAAGCACAGGAGTGTTTATTTTCACCACAAATTTCTTCCATTTATATCCATCATTCTAGCATAATATTTAAGTAGTTGAAGTTATTTATGGTGCCTGATAGCAGCCTTTGTTGACTCGCATTTTGTTCCCCCCCCACCCATGGGAACTCCCTAAGTCTCCACTGGGCAACACATCGTGACGGACTTTGAACAGTCTGCTTTCGTTCCCCAACTCAATCTGACTTCAACAATGGACTCTTCTGTTCTCAATATTCGTCACTGCCTTGTTAGGAGTTCATAACTTAATGAATAGTGTATGAAGTATAAAAAATTGTATTTTGTTTAACTTTCGGCACTCTGGTCGAATTGGCCTCCAGTGGGTGTTGCACATGGGCAGGGTTGAACCATGGTGATTGCAGAGGATGTCCAGATCTGTTTTTAATAGATTTTATCACCAGTAACAGACGGTTATCCCCAACAGCCAGGAAATCCTCCCAAGTATTATTGGCTGATATCCGAGGGGCACCTATATCCGGAGATTTGTACAGAGGGATCCCAACTGAGAAACATTTCAACCTTTAGTGCAGTCTTACTGAGTGATTGATGATTCAAAGCACAGAGCAATTCCTGTGTCCGCTGCTATGAATTGTGACTGGAGTACTGAAGCCCCATCCCATGCTGTACTGCAGCCTTAGCAAAGAGTAGCACTCTGGGGAAATTAAATTGCTGCTTCAGTGCTATGGTAAATTGGACCGCCATCCTCACAAGTGTTGGCAGTGGGATATAGTGTGGAGAATTGACAGATTGAAGGAATGTACAAGCAGCGCAGATACTGTGAATTAGCTGTTCTTTCCAGTTCAATGACTCCTTGGTGCTGGTTGCACTTGCTAAATGCAGCTATTCACCATTGGGAGGCTATCCACGTTTAACTTCTTTGTTTAGGAATTTACTTTCCTCTTGCACCGCTTCATTTATGATTGTGCTCAGTGACTGTGTTTAAGTAGACATAACCCCAGAACTCACCCCAATGGCTTCAATGGAAAGCAAGTGTGAGCCACACATGCCCAGATAGACCTTGGCTTGATTGTCGAGTCCTGAGTTAGTGATCTCAGCAGTTGTGCAGAGCAGAGAATTTTACATATAGTTAGCTTTAGCAACTCTGGGTTGCTCTCACTCACTGTTCAGGCTCAAATGCAAAGATTTAGCTGCCTGTAACAGAAAGAGAGCTGGAGAGTGAGAGAAAGATGTTTTAGTTTGATGATCTCTTGATGCACGTATCCTGGATAAGAAGCAGGCAGTAATTGTATTGCAAATCAGAATTGCTGTATCTTGTTTCTCATGTCAGATTTTTTTAAAAAATCTGGAACAATGGATTGACTACTTGGGAAAATAAGTTGTGCTGTTTCTGTGTTCATTCTTCACTCAATTAAAGTGGAGTGCATAGACCTGCTTAGTGTGTCTGCTGGAGACAGCTGTCAGGCGGCCAGTTAACAGGAGAAACACCAGGAACAGGACCTGTGGACAGTGTTGGGAAGAGCGGGTGCAGCTTGCTAATGGAGGTGATGATGGCGTTTATGACCGTGTGACAAATCGTAAAGGCCATTCGCGAGACTAATACCCTTTCATCTGTTTCTCTTTTCAGTTACCCCGCTGTGTGTGAATTCCTACAACATAATAATTTATTATCAGTAATCCGAGCTCATGAGGCACAGGATGCTGGGTAGGTGGCTGTACTCTCTGAAGTGGATGTACTGTTTTATCTGAATGTTAATCATTGATGTGACCATTGATAAGATCACCTGCAAATCCCTTTGCACTCTCGCATTTCTCAATCTCTCTGATCTTCTCATCCCCCACTACACAGCTCATCACTTCCGATTGACTAATTCAGTTCTGCTGCATGTCCCCACCCCCTCCATGCCACCGTCCGTGGACAAACTTTCAATCGCTCTTCCCCTAACATCTGGAACTCCGTCCCCCTAACATCTGGAACTCCGTTCCTCCTATTCCTCCACCTTGGTCTCTCTCTATCTGTCCAAATCCTACCTTTAAGCACTTTGACACATTCTTCCAACATGAAAAGTGCTATATAAATGTGTTGTATTGTGAAACCTACCTCTTTAATTGACCAAAGGCCACCTGCCACCTTTTTTGGCATCTGACCTCACCACTGTGAGATGTATAAATGCAAGTTGTTGGTGTTTGTTGCTTTAAGCTCCAGTTTATTTGCTAAATAGTGAAATGTTTAAGATCACCAACATTATCTTCATCATTATTAGTACAATATTCTGACCTGATCCTGTTTTTTGGAGAATTTATTTTTCCCAGCTTAAATTTTAGCAAACTTTGATTCAAATGATAAAATCGCCTGCATCAGGAGGTGGGGTTGGGGGTGAGAATAATATATCCTCTTCCTTCTCCCCCCCCCCCCCCCCGATGTTATATAAAGTTGAATTAGGCACCTTTCACATCAGTAGGATGTTCTAAAGCACTTCACAGGATTTACTGTAAAGTGCAGTGTTTATTTTGTGGGCGAAAATAAGTGAAGTGTATGAAGTAATGCCCTGTCAGAGAGGTAGAAAATACCAACGCTTCAGGTTTCGCCCACAAATATACAGTCAATTCACTTTACAGTCTATTCTGTGAAGCGCTTTGAGACATCTAGAAGACATGAAAAGTGCTGTATCAAATGCAAGGATTATTATTATTAGATTTGGAACCAGGTTTGGCATTGAAATACCATTGGGTGATTGAAGTAGCATTAAATTGGTAACCCAGTTGAGGAACAGAGGCCCAAAGAGCAGAGAAATGGAGATAAATTGAGAGGATTATTTTAATTTAAAAGAAAAGAAAAGCTGTGAATGGAGAAAATCTTAAATAAAAATAGGAAGTCATGTAAAAACACAGCAGGTTGATCAGTGTCGGTGGGGGAGGTGGGAGGGAAGGAAGAGAGAGAGGTTAATGGTTGGATGTGAACCTCCATCAACACACCAGTAGTTAGTTCACTGCCCTGCTGTGTATTACCAGTGTACCCTGAGTTTATTTCAATTGAATTTGTTAGCTAATTGCTGACTTTATAAATTTAGCAGTCACACCCATGTTTTAGTTAGATTCCTTGTAGAGCTGATGGTGAGGGTACCACCTACAGTGAAAGTGAGTCATACAGAGCTGAAGGTCATGGTTTGTGCTGAGTTACCTGATTTTGAGAGCAGTCATGGAAAGTGTGGATGTTGATCTTAAACAGGATGATTTACCCTTGGGTTAATAATAGAGAGCCAATTATGCACCCTGATTGGGATTGGCCTCATTGTGGATAAGCAAACAAAATACAAATTGGCTAGAGTTTGCTTAAAGTCCTGTAGCTCAGTGGTTAGAGCACTTGTTTTGCAAGCGAGAGACCTGAGTTCAATTCCAGGCACAGGGCGAAACCTTGGGCAAGTTTCCTTACTCCACACGCCTAATAATAATCCCTCCAAAACCAAAACAATAATAAATTGGTTATTTTTAATCTACGACTGATTGTGGGACATTGCTGTGCGCAATTGGCTGCCGCGTTCACCCACAAATACACAGTCACTTCACTTTACATTGCGTTCTGTGAAGTGCTTTGGGACGTCCTCCCGACATGAAAAGCGCTATATCAAATGCAAGGATATTATTATTATTAAAAAAAGACTTTTACTGTTAACTGTAGCATCATATATGCCAGCCTCACTCTGACTTTCTAAGTCTGTTTGTGTGTGTCTGTGTGTGTCTCTCTCTCTTTCTGTGCGTGTGAGCGCATGTACATCTCTCTCTGAACATATCAGTATCTTTATATGAGTCTGTCTCTTTCTCTGAGTTTCTCTCTCTCTGTCTTTCTTTCTCTCCCTACCAAATTTCTGACACTAAATTGTATCCTGTTTAAAAAAAATACAAAGTCTCGCTTTTGCTATCAGCAAATATTGCTGTTATGTGTATATGTGAAATCGTGTTCATGTCACAAGGTTTCTTGTGTTGCAGTGTTCAAAGGTTAAAATGGTCAAAGGTGTCGCTAGAAACCTGGGCACAGGTTTGAGGAGGTCTATTTTGCTGGCATCTAGGTGTCGCTAGAAACCTGGGCACAGCTTTAAGGAGGTCTATTTTGCTGGCATCTATCAGGGTTGTGTCCAATATCTGTGACTGATAAACAGATAAAGTGAATGCAATTGTAAGAACAGCAAGGTTTTGGAGCATAGATGGTACCTGTGGAACTATATCCAGTATGAGTATGAGAATAGAGGAATTTCATATAACTAAAGCTATTGATAATCGTGCTCCAGTTTTTTTCAGTTACCTTATAGCTATACAAAGGTCACTCGCTCTCAGTTCAGAGTAATGCTGGCCTGCAGAAGGTTCACGAAAAGTGACTTTAATCTTAAGAAAACAGTGTGTTGTCACAATAGTCTAATTTGCTGTCTTTGCTGTGGCATGTTGATGTACTTTGAACTTGACAGTGTTAATATTTTTGTTTCCTCACCCCCAGGTATCGAATGTACAGAAAGAGCCAAACAACAGGATTCCCTTCACTAATTACCATTTTTTCTGCCCCCAACTACCTAGATGTCTACAATAACAAAGGTATGTTTGTGCAGACCGACAGTGCGCTGCAGGACTTTCCTATCCACTAGGATCCTTCAGTTTCAGGCCCTGCTCTTCAGCAATTTAGAGAATAGGCAACTCATTCCACCTGAAATAGATGATTTGTAACTTCAAGCATTATTGAATGTTTGCTTTAGTAGAGGAAGTGCCCAAGGCTGAGCTAATGAACCTTGCTGTATCTGGCTGAATGAAGACTTTCCTTTTCGAGCATGCTGACGGTCACTTCCTATTTCTCCCAGGTTCAGCGTCAAACTATACCAATTGTTAAGTGCTCCGAGAGGCTACCCCGGGGGAAAGACACTGTATAAATGCTGTTGTTGTTGTTGCTGTATCTATGTCCCTGCTGCTTATTGCTTTTGGGGAGAGGGAGAGTTTATTACAGTGGGGAAGAGCTATAGGGGAAGGAGTGCTTATAACATGGAAATCTCAACATCTATGATAAAAAGGTCAGGGTCCCAACTAGGAGGTCGATCAATACTTAGTAAAGTAAAAACTAAATTCAGATTAAATACAGGAGGGCAGTGTATTCTTTTCCCAGGATACTCAGAAAAGCAAAATTATTGTCTCTGGCTATTCCCTTTAAAGCAGTTTTCTCTAGTATACAAATTGAAATATATTGATTGCCTTTTTCTAAAACCTTTTTTTCTATTATGATAAGGATAAGCATTGTAATAACAGGCTGATTTTCAAACAAAGCTGCATGCCTTCTGTACAGAAAATGTCTGCTTCTAATAAGTAGATAACGAAACAATTTAAAATTGTTTTATATGATGTATTTTATTTTNAAAAACATATTCGACAAGATAAATATTAGTTCTGCCCAACTGGTAAATCGGATAAACCGGCCATTAATAATAATAATAATCCTCACATTTGATACAGCGTGTGGAGTAAGGAAACTTGCCCAACGTTTTGCCCTCCCTACCCGGGAATTGAAGCCGGGTCCTTTCGCTTACAAGGCGAGTGTGCTAACCACTACGTTACAGGACTCCGTTAGCCACATAGCTGTTGTGGGACCTTGCTATACACAAAATAACTGGATTCTTTGCTATAAAATGTCACTGTACTTGGCGGTGACTATTGTGAAGTACTTATGGCATTTTTGATGTGATAAGGTAGTGTAAAAATGAGTGTATTTTTCTTTCCAAACTTCCTATCTTCTCTATCATCCTATTTATTGTTGCTTCCCTACAGATCACTTGGCAGTTTTACTCTGCATAATTGGGATTTCTGTGTCGATCCCTCCACCTTGCTCCCTCCTTGCCCATCTTCAGGTCACACCTGAAGCTATTTTCTCTTTGATTATGTCTAAGTCAATTCCCTTCTCTCCCCAGCATGATGTCATGCTCCGCCTCTGTTATGTACCACGAGATGCTACTCATGTGAGGGGGCTTTATAAAGTCTGTCTAAGCTCTGCTCTTGCTGCTTCAGCTGAGACAGTCCTCATACATCACAGCTGCTCCTGTCTCACCTGATGCAAGCATCCCAGCACGACAAGCATTGTTCCTACCTCCATCTCTATTAGTGCTCACAGTGAGTGCACAGCCAGCACTACCAGTTGAGAAGACTCTCAATAGGGAGGATTTGGCACTCTCACCAAGTTCAAACACCATTTAAAAACACTCAAGTTCATAGTTCAGATTCATTTTATCAAGTACAGTAATTGGTGTGTGAAGCCAAACAGTAGGTTTGCATGCCCAGCAAAATATTAATAGAAATGGAAGAGAAATTGTGTGTTCAGAAGTGGCTTACTGCAGGAACTAAGTAATCTCATCAACCGTGCTGGAGGAGCATGATAAGGGATGAAATCAAAGGCATCCATTAGAAAAGTTTGTTTCTGACTGTTAAGCAGCAATAGAATTTGCTGTTATTAGCATCATTCGCCTACAAAACACATGGTCAGTGCACTTTACAGTGTATCTTGTGAAGCGTTTTGAGATGTCCCCCTGATGTGAAAGGTGCTATACCAAATTTAAGGATTATTCTGGAGGTGGAAGAAAGTGTTTTGTTTGGAGTGACATGGAGGTGGGGTTTGAAACTGAGCTCAGGGTCGAGCAGATACCAGGGTCATATACTACATGGCTCAGCCAGAATGAGCAGCCAGCATTGTTGATGAAATTGGCTTAGAGGTGTTGGTGAGAACCAACAAGATGGCTTCAGTATTAACATTCAACTGCTGAGTGTTGTGGCTCCTTGGCGTCAGACAGGCAGAACAGTAGCAGTCATGAAATCCAAGGGAGAGGTGAAGCCAACTTCATGCTTGTGGTGGATGATGTTACAATGGATATAGACGAGGATAGTGCCCTGGGTAAACAGAGGTGATTGTATTAAGTACAGGCCAATCGCCAGATACACTGAAATATCAGAGGAGCCAGAAGTGCTGAGTTTTCCGTTAAAATGGAATCTGGATTCTCTGCATTTCAAATTGCGTGCCTTGCGTTAGCTTTCCTGACTAGGCAAACGCACAGATTTTACTCCAAGAATTCTCCTAAACTAACTTTTTAGTTTAGTTAAATTATTTTGCCTTAAAACTTTACAGCCATCAAGAAGCTAACATGTAGGAGTTATTACCAGGAGGAGCACAGAATTCATAGATAATGAATCCTGCTGATAACTGCAGAAGCTGCACTCTAACCGGCTAGAAGTGATGGTGTCAGAGAGGGTTGATGGGTGCAATGCGGATATGGGTATCGGCAGGATTCAACATTTAAACATTCCATATTTATTAATTCTATGTGAATCTGGATCGGGATGTGCAGGATTTTAAATGCATATATGCCACACCAACAAACTCTTCATGAAAATATTACCGGTGAACAAATATGCCAACAGTATGATATCTTCTTGCACACTTAAACAATACAATTTACACTTGTAGTGTGGCTTTCATGCCAGGATGACATGATGTTTTCAAGCTCTGTCGTCTTTTTTTGTTCTGACTGGAAAGAGTTGTAAATTCTGTGCAGGTCTCCCCATTTCGCCCATAAGTTATAAAGTCAATTCATTTTACAGTGTATTCTGTGAAACGCTTTGAGACATCTCGAAGATGTGATAAGGCGCTATATCACATGCAAGAATTATTATTATTATGTATCATGTTAGTGTTCGGTGTTTCCTGATTTCTTAAGAAATCTGCCAAGCTGCTTTTTAATTGGGATTGACAGGCTGCACTCAATGCTGTAAATCTTGGAACGCTGGACTTGTTAGTGACTAATAACAATCTTGACATTCTCATTTGTCTTCATCTGTACAACTCGGAACACATTGGATCCTTCCTTTCAGTTTCTAGTCTCACCGAATGACTCATTATATGCGTGCAGTGTCAGGGTAATTCTATTCAGTGCTGGCATAAATGATCAACCGCAGGACAACGTTGTTTCAGGGTCCAGTCTCTCTTAAACCATGTTATAATCGAAACGTGAAAAAAGGGCCAACTTCCCAATCGCCGCCTCTGTGTGTGGAATTATGTACACGGCCAGCAAGTGGTGCTGACGTCAATTCCTTCATTTCGTCCCATTCTCCTCACTTTTCCCATTCTCTTCATATTTTTTCAGTTCAGATATTTATCTAATTTCCTTCTAAAAGCTAAGATTCTGCCTCAACAACTCTTCTGGGTAGGGGTATTCGATGTCTTAACAACCCTCCTCCCTCTGTGTATAATAAAAACATCTTAATATCTCTCTTTGATCTCTTGGTAATTCTCTTAAGCCTGTGCTAAGGGTGGAGTGGGGTGGTGCGCTGTATGGAGAATGTATGACCAGATTGTTGTGATAGTGAACATTATGCGAGTCAGTGTCTTCAAGAAATGAGGGGAGAAAAAGAGATCATTTGTGTGGTGGAGGAAGGAATTAGCGCAACTCTTGTGGGGTATATTTGTGCAGTGATGTGTTTGAAGTTGATTTAACATTGTCCAGAAGGCATACAGTTATCATCCCCTCCCTCTGTATCATGGCAGGAAAATGACCTGCTTCTGATGTCATGTAATTGCTCTTGAAATAAACTTTATGAATCTGAAATCCCTTTTCCTCTCCCCGCCCACTCACATATACAAAATTTTTTATCCCTAAACTGAGTACTTGAGGTTTTAGGATCTGCTGGTTGCAACATTACCTCATATTTATTTATACTTTAATACAGGTGAAAGACATTTAAATTACACATTTATGCTTCCATTTATTGCTGGCTTGAAGTGAGCCTGATGTCTCAAGCCACTTATTCAATGCTCATTTGGGCTTCTCTTCCAACTTCTCGTTCTCAGCCTTCACACTCTCTGAAAAAGCACTCCCATTTAGTCCCACTTATCTGCCTTTTCTTCATTCCCTTTTATATTCTTAGATTTTTTGGTATTTATTTGTTATGCCATGACTAAAGAAAAGTTTTCTTAGTGTCCTGGCCTACAATCCTCCAGATACATTGATCATTTACTTCAAATCTATGGGACCTTGCTATCTGCCATGCTTGCCGACAAAATACACACACGACAGTTAACAGCAATTACCTGTAAAGTGCTTTGAGGTATTTCGACATTATAGGTACTGTATCACTCCCAGGGATGGTTGATTGGTTGTGGAGTCCTGTAGCTCAGTGGTTAGAGCACTCGCTTTGCAAGTGAGAGACCTGAGTTCAATTCCAGGCAGAGGGCGAAACCTTGGGCAAGTTTCCTTACTCCACACAGAGCCTAATAATAATCCCTTCAAAACCAAAACAATAATAAATTGGTCATTTTCAATCTACGAATGTTTGTGGGACATTGCTGTGCGCAATTGGCTGCCGCGTTCGCCCACAAATATACAATCAATTCACTTTACAGTGTGTTCTGTGAAGCGCTTTGGGACATCCTCCTGACGTGAAAAGCGCTATATCAAATGGAAGGATTATTATTATTATTACTCTTACAGTAATCAGATTTAGAACACTACTTTCAAATACATCAAGTATCTCTTCACCCAGGGGGTAGTTAATGACTGGAAAAGGCTACCAGGAAGGGTAGTTGAGGACAGGACCCTGGACTCGTTTAGTGTAGAGTGGGTGTTTTGGAAGGATGAGGTCAAAAGGGCGAAAGAGTCTTCTTCATCCAAGCCTGACCAATTGCTCTGTGGATGGATGCAATACTTGGTCATTAGAAACCTTATGATCCTTTGTAAAATGTATTCACTGGTTTTATTTACTTTTTTTAAAAAAATGGCTTCGAAATGTAGCACAGACTTATTGGTAAAAATGACTGAGTATTCACAGTCGCAGGTTTGTGGCTTATATCTTGCCTTGCTAATATTGCGGTGGCAATTGCAAAGCTGCGGGGTTATCTAATTAAACTTCTAACACACACTCTGGGGTTCTCCAAGTCTTTGTTCTTGCCAACCTGCACCCAAAACCTTCCCATACTTAGGTAAGCAACGTGCTCCCCTCTGGGGAAAGAGTGTGATTTCCATTCCAGATACACAGAAATTTCCATATGTAGGTGTCTCATATATTTGGAATCCTGTCTGGCTTGAATAAACTGTAAAGGGTTCTGCAAGTGTCAGACATGCACCCATCTGATCCAAAACAACAAAATTACATTTGTATAGCGCTTTTCACATCGGGAGGATGTCCCAAGGCGCTGGACAGTCAGTGTTTCGGACCCGAGCTGGGAGTCAGGATCGGGGAGGGTGGAGGGCANGGGGGGAAGCAAGGAGATCAAAAGCACAGTTGAAGAGAAGGGTCTTGAGATGAGTCTTGAAGGAGGCAAGAGAGGGGGCGAGGCGGAGGAAACAATTGCTAATATTACCATAATTTTGCAGAGTCTTACTTTGAAGACTTTTAACATTTTAGACCTCACACAAATGTGGGAAATTCTTAAATGCAGTCTTAATTTGGAAGCCTTTTTTTAAAAAAAACTGCGGAAAACTGGTTTCCTATTTTGGACAGAGCTGTGTAAAAATTCTTAAATTCAGAAGCTAGAACTACCCAGAATTGTTAGCCCTTGAGTCTTCTCTCTCTGCCTCTCCCTCCTTTTTTTTGTCTCTCTCCCTCTATCCCCATCTGTTTGTCTCTCTCTCTCTCCCTTCGTCACTCTGTTTGTCTCTACCTCTCTCTGTGTCTCCATTTGTGTGTGTGTATGTATGTATGTCTCACTCTCCTCTCTCTGGCTGTCTCTCCCTCTCTCTGTCTGTCTCTGACCCTTTCTCTCACACACCCTTTGTGAACATTAAACAGAGATAATCAGCTTTGATGTCATGCATTTAGAATTAGAAAGTGTAGTCACTACTCCTAGCAGTGAGTATAATATCTCACTTGGGTTGTCACCTCCAGTCTGATGGAGTATATTGATAGTAGAAATGCACTTTATTTATCACTTCCACACTTGCCCCTCTACTCACAGACAATCAAAACCCTCTCCCTGTCCACCTTGTGAGAAAATAAAATCAACCATAATCCGTTTGCAACCAGATATCAGACTGTTTTATTATTATTCGTTCGTTATTCCCCAATATCCCGATGGGTTAGACCAAAGGTTTGTACAATCAACAGATCTTATAACAGAATAATACCACCATAGATATCTTGAGTTCAACACTATGTCTTTACAGCACACAAGCTTGATTCTTCATGCTTTCAGTCTTCTTGCTTACAGCTTTCAATCTTCCATCTGATATCCTCAGTCTTAGTGTTTCTGGCTCTCAGTCTTCCATCTCCGTACCCTTGTCTCTGCAGCCCGGGACGGCCCCATCTCCCGTACCCTTGTCTCCGCGACCCGGGACGGCCCCATCTCTCGTACCCTTGTCTCTGCAGCCCGGAATGGCCCCGTACACAAAGTTATCACAACTCTTTTACCGATGTTTGTCCAATCATGGTGCGGACATTAGATCACCTGGTCGAAATCATGCTGGGTTCACGTGAACACGTCATGGGGTGTACGTGCCTCAGCACACATACACATTGTCCTTAAGACCCCTGTTATCTGGTGCTTGTTATTTTGTAAGGTGGGATCATCAGTACATTCCTTTTAAGTGACTGGTTATTTCTTATCGGTATCCTGGGATGGTACCGAGGTCCTCTGGTTTAAGCAACTTGCTCGTTAGCTGCTATTCTTGAGGGTTGCCTTCTGTCGGTTGGCCCTGTCAGAATCTAGCGACTTATTGCTGAGTCAAGATCCTTTGTCGATTGGTACCTTGGACCGTTACCTCTGTGGGCTTGTTGTCATTTACTGATAAGAGGTGACCCCCTGCCCTTTTTCAAAGCTGTCCGTTATTCTTTCAAAAACAGAGAAAACCAGATGTGTCCTATCCCATGACTGTCAGTCCATTTGCCTCCCACACTTAACTTAAAAGTTAACCCATTCACAACATCTATTGATTCTAGCAGTATACAAAAAGTGTATATTCTAACAACCTGCGCCAATCCCACCCCTTTAAAAATGGTAATCATCAGCCCTATCCTTAAATAAACCCTCCCTGGATCCATCTCTGCTCTCAAATTACCTCCCCATCGCCAACCTCATTTTCCTTTCCAGGGTCCTCGAAACGAGTTGTTGCTTTCCAGCTTCACTCCTTCCTCTCCCGCCACTCCCTTCACGAACCCCTCTAATCAGGTTTCCGTGCCGCCCACACCTCACATCGCAGGCCGCCGAGACCCTCATGTGTGCATTCATAACATCCAGGCTCGACTATGCAAGCTCCTTGCTTGTCTGCCTCACCAACTCCTCCCTCCATAGGTTGCAGATCATCCAGTACTCTGCAGTCTGTGTCCTCTCCTGCACCGGCTCCGTAACCCTCGACAATCATGGCTTGATTCTCACCCAGCCTCGACATTCCACTTAAGCCTCTCCCATGCTGTGTCCCTTCAGCACATCCATAAATGCCTTGTCTTTAGCCAAATAGAACCAAAGTAACTTAAAAACACTTGTGCTATAAGTTCACACCCATCTATGAAAGGTTACTTTTAATAGCCACGAAGTTTGCTGATCAGCTTACAGAACCTTGGCTCAAACATGCGTTCACTGTTGCCATAGAGCCAGACCTGTGATATGTATATGGAATGTGCCTACGCTGGTTGCACTGGGATGTTCAGCTGGATGCTGAAGCTACTCCAGTGTTGTTTGCCAGGCTTTTGTTTGTCCAATATTTGGACGGCTATTTATTTGCTCAGTGCCGAATCTCGTCATCCTCATTCCCTTGTCAGTTTCTGAAGGTTGAAGTCCAGGATAAACTCCTGCCTTCTGTCCTCCATTCACCTTGCTTTTCATACTCCAGATGCAGTATTCCAAAATATGTTGCCATATCGCAAATAAAAACTGACCCAGAACACCGATGGGCTCTGTAAATAAATGCAGTCTGAATCCTGGATTTGCTTTACCATCTCTATTAGCAATTAGACACCACCATTGTTGGACACTCAAGACCGTAAATCTCCAGAGTACTGGCTTTGTTGTTCCTTTTATCACCAGTAGCTTTTATAGCATGAAATCTCAATGTTTTCAGTAAATCAGGAGGCCATTCAGCCATGGTGTTTTTGCAGCAGCCACTGTATTCGCAGCTGAGTTGCACAACTGTGTTCTTGTTTGAGAATTGTGCATTAAGAAGTCTTTCTTTAAATATAAATGTTTGCAGTCCTCCAGAACAGACTGTTAAATTGGATGTGGGTGAATATTGGATACCCCCGTGAATTAACAGTACAGTGATCTAACCCGTGCTGCTCATTAACACTAGCAAACCTTTTAACCACACTTATAATGAAAAATGAAAATCCCATTATGAAAACGGGTTTGCTGGAGTTCATTAAGCAGCGGATTGGACCCCACAGAGGTACAAGATTAAACTCCAAAGCATCAGATAAGCTCTGCAGAGGATTCAGAGAAGCAAATCTGAAGAACACTATACAATAATAATAGTAATACACAACAATAATAATACACAAGTAGATTTATGTCAAACATTCCAGGAGAAGTGCAAAGTTGCTGCAAGTACAGTACTTCAATTTAAAATGTACAATGTAAAATACTGTACAATGTTGATTCAGTAGTGTGTTGAAGATATTAAAATTCACCTTTCCCCAGAGCAAGCTTCTTCTTTCCTTTTGTATGTTCCAGCAGTAACTGCATAAATGTATTTGTTACCAAACATGTTTGCATTGCGACAAGACTTTTGTGAATTTCATCCTGAAGTACTGTACTTCCAGCATATGTGAAACCACAGTGAATAATTTTGGAACAAAAACCTTTTGTCTGCCAAGAGCTGCACACGGATCAAATCAACAGACAACACTTTTGCATTCACTGCTCAGCCTGTGTGCTGCACTGCACCAGTCCGTGGCTATGGTTGCCATTTGTTTGGGATTCAGTCAGTGTTAGCATTTCCATGGCAACAGAAGCGGCCAGGTTTATGAGTGGATTAGCCCAGATGTACGTCAGTCATTTCAAAGCATTGATTTCGGTAAAGGTGACTGAGTTTGGTGGAGATTACAGCCTTTACGCTGACTGCTCATGCAAGGCATTCTGCAGGATAATGGGCAGCTTTGAGGATTCAGGATTCTGCTTCAGATTTGGATACTTATGATGGGGAGGCAGAGTAAACTATTGAATTATTTCATGCTTCATGTTATAATAAACCTTTATAAAACACTGGTTAGGCCTCAGCTAGAGTACTGTCTTCAGTTCTGGACATTACACTTTAGAAAGGATGTCAAGGCATTGGAGAGGGTGCAAAGGAGATTTACCAGGATAGTACCAGGAATGAGGGACTTCAGTTATCAGGAGAGGCGAGAGAAGCTGGGATTATTCTCCTTGGAGCAGAGAAGGTTAAGAGGAGACTTAATCGAAGTTTTCAAAATTATGAGGAGATTCGATGGTGAACAAGGAGAAACTATTTCCACTGGTGGGTGGGTAGGTAACCGAGAGCACAGATTTAAAATAGTTGTAAAAGAAAGAGATGAGGAGAAATTGTTTCACACAGTGAGTTGTTCAGATCTGGAATGCATTGCCTGAAAGAGTGGTGGAAGCCGATTCGCTAACAATTTTTAAGAGAGAAGTAGATAATTATTTGGGGAGGACAAGTTTGCAGGGCTATGGGGAGAGCGCGGGGGAGTGGGATTGATTTGGACAACTCTTTTCAAAGATCCGGCACAGACACAATGAGCCGAATGGCCTCCTTCTGTGCTGTATAATTCTATGATTATAATGTGGGGGGACGGAGTGGAGGTATGAACATCCTTCAGATATACTGCTGTACTGTAATACACTGTGACCGTCTGAATCCAAACTTGAGGTTCCACGTTATAGTGTGAATCGCTTGCTGCAGGGATGTTTAAACTAGATCTGCTGCTTGAGTCACTATGAAGTGAAATGAGTGCCTGGTGAAGGAGGGGTTGGGGCGGGGAGGGTATCTGTGGAGAGGGTCTCACCCCCATTTCAACTGCATTTAATGGAAGAGGGAAAATACATTTATTCCTGTTAAAGTAATCTGAAATTTCTTTGGCAGTTATCACTGGATTAACAGAAAAAGGCTAGATAACATTTCAGTGGAATGTGCAAGTGGATGGAGGTACAGAGACCTCTAGTGTACTTGGGGATTATAGTCTGTAGCCTGGATTAACAGGAACTCTGGCATTACAAGTGCCTCATTCTTGTGTCTGTCTTTCATATTATAGGATTTTCCAAGTTGTTTCAGTTCAGATGTTCAGTTCATGCTGTCTCCTCTGTTCCAGGAGGTAGACAGCTCTTGAATATTTGGAATTCATTCAAAGGAGGGAATTGCAGGTTTAAAATTGTGTTTTTTGTGCCAAAAAGATCAATAATTTAGTTTAATATTGTGAATGATTTCTCGAAAGTGGCTTTTTTTCACCTAGGTTGTACAGGTGCTGACATAAGTCTCAGTGTCATACTGATTACCTTTTTAAGGTGACCTATCAATTGATTTCAATGTTGTTGTGCAATAAATGTTATAATAATCCTTGCATTTGATGTAACGCCTTATCAAGTCATTTATGGCTCAAAGCGCTTCACAGGATGTATTTGGTGGGGAAACATTGTGGTCACTTCGTGCACAGCAGTGTCCCACAAAGAGCCATGGAGTGAGTGACCAATTTTATTTGGGGGATTGTTGGCCAGGACACTGGAAGAATCTCTTCTCTTTTTGAGTACTGGAATTGGATCTTTAACGACAGCCTGGACAGGCAGACGATATCTCATTTTAATGTCTCATCCAAAGGATGCTTGTGCAGTGAGATTAAATGTAATTGTACATTTGTAGTCCGTTTCTATTATAATTGCAGCAGCACATGACCAAATGGTTTGAAGTCTATATATTTTGTTTATTTTATGAATGGTACTCCAGCAGTACCCCAACCCACCCTCTGGGATCCCCAATTTTGGCTCTTGCCAACCTAGTACTTTCTGGGATTAGGTAAACAGGGTATGTCCCTCCGAGCATTTCAGTCCAATAAATATCTCAGGATTTTTCATGTTTAGGTGGGATGCATGGAACTCTGTTTGCTTAAGCAGGGGGATGGGTTTCCACGTGTGTCAGACACCTGGCTGATAAAAAAAAGTGAGAACTTGAAGTGCAGTGTGCAGAGAGAGAAAAAAATTACTAAATTTCCTTTCTTTTTTTACACAGCTGCAGTTTTGAAATACGAGAACAATGTCATGAATATCCGACAGTTTAACTGTTCCCCACATCCTTACTGGCTGCCCAACTTTATGGATGTGTTCACTTGGTCGTTGCCATTTGTTGGAGAGAAAGGTATGTAAACATTCATCTATAGAGACCAAGCTAGCCGTTAATAAACAACAAAACAACAAAGAAAATGTTGTCATTTGAATGTACAGAGATAAAAGGTTTTGTAGCCAATCTTTTTTTCCCTCTAAACTTGAGTTGTTCAATACGTTGGTCACTGGCCATATGTGACCAATTGCACATAAAAGTGTGGCCAATTCAGGTTAATTTAGTATAATCCTTATGATTGGCTCCTGTCAGCGCCTCAGTACTTCAGGCTCTGGCAGCATCAACCTCCATGGTTGCACACTACAACTCACCAAGCCAGTCAGGAACCTCGGTGTTTTTTTCGACCCTCAACTGTCTTCTTCCCCACATCCAAGCCCTGACTCGCTCTGCCTTCACCATCGCCAGACTATGGCACTACCTCACCCCTCACGCTGCTGAAACTCTGGTCCACGCCTTTATCACCTCAAGGCTGGACTATGGGAACTCTCTCCTCGCCGGCCTTCCCGGCACCTCCCTCCACAAGCTGCAGGTCATTCAGAACTCTGCAGCTCATGTACTGTCCCGCACCAGACACCGCGACCACATCACTCCCACCCTCGCTCCCTCCACTGGCTCCTCATCCTCACCTACAAGGCCATTCACGGCCTTGCTCCCTCCTACCTCTCTGACCTACTATCCCCCTACCTACCTGCCCGTACCCTCCATTCCTCTGGCTCCGGTCTGCTCCACATCCGCCGCCCTACCATCGGTGGCAGGGCCTTCAGCCTCTCAGCCCCTAGGCTCTGGAACTCCATCCCCCAGTGCCTTCGCCTTGCTTCCTCCCTTTCCTCCTTCAAGGCCGGTCTCAAGACCTTTCTCTTTGACCATGCCTTCAGCTCCCCTCTCGACTCTCTACACCCTCCTCACTCCTTCTCTTCCCTCCCCTCACCCTGACCATTTCCCCCCTGCTCGGGTCCTGACCCAACTGTCCAGCACCTTGGGACGTCCTCCCTACGTGAAAGGCGCTCTATAAATGAAATCTTGTTGTTGTTGTTGTTGCCTTCCCTCACCTCAGTAATATCGCCCGACTCCGCCACTACCTCACCCCTCAGGCCGCTGAAACTCTTGTTTATGCCTTCATCATCTCCAGGCTCGACTATGCAAACCCCTGCTTGTCGGCCTTCCCAACTCCTCCTCCACAGGCTGCAGATAATCCAGAACTCTGCAGCCCATGTCCTCTCCCGCACCAAACTCCATGACCCCATCTCCCCCACTCTCACCTGACTCCATTGGCTCCCTATCCTTCAGAGGATCCAGTTCAAGATCCTGGTCCTCACCTACAAAGCCCTCCATGGCCTCGCCCCACCCTACTTCTGTGACCTCCTAACGCCCTACCAACCGCTCCCTCCGCTCAGCTGGCTCCGGCCTGCTCCACGTCCCCCGACCCACCCGCCCCACCATTGGCAAGAGAGCCTTCAGCCACTTTGGCCCCAACCTCTGGAATTCCATCCCCCAATCACTCCGCCTCACCCCCTCTTTAGCCTCCTTCAAGTACCGCCTGAAGACACTCCTCTTCGGCCGTACCATCGGTCACCCCCCTTCCCCTCCCCTCCCTTCTCCCTCCCTGACCCCAGGTCAGGTCTGAAATGCTGTAAACTGTCCAGCGCCTTGGGGTGTCCTCCCAACATGAAAGGCGCTATAAATGTAATCTTGTTGTTGTTGTATAAACAACAAAAAAGGTTTGGAACTTGCACAAGTTTGATGGATCTTACCAAGAACATTGAATCTCAGCTGAAGACTGAACTCAGCAACTGTTTGGCATTGGATGAATCTTGTGACACTTGCAACACTGTTCAATTGGTGTTGTGGGTGCAATACATCCCGACCAACCTTGTAATTAGGGAAGAACTGCTGGCCTTGATGGGCTGAGGGATCGAACACAAGGTTGTGACACATTTACTGCTTTCTGGGAAGTTGTGGAGAAATTTGGTCTGACTCGATAAACTTGCATCTGTCACTCTTGATGGTGCATCGGCAATGACTGGACAAAATCTTGGCTCGGTCACTGAGCTGAAGTGATATTTGGCAGAAATCAATAGCAAGCTGCAGTTGCTGTTCTCTTTCAATTTACATTATTCATCAGGAGAATTTGTGCGCTCAAATGTCCTCTGACTCGCTGAAAGATGTGATGGACGTGCTGATTAAAACAGTCAACCATATTCGTTCAAAAGCTCTGAATCACAGGCAACTTGTGGAACTGCTGAAGGAGGTTGAGTTGAAATATGCAGTGATGGCGTATTTCCCAAATATTCACTGGCTAGGTCGCAAGAAGCTTATGGAGAGATTTGTGAAGCTGCTTCCAGAGATCCGAGATTTCCTGGAACAGAAATGAAAGCTGGCAGAATTTTCAGAACTCGACAATGACAGCGAAGGCTGTGTGATCTCCTGTCTTTTACCGACATCACTTCACATCTGCACAATTTGTTCTCGAAACTGCTGGGGACAAATTGTTGGTTTGTCACCTCGCACATTATGTGAATGAATTTCAGTCAAAATTTCAAATGGCAGCTCAAGATTCACCCACTTTCCCAATTTGCAAAGATTCTCTGGAAATGACAATTTTGAATGTAAGTGTTATTGAATTGACTGCTAAATTTGCTCCAAAAATTCATCGCCAGAGAATCTTTACAAATTGGGAAATTGAGTGAATCTTCAGCTGTCATTTGCTCAATAAATAACTGCAATTTTGACTGAAGTCTTTGAATACCTTGCAGCAGATGAAGTACTTTTTATCAAAAGACCACAAGATCTTGTCCTTCCAGGACACCGGCCCCATTTCTTCCTATTATAACATCAAGCTTTAGACTTCCAGAATTTGCTGTCCTGTCCTTTGGATAAGATGTTAAACCAAGTTCCCGTCTGCCTGTTTAGGCGGACGTTAAAGATCTCCAGCAGCACTACTCGAAAAGAGAAGGGAGGTTCTCTGTCCTGATGTCCTGGCTGATAATCACCCCCAAAAAATTGGTTATTTACGCCATGGCTGTTTGTGGGACATTGCTGTGTGCAATTGGCTGCCGTGTTGAACCCACAAAATACACAGTAAGATACAAAATCTGTACAAGCTCTGCTTGTATCTATTAGTAACCTCTTAGCTGTAGTGCTGATTTACTGATCTGACTCCTTTTTTCTGTTTAGTGATTTTATTTACATTATTCCTACTCTTTCCCCCCACCCATGTTTTGTATGTCTGATAGATGGATTTATATCAAATTATAATGAAAGTCCAGGATGAGAAAAAAGCCTTTTGGCCCAATGATGTTCATTGCATAAACTCTCCATGAACTGAGTAACTCTTGTTTAGTCTCTGTTCTCTGTGCTCAGGAGATTCCAAACATTTGTAACCATTTGATGAGCGGTTTTCCTAACCTCTGTTCGTGAGTTTACTTCACGTTGATTTGCATAGATGTTCTCTGACCTCAGTGTCCTCCCTGTCTTTGAAGTATTGGTCTGAGTTTGCCTTAATCTATATCATTTAATGTCTAATATACATATAATGTTTTCAATCTCTTATCGTTCTTCATAGCCCATTCCCTTCACATGTGGCACCAGTAGTGTTCATATTATCTGTACATGTTCTCATATATCTTTCTCTTCCATGTATCTATCTTTATGGAACTTTGACTAAAACTGAACACAATGTAGTCCAGTCAGTGTATTGCAAACATCATTGATCATACCTTCTTCATTGGTAAACTTGTATTCAAAAGCTGGAGATTTTTACAAGATTTTTTTAAAAACCTGCTTGCTATTTCCCTCTCCACCCTGCCCCCCACCCTCCCATGTCTGGAAATTGAAAGTGATATGTTCAATATTCAGAGCCCCTTTCGTGCACCATATTTTTCTCCAAATATATCTATGCATTGTATAATGCTATACATTTGCAACAATGATTTTCTCTGCCGTGTGCCCAGTGCTATGCAATCTGAATTTGCTGTACCTTACTAAGTATCTTTGAGCAGCAAGAAAGCAATCGTTGCCTGTCTTGTGGGGTGTGAACATGAGCTTGCAGCAAACTTGTGTTCTGTTCTGTTACTCTCATTTGCTCCAATGATTCTGAGCTGAGATCAACGCCAATAGCAAAGTGGTACTCCGCATGAAACATTACATCTCCAGCATTGTGCTAGAAGGCTTATTACGTACTAAATGTTTTCTTTTTGTAAAAAAAAGCCTGCAAGAAGTCCCCACTTTCTTTACATTTGGATGCCAGCTGCGATGTACCCAGCAGTTTCTCTCTGTGAAGTGTAAAATAACACTCTTTTAGTGCAACGAAGGGGTTTTTCATACTGCTTATCCTCTGCAGGTATAGAGGAAAGCCAGATACTGTTAAGTATATGACCTGCTTGCTATCAAATTATACTGATGTGTCCAAATCATTGCATAAGAGATTTTTTTGCCGGGGTGTTGCTACTGTATGTTTGTATTCCATAGCAACATTCCGAAGCTCTTTTGCCAAAGTAGTTACAAAATCCAGGTCACTCTGGTTCATTTAGATAAGGTTTTGTTCCCTTGGTATGTAGATGCTACGTAGACAACGAGGCCAAGGTTTGATGCTCAGCATTGTATGTGGGCAGCGTGCAGAGTTAGATAGCTAATAATAATAATAATAATCCTTGCATTTAATGTAGCATCTTATCACATCGTTGAGACGTCTCAAAGTGCTTCACAGAATATACTGTAAAGTCGGTTGATTGTGTATTTTGTGGGTGAAACACGGCAGCCAATTACGCACAGCAATGTCCCATAAACAGTCGTGGATTGAGTGGCATTTTTTTAATATATTGGATAACTACCCTGGAAAGCAAACCACCGATCCACTAACAACTGGGTTCCTACTTACTGCTAGCTAAAATAGAGGCGTGTGGAGTGAGAAAATTTGCCAAAGATTTCGTCCTGCCAGGGAACCAAACCCAGGTCCTCTCACTTGCGAGGCGAGCATGCTAACCAATACACTACATGATTTTAGGAGCATTTCAAAAGGAAGGGGGGAGAGGGCGGGAAGTGGGGAGGGGTGAAGATGGGTGGCAGGGCTGAGGAAGGATGGGTTGCAGTTCAAGTGGTGATTTGGCACTTAATTCTAGGATCAGATTTTGTTTGTCTAAGAGAGTGAGACTAAGGTATGCCACCTACACATGGAAATGTCCCTGCATCTGGAACAGTGGTGGCTGGTGACCTTTTTGATACAATCTGAATGACC
The DNA here is from genome assembly GCF_018977255.1 of Callorhinchus milii. Lineage (NCBI taxonomy): Eukaryota > Metazoa > Chordata > Chondrichthyes > Chimaeriformes > Callorhinchidae > Callorhinchus > Callorhinchus milii. Next base: position 72,527,753 of record NW_024704742.1, on the reverse strand, counting down.
TAATCAAACTAACTCCACACTTGTGGAGTCCTGTAGCTCAGTGGTTACAGCACTTGCCTTGCAAGCGAGAGACCTGGGTTTGATTCCCGGCAGGGTGAAATATTGGCAAGTTCCTTACTCCACACGCCTCTGTAGTAAGTAGGTACCCGGTTTTTAGTCAATTGGCTAATCACTTTTCCAGGGGTAATAATTCTGTTAAAAACATTTTTTTTTTAAATTGGTCATTCAAACCATGACTGTTTGTGGGACACTGCTGTTCCCCAATTGGCTGCCGCGTTTCACCCATAAAATATACAGTCAATTCATTTTGCAGTATATTCTGTGAAGCCCATTGAGATGTCTCAAAGACATGATAAGGTGCTATATCAAATGCAAGGATTATTTATTAGTATTATTTCCACCAACCCTAATATAGGGTGACCAAAAAGTCACATGATATCTACCCTTATTCTAAAATATATATGTATACATCATCATTTCTTTAAGACTTATTAGACATTATAATGTTATCACAATTTTTGGGTCACTCTGAATAAGTTGGTCAGGGTTGCAAAGAAGTATACCATGAATTTCATCAATCTCATTTGAACGTTTGGGGCCAGTGAGTAAGTGGGTGTACCTTTGAAGACCTGTGGATGGATTTATAGGAACAGAGCATTTTGGTGCTGCATTTTTTAAAATGATTTCTAACTCTATTGTATAGCCATTGTACACTGTTAACCAGCAATCTGTCATCAAGTATGTTCTGTGTGATGTCAACGAAACAAAGTACACAATATGACACAAGTTGGTTGGTAATAGATTGGCAAATTATATGTAAAGCACAGAGCATTCAAGCCTTGTATGTACAGAAATCGGTGCACATTAGGAATATGTTTGTGATCATCTTTTTCTGTTCATGCCTCAAATTCTGCAATTGGGCAAATCAATCATCCTGTCTGTCAGAGTTGCTTAATGCTGCTCAGAGTGTGCTGATATTGTGTTTGTCCTGTCTTTCTAGTAACTGAGATGTTGGTGAATGTGTTAAGTATCTGCTCCGATGACGAACTGATGACTGATGGGGAGGACGGCTTTGATGGTAAGAAAGCAAGTCTGAAATGGCACCAAATGCTTGTGCTTAAAGTCCTCTTGTGCAGAACAGAAGTTAAGCCAAAGATCCTTTACTCTCACACTTGAAGGCCAGGACTAATAATTGTATTGTGTCCTCAAGATTTTTCTACCTTATTCTCTCTAACGGCACTAATACCTATTTCATCTTTTGTCATTTTTTTTAATGCTCATTTAATTGTTTTCTGCTTTCTTTGTTTGGCTATATCAGCAATCTGCTTTCTTTTGTACAAATTGTCCTAATTTCCTTACCACAGTGGGGGATAAACATTGGTCAACGCTTTGAATTCTCCTCTATGAGGAAATGTCTCATACAGTGCAGCCCTGTTATAAACACGTTGAGTTTGGGGCCATAAAATCCCAACCCACACTATAACAGGGTGAGATTACAGGTTAATCATGATGACACCCATGTCATTGTGAATCTGTGTTGAAAGCTTGTTAGTTTCTGCACTAAAAATGACCATGAACTCATCAGGTCATGATATGACAATACCACCAAATTATAATTGTATAGCGCCCTTAAGTTGGAAAGACATCCCAGGGCACTGGACAATCAGGGGTTTTGGACCCGAGCTGGGAGTTGGTGTCAGAAAGGGAGGAGGGCAGGGGAGGTGGGAGGGTGGCCGAAGGCACGATCGAAGGGGAAAGTCTTCAGACGGAACTTGAAGAAGGCAAGAGAGGGGGTGAGGTGGAGGGATTAAGGGATAGAGTTCCAGAGTGTGGGGACAGTGATGTTGCTTGCCCGACCACCAATGGTGGCTCGACTGTCACACTGCTTGTGCCCCAAGCCATGCAATCCACAATCTAACCTGCTTGTGGTAATAGTTTTGAACGCACATCGTGACGAAAATGCAGGCTAACTTCCTATGGTTGGAGTCTGAGGTTAGGTTGTACATTGATCCAATGAGCAGCCAAAATTACTACTGCAAGCAAGTGAGCTTGTACATTGACAGCAAGTGCAAACAAACCTACTAATGCAATGTGCAGTACAGGAAGCCAGACATAGGTCCTTAGGGCACCAGCCTTATAAATAAGTCGTTTTTTTAAATTATATTGCAAAGAATTCTGGATTTTGTGATATGGCCCTAACAACATTCATCTGTGTAATATTTCATGTCTGTTCATTTTTCTTTATCACTGTGGACAACAAATCCATTTGCATTAAAGACTATCTCGATCAGGCATCTGCCAGTGATCTGCACTCTTTGTACAGTAATTACATTACTTACAAAATGACTGTCAAGGACTCAACTAACCTGTTTGAAAGGACACTGGAAAATTAACAATTTATCACACTGCTTCTTTATTTTCATCACCTTTCCATAAAGTTATTTTTTTAAATCTTTTTTTTCCTTGATCTAATCTGTTTTTCTTCTGTTTTCACAGAGTTTGGTTTTAAACGCATTAATTTTCCATTGGTTCTGTCAGATATTTCTATCTATTTTGTTTCCATCCTTCCAACTTCCTACTGATCTTTCTGTCTCTTTATTTTCTGGACTTTCTCATGAGAAGAACAGCTCATTTATGGCCAGAAGAAAGGTACTAATTAAATGACTTGAGAGCAACAAAACCAGGAAAATGGTCAAAAATGGTCTTGGCTCTAGTACCATGGGGTTTGGTGTGCTTGTTACAAATATAAGATATGAATAGGTGTTTCACAAGTGATGTAATCATTGACAACACGTTGATAAAGCTACAAAGAATAACTTTACCAATGTGAAATTCTGTCTTTACACAAGAACATGCAAGTCTTTGAAATTAATATTTCACTACAAGTACACATTTTACAGTAAATCCTGTGAAGCGCTCTGGGACATTTCAATGTCGTGACAGCCGCTATACCAAATGCGAGGATTATTATTATTATTAATATATTGCACTTGTGCTGAATTGAGTTTTCAGTGGTTTAGATCTTTGGCTGTCGCAGTTTGGCTTCATCAACAATAAGTTGAATTTATACCACATATTCATCTTAGGAGATCATCTCACAAAGTGCTTCAAGTTTTATTGGTGTATGGGCAAGATATTGTAGGAATAAGTCTCAGGAGTGGCTGCAATAAAACATGTTTGAGACATAGCAGCTGATCAAGCTACACTTTTAGATGCTCCTGTAATCTGAGGCTTTGGGCCATTTGTCTATGCCCTGTTATCAGTTTCACAAGGCAGCTGGATATAATCAATTTAATTCAGATTTTGACCAGCATAAATTAAGTCAAGCTGCTAAATGTTTAACCCAAAAGTTGCTGGCCTCCCATTTCTGATTTGTCCATTCCAAAGCTTTTACTACCTCTAAAGGTACCCAGCAATTTTAAATTTGCACTGATAACCTAATCCTCATTTTCTAAATGATACAGAGCAGGATTGTAACAGCCTAACTAATACCTAACTGCTGGCTCCAACAATTTGAACACTGGATTCTTTAAAAGTGTAAGGCCTCATATCCCTGAGCTGTTTGCCTCTTGGACTTGCTTCACTAGTTGAGTCAGTTGAGCAAGTCCTAGCCAATTGCAGAGCACAACTTATGGTGACAAACACAAAATGGTGACCTGGAGAGATGTGTGTGATCAGAGTAGTCACAGCCAATTGCTTATGGAGAGTTGGTTTGCTTGTGGAGAGTCGATTTGTTTGTGTGTCTAGAAAGAATCCCAGAATAGAGCTGCTGATCTGTCTTCACGTGGGAATATTACTGAACCATTTTAATGCAGTGATATTTGTTAATGAGCCTGTATGCCTAGGAGCCTTCAGGGAAATCCAAAGCATTTAAAAACAATAAGCTTATGTTAATAATAATAATCCTTGTGTTTCATATTGCGCCTTATCACGTCTTCGAGATGCCTCAAAGTGCTTCACAGAATATACTGAAAAATTAACTAACTGTATATTTTATGGGCAAAACACGGCAGCCAATTGCGCACAGCAATGTCACACAAACAGTCGTGGATTGAATAACCAAATTTTTTTTTAAAAATTTAATTTCTTTTTTTTTCAAAGGGATTATTACCCCTGGAAAAGTAATCCACCAATCGGGTTCCTATTTACTGTTAGGTAAACAGAGGCGTGTGGAACAGAGGTTCCTATTTACTGCTAGGTAAACAGAGGCGTGTCACCCAATGTTTAGCCCTGACCGGGAATCAAACCCAGATTCTATCGCTTATGAAGCAAGTGCTCTAACCATTAAGCTACAGGACTCCATATTAATACACATACTGGAGGTGATCAGATGAGTGGGTGCCAATTCTCTTTGGTATTCTGTCTGTGAGCAGCTTCTAATTGATATCAAATACTTGGAAAGTGTCCCAAAAGGTTTTGGGTTAATAAGGGCTTTCAATGCCTGTGTTGGCACAAATACAAAAGGGATGCCATTGGGGACGCTGAGCTCGTAACAATCAGGTTTTCAAAAGGCACCACAGCGACTAGCACCTTCCCATTCAGTGACTGGTACTGTTTGTACCATACTATTCATTGACTAGTAGTACTGTGTGTACTGTCCCATTCAGAGATCATCAATACAAGGTTAATACATTTCTTAAGACTTCCATCTATACATAAAGGCCAAAACCAGTTCTTTCTGCTCTATGTTGACTACTTAATACAATGGAAGAATTATTATTAATTCTTTCTGAATTGCCTTTTCGGGATTTGAGTTGCAGGGCAGGAAATAATGATTGCAAATGATAACACATCGAGAAATTGACATTTTCTAATGAGAGTTATTCTCATTGCATTGAGAAACAAAAAGCCATTATCTAAGATGCTCAGATCACATACACCTTTTTAAAAAAAATTACGATAGTTGTACACTTTGTGATACTTTGCCAATGTTACCAGTTTGCAGTATTCTTATTTGGATATTCTGGGTAAATAACATGTATTTAGAATGCATATATTTTGGCTGCCTCGTTTCACCCACAACATATACACTCAATTCACTTAACGGTATATACTGTGAAGTGCTTTGAGATGTTTTTCGAAGAAGTGATAAGGCGTTATATTAAATGCAAGTATTATTATATAGAGCTATTACCCCTCAATTGTGTCAGCCATAATTTTTAGAAAATTGCATATCCTGAAGAATTGTAATTAAAATAAGGATTAAATTCTGGTAGGCAGCTTCTGAATACATTAGTAATATATTAGAGAATAATTTTTTGGGGGGAGGGAACTGAGATTGAATTTCTGTTTAATTATTTCTGTGATCAAGACCTTGATTCAGCAACCTTCATTCTCTTCATGTTGGGCTCTCCTGAGGTTTGCTGAGAATAAATCTCAAGCCACTTCAGGCAGTAACTGTGATGCTGAGACAGCACATTGCTTCTGATCTGCTTACTAATGAGCTGATGTAAACTAAATTGGTCTGAAGATCAGAAAGGAATCCAAAACTGTATTTACATCCCATGAATGAAAACTGAGAGGTTTGACAGTATAAGCACCTAATAGTCATTTTATATATTATATGCCAGGATTCAAATTACTAAATATAAAACGAATGCCACAGAAAACATTTGTGTTGTAAAAATATAAACTAGTTGGCAAAAAGGAGATTCTAATAAAAAGAATGCACAGCCCTTGTTTTAACATCACAATTCACCACTTGTTCCTGTCCATTACGTCCACTACAATTGTTGGGGAAGGTCCATGTAGAAATGTCATGTGAAAACTGAATCCTGGCTTGTATGAATGGAGTGACCCGCTCAATCTGCAGTAAATGGGCAACACATGAATAAATTCAAATTAAGGGATATGAAAAAAGGTGGGAAAAGACCATGGTCTAAATTAAATTGTGAAACAGACTTTATAGACTGATGAATAACCTACTCCCATTGACAAATGTGCACATTTCAAGGTTTTAATCTGGAGAAAGGGTACTTGTGTATTGCTCAAAAATGCTCCACATTATTAGATTCAGCTGAAAGATTTGTCATTTCAGCTTGGGAATTATATTCAAGGTACCCTGGTGAAAATCTGAGCTGGTGATAGCACAATTTGTAATGGCCTTGAAACTCTGAGGCTAAAACTGGGTTGGATATGTAGCAAGGAATGAGTGATTGCAATGAAATTAACAAACCTTGTGTCTTGCTAGGTGCATCTGCTGCTGCTCGTAAAGAGGTCATTAGGAACAAGATTCGGGCAATCGGCAAGATGGCCAAGATGTTTTCTGTCCTCAGGTAAGTTTGACTCTCTAAGTTCAATTTGACGAGCATTGTTATGATCAACACTTTGGGAGCATAGTTAACAGAACCTTGAGTTCTCAGTAGAATTTTGACCCTGAAGGCTTTCATACTGAAGCTTAAGATAAGGCACTAATGTGAGTTCTGACCAACCTGACAGATACTTGGCTCAAACCAAAGAAAATCCGCCCTCTTCAGATGGTTATTCCTGTCCACACACTCATCTTCTTGATCCAAATGCATTTCAGAAAATCAGGTTCTATAATCCATTATGCAGACGTCTGTAGAATAAAAGTCATCGATTGATCCAATAGCTCAGTGAGCTGCTGAATTCAATTTGGTTGACTTGCTCCTATCGATTAAAGTGGGTGTTTGGTATAAATCTATTGCCTGATGTTTCATTCAAATATTACAAACATTGCATTCCATGGTCAGATATTGTTTTTAATTTCAGTACTTTGAATGGGGAAAAAGAAATTAGTTTACACAATTGCATGTTTGCCGTGGTGTTGCATGTAGTTAATGACTAAACTACCTTTATGTGCGCTGGAGTGATTGAATGAAATGGGTTTGTATGCTTCCTGCAACTTATTTTTCTGAAGAAGAACAAAAGACATGAAATGATCAGCCATTTTTGGCTTTCTGTGCAGCTGATAAATAAGTAGGTCTGATAGTACATTTCATACTGTTGACTGTTACAATACTGTAACTTTATGTTGAGGAAGTGTGGCCACTAGAGGGTTCTCTGGTATATTTATTGTTGCTTACCTTAGCACATAGGAGTTTCAGGCAGGAGTAGAGCATTATTCTATCTAGCTGACCTCACCTAGATTTTCTCAGTGTCATATCCTAATTATCCCAAATCCTTTTAATTTTCAGGGTTTTGTTCAAATTTTTTAAAAACCTTTAAAGTTTCTTATTCTACTGCCTTATGTACATTCGTTGTTTTGACCACTGAGACGCTTCAGTTTACTCTCCAACTGGTAAGATATTTCAGACCATGTGAGAAGGCAGCCTGCCTTTTGAGTGATTGATTTCAGAACACCCAACCACAAAATCCTGCTGTGATGTATATATCCTTACGACTACACTCTACCAATGTTAAGATTATATTACTTTAACCAGAAAAGGATATCCAATGTCATGTACTCTGATAGCTTGGCAGTATTTTGATTTTGAAAAACTTTTATCAAATTTTTGTTCTGAATTTAATGGGAGGTGTAGATCTAATACACTGTTAGAAATACTTATACATTCATCAGTAAAAAGAACAGTTATATACCCCATAGTCCAGAATGTTTCCATATTGTGTCTTCACCACAGGATTAGTACTGCCTAAGCTTGTGCAATAAATAGTGGTATTAGTTACCAAACTATCTTTATGCGCACTCGAGTTATTTAATTTAAAACAACAGATTTTCATTCCAGTAGTACAGTGTTAGTTGACAGTCTGTAAGTTGCTTAAGGCTGGTGAGTTAGAAGAGTCCATTTCAACTAAGCTCAAATTCATGGAAAGCATGGAAGCCTTGCACAGCAGGTAGGTGTTGCTGTCGTTAAACAACTACAACTTGCATTTATATAGCGCCCTTCATGCAGGGTAGCTTCCTGGAGCCCTTGACAGTGGTGGAGTGTAACACCGAGCCAGTGTGAGAGGGAGAGAGAAGGTGACTGTAAACACGATCAAAAAGGAAGGTCTTTAGGCGAGATTTGAAAGTGGAGAGGGTAGGGGCAAGGTGGAGTGATTGAGGGAGAGATTTCCAGAGTTTTGAAGTGTGACTGAAGGCACGGCCACCGATGGTGGAGCGGAGGGAATGAGCGACAAACAGGAGGCAGCTGAGCAGAGGCAGCGAGTGGTGGAGTGGGGTTAAGCAGATTAGGTATGTGGGCATGAAGGGATTTGAAAATGAGTGGGACGATCTTGATAACGTTCCGTTCGGTAATTGGGAGCCAGTGTAGCCTGGTAAGGACTGGTGTGATGGGGCTGTGGAGTTTTGTGCGGGTGAGTATCCAAGCGGCGGAGTTTTTAATTAATTGAATTTTGTTTATGGTGGAGCTGGGGACATCAGCGAGGAGGGCATTGGAATAGTCCAGCCATGAAGTGACGAAGGCGTGGACGAGGGTTTTGGCTGCGTTGGTTGTGAGGTACGGATGGAGGCGGGCAATGTGACGGAGGTGGAAAAATTTGGTCCTTGTCAGGGAACGGATGTGGGGTAGAAAGGAAAGCTGGGAATCAAACCTGATGCCTAAGTTGCACACTTAGTCTGAGAGAGAGCCCGGGGAAGTTGCGGATTTGAGACCTACAGGAGAGAAGACTTTGACGGAAGCCAAAGAGTACGGTTTCTGTCTTGCCAGCATTCAGATGCAGGAAATTTGTACTCATCCAGGGCTTGATGTTAAACAATCTGGCAGGACATCAGCGGACTGGGAGTCACAGCTGGAGGAGGAGAAGTAGATTTGTGTGTCATCCGCATACATGTGGAAGTTGACCTCATGTCTGCGGGTGACATCACCGAGAGGAAGTGTGTAGATGAGAAAAAGAAGTGGACCAAGAATGGAGCCTTGGCGTACCCCACAGGTGACCGGATGGGGCAGGAGGAAAAAACATTTGCTGAGATATATTGTTGGCGGTTTGTTAAGTAAGATAAAATTGTTATGCACTGATTTTATTAACAACTAACATTTGCATCACCTTAGGGTGATTCTTTCATCCCACTGAATACTGCAGCTGACCAAGATGTTCTGTTTCTGGTGATTTTACTGTGTTCATCTTAATTTCCCAGGCTTTTCACAATTGAGACAGCCATTCAGAAACTGGGATATGTAGACAAATGTAACCAGACTGATGAAAACCAAAGCAAATAGATAACAAAAATCTGCTTAATAGCACTTGGACAGGAACAAATTTCTGTTACCAAAACAAATCTAGAAATACGTATTTTGAGTTATGAAGTTAACTAGAGATTAACAGAACCTGAGGCTTTTTTAAGTTTTATTCCATTCTTGTCAGGCCTTACAGCAATGTTCAGTGCACAAACCGAATGATATTAATTGCCAGGTAAAGGAACATTGTCTATCTGGGAAGTTGGGTTTCTGCCCAGAGCAAGTCCCAATTTAGAGTGGCAGCTTGTAGCTTTATTGGGTAAATTGTACATCATTATGAGCAGCTCCAGCTGCTGATGTTACGGGACAGTTTTTTAGCTGATGTGGGCAGACAGTAAAAGACGATCTCAGTGCTGTGCCTCATTCCTGTATTTTCAACAAAACTTAAAGCATCTCAAATTCTGTTAATCCTTAGTACAACTTTGCAACTCAGACACAAAATACATATTTCTAGAGTCATCCTAAAAACATACTTCATGAGTCTAGTTAAAATTTATTATTGGTTTCTTCTACAATAATGAATGGAATGGTACATTTAAAATGGTGAATAGCAAAGAAAGCCTTTGTGCCTAGGAATTAACGCTGAAAGGTTTGTTTTGAATTGGAATTGAACCAGATTGGGTGATGCAGACAGTTTATCAAATATCTCAATTGTGTTCCAATTCTGATCACTTCAGTTAGGATCTCTCTCTACAGTGTTGAGTGTGCTTGTGTAGTGAAGGAGATGTGCTGCTCTCTGTGTTGCATGGACATGTAATGTCATTCTTTACGCTACACTAAGGCTTTGCATGCTGCTGGTTCTCGGATTTCAGGTGCTTTGGTTGTCAGGTAGGTTCCAGCATTCTGTGTTTGTGTAAGTTCAGTCAGTCTTGTTTTCTAGTGGCTGTTCATCCCAGATGTTTGGTTTTCTCTGATATGTGTAGTGACCATACATCTGTTGTAGCATTGAAGAAATAGCTTAATGCTGCCACGACAAGTCATTTAGTAAGATGAGATCAAGTTGGTTGAAGAGCCATCTTCATCCATAACTTGTTATTGAAACTGGTGAAAAGGAACCACCTAAGCAGTCAGTCTGTACAGGCTGCCTCTAGTGTGGTTCCATGTTTGCAGAGAGCTTGGCATTATTCAGGGAGTCATGCGTACATTTGTCTTCTTCAACAGAGAGGAGAGCGAAAGTGTCCTGACACTAAAAGGCCTAACTCCCACAGGAATGTTGCCCAGTGGTGTGCTTGCCGGAGGAAAGCAAACACTCCAAAGTGGTAAGATCACAATTTATATTTTTGTCCTAATGATGGTAAACCAATACCGTAAAGAAGTAGCCGTTACTCTCACCAGTGGTTTTGATGGCCTATAAAATTGTCATTGCTGATCAGGTGTAAAGTGCTGGTAATGATCAGCATAGGGTTGAACGGGGAAATTATAGCCGTTTTTCAAGATTCCTTACATTATAAACCTAAAGCTCCTTCAAAAACTAAAACAATCCTGTATGAAGGGCATTGAACTTATCACAATCTTTGCAGACTCTTGGCATTTCACTTATTTACAGCACATGGTGGTGTCGCTGATTGATGCAGTGTTGCGTGATATTGTAAAGAGAATCAGGCTAGTAAGTGCAGGTTTTTAAAATGCAAGTCATTCTTGACCTAGTTTATAGCTTTGGCTTTGATGGAAATGCAATGGATTTATATTTATATTGCGTTTCAAAAATCATTGAATAAAGTACCACATAAAAGATTTAACAAATATTATGGTGCATAGATTTATGGGGAATGTGGTCAAATGGATGAGGACTTTGGAGAGCAGAAAGCAAAAAGTGGGAGTAAAGTTTCTCAGACTGAGAAGATGCAGTGAGTGATAATCCATGGAGTTGTACCTGGACTTGTAGTGACCTGAACTTGGGAACTGAAGAAACAATGGCAATTTGTTGATGATGCCATGTTTGGGAGGAAGAGAGTGGGCTGAGAAAATTGTGATGAGAATTGTGGAAGGCAGGAGAAGCTAAATAGGTTAATAGGATGGGCAGATAAGTGGCAAGTGCAGTTCAAGGTCAAACAACTGTGAAGCAGTACATTTTGGTAGTAATAATGGGGAAAAGTAATGTGCGTTAAAGGGGAAGATTTTATATATCAGTAGAGGACTAGTTAATCAAAAAGGTAGCAGCGCAGGTGGATAAGGCCATAAAAAATATCCCTGGGTTTATATCTGGTCGCATAGTAAATAATAAAAGGCAGTGTTTTGGACTGGACCTCAGTTAACACAGATAGAGCATTGAATAAAGTTTTCGGTTTTGGGCAGCAGGGAGTGTGAGAGACTGACAATTGTTACATAATATGCTATAATTTTACGTTATTCCCAAGAGGATTTGTAAATGGTGCATCACAAATGTATCTCAACGGATACCACGCAGCTCTGCTCAGATGCTGACTTTGCAGAAGTTGAAGTTCATGTCAGATCCAGAGAATGAACCTGAGACATGTTCAGGATTTGCCAGATACAAATCCCCAATTCCCAATTAATGAATCTTTTGACCATAGCCACATTGGTGAGAGCATGCTCTTTATGGAAACTCTTGTTTAATGCATTTCTTTCTTTCAGGGCTGTTAATTTTTATTTTGTGCATTCAACATTTAAACAATGGGAGATTGCACAATTGAAAGTAAATATAAATGCACAGTTGAAAGTAGCTTGGCCCAAGTTATCATTTGTACTTGGCATTTTAATCCTATGTATTATTTTTACAGTGATGGCCTTCTAATTTGGTTGAAGAGAATTATCAGATAATGGGAAAGTGAAGTTTTGCCTTTTCCCAAGTCATTTTAAACATTAGCAGTTCTATGTTAATGAAGTGGATGTTAATTTTCCAGATGCGTGCAGCATGATGTCCTTAAAGGGATCATGTCCAAATTCTTAAAGGGAAAAATAAGATTCACAGCAAAATGTAAATTAGTTGTACTTCTGGCTCAGACACTGGGGCTCAGAGAGCAGCTCTGTGATAACATTGGAGACCAGGTCCTTTTAGGTTCTAAACACTGATCTGAGCTGTCAGTGATCTTTGAAATCTTTGATGGCTAGTCGCTTTTGTATACCGAATATGAAATTCACCAATAGGTCTGAATTGCACTGAATTGTAAAATCACTTGCTAGACCAGTAAGATACTAAATTTTCAATCACTGATAGCTCTGAATCATTACTGAGGGCTAGAAAGGAGACACAGTGCATGCTGGTCTGACAAAGCTGCCCCCTGATGGACCCATCACTGGCATCACCTGAGTGGATCTTCCTGAAGATGCAAAAATGTGATTAAAATACAAATTTCTCTTTTTGGACAGAGTTCTCAATTTGGCTTGTCGAATATCTAAATGAGGGGAATGCTAACCCCCAAACTAATATTCCCCTTTAAGAATGCAAATTGCCACTTCTAATGGTTATTGCCAGTGATGGCTCAGGTTCCAACTGGTGCCTCTCACTCCCTGGTCAGTTTCTCAAACCTTGGAGAATGTAACCTAAGAAGTTTTTCTTTTCCCCTTTTGCCTCTTGCCATTTCTGTGACATTGCTGGAAATGACTGGTACTGTGTAAACGGCAGGTTTGTTGCAGCCATTTCCTACTGACTGGAAATAAAAAATTCCATTCATGAATTTTGTTTTTAAATTAGATGAAGCCCCGAATGATATGAACCACAATCCGTTTTTATTGAGGAGGGGTGAGGGGGAGCTCCAATGTACTTTTTTTTATTTTGAAGAATTTGTAAATGCTTTTTCTCTCCAGAAGAAATATATGGAAATTCAAGAGTTGCAGTATTTTGGAAAAGCAACTTTGATGAATGCTGCCATTTCTTACAGTGGTGTGTTTGAGTGTTTTGAATGGAGAAGTTCCCAATCAGTTCTGATTTAGGCTCCTACTTGTTGACTGAACGACTGTAATGATAACTGAATAGATTCTGAATGACTGAATTTTAATAAAATGCTCATGTAGTTAATGAAAGGTAATATCAGTCAATGAAAGAAAGAGGAAGAGCTATTTGACAACATTCTGATTTGTTATACTTTATTTAACCCATCAAATGTCTTTATATATGCATTATCTACAAATTTAGAAATTGCTGCTAAATAGTAAGTGACAGTAGATATTCACTGTAGTTTTTTTACTCTGGGGAATCTTCAGTTGTGCCACAGAATGCAGTCTTTCATTTAACTTTCACTTAGTTGATCCACTTGTATGTAGTTGTATGTATGAATTCACGGTTTGATAAGTCAACTATATGAGGCAGCCTCCAAGACTAATCTGAATTCTGCATGTGGTCGTTATCCAACCACATATTGTACTCTTATCAATAACAAAACCTTTTCCTCAACTGTCAAGTTGTATTGTCGCCTACTTAGCTAAAATATATTGTCTTTCTATTATATATGTGAACTGGGTACTGTGTGTGAAACGGGGCTGCTTGTTGACACCCTGCTGAACTTCCTCCCTGCTTCACTCTTTCCAATATTCTATTTGCTTTCTGATATACTCTTTCTCTCTCCCTTCTATCCAGACGAATCAGGTACTCGCTTCATTCACTCATGTGCCTTTGTATGTCAGTGTTCTATGTGCTGGTGCTAACTTACACATGCTATTAACATTCACCCATGCAAACTGACACACCAGCACAGGATATCTCCAAAAACATTTTTAGTACGTGGAAAAATCCCATAATGAATACTAGGAAAGCCACCTCCTCAACAGGGGAAAGATGGATTTCCTGGCAGCTCACAGATGTTAAGTTGTGCAGTTGTGGTATCTGATATTGTCTTTAACTTAGTCTTTTAACCTTTTTTTAAAAAAATGTTTAATTACTCCTTGTGTTAGTTTGCTCCTTTTATTTTGATATGTAAGGCAGAATGCAGACCCTGTAGCTCATGTGTTCATGGTAGTTAAGGAAATTGGGTGTATGTTGGGCCAGACAACTATATATATTGTGACTAGCCCAGTGCTAGCAATGCCCATCCATTTTAATATAAACCCTCAGTACTTTTTTATATAAATATGGACGATCAGACCTTGTGCTCTTTAACTGGTCCCATACCAGAGTGAAGACACACCATTCCCAAGCTATGTCACCGTTCAGTATATGCTGTATTTGATGGAATATAAGAGGTACATACAGACATGTATGTGTGTTGTACTCTGCTTTTGTTGTATATGATTCCTCAGTGATTTCCTCAAATATTGTCATGTGGCAGCACTGCAGTATCTCAGGAAACCACTGAGAGACTGTATAATGAGAGCAAGAAACCAACTAATCAACCAAACCCAGTCACCCATTCACATCATTGAAAAGGAAAATGGATTAAAGAAATCTCCTGACAGAGAACCTGTTAAACCAGGACAAACAACAACCAACCGCACAGCCTTCAATGGCAATCCACGATCAGAAAGAGGAAAGGGGAATAGAGAGCAATTAATCCTAAAGTTCAAGTCAAATAGTTCAGATCATTTAGGAAAGAGAAAGATCAGTTTTTTTAAAAAAGAGAAAAAAAGCCACATAATCTGAACAAACTAAACCTTGCCAAAAACCTTCTGAATTATATTTTTAACACAGAAAAATTTTGCAGCTGGATTTAGGTGGATGCTCAGGTAAATTCCTTGAATAAGTGCTTCCTCCATTTTGCAAATACACAGCAGCAAACTCCAATACCATTTATAAATTGATAACAGGATTTTGCTACATTGATAGATTTAAAACCAATGCATTGCTACAGTCAAATCTTAGAAATCCACTGTTTCTTTGATTGTCCTACAGATAGATGTGGATTTAGCTCAGTGAAAATATCTAAGACATGGAAAGGTGAAAGGCTACTGTTCTTGACTGTGCTAACACTGTTTCAGAGTGTTCAGTTTTGACTCAATACTTTGTAATTAACAGTAGCTTTGAGGCAGGGTTTCAACATTTTACAGGTTCTATCCAAGCCAGCTAGCTTCAACTCCTGGAAAATCTCTTCACCATTTGCTGCTCTCCCCCCCAGCCCATTACACCCTCTCGTACACATTACCTCTTGTTGAAGTATAGAGCAATGGATATTGGCTGCTTTTCAATTCCTCACACACATGCTCAGTCCTCAGATGTGAGCTTGGAAGGTGAGTTTTAGCAGGTTATGTGTCTGTAGAGCAACACACTCAGTCAGGCTTGATCCTGTTCTCATCCATGTCCACAAAAACAAGGAGCACTGCAAGAACAGAAAAGACTCTTACAATTTGTCTGTCAGGCTTGCTTTACATATGCCCCCCACCCCACCATATCCACTTCATTATCAAACCCTGCCCAATTTCCTCATGAAACTGTCCACACTATCCACCTTCCCCATATTAAGTCCCCTCTACTGCAGTTACCTTTGAATCTGTATTTACATTCAATGTTGGTGAGTTTGTGAACCTCTTGAACATGGTAATCGAGACAAGCTTATTTATAACGTGCATCTGTACCTATCCCACGGGCATAAGTGGGAAGTAATTTTTCTGTTTGCTGGCATTACTAGTCATTTCTTTGTGTCCTCAAGTGGAAGTAGAACCATTTCAGCTGTTTTCACTGGTGTTACGAGGGTGGGATGCCAGGGGTACCGAGGGGTGTGCTGGGGAGCTGGAGCCCTGTGGTGGGAAGGAGGGCTGAGGAGCAATCGCTGAGGCAGAGGCCACAAGACAACGACACGGGGGGGGGCTGCCAATAGGCCATCGGTGGGGGGTGGTGGAGGCATTGCTGAGTTCTCTTCATGTATTTTCTTAAAGAAAGTGTTGAGGCAAGAAGATTGTGATTGTGCGTGTGGTGATTGGTAGTTTCAGAACGTAGTGGAATGGGTCCAGCTAGGGAGAGAAATGTAGTGAGAGTTTGAGATAGTGGGACTGTATAATGAGAAGATCTGGATGAAAAAGTTAGGGTAAGCAATAGCTGCTTTGAGAAGTGTGTGATATTTGTTTTATGGTATCTGTGACCAGTCTGGGTATGATAACTGACTGACTAACTACTGGTGCGTTTCCATTCTCTGTAACTTATTTACACCTGAACCATTCAGAAATCATGAACTTTTCACACTTTCAGAAAAAAGTTACAATATTGAATCCTGCTGTCGATGGGAATTTTTGTGCTGCTGGAAAATACCCATAGTTGATCAGCAGCATCCGGAAGATATAGTAAACTAACAAAACAGTGAGATTCTGTTAATTGAATACTTAATTTGACAGTGAAATCATTCAATAAACTGAGCTATTCGTTTAACTCGTCTCCCGGAGCTTGACACGCACAGTCTCCGACCACACGGAACCGGAAAATGCTCCCCTACACAAACCAGCTGAGTCCTCACTCGTGCGACCAATTACCAGTGACATCCTGGGGACTGAGGCGAGGGGAGGGAACAGAGAAGAGGATGCCAGCGATGTTCATGCAGTACTGTAGAAGCAGTGATTTGGGACTATGTGCTTATCCAGACTCAGGTGGCTAATGGTCACGGGGAAAATTATTCAATAATCCGGTATTCAATTAACAGAACCATATTCTTAAATTAATCGTGCAAATGGTTTGCAATTTCTCATTTCTATTCAATAAATCAAACTATTTAATTATTCAATATTCAATTAATCGAATTTCACTAATAATCCTTATATTTCATATGATATGGTGCCTTATCACATGGTTATATAACTTTCATCTGGGTGTCTGAGCGTGGTGAGTCTGACAGATTGTGTGCCCTGTGGGTCTGCTGCTCTAAAGCTATTGCAGTGAAGAAGTGAGCATCTAACTGTGAATCACACTGGGTTACGATGCTAACCTGCAGCTGTGTCTTTTGAGCAATCACAGCAGCTTCTAGTGTTATACCCATGATTGTTGTCAGATCACTCCAAGTTAGGTTACCATTTCAGTAAGAAATTTTGAATGCATACTCCACAATTCGGCTACACGTTCTTGTTCTTTGACAAATGTGAAAGGTCCATGATCAATGCAACATATGCAAGTGAACTATGAATGTCTTTCACCCGAGTGAGAGAACATTACTAATGCACTGCACCATCTCACATCCAGTATTCTTACGATACATCATTTGGCTGTGGAGTGCAGATTTTCCTGAAAAAGTGAGAATTTACACAGTTGAATGATTTATCATAATATAGATTGAGAAATTGGAATTCATAATCCTTGAATTGTGTTTGACATTCATTTGCAACTTATTTTCCATCAGATACTTTAAACTTGTTGTGAATTGATCGATCCAATAACACGCGCACACACATATACACACACACAGACTCTCTCTTTCTCACACACGCATAAAGTAAGCACCACAGATTATTCTGCTCAGTGATCAGTCTTTGTTTCCTCCCTCCATATAATCTGATTGTGTGTTGTCTTTTGTGAAAGTGTTGTCCTAGTTTCTCATCTCCACATAAGAGTACTAAAGCTTGTATTAGAGTTGCTGCAGTTGCTATTTTTGCTACTCATTGACTGTTAAGACTGTAAAATTCTCAGCTCAACTTTCTCATCCATTTTGCAACCCTTTTCTTCTCTTCAGCAACTATTGAGGCTATTGAGGCTGATGAAGGTAATATTTTGGACAGTCCCCTTTCTGTTTGTTGTACAACTGATAGGGGCTGTGCTGGGTTTATACATATATATATATATTCCGTAACTTGTATACAATGTGCGGGTGTTGGGCTAACAAGCAGTTGTCTAGCACTCCTTAACACTGTCATAATATTAACCACGTTGAGGTGTGCTTGCTTTCAATGGATTTATCCTTTTGCAGTTGTGTTCTTTGTTCTTGCCAAACCACCTGTGTCTTCTGGCTGAACTGCACTGTAATATTTAGTCAGAGTTGGGCTTTACTTTTTCAAGGCCAACTGTAGTAATTTTTGTTAATCTTTCAAAATTGGCTGAAATGCTAAGCAAGAGCAAACCCAACTGCTGATTAAATAGTGGTTCTACGACTACTATTTATGCTCAATTTAAACTTTTCTCCTAACAAACTCCGATCCACAGTCCGCATCAGTGGTGGAAATTAATTTTTTTGCTTTTTTTTGTGACTTCGTGGCTTTGCCGTGTGTTGTGTTCATTACTCTCTGTGTGAATTACAGTGTTATCCTTTTGTCTGACCAGCAGCCGCAGCAGTAATTGGATTACTTTGTTGCACATGATGAATGATGCCTGAATCACCAGCTCCTTTCGCTGGGAGGTCTCCAAAATGTTACTAACTAAAAAGAGATGTGCAGTGGGACCTTTTTACAATGAAGTCGAATTGAGCTAACATTTCTGTTTGTTTGATTAATAAAAAGACATGAAATGTGACTAATAGAATAAGTGCTCCTATCTAGAAAGTGTTTGATCTACCATTTATTAAATCTCTAGTCTAAATTTTGAAAGCATTTATTCGACTTAGTTTCAGGATTACAATCTAAAATAAACAGTGACATTAACATTGTACAACACGTTGACCTGATATTATAACCAAAAATGTGAACGTGTTCCCTGTAACTGGCAGTGAACATGTGATTTAATTACTAAGAATTGCTGGATTCCATTGCAAGGAAATGGACATTATAAATGTCGTTTTATTATAAAAAGGTCTACTATAGCAATTAAAACAAGACTGATGTTAACATTAAGTTTGTTTGCTGCATGTCTTCTGGAGTAGACAAATGGAATGGTTAAGGTTCATTGTGGCTGTATTGAACATTCCTAGTGCCAAGTAAGGACCTGCATGAAGGGTCTCTTCAGAGATAGATTAACAGATGAAGTAGACTTTCCCTCAGCTCTGAGTACAGAATGTCCTTTACAGATCCTTTTAGATGAGAAATTCAATTTGCCATTAAGTGGGGTCGGGGGGTGGGGAGGAGACTACATTTCAACTTAATCACATGAAGTAAACATAAAATTATTGGAGGGGAGATTAGAGTTCGGTTTAAAACCAGCCATTGGGGAAGTGCTAAGCAAATATACATGTTCAAAGAGAAAAGAGATAAAAGTAACTAAGAGAGTCAATCTAGACTTCAGTCCTAACAGAGTGACAGAGCTCTTGAGTGAACTACAAGACAACCCACTGAGCCGGTTTTGGTGTCTGCCATTAAAGAGGATTGCGGACTCTAAGCTCGGGCTTTGAGAAAGAAAAAGAAGAATATAGTCATTGCTTGAACAATCCAGGCACATGCTCTTAATCCATGTAGCAGTATAATCGCTTGCCTCTGATGCATATCCATTCGTGTCAACAGAACTGAACTAAAATCGATCAGAAGTGTGCTTAGGTAACTAGTATGTGATGTCTTTCTCCCAATTAGATATCCACTTTTCTCATTATATAGAATATTTTCTGTAGAGGGGTGGATTATCTGCTTACGAGTCCAGTGGGTCAATGTTTGAATTGAGAAGTTAATATACAAACCTGCCCAGAAATTGTGAATGCATACGCCACAATGTGCTAACCAAAAACCTGTATTGAGTGTCAAACGTATTGCTTTAAAAAAAGGCACGATTTGCCTGACTGTGTTTCATTTTTCTCTTCTCTCACTGCCCCCTCCCATCCCCGTCTCTCTTCCCTTCTGTTCACATCGTACTGAAACCTCCATTCAGCTATCCGAGGTTTCTCGCCTCAACATAGGATCAGCAGCTTTGAAGAAGCTAAAGGTCTGGATCGTATCAACGAGAGGATGCCCCCTCGCAGAGATGGCATGCCCAGTGATGGCAGCCTGAACTCCATCAACAAGGCAGTCTCCACAGAGACTAATGGCACTGACAGCAGTAACATTCAGTGATCCTTTGCAGTTTCCAGTTCCAAGGCATGATTGTATTGTTGCCACATAAGCGGTTTGACATTCTTGCCTCTGATTACTGCTGCATGCTCTGGGAGCCACGTGTTGGACGACAGATTACAGTAACAGAGTGATAGTCAGAAATTGTATTGTGATTGTTGACAGTTGAGTTACCTCAGATGGATTATGCCTTTGGTGCTTCTAGACAAGCAAAAGTTAATGCTGGTTAAATATTACACATTAGATGAATCAAAACATTTTCCTTTTGCATTGAGGGAACTTACAGATCTGTTTTGAAAGGCCTTTACTATACTGGATATGGGAACTTTGTCTAGTAAACTCTTTACTCTTCTAGTGTATGTTTACGATTGCAGCACTAAAAGTTTGACATATTTTAAAAAAAAATGAAATTATGAGGTTGTACAAACTAAATAATAGCTGAGATATGGACTATTTATTAACAACATTTTTTGCTACTCTGGTAAGAGAGATGAAACAAATTAGGCAGTCTTAAAAAAGTTGAAAAATCATTAAAATGCCAAAAATCTAATTTGGTTTTGTACAAATTATGCTTACCTCAGGTTTATTTAGTGTGCTTGGTTGCTACCAGTTATGTATTTACAGTTAGCTTACTCACTTGGTAGTCGATAGCCTTTCCAAAAACAAATTATAACTGGAAATTTATTTATAACATTTATCATTCATTTTACTATTCTACTTCATTCGCATTGACTTGGTTGTGGCTTGCTGGAATTGTATATTAATGAGTGACGCATTTTTTTAAATTTTATTTTATCTATGAAAAACAAGACATACCATATAAAATGCAGTGGATAGCATCTGTAGTCTGTAAAACTGGCCTATGCATGTTTTTTTTCCAATTTACGGCTGTACTAGCCTATATGGGACTGTAATGCGCTTAGTGATCTGACATATACTGGAAATGTAATGTATACTGGCATACTTTATATTCACTGTATGAAATTGCTTAATGCCTTTTGAATTTTTGTAATGAAAAAAAACCTTGAAATTACTCAGACAGGGAGTGGAACCTTAGAAAAGTTTTTTAAGTACATAAGTGCAAACTTAGAAGGTTAGCATGTTTAGCAGACATTGTGGAATTAAAATCGACTTGTGGGTACATGTAAAACGCTAGATGCATGATACTGTTTATGTCACAATGGTTGTCTTTTTTTTGTTCTGTTCCGTGCCACAAAACATTTAGTGTATTTTCACCTCTTTGCTGTGTATATCAGTTACGGGTTTGATACTATGGTTAAAAACTGGTCCATAATGGAAGCTCCATTGATCTTTTTTTAACAACTGTAAATGTGCCCAAGTAATTCACTACAACCTGAATGCCTTGCCTTTGTAATTTGACCTCTGAAATGTCAGCAGTTTAAGCATGCACTTGTAACAATGAGGAAGTATTTTATATTACTATTTCAATAAAACATGCATGAACTTACTGGTGTCTGTTTGTGTGCTTTCGCAGTTTCATTGTGCTTTTGTTTGAATTTGACTTAAATCACTTTCCAAATCTAACAATGTAAAATACCCATGAACTAATGAGGATTTGCAGTGAGCTCCCAGATATGGTATAACTCTATACCCAATTAATCACATTAAAACAAGTTCAAACAGCAGGAGACTATTGGACCATCTAGCCAACCCTTCTGACTTCCCACAAGTTGATAATCTGCGCCTTTCACATCAGGCCTTTCTCAAAGTGCTTCACAGGATAAAGTGTAGTGGCTGTGTATTTTATGGGTGAACGTGGCAGCAAACTTGCACACAGCAATGTCCCATGAATGAATGACCAGTTTTATTTGGGGGATTGTTGGACAGGTCACAGGGAGAAACTCCCTTCTCTTTTCAAGTAGTGCCATTGGATCTTTAACATCCATCTGAAGAGGCACAGTTTAATATCACATCTGAAGGGCAGCACTCCCACTATGCAGCACTTTCCCAGTACTGTGTTGGAGTGTCAGCATAGACTATGAGTTCCAAGTCCTGATGTGGGGCTTGTACCTACACCTTCTGACTCAGAGGCAATAATAATAATAATCCTTGCCTTTGATATAGCGTCTTATCATGTCTTCAAGATGTCTCAAAGCGCTTCACAGAATATACTGTAAACTGAATTGACTATATTTTGTGGGTGAGCACTCTTAAGATTTCTTTGATGTACCTAATTTAGCACCCTAAGCATGTGATGGTTATTATAAAACACTTCCAAAATGTAGAAAATGAAATAAAATAGCTGTGAAATTATAGACTTGTCAATATCTAGAGACTCAGAAGTTAACTGACCGTGAGGTAGAAAGCCACTAAGTGGTTAGAAGATAAATCAAATCATTAAGTACATAATTGGTTCTCAAATATGTATTGTTAAATAGGGTCATTGTGGTGCATAATTGAAATTGGTAGATTAATAAAAGATGCATTTGGTATGAATACAACTCATTATTGGGTAAATTAACCAATAAATCTGTCTGCTCTCTATTTCGTTTAAGGAGAAGGACAAGGATTCTGTTTAAACGTGTGGCATCATAGTAAACCATTTCCACTAAAGTGCTAAACATTCTACTTAGTGTTTCAAAACATTTTATACCTTTTCCAATAAAATTATTACATTATTCTTCTCCCTTTGTGTGCAGAATTTAGTTCTGTTCACATTCAGATATGGTGGTCCACTGTAACAATATACTTGTCCCTACTACTGTAAAGCACTCACATTATTCTACGTGAAGTGTGCTATACAAATGCAAATTATTATTCAATGCTATATCTATCAATACCTTTTTTGAAGAAGAAACCTTTGTAGAGGATAAAGTGGAGATGATGGCTGCAGTCACATTGGAACCAAAAGAGTGTGATACCAACCAGGTGAATGAAGGAAGAGAGGTAATCGAGGAAGATTGAGTGATCATCTGTGTCAAAAGCAACAAAGAGGTCAAGAAGGCAGAGAGAGAGTATGTAATTATGACTTTGATAAAGACTGTCTAAATTCTGTGGGCAGGGCAGGGCGAAAGCTGGATTGGAGGGGCTCGAGCAGGGGAAAGGTGTTTGTGGAGTTGATTGGAAAAAAACATTCCAAGACTTTCAAATAGGAAGGACAGATTGGTAATGGGTTAATAATTTAGGGTTTGGAGCTAATCCAGGGTAGGTTTTCATGGGGGAGGTGGGCCTGATGATGGCAGTTTTGAAGGGGACATGGACAGAGCCAGAAGAGAGGGTCATGTTGAATATATCTGCCAGTGGGTAAGAGAGATGGAGAATTGGGGAATGGGGGGCTGATGGCAGAAAGGTGGAGAATGGAGGGGGCTGACTTAGCTACACCCCTCAGCCACACTGACTGCCCCATCTCCCATTTCTGCCACAATGCCCACTGGTCCTAGCTCCCAGAGGCAAACCTCTCCTCCCTCATCCCACCCTCCCTGCCAATCCTCCCACTTATCCTGCACATTCCTGTCAACTGTCCCCTCTGCATTTCCCTACACAATGTCTGCTCCCTTTCCAACAAAGTCCTCACCATCCAAGACCTCATTGTTGATGGAAACATTAATATGCTTGCTCTCACAAAAACCTGGATCACCCCAGGTGATACCTTCCCCCTGACTGAGGCCACACCACCCGGTGGCCTTCCATCATATCCTACAAACCAACTGCCTGTCCCCTTAGTGCTCCGGATCCTTCCCCGACTTTGAGCACCTTACCCTCTACCTTCCCTCCAAACTTTCCCTTAAAATTCTCCTCATTTAGCACCTCCTAAATCCTTCCCCACCTTCCTCTCTGACATCTCCACCCTTCTCTGCCTCTGTTCCGACACCTCCTCATCTTGGGAAACTTTAATCTCGACATCACCCCTTCTAGCTCTACTTCCTCTGACTTCTCCTCCCTCCTCTCTTCTCACATCATCTCTGCCACCCACGTCCATGGCCACCAGCTTCATCTGGTGATAACCTGGGGCCTCAGTGTCTCGGACCTCAGCATCACCAATAAAGCCATCTCGGACCATTACTTCATTTCCCTTAACTCCTTAATCCCTTTCCCCACCGCCACCCAACCCACCTCCATATCCTACCACCTTGGGAAAAAAATCTTCCCACCCTTCCCTCTCCATTGCCCTGAGTCATCTGAACTCCTCCCACTCTGCGCTACCTCCCACAATGACTCTCCTGCACAACTTCCTCTCCGCCACCCTTGATGCCCTTGCCCCTCTCACCTCCTGAACTGCCGACTACTCACGCAATTCACCCTGGTACACCAGCTACCTCCGCTCCCTCAAGGCATAGGTGCATGTTACCGCACCCACCTGGCTCAAATCTAAACTAAAGGTCCATTGTCAGATGTGTCTGGACTACATCGAGAGCTACCATTCTGCCCTCACCTCTGCTAAATTGTCCTTCTACGCCAAGATAATCTCCAAGGACAACCCCAGGCTCCTCTTCACCACAAACCGGCTCCTCTGTCCACTCTCTAATGCATCACCCATCCTTTCCTCCAACTCCAACTGCAAGGAGATGCTGGACTCCTTCAAGTCCAAAAACAAGGAGATCCATTCACTGTCTCTGCCCTTTCTACCGCTATCCATTTCCCCAAACACTCCACCGACCTTTCTCTTCGACGGTGCCTTTGGTCACCCTCCCTGCTCTCCACCCCTCCTGATCACAACCCCCAGCGAGGGTCCAAATCCCTGACTGTCCAGCTCCTTGGGACGTCGTCCCGATGTGAAATGCCTATACAAATCTAATTTGTTGTTGTTGGAGGCAGAGTACATTGTGGCTTTGAAGGGAGAAATAGATAGGTATATGAAAGATAGAGGTTTGAAACAACTTGGCGATAAAGCAGTGGGATTAAATGAACAGTTTGCTCTGGGAGGCAGTGCTCTCGCTGGGCTGGATGGCCTTCTTCTGTGCTGTAAATTTCTATCATTCTATCAGCTCGTGGCACATAAACAAGGACAGAGAGCTGAGTGAGAAACGGGGTCTGCTCAATAATTCGTTTGCAAGAAAAACTTCAATAACTAGAGTTTACAGTTAATCCTGTAAGGAACTTTTGAGATATCCTCCCAATCTGAAAGGTGTCATATCAAATGCAAAGATTTGGATGTCTGCCTGACTTAGTTGCTGTGGGGGTGTGGAGGATAACAAGCTTCTCTTGGACCTGAACTGGTTCTAAGATGATATGCTTCTTAACAGAATGTAGGAATCAAATCAACCCCCTGTGGCAGTGTTGGTTGTTCGGTTCGTGAACCAAGTAGGTCTGCAGTAATAATAATAATCCTTGCATTTGATATAGCGCCTTATCACATCTTCAAGATGTCTCAATGTATTGTATAGCTTCACAGAATATACTGCAAGTGAATTACCCATAAATTTTGTGGACAAAATGCGGCAGCCAATTGCACACGGCAGTGTCCCGCAAACAGTCGTTGATTGAGTGACCAATTTATTATTATTATTATTTTTGAAGGAATTATTATCCCAAGAAAAATGATCTGCCAATTGACTAACAACCGGGTTCCTACTTATTGCTAGGTAAACAGAAGGGTGTGGCATAAGGAAACTTGCCAAACGTTTCGCCCTGCCGGCAAAGGAACCCAGATCTCTCGCTTGTGAGGTGAGTGTTCTAACCACTAAGCTACAGTACTCAGGCACTGCTAGTGACCGGCCAGCCAGCCTGCCTCAGGGGTAGGAATTGGAGGGGCAGATCAGTACCTGGGGTTAAGGATATGCACATTCCATTTCAATACACAGGAATTTCCAAGTGTACGTAGGATGCATGGAATTCTCATTTTGCTTTGGATATTCTTAAGCTTTATCTTATCCTTACTCTTAAGGTTTCTGCAAGTCAGACACCTGGCTGACCAAAATATAAATAAAATGAATAATAATAATATAATAGAATATAAATAAAATAAAACTTCAGGTTTTGGACACCAGATGATCAAGCTCACAGAGGCCAACTTATTTAACAATTTATTAACAGTACAGTGGAAGCCACTTAAGCCGGACACATCGGGGACAGGCAGTTTGTCTGGTATACGCGGAGTCCGAGGTTAACCAAAGTTCTCTTACCTCTTCCCTCCCATTGACATTTCCATTGGACCAATTAGTGGCGACCCCAAGGTGATTGAATACCTGGAGTCCTCCATCCATTCACAAGTGGCTCCAGCAATCGATCACAATTTAACTCCTCCCATTCCCTCCCTTGATTCTGCCCCATTCCTCTGTACCTTCATTGAGCCTCTTGTGAATGGCTGGAGTTCTCTGTCAATCAGTCGCAATTTGATTCCTCCCATCTCCATCCCAGCGCCACCTCGAGACAGAGTAAGTTAGATGCAGCGATGACCAGCACGGCATTTTGTCTGGATTAACCGACATCCATGATTAGCTGGTATACTTAAAATAGCTGGGAATACAAATGAATCTGGACCGGGCGTTTTATCTGATTTACCCGGCGTCCGTGATTAACTAGTGTCCGTCTTAAATAGCTTCCACTGTATTTCAAAGATATAGAAAAGGCACATTTACCTGCTCTGGAGAACAGAGATACAGTTGCTTGAGAGCTCTTATCTTCACAGTTTTATTCTAAAAACAACAGCTGTAGCAGGCTACAATTATTTGATAATCCTTGCATTTGATATAGCACCTTACCATGTCTTTGAGATGTCTCAAAGTGCTTCACAGAATACACTGTATAGTGAATTGACTATAATGTGGGCGAAAAGCGGCAGCCAATTGCGCACAGCAGTGTCCCACAAATAGTCTTGGATTGAGTGACCAAATTATTAGTATAATTTTTGGAGGGTTTATTACCCCGGGAAACGAGATCTGCCAATCAACTAACAACCAGGTTCCTTCTAACTGCTAGGCAACATTTCACTCTGCTTGGGAATTGAACCCAGGTCTTCTCATTTGCGATGCGAGTCCTCTAAAGGACTCCATTTCGTGATTTCCATTATAATCACAATGCATAGTGGTATAATATCATAGTGGTCAATTTAAGGTTTCATTGGTCGATTATGGGACATTGCTGTGTCTAAATTGACTGCTGTTTTTACCTACAACAAAAATACAGTCACAACACTTTATAGTAAATGTTGTGTAGCAATTTGCGATGTCCTCCCAATGTAATAGCTGCTGTATCAAATGCACAGATTATTAGGATTATCACAATTCTAATCCCTTCTATTTTATTTCACTAATTTTATTCTGAGCTGTAAAAGCATGCAGAATGGATAGACATTTGTAAGGAAATGTTCACAATATCAATGTAATTATTCTGTTGTCAGAGAATGACAGTGATGTGTTTAAAATGATTGATATGTTCCAGTTGCCATTGTGACGAATTCTGAAAGTGGAGACGGCAGTCACCATTACTATGGCAACCGAGATATGTAGGTCTTTAAAGCACCATTTGTAGTAATAAAATAATTCAGTGAATAACAGGGAGAAGAGGAAAAGAATAGGGTGTGAAGTATTGAATTATTGCAGTTAGTTGGGAAGAGGGGCAGTACCTCATGGTCTCACTCATACATTTCAGAGCTTGTACAGATATCTCACTAAGGATAATACAGATATTTCACAGATACCTGTCTAGGGACAAGTGTGGAAATCCATCTTGGGATTTATGTGGATACTTGTCTGGGAATAAGTGCTGATTCCTGACTAGCAATAAGTGGCGATTCCTGTCTGGGAATGTGCGGATGTGCGGAAACATTTACCAAAAATTGCAGGGAAATTTGACAAATTTTGCAGAAAATTGTGTGGGGGTTTTTTTGTTGTTATTGAGCTACATTTTACTGCCAACCTACATTTTTTCACATTACTGATAAAAACTAAACATGAAGAAATAACAAAAATTAGATTTGTGTAAAAATATTTTAATGCTTTCTTTAACAAAAATTGAGTGGTTCACTCAGGGTGGGAGACACCAGCCCGAAAGTCCTTTTTCACCCCACACGGCATTTGAAGGCCTGGAGATTCGCCAAACACCAGCGTTGCTCACAAAGCTCACCAGTGACCTGACTGGTGCTCCTGGAGGTCACCACCTCCTGCCTCTCGGGGTTGCCTTTTTTAATCCCAAAGCAACTTGACATTCTGTTATCTGTGTATGATGTACATTAATTCTTCACAAAATCAATGCATTTGATATAGCACTTTATCACGTCTTTGAGACGTCTCAAAGTGCTTCACAGAATATACTGTAAAGTGAATTAACTGTACATTTTATAGGAGAAACGTGGCAACTGATTGTGCACAGCAACGTCCCACACACAGTCATGGATTGAGTAACCTATTTATTTATTTATTTTTGAAGGAATTATTATCCCTGGAAAAGCAATCCGTCCATTGACTCACAATTGGGTTCCTACTTACTGCTAGGTAAACAGAGGCATTTGGAGTAAGGAAACTTGTTCAACGTTTGCCCTGCCGGAAATCGAACCCAGGTCTTTCGCTCCCTGTGATGTCAACTACAATGCAAAATGTAGTTGGCATCACAGACCAATAGCCTTTTCTATCAATGGTATTGGCAGAGTTGTTCCATAGAGTTGATGCCAAACTTTCTATAAAGAGGTGACGGAAATCCTGTTCTGGATTCTTTCCTTGGCAGATGTATCCAAGGGCTATTATTGCTTTATGGGCCTTCAACCTATCGATATATATTGACTCCACTAGATGGAGACATATCTGCAGTTCTTTGTGGAGAATTATTTTTGACTAGATTTGCAACATCCATTACTCCAGAGGTTAAAATGAATTGAAATTTACATTTCTTCCTTGGGTTGGAGGTTTGTACATCTGGTCTGGTGGGAATGCTAACAAATTAGATTGCATTGGAAAATTATACAAGATCTACTGATAACAACTTTCCATTCAACTGGGAAGTTTGTGAGACAACATGATTAGGGTTTCAATTACCACTAGAGGGGACAGATTCTGTGGAATCAATGACAGAATTTGGAGAGTAAAATAACATA
The DNA here is from genome assembly GCF_018977255.1 of Callorhinchus milii. Classification (NCBI taxonomy): domain Eukaryota; kingdom Metazoa; phylum Chordata; class Chondrichthyes; order Chimaeriformes; family Callorhinchidae; genus Callorhinchus; species Callorhinchus milii. The sequence goes on along the minus strand of NW_024704742.1, from coordinate 72,498,836 downwards.
ACCCACCCAAAATCCTAACATTATCACAGTAAAAACCTTAATTGGCTCTCATTAATGGATGAGGTAAAGACGAGGGTTAGTTTATTCTGTAAATTCCATTAATTTAGGCTGCGTTATGATCAACACTGATTTATAACTGCCTCGCATTTGTGCAAGCCATTTATAAGAAAATCTGCTTTGAGTCACGATCAGCTTAACTGCTTACAGTCAGTCATCTCATCAAAACTAGTTCTTTGACATTGTTGAGTTCCCTAACTATCTTGAAGACCTTTCTTTTCAACCATATGTACAGTCATCTCCCATCTCTCCTCGATTCGGCAATAAATTCTGCAAAAGTGTTAAGCGCTCCAAGGTACTATCCCGGGTGAGGGTGTTATATAAATCCAAGTTGTTGTTGTGAATGGGCTTGAGATTGCCAGACTGTGATTGGCTGCACCACTTACCACTTGCGAGATGGTTCTACAGACGATGTGAATGCAACTGCTCTGGGGGGAAAACAAAAAACTAAATGACATTAATTCTTTTAATATTTATCCACCAGAATTTCAACCAATAGACTGGAAGCAAGCAAATGTGGATAAGAGAGGTGAAAAAGCTATACCTGATGCAAGGATTATTATTATTATTATTACCTGTCAACTATAAACACATTTGTCTGATCTTAATAAATGGAAAACTCATTAAAGCAAACTGGAAGATTATCTGTATGAAAATAGCCCAATAAATGACAGTGTATCAGTGGAATAAACCCTGTCACTGCAGTTTATGGTTATTGGCCATCAACCTATCTTAAAGAAGCTAAAAAGGCCTGTGATAATTGGGCACCAGTAACAAGATGGGGGCTTGGGAGCGTGAACACAAGGAGAAAGACTGCGGGGGGGACAACCACAATGCAGACCAAGGCACTGTGGAGCAGAAGGGGGTAGGAACAGAATAGAAATGTAGCAGAGGCTTCAATAGTTAGGGCCATAGATAGCATCCACTGTAAACATGAACGAAGGTCTCAAAGAGTGTGTTGCCTACCTGGTGCCAGGGTAAGGGCTATCTTGAGGAGGCTGAAGATGAATTTGTAAAGGGAGGGGGCAGATCCAGTTGTTGTGGTTTATGTTGGGACAAATGACATTCTATGAGGCAAAGATGAATTTAAGGTCAGAGACTATCAGTTACGTCATGTACATACTGGCATCCAGTTTGACCCCCAGCTGTCCTTCCTCCCCCGCATCCGGTCCCTGACCAGGATCTTCTTCCTCCACCACATTGCCCGGCTCTGACTGTACCTTACCCCAAATACAGCTGAAACCCTCGTGCATACGTTTGTCATCTCCTGTCTTGTTTACTCAAACACACTCCTCGCCGGTCTCCCCAGCTCCACCATTCAAAAGATCCAGCTCATTCAGAACTCTACCGCCCACATACTGACCCGACCAAACTCCGTACCCACGTCTCACCAGTTCTGACCAGGCTCCACTGGCTCCCCATCATCGAACGGATCGACTTCAAGATCCTCACACTCGTGTTCAAATCCTTTCACTCCCTGGCACATCCCTACCTCTCCAACCTCCTCACTCCCCAATCCACCACCCAGTGCTTCTGCTCGACTGGCACCGGCCTCCTGCTCGTTCCTTGCACCATCCGCCCTACCATCAGAGGTCACGCTTACAGCCACTACGCCCCAAAATTCTGGAACACTCTCCCTCAATCCCTCCGCCTTGTCCCCTCTCTCCCCTTTTTTTAAGTCCCGCCTGAAAATCTTCCTTTTCGACCGTGCTTACAGCCACCTTCCCCCCACCCCCACCCAGCTCAGAGTCAGGCTCCGACACTTAACAACAACAACAACAACAAGATTTAATTTATAGAGCGCCTTTCATGTAGGGAGGACGTCCCAAGGCGCTGGACAGTTGGGTCAGGACCTGAGCAGGGGGGAAATGGTCAGGGGGAGGAAAGGGAGGGAGCGAGGAGGGGGTAGAGAGTTGAGAGGGGAGCTGAAGGCACGGTGAAAGAGAAAAATCTTGAGACTGGCCTTGAAGGAGGAAAGGGAGGAAGCGGCGAAGACATTGGGGGATGGAGTTCCAGAGCCTCGGGGCTGAGAGGCTGAAGGCCCGGCCACCGACGGTAGGGCGGTTGGGGCGGGGGATGTGGAGCAGACCGGAGCCAGAGGAACGGAGGGTACGGGTAGGTAAGTAGGGTGATAGTAGGTTGGAGAGGTAGGAGGGAGCGAGGCCGTGAATGGCCTTGTAGGTGAGAAGGAGGATCTTGAATTTGATCCTCTGGGGGATGGGGAGCCAGTGGAGGCGAGCGAGGGTGGGAGTGATGTGGTCGCGGTGTCTGGTGCAGGACAGTACACGAGCTGCAGAGTTCTGAATGACCTGCAGTGTGGAGGGAGGTGCCGGGAAGGCCGGTGAGGAGAGAGTTCCCGTAGTCCAGCCTTGAGGTGATAAAGCGCTCTGAGACACTACCCTGCATGGAGGACACTATATAAGTGTTTGTTGTTGTTGTTGTACAGCAAGGTAATAGGCATCTTTCTTCCTCCAGATAAAAATATGTGATTCCTAATCAATTGAGTGGTATCAGATTCTCAAAACTAGACACATAAATAAAATGTTGCTCTAATACTTGTCTGAAATTAGGCTTTGTAAATGTAAGGCTTTGTCTTGGATGTATGTTTGTTACACTCTGCTTACTGACTGCATCACTTATCAATTGATAAGTCACTTATCAATTGACTCATCACTTATCAAGCAGCTTTTGTGTTCAAATAAGCTAAGGTGATAGTGTCATCCATTACAGTTATGTCACTTAAATAACGTAAGTTTCATGTCAATCAATAAACTCTTCAGTGGTGATTGTGTATTACTAAGCACTGTATTACCAAATTGTATATTACCAATTTTGTCTTACCAAGTGCGGGGGGAAGCTACCCTGCATGAAGGGCACTATATAAATCCACGTTGTTGTTGTTGTATTTGTTTCCCTAAGTGTATTGCTGTGTTGTGTGGCTTATTAGAGGCAGATGTATCGAACTCAAGTCTCTCTCTTGTGAGGCGAGTGCTCTAACCACTGAGCTACAGGACTCCACAGGTAAAGCCTTAGAATTGAAGTAGTTGGAAGAAATAAAAACTTTGAAATTAGCCGCAAGAGACATTACAATGACATATGATAGATATAGAGGGGAAGCTACCACGTCCCAAGGACAGGCTGATAGTTATCAAAAAAATATAGAGAATGAGTCAGGAATTTAACTACATCACCAGGGTTACAAAACCCTTCATGAAAAATATGTAAGTATAACAAATGCATTGAATTCTTGCTTGCGGAGATAGGAAAGTTAACTGAAAAAATATTAGAGTAGAGGCCATTATAAGTCAATTGCAATTGAAAGAGACAGCACAGTTGTCTCAAATTGAGAAAATGCAAAACCAGCTCAGATCTAAGTACTTGGAAACTGAGCTGTTCAGTAGTCCATTAATAGGTGTCTGCTACGTGTGGGGAAAAACCCACGTGGCGAACCTTAATGATGCGCAGTTAGACTCTCTATGCATACAGAGAGTGTATTGGGATTGAAGACTTTAACAGGCATGATGCCTGATGTTATGGATGTGGAGGGTTGGTGAATTTACCCAACAAAGCGACAGTACAGATTTATCTGCAGTCCATGATAGATAAGAGGTGGAAGGATTAAATAAACCCAGACTGGGACAATTTGGTAACAGCACTGAGTAAAATTAAATGTACCATTATCAGGGATAAAGGTCTTCCAGAAAATTAGATGAAATTCAGATGTTAGGGAAGGGATACGCCAGGTTCCTAGCATCCAAAGTGATGGAGTTATTTTTAAATGAACTTTGGAGGGAAATGCTTCTCCTAGCAACGCCACCGGAGAGAAGAGGTTTTATTTTAGCCTCCGATTTAGATCCACGTCAAACCAGAGCATTGGGAGTCTGCAGTGAAGAGAGCTTAACAGCATTACCGTTTTTATTATACTGACAGTTTATTTGAGGGCAGTTATTAATGTTAGGATTATAAAGGCAATCCTAACAAATTATTGAGCACAATGCGTCCGCCACCCATGCTCGCTTCAGGAGTTAAAATGGGGGATTATGGTGCCGCAGCAGCAGTGATTTATGTAACTGGGGTGGTGGATTGTAAATATCCATCGACCCCTGAACTAATACAGCTAGCGACCAACCTGGAGTCAGGACAGCTGGAAAACCTTCCAATTTGGCCTAGAGAAAAGGATCTTCTAGTGGAGGGTTCAACATTGCTCTGGCGAAGAGAAAATAGGAATCGATTGATCCCACCAAGATGAGTGCGGGGTTACTTGATGACGATGGCTCATGATGGACCAGGGAGTCTATATAATGGAAAAAAGGGTACCAAGGCTGTCCGGCCCACGCAAATGCACCGGAGCTGTCCGCAGCGCTGCATTAAAAGGAGACGCACTCACAGACACACTCACAGACACAGAGACACACTCACAGACACAGACTCACAGACACAGAGACGCACTCACAGACACACACTCACAGACATAGAGACACACTCACAGAGACAGATTCACAGACACACACTCACAGACACAGACGCACTTACAGACACACACTCACAGACACACAGGCGCACTCACAGACACAGAGGCGCGCTCATAGACACAGAGGCGCACTCACAGACACACACTCACAGATACACACTCACAGACACAGAGATGCACTCACAGACACAGAGGTGCACTCACAGATACACACTCACAGACACGCATTCACAGACATGCGCACTCATAGAAAGAGAAAAACATGCACACAATCAGACAAAGAGAGACACACACACACTCAATCACAGGCACAGAGAGAGACACACACTCAGACATTCTCAGACACAAAAACACACATACGGAGGAGAGAGACACACACAAATAATCTCAACAGCAGGGCCTCGGGTTGAGCAAAGCTCACATTGCACCCCGCATGCACGTCTGGAGCTGCTCCACCCACAGTTGTGTTGACTCTCACTGCTCTCCTTTACAAGTCCTTTATGTCACAATGACCAACTATACTGAAGGGTGTGAACACTCTACATCCTTGAGTATGACATCTGGGCATCTAAACTTAACTGGTTCAGCGATAAAACCCAACCTCCTGTTTGCCTTGTTTATTGCTGCTTCAGACTGTATTTATGTAGTGAACGACAAGTGAGCTAAAACCCCTAGATCTCTTTCAGCTTCTCTATTGGCAATTTCTGTCCCATTTATGGAGCACTTGTGTTTCGTTTCCTATTCTTGAATCCTATATGTAGTACTTTGCATTTATCAGTATTAAACTTTTTTGTCAATTATCAGCCCATGCAATACACCAAAATAAAACAAAATTACATTTGTAAAGCGCCTTTCACGTCAGGAGGGCATCCCAGGGTGCTGGAAATTAAAGTGTTTTGGACGCGAGTTGGGGGTCGGGATCGGGGCGGTGGCTGGCAGAGGGGGAAGAAGCGATCGAAGACACGATCGAAGAGGAGGGTCTTGAGACGGGTCTTGAAGGAGGCAAGGGAGGGATCGAGGTGGAGGGACTGTGGGATGGAATTCCAAAAGGTGGATGTCTGAACAATTGGGGAAGCTGCTTCCGCGGTGGGGATGAGTTAGGGTAGTGGGATTGCATGAACATCTTGCCTCTAGAGCTGGTGCAGACTCGATCTTTTGTGCCATAATTTTAAGCTGTTATGGTTCATTAAACATTTGCATTGAGTCAGACAAGGTTAGTAAATATTGGAAACAAACAACAGGAAATTAAATACAAATTAGAATCAAGAAACCCCAAAGGATAACAACAATTAAAACTCAACATCACTATTTTATATCACAGCACATTATGGATAACCACATTGATTATTTTTGACATGAAAGGTGCTATACGAAATGCAAGAATGAATATTATTAATTATTATTACTGCGGAAACCTTATTTATAATAACAATAATGATCCTTGCTTTTGATATAGCACCTTTCAAATCACAAGGCTATCTCAAACCGTTTCTAGGGTTACTGTAAAGTGAAGTGAGTGTATTTTATAGGTGAACATTTTCTTTAGTATGAGCAGTGTTGCTCCCTATGGTTAGCATACAGTGGATGATCAGCAGTGTTTCTACCAGTTTGAAACAAATCACAAGATACATTCGGATTAAGAACATCCCGTTTGCTTTATTTGCTCTCATTCTTTCTGAATATTCCCACCCCCACAACTACCTCCACCACCATCTTACGATTCCAGTGTCAAATGGTTTCTTAAATGATTCCAGTGTTCTGGCTACAGATCACAAATCAGTCACACTAAAGCTTCATAAACAATCTAGTCTCGCCAGTTAACACAAACCTTGCATTTGATATCGCGGCCTATCATAACAGTGAGACATCTGAAAGTGCTTCATATGATTTACTGTAAAGTGGGGTGACAGTGCATTGTAAGTAAACACGGCAGCCAATTTGCACATATCATGCAACAATGTCCCACAATCAACCACCAAACACACAGCACTAGACATGGATTGCAAGGTTTTACAGTGGTTCGCCACTTTCGAAAACCTTATGTAAAAGGTTTTGTAGAGCTAAAATCTTCTCTTGTTAAGCACAGAACTAAAAATTCTCATTTACATCAAATAATGGTAGTCAGATATTGCTGGTTTCACTCTGCTTTCTGCTGCTATGCTGATATATATAGCTTGGAGAAAAAAAGTTTCAAATTATTGGCATTATTAGCCACTGCAGTGAAGTGAAAGCCTAAGATATTTTGAGCTCCAATCATCCACATGATCACAGGTGCTTTCAAACCATGACTCAGCCGCTCTTTTTCTTGAAGACCTTCAAAAACTCTTTTTGCAGATCTCCATTTCTCAACCTGTAGATGATGGGATTGAAGGTAGGAGTCAAGTTGAGGTACAGAAAATCCGATGTGAGACGCAAGGTGGTCACGACAGACTCCTCTGTGGTATTTTTGCTCTGAAGACTTCCAGTTATGAAGAGAAGTGAGGCATTGCAAAAGAAAATGATGAGAATGATGCCATGAGTGATAACTGTGGAGGGTCTTACGTGAAGATAGAAGTGCACTCCTGGACTCTTTTAAAATCTTAGCATATAAAAAGGCAACCATCCCAGGAGGTGCACTGTAATTATCAGGAAAATGCTCATTGATATGACACACATACTGGCTTCTAAAGAAATGTCAGTGCACAAGAAGCTGCTTGAGGTGATCAAGTGACTCTTGTCCTAGAAAAGGGATCATGTAAAAGGTTGGGTATACAATGGCGATTGCCCAAGCTAACAATAATTTCGTAATTTGATTGTAAGTAACCTTGATTTCGTATGAGAAAGGGTAACAGATTACATAGTATCTATCAACAGCCATGAACACCACTGCAAATGTAGCAATGCAGATGTACACATTTAAGAAGTAGTATTGCATCAAGCACCAATTATGAGTTTTAGGGTCAAAGTCTCTCAAAGCAAATCTAATGATAATATATGGGGAAAAGCAAGAAGCCCATATAAATCTATAATACACAGGACATTCTTGGGATTTTTCAGCGAACTCTTATAATATACGATGGCAATGATCAGTGTATTGACTGCAATACCAAGTAGTAAAATCAAGCACCATCCAGGGATAATGATGAATCTTTGATTTGTGCTGTAGATAAATCCCAGTAATACAAAGTCAGCTGTGCCATTCTCTGCATTCCCCAACATCCTCATGGATCTTCAAACAGCACTTTCGAGCTTTCCAGATGTATCCGCAAATCATAAAATGCTGCACCTTTTATCCTCAACCGATCTCCCTTGATCACTGAGACTGACAAAGTGAGCGCCCCTTAAAAATAAAGCATACACATTGGTTCACACATCACAACTTGTAGTCAAGCTGCTGCATAAATAAGGGATTTAATATGCAATTATTATGTATTAGACCATGTGTTGTAACAATCCCAAAGAATTTATCAATTAGCAAATTCAAACTTGTTGATAGCCTTGTGTGCTGTGAGGCATCTCTTAAATGATTACAGCCCAGATCTCAACACTTGATTACAAAAACACATGAGTGATCTTAAGTAGTTTTGACAATGGGAGAGTAGAGACATTTTGTTTCTGCCACAGGAAATGTTTTTTTATATATGCCTGTTATTTTGAAATGCTGCTCTCAAGCCAGAATTCTATAACACTGACCAGACCTGAATGCCAAACAATGTGATCTAGATCAGGTACCTGGGTGACTGAAGGTTTAATAATAATAATAATCCTCACATTTGGTATAGTATCTTTTAGTACTTTTCAGCTTTTCACATTAAGAAGACATCTCAAAGCATTTCATAGGATTTACTGCAAAGTACAAGTGAATGTGTATCTGTGCAAATGCAGCAGTCCAATTATGCACAGCAATGTCCCACAAACAGCTATGAAACCAATGTCCAAATTTATTTGGGCATTGTTGGGATAAATTTCCTTTCCTTTTCAAGTAGCGGCATGGGATCCAAATGAACAGGAAGGCAGGACTTTGGCAGGACATGGAGTCCTGTAGCTCAGTGGTTAGAGCACTTGCCTCACAAGCAAGAGACCTTGGTTCAATTCCCAGGAGGGTGAAACCTTGGACAAGTTTCCTTACTCCACATGCCTGATAATAATCCCTCAAGAAAAAAACCCAATAATAAAGAGGTCGCTTCAATCCACGACTGTTTGTGGGACATTGCTGTGCGCAATTGGCTGCCGCATTTCAACCACAAATATACAGTCAATTTGCTTTACAATATATTCTGTGAAGCGCTTTGAGATGTCTAGAAGACATGAAAAGCACTACATCAAATGCAAGGAGTATTATTATTTATTATTTAAACGTCTCATCCAAAAGACGGCATCTCAAACAATGCAACAAGCCCCTAACACTGCACTACAATGGAGCATCAGCACAGACTGTGTGAATTCAAGTCCCAGCAGGAGGCTTGAATCAACAACCAACTGATTCGAGGTCAGAGTGCTACCAACTGAGCCAAGCTGACACATGAGGTTTATAGACCACGATGCGTACAATATGCATATGACACAGAGAATACCATGGTTACTCACATGATTAATAAAATCATTCGTGTGGAAGGGGGATATTTTTGAATAGAATACATTTCAATAGATTGTGATATATTGTTTCCTTTTCACATCTGTCAAAGACAGATCAATATCAGCAGGAACAAAATTATAATTTAATAAATACTGGAGACTGTTAGCACAGACTGAAGCCTGCAGAATTGAGAAGGGCTGAGCTATAGGAAGTAGTGTCTGGATACTGGCTTTAAGTTAAGCAACTTTACATGGTTCAAAAACTCAGACGTGTTCCTAGTTGTTGCTGAACAAGAACCTGTAAATTAAAAGGGTTTAGCGATATTAGATGACAATAACAATAACAAAATTACACTTGTATTGCGCCTTTCACGTCGGGAGGATGTCCCAAGGCGCTGGACAGAGAGTTATGGACCCGAGTTGAGGGTCGGTGTGGGGGAGGGGTGAGGGCAGGGGCCAAGCAGAGAGATCGAAAGCATGGACGAAAAGGAGGCTGTTGAGGTGGGTCTTGAAGGTGGCAAGGGAGGGAGCGAGACAGAGGGACTGGAGTTCCAGAGGGTGGGGGAATAGTGGTGGAAGGCTCGCCCGCCGATAGTGGGGCGAGCGAGGCGGGGGACGTGAAGCAGGCCGGAGTCCGCTGAGCAGAGAGAGCGAACAGGGTGGTAGGTTGTTAGGAGTTCGGAGAGGTAGGGGGAGGCAAGACTGTGCAGGGCTTTGAAGGTGAGGACCGGGATCTTGAATTGTATCTTTTGTGTGATGGGAAGCCAGTGGAGTTGGGCAAGGATGGGGGTGATAGGGTCACGGAGCCTAGTGCAGGAGAGGACATGAGCTGCAGAGTTCTGGATGATCTGCAGCCTGTCGAGGGAGGAGTTTGGGAGGCCGACAAGCAGGGAGTTTGCAGTCAAGCCTCGATGTAATGAAGGCGTGTACGAGAGTTTCGGCGGCCTGTGGTGTGAGACAGTGTCGGAGCTGGGCCACGCTGCGGAGGTGGGGGAAGGCAGAGCGGATCATGGCACGGATGTGGGATAGAAAGGATAGTTGAGGGTCCAACAAGACCCCAAGGTTCCGGACTGGCTCAGTGAGGTGGAGTGTGCAGCCATGGATGGTGATGCTGTCAGTGCCTGAGGTGTGGAGGCACTGACAGGAGCCAATCAGGAGAGCCTCGGTCTTGTTGACATTCAACTGTAGAAAGTTGGCTCTCATCCAGGACTTGATGTCTGACAGACATTCTGTCAGGACAGCAGTGGTCCTGGAGTCAAAGGTGGAGGCAGAGAGATAGAGTTGGGTGTCATCCGCATACATATGAAAGTTTACCCCATGTCTACGGATGATGTCACCAAGAGGGAGCATATAGATATTGAAGAGGAGGGGAACCAACGATAGAGCCCTGAGGAACACCGCACAAGATGGTCCAGGGGCTAGAGGAGAAGCCATTTGAGGAGATGAAGTGCAGGCGGTGTGAGAGGTACGATCTGAACCAATCAAGGACAGAGCCGTGGAGGTTGAGGTGAGAGGAGAGGCAATGGATGAGGATAGAGTGGTTGACAGTGTCGAAAGCAGCAGAGAGGTCAAGGAGATCGAGGAGGCAGAGGGAGCCCTGGTCGCAAATGGACAGAATATCACTTGTCACTTTGACCAGGGCGGTTTCTGTGCTGTGGGTGGCACGGAAGCCCGATTGGAGGGATTTGAGATGGGAGTGGCGGAAGAGGAAGGAGTGAAGCTGAGAAGCAACAACTTGTTCCAGGGCCTTGGAGAGGAAGGGGAGATTGGAGATGGGGCAGTAGTTAGGGAGTAGAGAAGGGTCCAGGGAGAGTTTTTAAGGATAGGAGTGATGACAGTGGTTTTTAAAGGGATGGGAACAGTACCAGAGGACAGGGAGAGGTTAACGATGTCAGTGAGTAGAGGGGCAAGGAGGTGGAGCTGGGAGGTAAGGATCGGGGTAGGGATGGGATCGAGGGAGCAGGTGGTGGGTTTCATATGGGATAAATAGATGGACAAATGGTCTAGACCTGCCCAAAATTGTTACTAGGTTATTGCCCTCGAACACAATCAGTCACAATTTTATTATGTATTTTGCCAATTGAGACTGAAATTCTACCTTCAAGGTTAAAAAGGAAGATAGTCGTAAGTTTTGAGATGCTATTCAGATGCAAGAAGTGTTATTAGAATAGGTCCATAATATGGATTGGTCTACATCCTGGCCCTTGCTGAGGTTAATTGGATGCTTTATAACACTAAAATGTGTAAAGAGCCTCGAGTAATTGTACCACATGGTCACAAAAGTTATCCAAATTACACCAAATGTCACAAAGGGAGCTCTGCAATAACCTCAAGTACTAATTAGTATCTAATGCCATATTGTGATAAGGTGCTACAGGCCTTTTAAACCCTAGCCAAGTCAACAACAACTTACATTTCCATAGTGCCTTTCACATAGATAACATCTCAGAGTACTTCGCAGTGGTGTGGTCAGACTTGAGGTCACGGATGTAAAATAGTATCTAAAAGAAGCAGAGGGGAGGTGAGAAGAATTTTTTTCACGCAGCGAGTTGTTCAAATCTGGAATGCATTGCCTGAAAGGGTGGTCGAGGCCGATTCGATAACAACTTTTAAAAATGCGGTGGACAGGTGTTTGAGGAAGCCGGGTCTGCAGGGTTATGGAGAAAGAGCTGGGGAGTGGGATTGACATTACATTGCTCTTTCAAAGAGCTAGCACAGACTCGAAGGGCCGAATGGCCTCTATTTGTGCTGTAAGATTCTATGATTCTGTAACATCGAGCAAATGGGAGAAGAGGCTCGTTTTGGGGTGGTATTTAAAGACGGGGTAGGGAGATGAGAGTTACAGGGAAGGAGATAGAGAAGGGTGAAACCAAGTGCAATTCTATCTGCCTCAGTCCTGTTGTCAGCATAAATAGCCTTCTAATTAGTATTGGCCAGTTCTCTTTGGGAGAGTTTTTGAATTGTTAACTTTTTCTTCTATGTTGAGTTCATGTGCTGCCATGTGAGCCTTAGGGCATTACTGCAATTTGTAAGACAGTTGTAACCAAAACAGTCATGCATTGTTAATAGTGACACAATGAATTATACTAAATGCTACTTTTATTGTACGTGTCAGCTACAATTATACTGGAGGTAAATCAGCCACAAGAATGAGTAGGAACTGACATGACATTTACTGTTATGCAATGCTACTTTCAGAGGAACTTATATCTATCTAGCAGATATACTGGGGACTATTAAATCTTCCTGAGAATATTGCTGTTGTAACCCACTGTCCCATTTGCTTTCGTTATTCCTATTTTAAAAAGTTAAAATGAGAAGGGGAGAGGAATGCTTTTCTTTGTATTACTGCAATACATTTGGGTAAGAAGCCTCATTGTATTATAAGCTGTGACACTGTCCTGTTAAATTTCCTGGCTCTTTTCACAACCTGTAGTAACATCGCAAAATTCATACATCAGTTTATTATTCGTTCGATCATGGCCTAATGCATTCCACCACATTGGAACACTGAAAAGGAGACAAAACGTTTTCTCATTGTCTGGTGCAGTGCTAAACCACACAGACCAGAAATTTTCAGGTAGACTATAAATGTTAAGTTGTTATTACTTCAGATGCTGATTGACTTGCTGAGTTTGCCAGGCTTGATTTTCATTTCCAAGATATCCATTGCCAGCCAACCATATACCTGATGAGCTAGGCTTGATATCAATATTAGGCATTCATTCCTCTGCTGTTTCTCGGAGACTTTCTCGGTCAATGTCTCTGAGATGAGTAGGTTCAGAAAACTTGAATGGAACGCGAAAACAAGGCATTCCTACTTTGCTTGGATTACAACATGAAAACCAAATAGCCTTCAACATTTAGTTACATTGTATTGTCTGATGGTAAAAAATAATAATAAACAGAGTCTAATATCAGCTCTGTTTTTGTAGTATCTTTCTGAAAGCTAACAAAGTGGTATTAAAAAGCTTTAGCAGCTTGACCATGAGTTGGCAGATGGACGGACTCACCACAGATAGTTTTATTGACCACCTGTTCATCTCTGAAGGGAAACAAATACACTTTCTGAAGGGTGCTTGGAACCACTTTCTAGCCGTGGAGGGATGACAGGCCTCACCGTTCCACTCAACTTTCATTTGTGTCTTAATACACAGACCATCTGGTGCCAATGACTCCTCACAAGGAACACAGTGTTTGGATGTTTACGTGCAGTTGCTGAGATGTGCCAGTGAAGGGTTGTTTCCTATGAATATAGCTAAGGTTAAGTGCCTTCAGCAAACATTGAATAGAAGTGAAAATTATGAGCCCTGCACCATTTGCTACTGTTTGTTTTACAATTTTGTATCCAGCTACATGTTTAAAGATATTATTAATGAGTAATTTAGATAAAAAATCTACTGCTATTTACATTTTACCAGAGAATGTTTATAACTTTATATTATCTCCTCACATAGGGACTAAATTCTAATGTTTCTTGGCATAAAAACACAGGCTTGAAATTTTGTGCTTTATTTTACCACCCAAATATAAAAGAATGTACAGAAAAATTAACATGTATGGCATTAAAATTCTGTATCTGCTGTTCGACATCGGCTACTGGTATACCTTGGATTTGGCCTGCATATAGAAAATTCCATCAAAAAAGCACATTTTTTTAACCCGGACCAGTAACGTATCAATATAGTTGTACATTACCAAACAGGTAATTGGAGGCAAAGCATAGTAGAGTTACTGCAAACACATCATTTGGTTTCAAGATGAGGATAATACAAATAATAATCTTTGCATTTCATACAGACTGTTTCATAGTAATAATAATCCTTGCATTTGATATGGACTTCTCAAAGTCGGGAAGACATGCCAGAGTGCTTCACAGGATTTGATTGTAAAGTAAAGTATAGTGTCTGTGTATTTTGTAGGAGTCAGTTTATGCACAGCAGTGTCCAACAAACAGCCATGAGGTGATTGACCAATTTTATTTGGGTGATAGTGGCTCAGATAAAATTGATGGTACATAAAGGTAAAAATTTCTCGGATTACATTGGGGGGATTATGGATTTCTTGGGAGACATGTTTTTTGTCCCCTGCATCATTTGTACAACTATAGCTGTCATAGCAGTTATGATTGTCTCAAGCACCGCTGGATGTTAGCAAAACAGATTGGCACAAGTCATTGCAGAGTTTGATGCTGAGAGGAGACCCATGAAGATACAATACTACATTTATTGGCCTCTTGGACCTTAGAGGAAAAAGCTATTTTCAACCTAGAATATTCCAAAGAATAACTTTCAAGAACATGACTGAGAGGAAAGATGTATCGACCATAAACTGCCATGTCGGAATTGGCTGACCTCTTCAGGCCAAATTTATAGTGAGCTCGCAGCCTTGGTTTGAGGGTTGCCTCTTAAGGATAGTTACTAGGGTTATTTTTTATTGATGATTATTTTTAGCCATCTTTTCATTGCCATCTTTACAATGGAAAAATCGCTCTATAAAATAGTAGCAAAACGATTATTAAAAAGATTATTAAAATACGTTAAATAATACTTTGCTCATTCAATCAATGACTTTGTTCGTGGGACACTGCTGTGCGCAATTGGCTTCGCCCACATTGCCAATTACAATAGGCAATTTCACCCACAAAATATACAGTCACTTTACAGTATACTCTGGAAGCACTTTGAGACGTCTTGAAGACGTGATAAGGAGCTATATCAAATGCAAGGATTATATTTACATCTGAGGATGTGAACTCAACTGATTGAGCAAGAGTTTGCCCAGCATCCTGTTCACCTTGTCATTGTTGCCTCACACTATTTTGACACAGTGAACAATAAGTCATCTAATACCATTGGATCTCTTTCAGCTTCCCCCTTGGCAAATTCTACCCCATTCATGGAGTACGTGTGCCTCCGATTTCTAAGTCCTATATGCAGTACTTTACAGTTATCTTTATTGAACTTTAGCCATCAGCATTTGCTGCCTCCTCTGATTTCAAAGTGAAGAGGACAAATGTGAGTGGACTTCCCGCTGATACCAAGTTAGGTAGGGTAGTAAATAGTGAAGAAGATTGTGACGGACTCCAGGCAGACATACACAGAATGGTGGAATGGGCTGACATGTGGCAGATGGATTTCACTGTAGATAAGTGCGAGGTCATACACTTAGGTAGGAAAAATGATAGGAGGCAATATAGGCTTGGTACCTCAATCTTAAGGAGGGTGAACGTACAGAGAGATCTGGGCGTTCAAGTAAGCGAATCATTAAAGGTGGCAGAGCAGGTAGATAGGGCAGTAAAAAGGGCATTTGGTGTACTGAGCTTCATTAGTAGGGGCATAGAGTATAAGAGTGGGGAGGCTATGCTTAATCTGTACAAAACACTGGTTAGGCCTCAGCTGGAATACTGCGTCCAGTTCTGGGCACCTTACCTCAGGAAGGATAATAAGGCACTGGAAAGGGTGCAGAGGAGATTCACGAGAATGATACCAGGAATGGGGAAGCTTAGCTATGAGGACAGGCTGGAAAAGTTAGGACTTTTCCCATTAGAGCAGAGAAGGTTACGCGGGGACCTGATAGAGGGCTTCAAGATCATGAAAGGTTTCGACAGGCTAGATAGGGAAAAGCTGTTTCCGCTGGTTGGTGTGTCTGTGACTCATGGTCACAGTCTTAAGGTATCTACCAAAAGAAGCAAAGGGGAGGTTAGAAGAATTTTTTTCACTCAGCGAGTTGTTAGAATTTGGAATGATCTGCACGAAAGGGCAGTGAAGTCCGATTCGATAACAGCTTTTAAGAGAGAACTGGAAAGGTATCTGGAGAAGACAGGTTTTCAGGGTTATGGGGAGAAAGCTGGTGAGTGGGGTTAATAAAAGTCAGTTGCTCTGTCAAAGAGCCGGCACAGACTCGATGGGCCGAATGGCCTCCTTCTGTGCCGTAACATTCTATGATTCTATGATTCTATGATTTATTTACTACCCTTAATTTCCTTACTTTCACTTGAACATGGTACATGAAAATGTACAATACTCTCTCAGGGAAGCACAGTGTGGGTCAAGGATCCCATCTCCGGCTCTATGAATTCTCAGGTTAAGGATATCAGAAGCTGATTTCTTTTCTCATTGCAAGTTACTTGATGTAGGGAATGAAAGGCCAGTTTGAAAATTCCTCACATTGTGCTTCATCTCATGAAATGGCTAGAAATCTCAACCTTAGTGAAATCTACCCAGCTGTACCTAAAACTGCTGACTGTAGCAATCTAACTTATCGTGTCCTTGAATCATTTGATTTCAGACACAGGCCAACAACTCCACTTCTATCAGTCAAATATTGCAAGTGCCCAGTGCAATCTCAGGGATATCAAGTATGTGAAAAAGGCACCTCAACAGTGATCACTGTCAACCTGTAAATTACAGCTTCTGGTTTGTTAGTCTGAATATTTGACAGGCTGGAATGAGACAGTTTGTGAATTTACTTTGGTTTTGTTTGTCCTGACTGAATTAAGATGCAATATACAGTAAACTCCTGATATATCGTCAATCCAAGGGAAAAGAGCTCAAAGACTCTATATGTAGGGTGGCTATGTTGGCATGTGTCTTCCGGGGCCAAAAGGGGTGCCATAGTCAGGAGGACTTACACCAGCACACAACAGGTCTGGATCCCACAACTGTCAGTTTATTTGTTAAAACTCGGTTAAGTATACATACATACAGTATAAGTTTATGTATTGGCATATATACAAAAACGTTTTGTTCATTTTAACAACCTGAATACTCAGACTTTAACAATAATAATAATAATCCTTGCATTTGATATAGCGCTTTTAATGTCAGGAGGACATCCCAAAGCACTTCACAGAACACACTGTAAAGTGAATTGACTGTATATTTGTGGGTGAACGCGGCAGACAATTGCGCACAGCAATGTCCCACAAACAGTCGTAGATTGAAAATGACCAATTTATTATTATTTTTGGTTTTGGAGGGATTATTATTAGGCTCTGTGTGGAGTAAGGAAACTTGCCCAAGGTTTCGCCCTCTGCCTGGAATTGAACTCAGGTCTCTCGCTTGCAAAGCGAGTGCTCTAACCACTGAGCTACAGGACTCCACAATCAGGCAGAACCTCACAGAAGCTAAGCATTTTTACTCACAGAGATGTTGTCACAACAGTCAAAACAGCCACCACGTGGGTGGCTGAGGGCGAGGGCAACCTTTTCCAGGTCGCTCATTGTGAGAGGTCCAGCATCTCACCTTGTTCTGTTGATATTTCTGCTATTTTACTTACTGGAATGTATAGAATCAACTTTGTGTTATAAGCAGGTGATGAAATAAGGGGGTGGTGGTGGTGGGGGGGAGCCCCTTATTCACATTTTGTCTGGAAAGCTGCCGGGATATTGACTGCATGATGATATAAGCCATGTGATTATATAAGACAGGGTCTCATTATCAGGAGTTCACTGTAATACACCCGCAGTCGCAAACTGCAGATTAAAAGTATTTAGTCCAGTTGTCTACTAAAAGCACTATTCTGAAATCCAATATGCATGCTCCTTAAACTGCTTTTGAGAGGTGAAACATCACAGATACGAAAAGTAAATGAATGGCTGAAAGAGTGGTGTGGGAAAGAGGGTTTCCATTTCATGGACACTGGCACCAGTACTGGCACAGAAAGGAGCTGTACTGCTGGGATGGGTTACACCTGAGACATTTGACCAAGGTCCTAACGGAAAGGATAAATAGGACTTTGAAAAGGGCTTTAAACTAGTAAATGGGAGAAGGTTTGGGTAGGAATAACAGTTAACTAAAAATAAGAATAAGAGCAAAGGTCAGAGTACAAAACGTGATAAAGGAAACATAAATACTCCGAGAAGAAAAAAGGGTCATAGAAAATAAACACAAAAAGTGTGACAAGTTAAAAAGTGTGAGAAAAACACCATCAAGGCATAAGGGCAGAATGGGGTCAGTTACCAGAGTAAGTGTTTTGTACACAAATTCAGGTAGCATAAGAAGTAAAACAAGTGAGTTTGAAGCATAAATTCAGCTATTGTAGCTGTTACAGAGATCTGGCTACAAGCTGGGAATGACTGGCAACTAAATATTCCAGTGAAGTCAGTATTGACTCCTATAAAAACAGAAGTCGCTGGGAACACTCAGCAGGTCAGGCAGCATCTATGGAGAAAGGAAAGTGAGTCAACATTTTGGGTCAACGACCCCTGACCTGCTGAGTGTTCCCAGCCACTTCTGTTTTTGTTTTCAGATTTCCAGCATTTGCAGTATTTTGCGTTTTGCTGATTCCGAAACATGTGTATCAGCGCCTTGGGACGTCCTCCTGACGTGAAAGGCGCTTTATAAATGGAATCTTGTTGTTGTTGTTGTTGTATGGGAACGTCTGAGAGCTTTAGTGGTTAAAGCTAATCCTGGAGGCCAGTATATATGCTGAAGAACTGTTGTATATTCACGTTTTTAGCATCAAACATATCTGAAATCGGTGCAATGACAAATGCAAAATGGTAAAACACACAAACCAGGGTCATTCTTTTCACTTTGTGTTGTAATTGTTAAGTGTTGTGAATGATCTATTAGTTAGTTGCTTCATTGTTTACTCATTATTCAAATTTAGCTACAATATCTCCTTCGCTGTCAGCCTGGCTCACTTGGTAGCACTCTTGCCTCTGAATCAGAAGATTGTTAGATCACATCCCACATTGGGAATTGAGCTCACATCCAGGCTGGCACTCCAGTGCAATGGTATTGCTGCATTGTTGGGAGCTGTCCTTTGAGTGGGATGTTAAATTGAGTTCCCGTCTGCCTGCTTATAGCACTACTGTATTTTAAAAGACTATACAGTTTCTCCGTAGTATCCTGGCCAACAATCCACCAGATAAAATTAATCATTCACTTCACAGCTGTTGAAAGAAAATTGCAGTGCCCAACTTGGCTGCCGCACTCACCTACAAAATGCAGTCACCAGATATAAATCCTGTGACAGTCACTACAATTTACAGTAAATCCTATGTGGTGCATTGAGATGTTGTGATGATGTGATATCAAATACAAAGATTATTATTATCATTACTTCTATGTATCAGAATTGGATAAAACAATTAGTTTCAACTATAAGAGAAGCACAGTAAGTGACAATCTTTTCAAATAGTGTCATAGGATTTTTAACATCCAACTGAACAGGAAGATGCAAGCTTGGTTTATTGTCTCATCTGAAGGACAGCATCTCTGACAATATAGCATTTTCCTAGCTCTGCACTGGAATAATAGACTTGACCCCGGCCTTCCAGAAATGGGTGTTGAACTCACAACCTTCTGACCCAAAGATCAAAGTACTTCCAAGTGAGCCATGCTGTCACACCTCACACTTTACAGACTTTATACAACTAGTTTTCTAATAAACAAAAGATCATAATTCATCAAATATGTCAGAATCATGCAGGATTAGTAACCAAGCTTTCTAATTTATTGAATGGGTCAATATTTTCTTCTGGGTAATCGGTGAATAAAAAGAAATTTTATGTTTTTAATGTTTTTAATAAAATAGATTTGTTGCATGCATTTGTTATTATTTATAACATGATTAACACTATATTCCCCATGTGTAGAAAATGCTTGTGTGACCATGCAAAGAGTGGTGGACAGTGGAAGGAACTGATTCACATCCAACACATTTTCAGGATCGTTTCAGGAAGAGCCCTTCCCTTAAACTCCAGCATGTCCCTTTGATCTTTGGCAGTAGTTTGACATGGAAATAATACGACTTCCTTTAACAGTATACCAAACAAAAAGTTTTCCATGGAAGTGATGATGTTTAGAATGAGTTATATTTGCTCCATTCTGAACTGTAAACACTTGACGATTTGTACTTTTGGCTCAGTGATTTATGAGATACCTTGAAACTGCTCAGTGGCAACGGGTGTGAAGGTCTAATAGATTTAAAGGTTATTTGTAATTGAGCAATGTTGCTCATTTATTGTTAATTGATAATAAAAGATGGAAGGGATTGAATCATTCCTTCAACTGGACATTGGTTAACCTCGGATGCTGGGTAAATAGAACAAAACAAAACAAAAAGATTGTTAACTACTATGAAAGGCCAAGAGACAAACTGATTTCTGTCAGAATGAGCCAAGTGCTATGTGCAGCTTTTCTAATTCCTTGGCTGAAATTGCGGACAGTGAAAATTTTACTTGTTACTGCGTCAGCTGTTTAATTGAATGAGGAACAAATAATATTAACATGCATTTGGCAATAAACTAACACATTTCAATGGTTTATATCATACAAAAAGTTGATTGACAGTTGATCTATACAGATGGTATACAGTGGTATTAGTTACTGACTGATGGATAGGGTTCAATTTGCATTAATTGCACTTTTGGCAGAATTATTGAAGATTCACAATTTTCGCAGTGAATTAAATACAGGCACAATAGATTAGGGCACAATGACTGAAGCACCAATTAAACCAATTATTGGGCAGTCCTGACTAAAATAAGACAGTCACTCATTTTCTCCATGAAATACCAGCGTGTGTTGTTATAGGTTCCTATTGAATGCTGACCTTTTCAGTTGTTATTGAACAGCACCAAGTCTCTCATTTCATTAGAATTTTAGTATTGGCAACAGCTTTACAGCAGCCAAGTCACAACAGAAATGCAGCACGTACGATCCTCATTTACATGTCACCAATCAATTATTTGACATTGATAGAACTGCAGTGTCTGTCATGTGATGTGCTCACTGAATTGCACTCTAGAATCATCCTCTTTGAAAGTTGCAGCATTACGTATACAATTTCTGTGATCGCCTGCAGTCCTACTCACCCATCCACTTCTTCTCAGACATGTAGTCTCTCTTCCACCGTACTATTGGTGGGTGAGATTGCAGCCACCATGCCTGCTCTCTGAAACTCTCTCCTTAGATTGATTTACTTTGTGCCCTCCCACTTCGCTTTCAAAACCCATCTGAAATCCTATTTCTTTAGCTGTGCTTTGGACACCTCCCTACTAATGCCCCTATTTCCCACCCTGCTTGAGCTCCTACTCTATTTCTGTGAAGCAGCTTGAGCCATTTTCCTGCATGAATGGTGCTAATATATTCTGTGAAGCGCTTTGAGACATCTAGAAGAAGTGAAAAATGCTATATCAAATGCAAGTATTATTATTATTCAGTGCAAGTTGCTGCTGTCAGCAAATTGCATCGAAACTGTAAACATTAATTTCTAAACCTGAGGCCGTTTTGGGGCTACAAGTATGATTATACTGGCATTGTGTAGGTGTTTAACTTTTAATAGCATCCAAGAGGTAACAAATGTACTGCGGATAAAAGAATCATTACAGAGTCATCTATTTTCTTAAGGCTAAACAGAAAGCGTTCACACAGCACCAATTTTTCACCATTTCTTAGATGTAACAGATTACAAACATGTGAAAATATGTTTACTAACACTATTGTAATCCCAGTATAAGACTCACAAAGGGCACCATTCCATAACCATGCAGGTTGCTTGTGATGCACAGAATCATTCTACACATATTCGCTCACAAAACACATAGTCACTGCACCTTACAGTATATCTCTGAAGTGCTTTGAGATGTCCACCTGATGTGAAAATGTCAATTTCCCCACCCCCTCACCCGAAGTCAGCACAGATCTGGTTTATTTGAGAGAGATGTCCAATGTGAGGACATTTTGAAAATTGCTCACGTTGTAAAGATTGGATGTGGAGTTTGTGACTAATTTGCTACAGACACTTCACTTCTTTTGTGCTGCTGTCTTTCCGTTGAATCATTACTGTTCCATTGTTGCTTGCATGAGCTGCATGACAATCAGTTGTATCTTACAACAGACTTGGGCTCAAACTCCAACTGAGTTTGCCTGAACAATCTCAATTTTACCTCTTCATAATAAAGATTCATTTGTTTCAGACTTTGAAATACCCCAGGCTCTATAATAATAATCTTTGCATTTTACTTGGATCACGCTGTCAAGATGTTTCGAAGCGCTTCAAGGGATCTTACCTTGACTGTGTAGTTGTATTGGAGGCAGCCAATTTGCACACAGCAATGTTTCACAAACAGCCATGAAATCAGTGGCCAATTTTAATTGACTGTTAGCCAGGATATCAGGAGAAATTCCCTTCTCTTTTCAGATAGCGCCATGGGATCTTTAACAAGCAACTAATAGGCAAACAGGACATCAGTTTTAACATCTGACTGAAGGATGGCATCTCTAACAATGAGCACACCTTTGGCATTGCATTGGAGTGTCAACCTTCACTTGTGAGATTAAAGTTGCGATAGGGAACTTGAACCCACCACCTTTTGACTCAGAGGCAAGATCACTGTCAGACTGATAAATATACTCAAACTACAATGTAAAGGTGTTTGAGGCAGTTATATTGTTACTCACAAATAGGGGTAAACTCTGTGTTGTTTCATAGGAATTTGTGGTGTCAATTATCATGGTTAGGCCACTGGAATGGTAAAGACTAATTTGGAACCCAGAAAGGGCATAGATTTTATCTCCTCCTTGAGCCTAATCTACAATGTACAATTAAATTCAAGTTCTATAGTTAGGAGAGATCGCTCTCTGGGATGGCTGCTGTCTCCTAGTGGTCATTTAGTGTTTAATATTGAATATTGCAAATGCTGTTTCATAGTTTCAGTTATCGCCACTAGAGATACTGTAGTTACGAAGCTTTGCAAATTCAGGTGTAGACATGCTGCCAGTTCTCAAGTTGTATGAAAGCACTGCTCAGAAAACCTCCTTTCAGACACTTGCTAAAATTTGGGTAGCATTTTGAGTGACCTTTGTCCATGTTTTTCTTTCTGGTGCACGTGAACAGTTTCAGAGCCTGTTTGGTACAAAGTAATTCAATAAATCAATGTCCATCGTGTATTCACAGGCACATTGTCTTCCTCAGGGTCTGCTAATTGAACACTGAGGCAATATTGACTGAGGAACACAGACAGGAAAAAAGGGCACTAAATATATTCCTGGTTATTTTAAAAGTAGGATCTGAGAAATGTATGTGTCTGAAATAGATTTCTTCATATCCACCACTGGCGTTAGCCCGGCTTAGTTGGCATCTCTCTCGCTTTTGAGTCAGAAGGGTATGGTTTGAGCCCCACATCAAGACTTTGAACTCACTGTCTTAGGCAAACACTCCAATACAGTGCTGAGGCAGTACTGCATTATCAGAGTTGCTGCTCTTCGGATAAGACGTTAAATGTAAGTCTCATCTACCTGTTAAGTTGGACATTAAAGATACCATGGCACTACTTGAAAAGTGAAGGAAGTTGTCATTGGTTAGTTATCCATGAAATAAAATGGTCATGGCTGTTTGTGGGACATTGCTGCGTGAAAATTGATTGCTGCATTCGTCCACAAATACAAGGAACTGTTCTTTATAGTAAATCCTGTGAAACGCTTTGAGAAGGTCCAACAACATGGTTAGGCACTATATCAAATGCACAGATTATTATTTATTATTATCCAGTAAATGTGAATATTATCTGCCTGGATACATTACACCATTTCTCTAAGGGTTAAACCATCTTTGCAGGCTGGGTCAGAAGTTTGTACGGTCAGTTTGAAGCAACGTTCAGGACTAATGTAGGCAGACAGTACCTCTCTCTTCCCACATAATCAGATGTTTTTTTTGCCATGGCATGAAATAATTAGGTCACTACAATTAAAAACAATTAAGCCTGGAATTTGTTGAAGCAGATGTAACAGTTCAGTTTATCCAGTGTTTTAGGGGCAGGGGGAGAACCATGGACAGTATCAAGCAATTGCTTGTGCTCTGCTCTCAGTGACAGCCAAGTAAACTTTAGCCAAGTGAATTCAATCTGCGAAACTCTGGGCTGAAAGGCCAGACTGACTAGATATTTCTCACCTCATTAGGTCAAGACATTATGCACAGCCTACAAAACCCACATTACCATTACATGCAACAAAAGGGATCTTATGTAACATTAGAAGTTTAGTATTTAAGTGCAGCTCATGTATTTTCTTTTGACATACACTTTGCGACTAATTGGATTTTAAAAGACCTTGGCGTATAATGAGCCGAGGGGTATTGTCAGAATATGTACTTGCTGCAGTTGCCATCCTTAGTTTAAAAAAATCACAGCCCCTTTCTGATCCACAACAACTCTCCCGGAGAGAAAACGAACCATAAAAAGCTTAAGCAGAAATACTCCTTCAGCTGAATTCTCAGTGGGAATAAGTGTATTTCCTCTGTTCTTTATCAAAGGAAGTCCCAAAATAATCAGGAGTGGCCAGGGTTTGTGCTGAAGCTTTTCTGCTACTCTACATTACATCACTGGGAAAAGAGCAACATTTGGCTCTCAGGACAAGGGCACAGAATCATGAAGTCCTTAGCTCTTGCTGTTCTTTTGCTTCTAAGTTCTTGTGAGCTGTTTGGAGGTAAGACAGTTATTTCCTTTCAGTTGTTTCTCCAGCTACTAAGCATCAATTATTAGAACTGCAATGCTACTGTCTATAGGCATTTATTGTTGTGGGTGAATGAGGAGTTGTAATGATTTAATTTGCAGTCTTCACATTCTGATCGCAGGCTGTATGTAGTTAGTTACTGGACAATCCCTGCAAATTCAACCGAGGTTCTGACTGCAATTCTACAAGATCAGATTCTTTATGAACTTCCATTGCCTCTTACTCACATTGGTGATCACAAATTAATTTCTAACTGTTTGCACATTTAAGAAGAGCACAAGATTAGACCCTAAAGAGATCTTAGGCTGTCATCCTGGCTCATTTGGTAGTATTCCGAGGCAAACCATTGAACTCTCAAAGTCCAGGCTAACGCTCCAACGCAGTGCTGGGGGAGCATTGCATTCTCAGAGATGAGTTATTATTGTGAGATGTTAAACCGAGGTCCTGTCGGCTTGTTCAGGTAGACGTTAAAGATCCCATGTCACTGTTTGAAAAGTGAAGGGAGATAAAATTGATCATTCGCTTCATAGCTGATTATGGGACACTGCCGCACACAAATTGACTGCCACATCTGCATACAAATTTACTCGCTACATTTTACAGTAAATTCTGTGAAGTGCTTTGAAACATTTTGACAATGTAATAAAACATAATATCAAATGCAAGAATTATTATTATCATACTGAGGTTGGCATCTGCTGCACTGATCTCCAGCTGTCCGCTTTTCTCAGTCTATGGAATTTCTGCTTTATTGTTCCTAGGCAAACTACTTTGGATCAACAGTACTTTCCTTCATTCTCCTTCTCTTCCCGCTCAGTATTATTCTTACATGTTTTACTTTTTTTTTCTTGTTTTAAATACAAAATAACTAAAAGTTGAATGCACTGACAGAAAAGATTCAGAGCAGTGTTGTTGTGTGAGAACAGCACGTGGATAGAGTGTACTCACTCTCAACCTGCACTTTAATAAGATTCCTCATACGGGGATATGTTGTCTCAGTGCCATAGTGCAATAAGTATTTAATGCAGACTCTGACAATTGCCATTTACACATGTTGTGACAGGAAAGAAGAAATAGCTCTGCAAAGTACAGCTGAGCGCTCAAAGTCAGTCCCTGGATTTTTTATATAATAGGTATCAGGTGTCAGCCTGTCACAGTTTTTTTTGGTCAGCCGGGTGTCTGACACATGCGGAAACCTATCACCATGCTTAAGAGTATCCAAACCAAGCTGAGATTTCCACCTGCACATGGAAATTCCAGAGCTAATTTGTTGGAATGGAACGCACACTATCTCCCTGGAGAGACTTCCTCCTAGACCTCTCCATCGCGTTCAACACAGTCGATCACACTATCCTCATCCACTGCCTCTCCTTCCTCATCTACCTAAGTGGGACTGCACTCGCCTGGTTCAAGTCCTGGATGAGAGGTAACTTTCTTCAGTTGAACGTCAACAAAACCGAGGCTCTCCTGATTCACCTCAGGCGCTGACAGCATCACCATCCACGGTTGCACACTCCACCTCACTGAGCCAGTCCGGAACCTTAGCATCTTGTTTGACCGTCAACTATCTTTTCTACCCCACATCCGTGCCTTGACCCGCTCTGCCTTCCCCCACCTCCGCAACATTGCCCGGCTCCACCAGTGTCTCACACCACTGAAACCCTTATACATGCATTCGTAACATCCAGCCTTGATTATGCAAACTCCCTGATTATCGGCCTCCCCAACTCCTCCCACCATACGCTGCAGATTATCTACACCTCTATAGCCCATGTCCTCTCCCGCACTAGGCTCCGTGATCCTAGTCCTTATCTTCAAAGCCCTCCATGGCCTTGCTCCCCCCTACCGCTGTGACCTTCTAACCCCTTACAACCTGCCCATTCCCTCCGCTCAGCAGGCTCTGGGCTGCTTCGCATTCTCCGTCTCGCCCACCACACCATTGGCAGACGGGCCTTCAGCTACTCTGTCCCCACCCTCTGGAACTCCATCCCACAGTCTCTCCACCTCACCCCCTCCCTTGCCTCCTTCAAAACCCACCTCAAGACCCTCCTCTTTGACCGTGCCTTTGATCACCCTTCTGCCCCCCGCCCCCTTGCCCTCCACCCTCCCCAATCCCGACCCCCAGTTTCGGTTCAAAACACTGACAGTCCAGCGCTTTGGGACGTCCTCCCGACATGAAAGGCGCTATACAAATGTAATTTTGTTGTTGTTGTTGTACCTAACAAATTACCTCCATTTTGTCACTTCAAACAGTTTTGCCTCCTGCCCCGTCAGCTGCGGGGTACCCCAAGACTCCATCCTTGGCCCCCTTCTCTTCCTCATCTACATGCTCTATCTTGGCAATGTCATCTGTAGACATGGGGTAAACTTCCACATGTGTGCAGATGATACACAAATTTACTTCTTCTCCAGCCACGACCCCAGGTCCACCGATGTTCTGTCGGCTTGTCTGGCAGACATCAGGGCCTCGATGAGCACAAATGTCTTATACCTAAATATTGACAAGACGTAAGCCATACTCCTTGGCCCAGTCAATATCTTCTGTCCTGCGACTCGAACCTCCTCAACCTCCCCAGCCTTTCCCTCAGACTCACCAAACCGGAACGCAACCTAGGCATCAGGTTCGACCTGCGGCTGTTCTTCCTTACCCACATCTGGTCTCTGACCAGGACCGCCTTCTTCCACCTCCGCCACATTGCCCGCCTCCGACCATACTTTGTCCAGGCACAGCCGAAGCACTCATCCATGTGTTTGTCACCTCCCGACTCGACTTCTCGAATTCTCTCTTTGCCAGTCTCCCCAGCTTCACCATGCACAGGATCCAGTTAATTCAAAACTCCACCACCCACATACTCACCCATACTAAACCCCGTTCCCCCATCACACCAAATAGTTCAAATAGTACTAGCCAGGCTCCCCTGGCTCCCAGATCTATTTCAGCCTCTGTGCCCCGAAACTCTGAAACATTCTTCATCTAACTCCATTTTGCTCCTTCCTTTCCCATCTTCAGGACATGCCTGAAGACGTTCCTCTTCAACCTTGCCTATGGTCACTTCCCCACTCGCCCTGGCTCGGTGTCGTGCTCCGCCACTGCATGACCCTACCCTGCGTTAGGGGGGCTATGTAAATGCAAGTTGTTGTTGCATCCTGCTTATCTAAATCTGGAAAGAACTACATCTGTGACTCCTAACTCCCTACCATCCTGCTCACTGCCTCTGCTCAGCGGGCTCCGGCCTGCTTCACATCCCCCGCCTTGCTCGCCCCACCATTGGCGGGCGGGCCTTCAGCCACTCTGCCCCCAACCTCTGGAATTCCATCCCGCACTCCCTCCGCCTCGCCCCCTCCCTTGCCTCCTTCAAGACCCATCAAAAACCCTCCTCTTCGACCGTGCTTTCGATCTCCCTGCTTCCCCCACTGCCCTCCACCCTCCCCAATCCCAATCCCCAGTTCAGATCCGAAACTCTGACTGTCCAGCACCTTGGGACGTCCTCCCGACGTGAAAGGCACTATACAAATGTGATTTTATTGTTGTTGTTGTTGATGTATGCATTGACACAAGGAGACTTCTCTGATTCTACAATAGATGGCAACGCTCATAGCTCATTCCTCTTACACTAGGGATCATCCTTCTTGCTCTCCTCTGCACTGTCTCTGGGGCTGGGCAACTCCTTTATGTAGCAATGACCAGAACTGTATGTAGTACACGAGGTGCATACTGACCAGAGATTTTTACAACCTGTGTAAGAAGCTACAACATAGCTCAACATCCTGTTTCCTATCCGTTGCCAAGCATTGTCACCTCTCAGTCTGGTTTGGATACTCTTAGACACTGTTACTCGGCTAACAAAAAATAAAAGCTTGGAGCCACCCGACTGACGAAGACAAACCTGGAGGCATCTCACACAATTACCATCTTCAGAAACAACAAGTACACTATATGTCAAGCCTAGCTGCTTGGTTGCAAAACATGAAAAATGTTAGTACAGACCCTATGAAATCTACATGTGAATAAACAATGAAAGGTAATAATGTTCTAGGTGGAACTGCAGGTTAAATTATACACAGCAATGTCCCACAAACAACAATGGAGTAAATTATCAATTACCTGTGTATCTTTGCCAAGATACATGCTTCTCTTTTCAAATAGTGCCGTGGGATCTTTAATGTTCACCTGAACAGGCAGAGGGGACTTCGGTTTAGGATAATTTAGAAGAAAAATGAAGTGCGCCGCCAGGTCTTCGCTGGAACGTCAGCTCAAAGTGTGAGCTCAAAGTCCTGACATGAGTCTTGAATCCCCAACCTTTGGACTCAGAAATAATAGTGTTATCAACATAGCCAAGGCTGACACTTTAAACAAAATGGAATTTTAGTCCCAATGTGGCACATAAAGATTTTAAAGGTACCATAAATTGATGTAGTTTATTTTTCTGTATTCTACAAATATGTTGTTGTTACTTTCTCTGAAACTGCCTGCGCACCAATTCAATATAATGGGCATTTGCTTCACAGGGCAAAGGTGGCCCTGCTGATAGGGAGTAAAAACAACTGTTTCCTGTTTTGTCAGACAAACATCATGAGCGTTACTTCCGATCAAAGCCAAGATATTACTCTGCTCTCAGTACAGAAAGGATCAAATATAACTGAACTGATGCCACATAGCTGTTCTGCTATATATGTGCATTTCCATTTTGCTCCTGCTTTTCCCAAAACAGTTGTTTAACTCTTTGACAAAACGCAAAGTACTGCAGATGCTGGAAATCTGAAACAAAAACAGAAGTCGCTGGGAACACTCAGTAGGTCAGGCAGCAGCTATGGCGAAAGGAAAGTGAGTCAACATTTCGGGTCCACCACCCTTCGTTAGAACACAATTAAGATTCCATTTACCGCAGAGTTCTGGCGAAGGGTCCTGGACTCACTTTCCTTTCCCGATAGATGCTATTTAACTGTTTAACTGTTTAACTCAACTCTCTGCCTTTCACTGGCAAGTCTCCTGAAAGGGAAAGAATTGAGGGAAGTTGTAAATTGGTCACAAATGCAAATGCAGGATTGTTGACCAGAAATTATCAAAATGGGGTGTTTCTTTTTGGGGGGGAGGTGGGGAGAAAGATACATTGTGTCCGTATTTGTGAATTTTTGATGCCGTCAAATTTTGAGGCCTCAAATCATACACACTTGGGGGAACGGTAGAATTAACTAGCATGGGTTGGGATGAATCAAGTGAGTGAATATCCTATTTTAATGAGAGAGAGAGAGAATTGCTTCGAATTGAAGTGAGCGAGTTGTCTGTCCTGTTCTACTTGGTTTAGTTTAGTTAACAAGGGAACAATCGCACGCATTATTTAAACGAGCAGCCTTTGTGAATGCTTGTCGTAGTAAAGAACTAGTATTTTGTCTTCATCCTGTTCACTTCCATCAGCTCCTAATCTTAACAGTGAGATTGGTAACCCCAAGTGAGAGGACCTGAAAAATGTTTGATTCCCGGGCTGGGCAAAATGTTGGGCAAGTTTCCTTACTCCACATGCCTTTTGTTTAGCTAGCGGTAAGTAGGAACCCGGTTGTTAGTCAATTGGTGGATCGCATATCTGGTGGTAATGATCCCTTAAAAAGAACTAATAAAATAATAATAATTTGTTCAATCAATCCACGACTATTTGTGGGACACTGCTGTGTGCAATTGGCTGCCGCGTTTCGCCCACAAAATGTACAGTCAATTCACTTTACAGTATATTCTGTGAAGTGTTTTGGGACGTCTAGAAGACGTGAAAAGGCGCTATATCAAATGCAAGGATTATTATTATTATTTAGTTTGTTCTGCTGGCTGCTGTCCAAAACTATCAGTTGTTGCCTGTTTTTCACCAAAAATAAACTTTGATTCATCAGTCACATCAAGAAAACCACTACCCACCAGTATTAACTAGGAATGTCAGATTTAGCGGAAACTTGCCCTACCCAGGCCTGGCAGAGAAAGATTAATAGTTTCATTTTGTTTGGTTTAATGGGTTATCCAAAAGAGACACAGATTTTAATAAATAATCACTGCATTTAATATTGTACCATAGTACCCCGAGAAGCTTTCTGAAGAGCGCAATATAAGTGCAAGTTATTATTATCAAATCAAAATGTCTCAAAGCATTTCGAAGAGGTTTTTTCTGAAAAGTGAAGTGATTATGTAATTTACAGGGAACATAGTAGTCAAATTTTGGCATAGCAACTCCCACAAACAGCCATGACATGAATGACCATTTTTGACTGCCTGGTCAAAACTCCCTTATCTTTCGAATAGTGCTATGGAATCTTTAATATCATCTCAACAGGCAGATTGGACCTCAAGTATTATCTGATCTGAAGGTCGACACCTCCAAAATGCAGTACTCCCTCAGTTTTGCACTGGTGTCTCAGCCTAGATTGTGAGCTCCAATCCTGATGAGCGGCTTGAATACATCTTGAATACAAGTCCTGAAGCGAGGCTTCAATATAATACCAATTGGTCACCAGAGTGAGGCTTGAAAATTCAAAGTGGTATTATTGTTGCTTTTTCATTATAGTTTGCCAGTTATCTCAGCCCTTGATACCATTTCCCATTGCTTCTGCAGAGAGTTGATATTGAATGCAGGCTGGAATGCATGGTAATGTGTTCCGATAATAGTTGTTTGACTGAGGGACTCTATGCTTGTGATAATATATTGGATGCCAGTTCTCTTGCTCTGGATACGTTTTCAATAAAATTGTGAAAAGGAAAATAATAATTCTTGCATTTGATATAGATTGAGTGACCAGATTATTATTAGTTTTTTTTAGAAGGGATTATTACCCCTGGAAAAGTGTCCTGTCAATCGACTAGCAACCGGGTTACTGCTAGGTAACCACAGGTGTGTGGAGTAAGGAAACTTGCCCAATGTTTCACCCTGCCTCACTTTGCGAGGCGAGTGCTCTAACCACTAAGCTACAGGTCTCCACAAAGTGGTGGGTGGATAAAACGTGGCACAGAACCATCAGTGCCTGCACCTCTAATAATAATGATGATCCTTTCATTTAATATAGCGCTTTATCATGTTGTTGAGATGTATCAAAGCACTTCACAGAATATACTGTGAAGTGAATTGACTGTATATTTTGTGGGTGAAACGCGGCAGCCAATTATGCACAGCAGTATCTCACAAACAGTTGTGGATTAATGCCACACAAACAATGAGATAAATGCACTAAAAAGTAAATAGTACCCTATTTTTCCCATGTGTATTTTACACAGCAGCTCATTAATGTACCATTCACAGATCATAAGATCGGTTTGGATGAAGTAGTTCAGTTGAAATATGCTAACGTCTGGTTGCGTGACTG
The DNA here is from genome assembly GCF_018977255.1 of Callorhinchus milii. Lineage (NCBI taxonomy): Eukaryota > Metazoa > Chordata > Chondrichthyes > Chimaeriformes > Callorhinchidae > Callorhinchus > Callorhinchus milii. The sequence continues at coordinate 72,466,952 of NW_024704742.1, read as the reverse complement.
CGTGCTTGTGCCATTTCCCAAGTGAAATTGAATGATATCAAACTATGCGATCAACTACTACTCTGAATGGTGTCTGCGTCACTAATGAGAACACAGTCCAAGCTGACACTGCAACCCAGTGCTGTGGGTGTGCTGTGTTGTCAGAATTGCTATTCTTTGGATGATAAGTCAAACTGAGATCCCACCTTCCTGTTTAGGTGGACGTTAAAGATTCCATGGGACAACGAGTTTCCTCCAGTGATGTGACCCTAAATTCCCCAAATATAATTAATCATTCGCTTAATGACTGTTGTGGGACATTGCTGTGTATAACATGGCTGCCACAACACACAGGATCTCGGTTTAACATCTCATCTGAAGGATAGAACCTCCAACAATATTGCACACCCCTACACTATATCGAAGTGTCAGCCAAGACTGTGAGGTTAAAATTCCACAGTATTCTAGGGCATTGCTGATAACAGCACAACCAGGCTGGCTCATCAGCAGGACTTAAAAGGGCAGACCAGTCACTGGGGAAAGGGAGTCATCCCACTCAGCTTCTGTTAACCTGTAGAACTTGAACCCACAACTTCTGTCTCAGAGAAGAGAATGGCATATTTTTTTTGTCAGACAAGTATCCAGCACATCCGCAAACCATTACCATGCTTAAGAGTATCCCACACCAAACTGAGAATTCCATACATCCCACCTATACATGGAAATTTTGGAGATATTTATTAGCTCATCCTGCTTATCTAATTCCAGAAAGTATGAGGCACAAATTAGCAAGAGCCAAGGTTTGGGGACCCCGGAGTGTGTGCTGGGGTAACTGCTGGAGTCTAACCACCTAAAACTACATAGTTTGCCTGTGAGATCACTGCCTGGTAAGCTTTCCTGCTGCTTGTCCAGCTAGGGCAACCCACCCGTTAGGGCGTTGGCTTGCGGGGTTAACAGGCGTTGAGTGGGGAAGATGAGCCAGGCTTGCTGTGCTGTCATCAGCAGTGCCCTGGAATACTGTGAACCCTCCTGGCCTTGGAATGGGATCCCTGAGACGACCACAGAAGACTATCTTGATTCTGAAATTCCATTGCCAAACATGTCACCAGATCAGCTCAAAGGAAACCTCACTTAGGTGCTACTGACTGAGCCAGGCAGACAGCCATTGATTGATTGACAAGAGGGAGGACTTAGGAACCCTAATCCGGATGCTCGAGTGCAGATGGCAGAAATCTGGCTTCACGATTCACTGTCAGCTGTGGCTTGAGCACCTCTGCACTTCGCGCCTCTCCCTTTCACAGGCCAAAACTGACTTTTACTCCAAAGTCATCCTGGAGACAAACAACAATCCAAAGGCACTGTTTTCCACTGTCCATCACCTCCTCCGTGCACCCCCTCAAGCCCCCTCTATTTTCACATCAAACGCCAAGTGAGAAGAAGTCCTACTTCTTTGCTTCAAAATTTGAAAACATCCATTTGGCTGCATCATCCTCTCCCCGCACCAATACCCTTCCACCCCACCCAGACCATCCACACTGCCTTCTCCCTCCACCATGGCTCCTGCCATTCCCCCCTCCTTACACTCCTTTGCCCCATTTCTCCCTCCTCCCTCTCAACCACAATCACCCAGATGAAGTTCACCACCTGCTGCCTCGACCCCCTCCCCACCCAGCTACTGGTCACTGAATTCCCCCTCCTCTCGTCGATGCTGGCCGACAAGGTCAACCAATCTCTCTCCTCAGGCTCTATTCCACTCCCACTGAAAACCCCTGTTATCACACCCCTCCTCAAAAATCCCACCCTCAATCCCTCTAATCTCTCACACTACCATCCCATTTCCAACCTACCCTCCCTTGCCAATGACCCAGAACGCATTGTTGCAGGTCAACTTGGGTCACACCTTTCCCTCCACTCCCTCCTCGAGCCCCTGCAGTCTGGTTTTCACCCTGACCACAGCAGAGAGACAGCACTTGTCAAAGTCACAGTGCTTGTCAAAGTCCTCTCTATCTGTGACCAGGTTCCCCCACTGTTAAGTGCTCTGAGACGCTACCCTGCGTGGAAGGCATTATATAAGTGCAAGAAGATGCAAGAATATAAAGCTGAAGGTGCTTTGTACCTGCATCTCTTCACTCTGAGAATAGTAGTCTGTGGCCTAGGAAATCCAATGAACAAAGGAAGACTGAGCTGAGGCCTCATGGTAGGTTCAAAGCTGTTGCAGAGAAAGCTAAGTATGTGCACGATAGAGATGATAGTAGCACGTATACTGCACACTTCTGTCTCCGTGTGTGCCAGTATCTGGCTAACTCTGACTTTGGTGATCTACTTTACATTAAAATGGATTGATAAACTTTCAATTTGCTCTCCTCTTATTACAGTAACTACCACTGCAGCTGGTGAACAGAAGACAGCCTCCCTACCTACTACAAATGGAGCAGCATCAACTGGTAAAGTGGTTTGTTTGAAATCTGCACAATTTCCTCTCTGCAAAGATAAGATGCTTTAAAGCAATTGTGTTGTTTCCTTGCTCCATCTTCTTGTGTCAGGCTGGTTCAGTTCATAACACTTTCATCTCTGAGTTCAGAAGATTCTGCGTTCAAGCCCCATGTTGGGTCTTGAATTACATATTGTCTAAGATAACACTTCAATGTAGTGCTGCAACTATGCTGTATTGTCAGAGTTGGAGAATGTGAAGAGGTAATTTCAGAGGGTAAGATGTTGAAAATTTGCCTCCAACCATATTGATGAAATTGAGCAATTTTGGTATTAACAATGTGTGTTTCACCGTTCCTGCCTTAATTATGTGCAGTTAAAGGTGACTGACCTCATTGGGGAGCAGGAAAACCTGATACTGTGTGACTCATTCCTTCAGTGCACTGATGCCAATGTTAGTAGTGCACAGACCTGCTGACTTTCAGTGCATTGATATAAATGGGCTAGAAGAGATTGGAAAGGATTATTATTATAATAATACTGTGGAAACCGCTTTAGCCAGATGCAGGTTAACTCTGGACGCCTGGTAAATCGGACAAAATGTATGGTCCCGATGTGCCTGGTTTAAACGGCTTTCAGTGTATTATATATTTGAAGCGCTTTGAGACAATTCGAAGACATGATAAGGAGCTATATCAAATGCAAGGATTATTATTATTAAATGGGAACAAGACTGAGATTCAGAAAAGAATGCCAAATAATGATATTTATGACCTTTTCTTTTAATTGTATCAGCCTGGCTGGGTTGCTGGCACTCGGAGGTTCCATCCTTCAAATGTGACATTAAACTGAGGTGCCGTCTGCCTGTTCAAGTCAACATTAAGATCCCAAGACACTATTCTAAAGAGAAGAGAGTTTCTCCTGGTGTTTAGGCCAACAATCCCCCAAATAATATTATTCATTATTCATGGCTGCTTGTGGGGCCTTGCTGTGCGCAATTGGGCTGCCACGATCACCTACAAACACAGTAAATCCTGTGAAATGTTTTGGGAAACATTTTCCCTACATGAAAAGAGTTACACCAAATGCAAGGATTACTGGTATTAACATGTAGTATTATTGATGTGGCTATCCCACGTAATTGCAATGTAAGAAATAAAGAAATAGAGTTCAGAAAATATATCAATCTACAAATTGAATGTGGATATATGTGTCAGTATGAAACAAACAATAAGACTATTCAGAAATGGCTTGACAAAATACCCGATGAACAAAATATCAACCTCCTGCAAAAAGTAGTTATTTTAGGAAGTTCAAACATATTGTGTTTATTAATAAAAATATTATTATTATTACCACAGAGGTTCAGTTGAATTCTGACAAGCTGACTACATCTGCTCTCATGGATATAAGCTACAACTCTTCCACAACAGCAGGTGAGCAATGGCATATCTGGTGTCACAGAAAAGTGGCGTTCACAAAACATTCACTTCACACCACCTAAGGAGGTAACAGAATGAGTTGTAATCTCCATCAAGTCTAGTGATTGACATGTAATGCATTAATATGAGTAATTTGGCACCAAATCTTTACCTAAAAAAGTGAGTGAATAGATGGATAAATAAAATCCATTCAAGCGATTTTATAAATCAGAATTGCTAACACAACTGGGCTTCTTTGAGAACTCAATACGGAATTTATAATAGACACAATAACATCCGCACACAGTAACTATTCACACCAAGCATATCAATTAAAACAAATTTGGAGATTTTTAACATAAGCTGCTATGGCGTGTGAAGAAAGCTTTAATGTTCGTAATGAGCTTCTGTTAGGAATTGTTTTGTTCTCCGGAGGTATTTGGCTGCAATCTTAAGTGCTTGTGAGAGGCATTACATTAAAACAATATAAAGGCATCTTATGTGTAGTTATAGCTGTACATTTCATGTGTCTTATTTGTTATTCAAATTTTGAACCTCCTTGACTAATAATAATATAAATGGAATCTTGTTGTTGTTGTTGTTGTAGTCTGATGAACATCAAACCAATAAGACTAAAGAGGAAGACACCAGTAATGTTCATTGCCTATTATTCGTTCCCTCTCACAGTACTCTTTCACTATCCTTCAGATAGTTTAGTGAATTATTTGATGCAGCATTGTTTGCTGCAAATAAGATTAACCAATGGCTTTCAAAAGACTTGATTGGAAAGAAGCAGGAGAATTACTTTGCTTTTTCTGGCTTTCAGGACAAATGAAAAAAAAACTATTTACTGGTCAAACTCCATTCAAGCTGATTACATTGTTTTTTATAAAAGATATCTGTAATATTGCAGGATTAATATTTATGTTTGTTGTACACAGCCTGTGGTGAGTTTGTGGATTATATGAAACACGGCAGATTCCGTAAAAAATCAGCAATGTGAAATCAAAGTAAAGCAGATGAAATGAACACGAGAGAAGGTTTCTGCTTGGTCATTAAGATGCCCATCCAAAAATTGACTTGTAGTTAATGGAGTTTCAATTTCCAATTAGTTGGCGAGATTCTCCCTTTTCCCCATCGCAATGCCTCTCCTTGGCTACGATTTCTTTAATAATTCACAATGTGAGTCCAAGTGTCAGCACAAAGAGCTCCAAGGGGAATATTTTCTGATGGAGTGGGATGGGGGGGGGTGAGTGGGATCTGGGGCGAGGTGAGTGGGATGAGAGGGGAAAGGTCAGGGGTTGTGTGTGTGTTTGGGGAGGGGGAGGTAATCGGCAGACACGATACCAGGGAGCACTTCACTGCGTTGGGTAAACTGTAGCAGCTGTGTCACCCGGGAGATCAGCCTGTTCCTTCCTCTGAGTCTGAGGTATTGCTGTATGGGATGTTGAAAAGTAACTGTATCAGAGAGAGGGTGGAGATATTGAATCAGAGTTCCAGAGTTTATCAAATTTTGTTCAAAAACTGTATTGATAACACCTCCCTCTCACCTGCTCTCTGGTAATGTACCCTCTCAACAGCTGTCAAATTATTTACTCTCTGACCTGATCTCTGGTAAGCTATCCTCTCGCCTGTCTCATTTGTAAAACAACTAATTGCAAATTCTGAAAACTGCAGAACGTGAAAAGCAAGAGAGCGAATCTGACAGCTGTGGCGAGTTGGCATTTTGCTCTTCGTTCTCTATTTACTAATTAATCCCCCTCCCTTGTGTTAGTCTCAAGGAATGCCTCAATAATCCAGTTAATCCCAAATTAAGAATCATCCACATTTTTGGACAATCTTAAATTTCAAGACAAAATGATTTTAACGGCTAAGACTGGTTGAAATTTGGGCTCAAGGTTTCCACTTAAATATATGTAAAGTGACAAATAGTTACAAGGTTTACTAATGTTTTGCAAATCCTGACTATTATATTTCAGCCCTATAATGTGATTCTATATGACATGTATTATCTTTACAATTACTAGGAACATTTTCATCTACGAATGACACTCTCAAGAATGTTTCTGATTTATTTGTACCTTCACAACTCAGACCTTCAGGTCCTCGTAAGAACCATTAATTTTACATTCTATTCTTCATCAATCAGGTGTCAATTATTATTCCTAAATCCAAACAACAGCGGACAAAATCTCCATGGACATTTGTTCTACCATTACACTGTGCTACTTATAATGTGGAAAGTGTGATATAACAAGTTTCTTCAAAAGTGAGTGACAAACACAAGAACAACTATTGTTTTATAACAACAGTATCGATTATCAGGACTATTATTTGAACGGAAGGAAAATAATCTGCCTGGAAAATAAAAGGGACCTGGGGGTCCTGATTGACAATAAATTGAAGCTCTCGCAACAATGCTCTGTGTCAATAAATAAAGCAAACCGAATGTTGAGATGTATCAAATGTATTCATGTTATTAGCTGCAGTATTAATGTGGTTCATGTTATTAGCTGCAGTATTAATGGGGTTCATGTTATTAGCTGCAGTAATAATGATGCTTATGTTTATCTGTATTTTTTCAGTAGTTGTGATTTTCGTTTCAAACATGCTCGCTGTTTTGGTTGAAACTTAAGATTAATACTGTTCTTGTTTCTCTCATATCAGAAAACATCATTTTGGTGTTACTCCTAACAATTGCCATGGGAATTCTTATCAGCCTGATTGTTCTGAAGTGCAAAAAGTGCCAAAATTGTATGTGCAGAAACTATCGGCAGAAAAAGCAAGGTGCAGCAACTTGTACTTTTCAGTATTTTGTCTGAAAATATTTGCAAAAAAGTATAAAGAGCAGTTTGTCGTTCCTTAATATATTAATAGTGATGCATTCATTTAACAGTAACGTTCTGCTTGTTGCAGATGGAATATACATAGGTTATTTACAGAATTTGTGACCGGTCTCCTTTGGATCACTATGTTAGCAGCCAGTAAATTGTATCCAGAAATAGCTAGGTTTGTTTTTGGTTCTTGTTAATGTAAATGTATTGATATATTTACCTGTAATTTCATTGATATGTTGGAACATTTCAAAGTGCTTCATAAGATTTACTGTAAAATGTAGCAACCGTGTATTTGTAGATGAATAAAATGCATTTAATCTTCTGTGCCACATATCTCTTGAGATTAGAAATTATGATTTTTGGCAGATTTTTTAAAGTGGCCATGTTGAATTGCCCCATATCTTTTAATGTTCTAAAGCGTGGCATGTTTTCATTTCACCTGCATTTTTCCTGAATCATTTTCTTTATTTAAACAGAGACAAATGATGGCACATCTGACATGTGAGTAAACCTTAAGAATAATGATTTGGAGATAGATAAAGCCTATAGTGAAGTCCATTATAGTTATATAGTTAAATATTATCTGTTCTGATGTTACTGATAGTGTCAGGATCAGTCTGCAAGGCAATGGGTTTATTATTACTGAGGCAGCTTATTGTACAAAGAGCACATATCACATCATGTTACAATAGTATCATTGTGCTGCCATCATTGTTATCCTGGTTTAAAAAAATGCTTAAATTATGTTCCAAATTGCCTCCCACATTGCAATCACATTGCCAGACATTTCCATCCACCAACACTCCAGAGGGAAGAACAAAACTAAAGAAAACGTAAAAGCTGCTCAGGTAATTTGGACCCACTGTCAATACAGATAAATGCAAATGATACATCATATGCAAAGTAAGAATAGGAAACTAATGTACTCTGTAGATAGGATAGAGCTTGTCAAGGGGAAGCTGAAAGAGATCTAAGGTGCTAGTTGACTCATCGCTTACTATGCCAAAACAGTGTGAGGCACAATTAACAAGGCAAGAGGGTTAGATCCCCATACATCATACTCAAGCTATATAGTCCCAACGAGGATGATCCCAGAATTAGAGGAATGAGCTATGAGCAATGATTACAAGTATAGGATTATAATATAATATAATCCTATACAAGAGTATAGGATTAGAGTTGCAAAGGGCAATTTCAGAATAGACACCAGGAAATATATCTTTACCCTTAACAGCTTGAATAGGTTAACCTGAAGGGTTGTTGAGCCCAGGGTACTAGATTAATAAAAAAGCTTGATGCAGTGGTGGGAAGGTGGTAGGGTGGTATTCTGCAGGGATGAGATCACATGGGCCAAAGGGCCTTCTTCATCCATCTCTTGTGATCTTGTGATTGTAAATGCAATGCAGCAAATGGGGATAAATGAGGCAAAATCTCCAATCTAATAGCTGTATTTTCATTCTTACATTCAACACAACAACAAAATTACATTTGTATAGCCCTTTCACATTGGGAGCACATCCCAAGGTGCTGGACAGTCAGTGTTTTGGACCCGAGCTGGGGGTCGGGATCGGGGAGGGTGGAGGGCAGGGGGGGAAGCCAGGTGATCGAAAGCACGGTTGAAGAGGAGGATCTTGAGATGGGTCTTGAACAAGGCAAGGGAAGGGGAAATGCAGTAAACATACTGTAGCGGGCACAGGAGAAACAGTCCATGCCAGCCAGGAATAAAGCAAATTAACTTAATTGAGTCCAACATTGCAGATCAAGTAAACTCCATGTGGAGGGGACCCATAGCAAGTGACGTCAGCTCCTCTCCAGGGTAGAGGGGAGGTGGCCGAAGGCACAGTCACAGTCAAAGAGATGGGTCTTCAGATGGGATTTGAAATCAAAAAGAGAAAGGAGGTTAGACAATTTAGGAAGAGAGTTCAAGAAGCAGAGACAAAGTGGCAGATGACGGGGCAAAGCTGGAAGGAGATCTGAAAGCATGAAGCAGGTCAGAGTTGACGGACAGGAGACAGTGGCCATGTAGACACGCAGCATATCACAGAGATAGCATGGAGCAAAACCGTGGAGGCAAGGGCGACTTGATCCTCTGTGGGGATAGGAAGCTGGTGGAGCTGGGCGAGCATGAGAGGGTAATAGGTTTACAGGACATTGTGGAGATTTGCAGGGTTCTGCATAGTCTATAGCTTGTCAAGGGTTGAGCTGGGATAGCTGGTGAGCAGAGTATTGGAAAATTTGAGTCTGGAACTGATAAAGCCATAAATGAGAGTTTCAGATGCAAAGAGCGTTAGATAATGGTAGAGACAGGCAATTTTGCAGAGCTGGAGGAAAGGTAAAGATGGGAGTCATTTACAAACATTTAAAACATGTAGATATACAGGGGTAGAAGGAGAAACTCAGCTAATTCAGCACAAGTGAAGGAGTGTGCCTCGGATGTGTTTATATAAATGTAATTTTGTTGTTGTTGTTGTTGTTGCCTCAGTGACTTGCCAGAAGAGTCATCTCTAGCAGTTGTAAATATAATATAAAAGCGATTATCTACTGATTATATATTTTTTCACCAATTAATCTAGATCTCCTATCAAGAAAGACCAGGTGACTCTCCTCTCTGTAAAGCCAACTTATATGGAGGCTGGTATGTACAAGTCTTAGATTCCACAAGACCCAAATCATTTGTGGAGTCCTGTAGCTCAGTGGTTAGAGCACTCGCTTTGCAAGCGAGAGACCTGAGTTCAATTCCAGGCAGAGGGCGAAACCTTGGGCAAGTTTCCTTACTCCACACGCCTAATAATAATCCCTCCAAAAAATAAAACAATAATAAATTGGTCATTTTCAATCTACGACTGTTTGTGGGACATTGCTGTGCAGAATTGGCTGCCGCGCTCGCCCACAAATATACAGTCAATTCACTTTACAGTATATTCTGTGAAGCGCTTTGAGATGTCTAGAAGACGTGAAAAGCGCTATATCAAATGCAAGGGTTATTATTATTATTTACGGTATAACAGTTTTGAATTACAACACTCAAAGACAAGTCATTGCAGATGGGCTGAAGGGCCTTCTTCTGCTAAACCAACCTTGTAATCTTGCGAGCGTGTTCGTGTATTGAACTCACACTGACTAGAGATCAGGGTGATACTAGACAATCTCATTTCATGAAAAGGGGGGAATATTCATCGCATTAGTTAGAGCTGGATTCAAATCCAGGTCACAAGAGTTGAAGAAAGACTGTTCTAATAATAATGATAATTCTTACATTTGATAATTTTCACGTTGGGAGGATGACCCAAAGCACTTCACAGGATATACTGTAAACTGGGGTTAACTTCTCATTCGAAGGAAAATGCAGTAAACTGCATCAGAGTGTCAACTTAGACAATATAAGTTCCAAGTCCTGATGTGGGGTTTGAACCAACTGAGCCAGCCTAATCCATTCCACCGCCCAATTCTCATTAGTACAATAGTTGAATATATTAATGCAGTTTCCACTGCTGTGATGGCACTAGAGGTGTTTTTATTGTTTTATCTTATTCTGTTACAGGGGAAGAATCATTCCTTTCATCTTGTGGTCAGAACGATGCTGTAGAAAATGGAAAGACTGAGGAACCAGATCAGGCCCTAGATGTATGTTTAGCAAAATTCTACTCACTAACTCACTGTACTTTAAAACAAATTCTCAGCCAGGAATCTGACGCAAATGGAAATCCATCACCATGCTTCAGAGCTTTCAAACCAAACTATTGAGAAATCCACATAATTCCATACATGTACAGTTTTTGTTTCAAATTTTTGTTTCACAATTTTTAAAAAATGCCGTGCCTGCATATTTGTGACTGTGATATACATGAGAGCCAATTTGTACACAGCAATGTCCCACGAACATCCATGGAATAAATGACAACATATTTGGCAATGCAGTACTCCCCCAGCACTGTATTGGAGTGTCTGCCTGGACGACGTGAGTTCCAAGTCCTAACATGGGGTTTGAACTCACAACCTTCTTATTCAAAGGCAAGAGTGTTACCAACTGAGCCAAGTTAATAAAATCGTAGACCAGAATGGTTTGATTGAATGGCTTGCACATGTTCCTATTCCTATGAATCAATGACTATAAGATAATATGCATTCACCAACTGCTGATCTTTATTAATGTTCTTTATCATGCATTACAGATTCCGTAACTGGGTGATAAGTTTGTCTGAACTGACACAAGTACAAGGACAGTGGGATAATTTACCAACTACAAAGACTGCCAACTGAACTATAACAACAACAACAATGTGCATTTATATAGCTCCTTCACGCAGGGCTGCACCTCGGAGTGTTTGAACTAGCCTTATTCGGAAATAAAACTCAACACTCTGTACAGTATTTTGGAAGGTTCAGAAATTAATCAATCTACCATAAATTGACCAATCCTGGAGTCAAATCCTTTCTGCTGAACAGTTAAAAATTATAAGGATTATATAATGATTACAACCTGGGCCCAGTCAGTAACATTTTCACAGACATCGATTTCTTTAAAAATTCACAAGTTTAGCACAGCAAGAACGTGTGTCTGTTTTTTTTTGCCCTGGGGAGATCCTTTATAATGAAAAACAATTAAAAATTGAGCAAAGATCAGTTTCAGTCAAGTGGTTAACTGGTTGATGTATTACAGTCTTTCAATTGCAGTCTCATCCAATTGTAATATTTTATCTAATTTTCATTTTGTAAATATTTAACGATCTTGTGAGGCATTGCCTTTACTGTTATTGATCATTTCACCCTTTTGTTTATGTATAATCACATATTCTCCTGATCTTGTGTTACTAATAGTCACATACTTCAGAAAAGCCATTTGCCATTTCATTCAAACCTGAAACCTGGGGGAAGTTATTCAGAATGTATAGACTCCAATCTAGGAGATCAAATTGCACTCAAAGATATTTAAGATATTTCAAATAATTTAATTTAATTTAATCCTTGCATTTGATATCGCGCTTTTCACGTCGGGAGGACGTCCCAAAGCGCTTCACAGAACATACTGTAAGGTGAATTGACTGTATATTTGTGGGTGAACGGGGGAGCCAATTGCGCACAGCAGTGTCCCACAAACAGTCGTAGATTGAAAATGACCAATTTATTATTGTTTTGTTTTTAGAGAATAAGTAAAGGAAATACATGTCCTTACTGATAGATTGTTATCAACTACTTGAATGGAGGAAAACATCAGAATTAACTTTTTGATCAACTTTAATTTGCCAAAAGCACCATTATAGTGCAAATTATATTTCAGTGATTGTGTCTACACAGCTACCGTGAACATACAGTGGCATAACTTACCCATCGATACATAGTAGGAACAAACATGTGTTAGCAACTCAGGTGGGCTAAATGAATGAGCATAGATGGCTTTGACCAAAGGATTGTTTTTTTAAATCATCAAGATTAAATAGAAATGAGAAGCTGCAAATGTAATGTAGGGAATAACTTCAGTGGCGTCTGGTCAGGGTAAAGAAAATGACCTTTTTCACTGTTACAGAATTGGAAGGACTTACTTTCGATAGTCAGGATTTCCTTGCCTTGTGTACTATAATGATATGCTCCAGCTTCAAAACCCTAAACAATAAAACCTTAGGTTGTGGAGGTGATGTGTAACAACAACAACAAAATTACACTTGTATAGCACCTTTCACGTTGGGAGGATGTCCCAAGGCGCTGGACAGACAGACTTATGGACCTGAGCTGGGGGAAGGGGTGGGGGAGTGTGGAGGGCAGCGGGTTGGGAAGCAGGGAGATCAAAAGCACGGTCGAAGAGGAGGGTCTTGAGATGGGCCTTGAAGGAGGCAAGGGCAGAGGCGAGACGGAGGGACTGTGGGATGGAGTTCCAGAGGGTGGGAGCAGAGTGGCGGAGGCCCGCCCGCCAATAGTGGGGCGAGTAAGGCGGGGACGTGAAGCAGGCCAGAACCCGCTGAGCGGAGGGAGCGAACAGGATGGTAGGGGGTTAGGAGGTCGCAGAGGTGGGGGGGGGGGGAAGACCGTGGAAGGCTTTGAAGCTGAGGACCAGGATCTTGAACTTTATCCTCTGCATGATGGGAAGTCAGTGGAGTCAGGTGAGGATGGGGGTGATAAAGTTGCAGAACCTAGTGCGGGAGAGGACACGGGTTGCAGAGTTCTGGATGATCTGCAGCCTGTGGAGGGAGCAGTTGGGGAGGCCGACAAGCAATGAGTTTGCATAGTCGCATTTCCATGTAATGAAGGCGGGTTTGAGGGTTTTGGTGGCCTGCGGTGTGAGATAGTGTCGGAGCTGGGCCACATTGCGGAGGTGGGGGAAGGCAGAGCAGGTCATGGTGCAATGTGGGGTAGAAAGGATAGTTGAGGGTCAAACAAGACCCCAAGGTTCCAGACTGGCTCAGTGAGGTGGAATGTGCAACCACGGATGGTAATGCTGTCAGCGTCTGAAGTGTGCAATTGGCTGAGGTAACCTGTGCCTTGCACTCAGTGTGATGAATGGATTTATTAAATTTGTGCATATCAATGTCCCACAGATAGCCGGGAAGTGAAATCCACTTATTCTTTGTCCCTCTATTATGTTGCTTGTCGAGAGGTTTATATTCTACATGTTTGTTTAACTAACAGTTCAATGGAAAGAATGGAAAGTTTATCGGTGTAAAAAAAATGTACAGATGGGAAGCATGGAACTCTCAGCTTGGTTTGGATACTCTTAAGCATGGTGATAGGTTTCCACATGTGTCAGACACCCAGCTGACCCCCCTCAAAAAGCTCACATAAATGGGATGTTGCCATTCAGAAATGTCTTAGGCCTTTTGACATCCACTGAGGATAAGGAGATAGCCTTCAGATCTTTTGTTGTTCCAGTGCCTTCAGTCCAGAGAACCGCCTGTGGATTATTCTTTGAGTGATGGTCCCCACTAAAGCTCATCAACCAGTACTTTATACAACTGTGGATGGAACAATATCTTTTTCCTATTTTGTAGAACTCAAATCACATTAGAAAAGCATACAAAAATCTGAAATTAATTTAGATTTTTTTTGAGGGAAAAAGTCTTTTAACCTATGCACCCAATATCCTATTTATTTTTATTTTTGTCTTTTAACAAGTGTATTTGATTCAGTATCCGTCAGCACTATATTTAGCACTATGCCTAGGGGTTGGCACGGATTCAGTGTCACGTACCACAAGATGGTGCTGTTGTTACAAAGTAGAGAATGTTCCCACAAAGTAGAAGAAATAGCTACACTTTAGTGCAGCAATACGTAATATTGGGACAGACCCCAGGAAGTATTTAACCAGAGAGTAATTAACGATTGGAACACGTTACCGGGAAGAGTGGTTGAGGCATGGACCGTGGACTCATTTAAAAAATAGCTTGATGCTGTGATGGGAGTTGATAGGTTGGTATTCTGGAAGGATGTAAGGCAGTAAGGGACCTGGTCGTTAGTCAATTGGCGGATCGCTTTCCATGGGTAGTTATTCCTTAAAATAATAGGGCACTGCTGTGTGCAATTGGCTGCTGTGTTTCACCCACAAAATATTGTCAATTCACTTTAAAATATATTCTGCTAAGAGCTTTGAGACGTCTCAACGACTTGATAATGTCCTATGTCAAAAGCAAGGATTATAACTATCTTATATCAATGAAAGGCACTTTAGTGTAACATTGTGCTACTTCTTTCAGATCTGGATTGAACATTAAATGATTTAATAATAATCTTTAAATTTGATTTCGCAGCTTATCATGTCGTCAGAATGTCCCAAAGTGCTTCACAGGATTTTCTGTAAAGTGTAGTGACAGTATATTCATAGGTGAATGCTGCAGCCTCATTCCACATAGCAATGTTCCACAAACAGACATGAAGTGAATGATCAATTTTATCCAGAGGGATTGTTGGCCAGAGACTGGGAAAAAACTTTTTTTTCTTATGCTGAAATGGTATATGATGCATTAGTAGCACACCTTTCAACAACACAAACACAATGGAACTACATCAGAGAAAGCTTGTGTCTGTCTCCCGCTGAGTTTTGCACAGACAGTGCGTTGCTCTAACATTCTGAATTATACTCAGTTAATTTGCTTTGCACAAAAACGCAAAAGCCAGACTGAGTTGTGCTATCTTTCTTGTTCTATCAAAAACAACTGGTGTGTTTATATGTGTGAGATCATTTGTACAGGTCTTGTAATGAACTGATCAAAATAACTTTCTGTACTTTTTTCAGAAGTATTGTTTTCAGAATGACAGTCAGTGAGTTGAAATGTACAGAGCTGAGGCCTGGAAATAATAATTATAATCCTTGCATTTGATATAACATTTTGCCCTGCCCAGGAATCGAACCCAGGATCTCTCGCTTGCGAAGCGAGTGCTCTAACCACTAAGCTACCTCGTCCACCTGCAGATATCCTTTGCGCAGGCAACAAATTGTCTGTGCAAAGCTCAGCGGGAGGCAGGTACAGAAATCCACCCAGTCTCAGCTGGTAAAACCATTCCTTTGTTACAATGAGGATCATGCGAAAATGTGGAAATACCTTCAGTTGAGTCATAATTTTGATTACATTTCTAAGAACACTGGAAAAATTAAGATTTAATTCAAGAATGGCCAATAATTATGCCTGATCTTAAATTTCAAGATAAAATGAATTTACAGGTTTAGACTAGGTGACTAGGAGACCTATAGCTCAGTAGTTAGAGTACTTGCCTAGCAAGCGAGAGTTGTGAGTTTGATTCCTGGCAGGGCGAAACCTTGGGCAAAGTTTCCTTATTCCACACATAATAATCCCTCAAGAAAAAAAACAAGAATGATTTAGTCACTCAATCCACGACTGTTTGTGGGACGCTGCTTTATGCAACTGGCTGCACGTTTCACCCACAAAATATAGTAAATTCACTTTACAGTATATTCTGTGAAGTGCTTTGAGGCATCCAGAAGACGTGAAAAGCGCTGTATCAAATGCAAGGATTATTAGTATTATTTCAGGCCAATAGTTGGACATGGTAACTTTACTGTTGCCCCTAGTTGAGATCAGCTGAGTCAGTACAGCAATGGAACCTTGACTATCTGCCTCTGTTTCACAATCAGCAGTTTCTTTTATATCTAACAATTTGATATTGCATTTGATATTGCAGTTTATTTTTGTTGAAATCCTAAAGTAAGCACACAAACACAGTACTTGGGTGATTTTTGCTGTATATTTTATTGACCATTCTAACACTTACATTTAATTTATCGAATCGTAATAAATGAGAACCAACAATTTGTGGTAAAATTTACAAACACACTGAAAATGAACAGGTTTAGTGTATATTCCAAAGAATACAAGTAATTAGTTGATACACAATTTATTCGTCTCCTGCTAGCTGCAGTGTAAAACAGTTCACATACACTACTGTGCAGTCAAACCTGGAGGAACAGCAGGTGAGAGCCATGGAAAATTATATTATTGCCCTGTATGTGGTTCATATCAAAGTACACAAATCACCAAATCCAAGTAGTAGAAATTCAGATCATTTGTAGGAGTAGCTCACATAATAGCAGGACTAGCTGGGTACTGCAATTTTCATGGCTAATAATTTTCAAGGTGATTCACCAATAAATGTATTAAATATCCTGCAGAGATATGACTTAGTCGTCAGAAGGAAGAATTGAAAACAAAAGGGCATTATGCTGTATATGAAACCAGCAGCTGATCCGACTAAAATTCAATTAAATACAATTAACTTAGCTATATGTGTTGTAAAGCTTTGCCATTCTCCTGTATATAGATCTGCACAGTATAACATAAATACAGTCTGAGGATTATCACCAGATCACATTTCTGCAGCTGTTCCATCATAATTATTTTTCCTGTAAAACCCATCAGTACCTGACTGATATTCACTGAAACTATGCAGCCAAATCATAAGCTTTAGCAAGAGAACACTGTCTGGCAAGCTTCCCACTGCTTGCCCAGCTAGGACCACCCTACCCATTAGGGCTTTAGCTTGTAGGCTTAAAAGGAGCTGAGTAGGAAGAATTTTTGCCCCAGTCTGCAAGTTGTACTGATAAGTTAAGCTGCTGCTCTATGGACAGCAGTGCCCTGGAGTACCACAGACCTGCCTGGCTTTCCCTCGAGCTGCCCAGTCACTTGTGGGTCATTTGACATCTGACAAGCACATGATTGAGCCTTCACCAGGTGCAAGTATCAAGCACTCCCTGCGACCTGATTGGTAAGCAGCACAGCTTAGCATGAAATGCATGAGAGCATTCCCACCCTCCTCCTATCCACAGCTCAGACACACATCCATTCCCACTGAGCATAGTTCCAACATTTGGAAATGCGGCGCTTGAGGAGAAGCTACTTACCTCACTGTATATCAATCAAGGTGGATTCTAACAAGCGCTGGATATATGAAAGTGTGTTCACAAACCCATTTCAGCACTAAATATGCCATCCTCCTCAACAGATTTACATAGATGCTTTAAGAGAAGAGGTATTCAAGGTATGGGGAGCAATCAGGAGAGTGGGATCAGATCCAGTGTCTCATGTGAAGAAAAACTCCAGTGCCTCAGCAACAAGTGGCTTTAGTCCAAGCCTTCTTTCTCTATGGCTCTGTATGTGTGGATCGTATAACATTACTGTGTGGTACACTGCTGCTGACTAGGAGCTACTAGTCATTCACAAGGAATTAACTCCAGAAGAAGACAAAGGAAAACTTTGGGAACCAGAAAGAGTTTCACCAGATCGTGCTTTTCACTTCTCCTTAATTCTGCATTTTGGACCATCAGTGACTATTTCAGTCCAAGTGTAACATCGAATCCCATATAATTCGCTTAACAGAGAAGTTACGTCTAATCAGTGTCTATCATTCAGGCCCTGACAACAGATGAAGGCGTTATGAATGACTTCTCAGTCTAATAGCTGGCTAATATATAGTTCAACGCCATTATAAGGCAGTAGTTGGGGTCTATAAAATTCCAACCACCTTATAACAGAACCAGTGCTTCCATATTAATATATCACCTATTACATCACCAGTGACATCCCTGCATGTGTCTGAGCAAAACCCTCCAGCTCCGTGTACCCACATCACTTGCAAAATCCTAGTGTAGGTTTCAAAATCCTTCCGTGGACTGTAAACTTAATTTGAGGTGCAATGACGGATTTGCTTGGTGTAATACAGTACAGTACTATACAAAATTACATTTGTAAAGCCCCTTTCACATCAGAAGGATCTTGTCAATCCTCCACAGAAAATTGGTCATTCACTTCATGGCTGTTTGTGGGACACTGGAGTATGAAAATTGGCTACCTTGTTTGCATAGAAATGTACAGTCATCACACTTTACAGTAAATATAGTGTGAACCACTTTGAAACATTTGGCAAGGTGACATATTATTAAGACATTATATCAAATGCAAGGATTATTAACAGTCAGCACTGAACTCAAATTGAGGCCCCAGAGAGGCAGAGCACTGATTTATTAATGTCCATCGTATATAATGAAGACAAATAGAAATCCTTCAATCACTGCCACTGATATTCTAAACAGGCTGTTTTATAATCACAGACATCCTTATGAGCAGATCCTTCCCAACCCAACAAAGTCTCAATGATGAGGTGATTAGTACAGTTAATGTGTACTAATCAATGATTAGTAGTTTGTAGCACTCTCACCTCTGGGTTAGAAAGTTGTGGGTTCAAACCCGATGTCAGGACTTTGAGCTCATAGTTGAGGTTTACATTCCAATAAAATGTTGGAGGAGTGCTGCAGACAGTGCCATGGGCGTTAAACAGGCACTATTCAATAACAATAACAATCCTTACATTTGGTAAGGACCCCTTTCATGTCAGCAGGATATCCCAAGTGCTTTACAGCATATACATAAAGTGCAGTGACTCTTTTGTGGACGAAAAGAAGGGAGACTCTCCCAATGTTCTGACCGACTATCCTCCAGATAAAAAAATAGGTCATTCATTTGATGGCCGTTTATGGGACATTGCTATATGCAAAATGGCCGTCCCATTCACCTACAGATAGTCACTACAGTAATTCTCTGTGAAACACTTTGAGACACACATTTTGAGACATCTGCGAGAATTATTAATATAACATTAGCTGTGACTGGAGCTTCACGGGCTCAGTACTGCAGGCCACGTGTATTTATTGTATTTTGAGTCTAAAGTGACTTTCCCAAACACATTAATACAATTTACATTTATACAGTGCCTTTCATGTCAGGAGGTCATCTCAATGTGCTTGCCACAGCTGGCTGGGCACCTGAGCTAAGGATGGGAGCCAAAGGTGAGCAGAATGAAAAAGATGGCTAAAAGTCTGGTCAAAGAGGTACATCTTGAGAGTGACCTTGAATGAGGGGAGGAAGGGAGTTCCAGAGTATGAGGCAATTTGGTAGAATGGGCAGGGGACATGGAAATGAATGATGGCAAAATAAATCAGCAAAACAATAGCTTCCAGAGTATTCTTTCTGGTGCTGCTGCAAACCTTTTTTTTCATAGCTCAGCATTGCCACCTCTCGGAGTGAAACAGTATTGAACCTGTATGCAAGAAAAACAATTCAACTGAAAAGACTGCAGCTTCTTTTTATTAATTATTGATAAAAAGAAATAATCACAAAAAATTCACGTATTTGATCTAACAGTAGTGGACATCATTTCACTTGGCTCTGGTGAATCTATCAGTATTCTTTTGTTGTATTACTATACAGTATTTCTAAGATTTTATTTTGACCTACATACAGTATTGAAAAACATGTCCAAACCTCTCTTTGTTTGGCAAGTACTGCAACATGATGTAATTTGAGAGAATTAATCATTCAAACCTCTTTCTGTTGATAGGGGAATTGAGAACAAGAAGGCATGAATAATTCTTTACAAGGGATTAAAAAAGAAAACCGAGATCCATACTTTAGGATCACCAAGACAGTGGAACAAGAAGACTTAGGTTAGAATTATAAAGGGAAATTTTGTGACAGATAACAAGACGTTTTTCATTACAAAATTCCTATTTACTCTCTTCCAATATACATGAAAATCACACAAATAATATTTCAATTGTGATCAGGAGCGTATGTGGTACCACAGGCCCTGAACTCACATTCACTCAAGGGGTTTTGAGTTTTCAGTCTGAAATGATATTTTCAACTGGGATATGTAGCCGGCATGTATTACTAATGTGACCAGAGCTGCTCAACATTCTTTTTGTACCCTTATTAAGTTAAGTGAAACATTGTTGTCAATTTTCGCTCCTCCTGGAGGTGCTGACTCAAGTTATTGGCCTATGTCACCTTAATTACCCATTCTTCGATACACAAAGTTAGACAGTGTCATTCATCAGCTATACAATAGTGGAGGGAAAGAGGCATCCGGTTACATGCGCTTCGGCAAAGGAGCATGTCAATAATCTACATGCTACATATTCCTCCTGGCGCACGAGGTGGGGGGAAGATAGAGGTAAGTGGACTCTCCTTTGAGTTGAGGTGCCTCCAAGGTGACATGTTTGGCCACTGGATGTCAGAATCGAACCAGCCCTCTGTGGCAGTCTCGACGGTATTTCAGGGCACTGCTGATGACAGCACAGCCAGCCTGGCTCATCAGCTGAGCCAATAGAAAAATGCGGTGGCACTTTTCCCGCAGAATCCGCTACAAATATTCTTCTCCGCGACAAACATGGTACAAACATCCCCTCCGCTACAAACCTGTACACAGCCTTGGGCTTCTGCACGCTGTTTGCTTGACGCTGCTACTGTGAGCGGAGCGTCTCCGGTTGTGCATGCGTGGCTCGGGAAGTGTTGGGATTGTAGAAGGCACGAGCAGGATATCAGCTTCATCCGGTACCCACGGTCTAACCTGAGCTCCTGCGACCAATGCATTCAAATTTTAAATATTTGAAACATAACTACATGTTCAGGAATTATATGCCTATAGTTTTGATCCAGGTTGTTTGAAAAAATGTATCCCTCAATAGTACCAATCAGCCCTCCACAATTCTACACAGAATCCACTGAATTTTCCTGCAATTTCTGGCAAACATTTCTGCACTTTTCCCCTTCCCTCCACACTCTCATTTATTCCAATAAAATGAATAAACGGTAAAAATGTTAATAGAAACTCTTGACTCATAGGATTGTTGACTCTGAGGTTGTGCTTATCCCCAAACACAGCATAATCTCCATATTATAAGCAGTATCAACGGGGAATTTAATGGGAAAGATGATTTGAAACAGGTGCCGGCATGATGGATTCCTGTAGGCTGTCTCCTTGCTGCAGCATTCCATCTCTAGCCAATGGTCTGGGATCTATGTTACATTTGGGTGAGAGGAGTCCTCACAACACTAGTCCTGTTGCAGCTAATCTCACAGAGGCATCACGACCTCCACTAATCTCAGCCAACTCTAGCACAAGTTTCTAGCAGAGATTAAAAAGTGTGTCTTTCATGTTAAAGATTTTATGTTGCAGTTGTGACTTAATTTATAATAATAAAAATAATAATAATATCTTTACATTTGATATAGTACTTTATCGTGTCTTTGAGACGTCTCAAAGAGCTTCAGAGAATATACTGTAAAGTGAATTGACTGTATATTTTGTGGGCGAAACACAGCAACCAATTGCACACAGCAGTGTCTCAAAAACAGTTGTGGATTGAGTGACCACATATTATTATTATTTATTGAAGGGATTATTATCCCTGGAAAAGCGATCCACCAATCGACTAACAAGTCGTAGGAGCAAGGAGTAAGGAAACTTGCTTGCAAGGCTACTGGTCTAACCAAAACACTACAGGACTACACAAATTTCAATTAATCACCAATGAAAAGATTACAGATGATTTCATAATCCTTTTCCCTAGTTAATGCATCCAAACATGGTCAATCCATGAGCTATCAGCCCAACCTGCGTATTAGACCATATTGTTGTTAACCCACCACCCTTCATTGCATCAACTGTCCTTTGTATGAAACTTTAAGACAAGCTCCCATCTGTTGATGTGGACTTTAAAGATCTTGTGGCATGATTTAAAAAAAGAAAGGATTTCTTTGGGTTTTCTGGCCAACAATCCTCCAGATAAAATTGGTCATTCACTTCATGGCTGTTTGTGGAACATTGTTGTATGCAAATTGACTGATGCTTTTGCCTACAAAATATAGTCACTACCCTTTGTATAAAAGTACAATGAGATATCCTCCTGATGTGAAAAGCAATAATAATGCAAATATTACCAATCCTGTAAAGAACTATTTAATCTATTAACATACTCACAATGAGAAGTTCATTCCATTTTATTCTTCCAGAGAACCAACCCCAATAGCTTTCTCATTTCAGCATCAAGTTGCTCTTAAAAATGTCCAGAAACCCACCCTCAACCATGCCTCCTGATAACCCGTTCTAGCCATTGTTTACCCCCTGTGCCAAGAAATATTCCCTGGTGTCTGAACCTAAACTTGCTTTGCACAAACCCTGGAAAGAATCTACTGGTTCCCAGGAATGTCAGAGAACAATGCAATCCACCTTCTAAAAGGAAACACCCCATTTCCCATCTGTATCAGTTTATAAAACCAACTAAACCCTTTCTTTCATAAACCTACTAACTTTTGTAACACAACCATGCTGAGTGGCTGGGCAGACACTTTATGTGGTTAGAATATTTAATAAAAATGAAGCAAATTTGGCTCTAGAAAGTAAGATTCATTTCAGCCCTTTTAATATTGGCAAAGTCCTGAATAGATCATGAGATTCACATTGAGATCAGAAATGATATCCTAAATTTGTAAATATTCTGCCAGTAACTGATTGGGTGTCACACTAGCCTGCAGGCACTCCAATCTGAGGCAATATTTTTCTGGTTAAATCAAAGCCAAGTTCCTGAAGGGTAAAGTGTTACTCATATGGTTACCAGCGAGATTCAGTCAAATTAGAGAATTGATCTAATTTACAGAATTTCAAAAAGAAATAATTCCTGTTAGAATTCTGATCAACCCACAGGAATTTTGCTCCAGAAACAAAATGAGTCAAACAGAATTTCTGCCAGTTATTGTGACTTCTGGTTTCCATTTGCACAGCTCAGCTTCTTTATTAAAGAATCCAGATTGAGCAATACCGCAAATTAGACCTCAATCTGGCTGGTGACATTTTAAGGCCAGCCAAAGAACGATCTAACAATGGTCAAAAAGGATAGAATAATAAAGGGAAGAAACTGAGCAAAGCTGAGTTACAAAATAGTTGGAGAAAAAAATAATAAAATTATTTTCATTGCAGTTTTGTTAGTTCTTGGTAGAATTAATAATGGATAAGACGATACCTAATCCAATAACAGATTAGTAAAATAGTTAGATGTTTCTGGCAGGACTAGTACATTGGCCCATCTTGTCGACCCAACCATCTTCTCAAAATATTATTTAATACATCTATCTCCTGATCTAATGACCTTGTAACCTGTTTTTTAGTTGCTGTTTTATCAGTTCTAATAAAGCATAGCCAGAGAAACTGGTAATGAATCACTGTTTAAACACAGGTTAACCAAATCATGTCATATGGGAAAGAATTAGAATGAAGTTTTATCATTTGCGCACTGTGTTCCCAGGATATATTCCACACTTAAAAAGAATGTACAGCGCAGAAAAAGGCTACTCAGCCCAACCAGTCTTTGCCGGCGTTTATACTCCACACAAGTCTTCACCCATTCCTTACTTCCTCTCATACCCTTCTATTCCCCTCTCCCTCAAACACTCTGTTTGCAAGTACAAGGATTCAAAAATACACAGAGAATAGGTGGCACCAGTGGCAGTGAATTTTATTGAAAGAAGTAAACTGCTAGTTAGTGGTAGAAATCACAGAATTAGGTTTATTATCACATCCAAAGGATTATTACTAAACAGGGAGTAGAATTCAATGATTCAATGAAGTAACAGATTGCCATTAGATCTCAATAATTCAGGTAGGTAGGTGTCTACGTTTACTTCCCAAAGATTCATTAGACAAGCCTGTAAAATTGGGCCCTTACAAAGTAAAAGTAACAAATATCAAGAAGCACAGCTTGCAGACAACCAGGGTTCATGGACACATGAACAAGTACCCCCTCCTCACTCTGCTGCTGAGGTATATGGATAGTTACTTGCCTCAATACCTGAATGCATCAGATACTGTCAAGCTATCCAGAGCACAGACGCCCCAATTGCCTGCATTTATGTAGCACTGGATGTTGCTGGAGCATTTTGGGAGGTCCCACAATATTCTAAGCTCTATATAAATGTAAATTTGTATTGTATTGTATTGTGGAGAACCTGATAGTGGGCAGCTCTGTTGCTTTATTAGACAATGATGTTGGGGTTGAAAAACGCTTGCAGGGAAAGTGGTAACATTCTTGAGTAAAGCCACCAGGAAAAGTACCTTGAAATTCCAACTGCCTTTTCTACAGCAAACGGTTTGAACATCATACAATGCAATTTACATTTAAATGGATTTAAAATATAGATAAATCTCCATTTCGCATAATGTAGATTTATATTCATTTCATGTCAGGAGTACTTAACATTGCTGGCTGTGTATCTGAGCAGGGGGTGGAAGCCTAAGAGGGTGAGTGCAGTATTTGTCAATCCACAACACAGTTTAGATTCAATAATTCCTTTATTTCAACCTTATACTTCCACCTGTGAACACTCTGCCCAGTCACTGTCCTAGAATCCTTTTATGCTTCCTGCTTGCTTCTCATTGTCAATGTCCAATTGCCAATTTAGCCTTAAAGCAATATGTAACATCTTCCTTCTTTTAGTTACTTTTCTTCTTTTTTTTCAATCTTGTTCGATCATTCTTTGTGGACTTTTTATTTCTCTTCCGCATCTTGTTGTTCTTATCGTTTCTGCCACTCCTTGATTTTCCTTCTGCTTTTCCTTTCCCTCTTGTATTTTCTTTATTTTTCTTTGTTTGATCTCTCATGATGTTCATCTATATATCTTTCTTTTTTCATAATTTACGCAATATGATCTGGGGTTCTTATCTTTCCCCCTAATTTTTTCCTTTTATCCATCCTTCTGTTTTTAAGGTTTTCCTCCAAAACAATATGGCTTCTCCTTTTTTGAAAGTGTTTTCCTTTCGTGGCTCTTGCGCTTGTTTCTTCCAATTTATTTTTCTCTGTACCTGTGGTCTCAATTTTGTTTCCTCCCATATTAACCCATCTCTTAATCTCTGGACATCAACATCTGTGCCGGTGACAGTCCCTGGTCATTAATCGGCATATTTCTGTAGGCTAGAAATACCAAATATTTATCTTTCCCTTGATTCCTTGGCTTTCTTCCACATTTTCTTTATTGTCTTTACTGTTCTTTCCACCATCCCATTGCTTCATGGATATACTGGTGATGATGTTCTGTGATCTATGTCCCACTGTTTTGTGAATTTTTGTATTCAGCACTCATAAATTGTGGCCCATTATCACTTAATAATTCCCTTGGTATTCCACGCCTTGCTAATATTTCTTTAGTCTTGTCTATTACTGTTTCTGCAGTTGTATCATTTAATTCTGCATATTCACTATATTTCGAGGTATAGTGTATAATTAGAGGTATTAGAGTATAATTAATAAATAAACTTTACCATTATAACAGAACAAATTTGTTCCTAATTTTGTCCCTCCCGTGTTCGGTCTCTGGTGCCCCATTAAAGGTTTATGCCTTTCTCTGTTTTGATGTGTCACACATGTCTCATGCGTTCCTATGTAGTCCTCGATTTGTTTACTTATACCCAGCCAAAATATTACTTCCCTTGCTCTTCTCTTCAGGTTTTCTATTCCCCAATGCCCTTCATGTAAGTTTCTCAAAAAAAAGTAACTCTTTTGGAATTATTGTCCATTGTCCTTTATATATTATTCCTTTTTTCTGATACATTTCATTTCTATACTCCCAGTATGGTCATACCTCCTCTAGTGCATCTTTTCTATTTTCTGGCCAACCTTTGTTCAACATTGTTTGAATTTCCTTACTCACTTTATCTTTTTTGTTTACTACTATTATTTCATTCTCAAGTCTTGCTGCTTTTGTGATTGCCAAACCTGGAACTCCATTTCCCTTTCGAATTGTTTATCCTCCTTATTCCCACTTTGACATGTGGCCCTAGTCTGTGTATCTGCCACGTATAAAGTATTTTCTGGCTTATATCTAAACTCTAAATTGTACCTTTGTAGCCGTATCCTCATTCTCTGTAACCTCGGCTGTGCTTCATTTAGTCCCTTCTGAAACATTGTCTCTTTGTGATCATTCTCTATTATTACTTTCTTTCCAAATACATATTGTTTAAATCTCTCGCATCCAAATATGACTGCTTAAGCACTCTTTCTCTATCTGTGCATATTTTTTTTCTGTCTCTGATAGAGCTCCCGATGCATATCCTATCGTCTTTTCTTTGAGTTAGTATCGCCCTGTTTTACTTGCATCTACAGATATTTTAACAGGCGCATATGTACATCATAAAATTTTAATAATGGACTTTTTGTTATAACCTCTTTTATTTGCTGAAAAGCTTTTTTCTGTTCTTTTCCCCATATGAACTCTCTATTTTCTTTTATAAACTCCCTTATTGGTTCTATTATTTCAGTTACTTTTGGAATAAATCTTGCCACCCAATTCACATGTCCCATAAGTCCTTTTATTACATTTTTATCTATTGGTGCGGGCATTTTTGTTATTGCTATTACCTAGTTCTGATCAATTTTTAACCCCTCTTGGGTAATTATATGTCCTACATATTTTATTCCCGTTACTCCTATCCTGTGTTCTGACGAAGGGTCAGAACCGTTGACTCACTTTTCTTTATCCGTAGATGCTGCCTGACCTGCTGAGTTTTCCCAGCTCTCTGTTTTTGTTTCAGATTACAGCATCTGCAGTATTTTGTGTTTTGTTTTCTGCATTTTTCTTTGTTTAGCTTTATATTTTTATATATTTTTAATACCTTCCCCAACCTTTCATCGTGTTATTTCTGTGTTTTACCATATATCAAAATGGCATCAATATAATTGATCACCCTTGGTATTTCTTCCAATATCTGTCACATTTTTTTTGAAACACCTCTTGTGCTGACTTGATGCCAAAGGATATTCTTTGGAAGCAATGCCTCCCATACTGTGTCATAAACTTTGTCAAATCCTTTGACAATTTGACTTGCCAATACCCCGAGGAGCAATCTAATATTGAGAAATAATTAGTTCCATGTAGTAAAGCATGCACATCTTCTAAAGTGGGAATTGCATAATGTTCCCTTTTTGTAGCCCTATTTAACTGTTGTGGATCTAAAATATCTTTAATGATTTGTCTGGTTTCTCTATGATTACTACTGCACTCACCCACTCAATGGGTTTGTCCAGTTTTTATTATTTGGTGCCTTTCCATTTGGTTCCAGCGCCTTGGGACTCCCGACGTGAAAGGCGCTAAAGAAATATAATCTTATTGTTGTTGTTGTTGTTGGTGGTCTAATTTTACTTTCAGTCTTTTTTTCATTGCCTCTGGTACTCTCCTTATTGGCTGAATTATTGGTGGTATTGTCTCTTCTAACCTTATTGTGTAATCTCCTTTCATCAATCCTTTCTTTCCGAACCCCTGTTTATATTTTCCTATTGTTTCTTCCATCTCCCTTGGTTCACTTTCCTCTGTTTTAACATTCCCAATTCTTTTTAACACTCGCGTTTTTATCATATATTCCAGTCCTAATAAAGTATCAGCTTTTATTTTTACAATGTAGAATTTTATTCTATAGTGTCTCCCTTTGTAGATCACTTCTATCTCTACTCAGCCACTGTTTCAATTTTTGGGTTATTATATGCCATTAGTTTCCCTTTCTCCATTTTTTCCTTATTTAGTTCTCTCAATTTTAGATATTATTTCCATGACATTACACTGGCCTCCTGTGCTCCTGTATCTAATTTGCACTGAATGAATTTCCTTACTTTTTTACACCATAGATATACTATCTACTCATGTTTTGGGACGTCCTCCTGATGTGAAAGGTGCTATACAAATGTAATTTTGTTGTTGTTTTCTTTTTCTTTTGTGTGTACTCTCTTTATAAATTCCACTGCTTCAATATTGTACTCTTCTTCTTGTTCACTTTCTTCAGATTCTATATCCGACCTGCCTCCGAGTGTGCGTTGGGGTAACTGCTGGTGTCTAACCAGCTAAAACCACATCCACTGCTTGTCCAGCTGGGACCACTATACCAACTAGGGCCTTGGTTACAGGGTTAACAGGATCTTAGCGGGATGACTCCCTACCCTCAGTGACTGGTCTGCCCTTCCAGATGCTGCCAGTGAGCCAGGTTGGGCTGTGCCGTCATCAGCAGTGCCCTGGAATACTGCAGACCTGCCTGGATCAGGAACCAGACTAGAGACCATCACAGAGGCCTGGCTCAATTCTGACATTCTGTTACCAGGTATGTCACCTTGGAGCCAGTTCAGCTCCAAGAGAAGCTGCTTATCTGCCCCAAGTAAGATAGTCACTGGTTGGTTCAAGCACTCTGAGACGCCATCCGGCATGGAGGACGCTATATAAATCCAAGTTGTTGTTGTTGTGGTCATTCAACATCCGACAAGCGTGGATTTTAGCCCTCACTTGGTGGACAGTAGGTACAAGGAAATCCCTGCAAGCTTCCCAGTGGGCAACCATCTCAGCATGAAATAATAATAATAATAATAATCCTTGCATTTGATATAGCGCTTTTCACGTCTTCTTGATAATAATAATAATAATCCTTGCATTTGATATAGCGCTTTTCACATCGGGAGGACGTCCCAAAGCACTTCACAGAACACGCTGTAAAGTGAATTATATTTGTGGGCGAAATGCGGCAGCCAATTGCACGCAGCTACGTCCAACAAATAGTCGTGGATTGAGTGACCAAGTTATTATTTTTATTTTATTTTTTTCTTGAGGGATTATTATCAGGCGTGTGGAGTAAGGAAACTTGCCCAAGGTTTTGCCCTACTGGGAATCAAACCCAGGTCTCTCGCTTGCAAGTCGAGTGCTCTAACCACTGAGCTGCAGGACTCCACCTAAATGGACTAAATAGTTTAATAATTCAATGTTTATGATAAACCCCACTAGATGGAATCTCGGCCTCTACTGACTCTGACTGGTCAGGTCTAGAAAAGGCATGTAATACTCTTCACAGATTATTGCCTTGCTCTTCTTTCTACGTTTCGAGGAAATCTCTGTAGCGTTTATATTGTATTATGCAATATTATCAGACTCATTCAACATGGACACTTGTATGTTGCTCCTCACAATAATTCCAGGTATTGTTTTGATGATTCAGTTCAGCGTCATGGAGAGCAAATATTTATTTGGTGATTGGCATCAGCAAGTTTAAGGTCCATTCAATTCACCAAAGTAATACACAGTACACAGTACATTTAAAATAATCCTTTGTAGTACAGTGCAGCATAGCCCAATGATGCCAATATACACATTAAACCTGAATTCAGTCCCATCTGTTAAAGCACGTACTCCTGCTAATCCAGTGAATCAAAATTCCTATTTACTCTCTTCCAATATACATGAAAATCACACAAATAATATTTCAATTGTGATCAGGAGCATATGTGGTACCACAGGCCCTCAACAACTCACATTCACTCAAGGGGTTTTGAGTTTTCAGTCTGAAATGACATTTTCAACTGGGATATGTAGTCGGCATGTATTACTAATGTGACCAGAGCTGCTCAGCATTCACTTTTTGTACCCTCGCACCGATCCTGCCTGCCATGTCTACTGTGCCTGAAAAGAAAGGGGAAGCAGCATTCGTCAGAAAAAACACTCTGATTTCAATGCATCTTACAATAATGGCTCTGTCACTGTTAAGCGCTCTGAAATGCTACCCTGCATGGAGAACACTATATAACTGCAAGTTTTTGTTGTTTTTAGACTGTAGCTCTACCTGAAGATATATATACATTTTAAAACTACCTGCTGGTGAGCCTATATTATCTTGTAATCTTTGTACTTAGGGCAAAACCAGCCAAAATCTGTAGAATTACAGCTCTGAAACTGAACAGATTTAGAATAAGTACTCCCAACAACAAGATCACGTCACCTACTTCATATCTCCCTAAAGGGCAAAGCAATCGTTAAGTCAGTCGTAAAAGAATTAACACAATCCCATACGGCATGAATCATTTAGAAAAATGGAATGTAAAACAATCTTGTCCAGCGCCAGTCTAGCTGTGAGAGCTGCAAAGTGCAGAAGCAAGATGAAGTCATGCTTTTCCATCCAGGCACTCAGTGTGTTGCAATCTAGAGGGAAAACCACTGTTAATTGAAAGTGGTTCAGTCTTTATCAGCTGAGAGTTGCCAGCGAATGTCAGTCAATAGACAAGTGCAACTGTTGGTGTGAACCATCTGCTGATGTGACAGGTGAAGGATCATGTGTCCCACAGCACTCACTCCTTGCTAAGGACACATTTAAAATCGTTATATAACAAAGTCAGGTTTGTGAGATAACGTGTAGGTTTTTCCAATGTGTTTTTGCTTTGTTCTTGGATGTCACCATTTTGCCTTTTATCACCGAGATAATGTACCTCAAAGTATACAGTTTATAAAGTAAACTGTATTGTAAATGTATTGTGTAATTTTAAGGGTTGTTGGGCATCACTGAGAGACAGATGAACAGTGCTGTTTACCAGGTATCTCACCCAGGTTATTTTGCTGTGAAGTGGAGTGACCGAGTATTTCAGTGCTTGCTGAGCAAAGTCAGCAGCTGGGTCAGTATGTTTGAAGGAGGTCACAGAGGTAGGGTGAGGTGAGGACGTGAATGGAGCCTTCACGAGAATGGGGTGATAGGTGCAGGAGAGGAAACTGGCTACAAAGTTCTGGACAGTCTGCAGCTTGTGGAGGGTCTGCAGAAGAACTGGGGAGTCTGGCGAACAGAGTGTTGGTGTAGTCAAGCCTGGATGTGATAAATGCATGGCGACCTGTGGGGAGAGGTAGTGGTGTAGGCAGGCAGTGTTATGGAGGTAAGGAAAAGCTGAGCGAGTAAGAGTATGTATGTGGGGTTTCAGGGATAGTTGGGAGTAAGATAAGACATTGAGGTTCCGGACCAGCTCTGTGAGATGGAGTGATAAGAAGGTTGAGCGGTTTCAATATATATAAGGGATACTTGGGAGGTGAGCTAACTTTGCTGGATCAATCATGGTATGAAATCCTTTGGTTAGATGTGCTCAATGAGAACAAAGCTAGACTAACATTTGGGGTTTGTTACAACCCCCAGGACAAGGTAAGGAGAGCAACATCTCACTGTATGATCATATTAGGAATGTATGTGAGAAAAAGAGGGCAGTATTGATGGTGGCATTCAATCAGCCCAACATTAACTGGGAATGTCCAAATGGGAAGGAGATTGTAAATGTAGTGCATGGCTGCTTCCTGGCTCAGTGTGTCAGGGAGCCCACGAGGGGAAAGTTACCTTCTTGACTCAGTTCCAGTCAGTGACCCAGACATTATTCGGGGACTAGAAGTAGTGTTGAGAGACAACAAAAACAACAACAAAATTACATTTGTATAGCGCCTTTCATGTCAGGGAGGACGTCCCAAAGCGCTGGACAGCTGGAGGTGGGTCTTGAAGGTGGCAAAGGAGGGGGCGAAACGGAGGGACTGCGGGATGGAGTTCCAGAGGGTGGGCGCAGGTGGAAGGCCCACCCACCGATAGTGGGGTGAGCGAGGTGGGGGATGTGAAGCAGGCCGGAGCCCGCTGAGTGGAGGGAACGAGCAAGGTGGTAGGGGGTTAGGAGGTCACAGAGGTCGGGGAGGTAAGACCGTGGAAGGCTTTGAAGGCGAGGACCAGGATCTTGGACTGTATCCTCTGTCTGATGGGAAGCCAGTGGAGTTGGGCAAGGATGGGGGTGATAGGGTTGCGGAGCCTGGTGCGGGAGAGGACACAGGCTGCAGAGTTCTGGATGATCTGCAACCTGTGGAGGGAGGAGTTGGGGAGGCCGACAAGCAGGGAGTTTGCATAGTCAGCTTTGATGTAATGAAGGCATGTATGAGGGTTACAGCGGCCTGTGGTGTGAGACGGTGTCGAAGACAGGCGATGTTGCAGAGGTGGGGGAAGGCAGAACGGGTCATGGCGCAGATGTGGGGTAGAAAGGATAGTTGAGCTTCAAACAAGACCCCAAGGTCCTGGACTGGCTCAGTGAGATGGAGTGTGCAGCCGTGGATGGTGATGCTGTCAGTGCCTGAGGTGTGGAGGCGCTGACGGGAGCCAATCAGGACAGCCTCGGTCTTGTTGACGTTCAACGGGAGAAAGTTAGCTCTCATCCAGGACTTGTCCGACAGACATTCTGTCAGTACAGCAATGGTCCTGGAGTCAAAGGTGGAGGCAGAGAGATAGAGTTGGGTGTCATCTGCATACATGTGGAAGCTGACCCCATGTCTGTGGATGATGTCATCAAGAGGGAGCATATAGATGTTGAAGAGGAGGGGACCAAGGACAGAGCCCTGAGGAACGCCGCACGAGACTGTGCGGGGGCTGGAGGAGAAGCTATTTGAGGAGATGAAGTCACACGGTGTGAGAGGTACGATCTGAACCAATCAAGGACAGAGCCGTGGAGGTTGAGGTGAGAGGAGAGGTGGTGGATGAGGATGGAGTGATCGACAGTGTCGAAAGCAGTAGAAAGACCAAGGAGGAGGCAGAGGGAGCCCTGGTCGCAGATGGGCAGAATGTCATTTCTGTGCTGTGGGCGGCACGAAAACCTGATTGGGGGGATTCGAGATGGGAATGGTGGCAGAGGAAGGAGTGAAGCTGAGAAGCAACAACTCGTTCCAGGGCCTTCGAGAGGAAGGGGTGATTGGAGATGGGGCGGTAGTTAAGGAGTAGAGAAGGGTCCAGGGAGGGTTTTTTAAGGATAAGAGTGATGACAGCTGTTTTTAAAGGGGTGGGAACAGTACCAGAGGACAGGGAGAGGTTAACGATGTCAGTGAGTAGAGGGGCAAGGAGGTGGAGCTGAGAGGTAAGGAAGGTGGTAGGGATGGGGTCGAGGGAGCAGGTGATGGGTTTCATATGGGTTATGGTGGTGATGAGAGAGGGGGGGGAGACAGGTTCAAAGGTGTGGAGGGAGGGGTGGGTAGGGGCTGGGGTGCGAGGAGGAGATGGGAAGGGAGTAGCAGTTGCAGTGGCAGAGGCATCTGAGCTGATTCCTTTGACTTTGGATTCGAGGATGTCCAGCATCTCCTCGCAGTTGGCATTGAGGTGAGGATGGGCGAGGCATGAGAGTGTGGGCAGAGGAGCTGGTTCGTGTTGGAGAAAGGAGCCTCGGGTTGACCTTGGCCTCCAAGATTGTCTTGGAATTGAACGACGATTTAGCGGAGGCGAGGGCGGAACGGTAGGATTTGACATGGTCCAGCCAAATCTGCCGATGGACAGTTAGGTTTGATTTAAGCCAGGTGCGCTCAGCGGAAAGCGCTGGGCTTTAAGGGAGAGGAGGTGGCTGGTGTACCAAGGTGATTTGCGTGAGTAGGAAACAGTTTGGGAAGAGAGGCGAGTGAGGGAATCGAGAGTGGAGGAGTGGGAGCTGTGGAGAAGGGTGACCGAGGAGGATAGGTCATTGCAGGAGGATGCCCAGAGGGGAAGGAGTTCAGATGACTCCAAGACGGCCAAGAGGGAGGGTAGGGAGATTTTTCCCAGGGGATGTATGAGATGGAGCTGGGTTGGGTGGCGGTGGGGAGAGGGATTGAGGAGGTAGATGAAGTGATGGTCCGAGATCGCTTTGTCAATGATATGGTGGTGATGAGAGAGGAAGGGGCACAATATACAGGGGACATATTCAGGTGACACAATATACAGTGACAGTGACTACAATTCACAGAAAAATCCCGTGAAGCATTTTGAGAGGTTTTGACAATGTTATAAGGTACCACATCAAATGCAAGGATTATTATTATTAAAGTCCCGTACCTATCTTCACTATCAGTGAAGTGCCTTTCAGATCATCGGATAAGATAAATAATGGTAAATATTTACTTTGGCCTTCAAGATGAAAGATCTGATCAACAAATGTTCTGCTACTTTGAAAGAGATTGTGTATTGTGACTTATGCTGTAAATCAAACTTTTTGAAAGTCCCCTCTCTCAATCCCTCTCCTGAGATCGGTGAGTGGCACAGAGCAGCTGTAGGAATAGGAGGTTTTCCTGGTGAAGAGAGCGAAGAGAGGTAGGAGAGTGGAGTTGGAGGAGATTATAGAGGTAGAAAGGCAAAATTTCAGTTCAGGATTATACAGGTCACCAAAGGCAATATCAGCCACTAATGGCATCTCCCATTATAGACATACATCACCATAGGTGCTACACGTGACACTGAAGGGAATTTTTACCTCAGGGTGGGGTAAGGTGTGCAGCATTTTCAGTCTCTGGATTGGTCTGGCTCACAAGCCATGTAGCACTCCTCAATTTCTAAATTAATTTACCTAAAGAGTCCTTTGTAGGTTTCAAGAAGAAGTAGACAGGTATATAATGATAGGAGCTTGAATCTGTATGCGGATAGGCTGGGGCAGTGGGATTGAATGGACAGCTTGTGTTGAGAGTCAGTACAGACTTGATGGGTTGAATGGACTCCTTCTGTGCTGCAAATTTCTATGATTCCACGTTTGTAAAAAGTAATTATTCTCAGGAATGAAACCCAATTGCTATGCCCAGCTATCATCCTAGCTATGACCTGCTCATTCAGCCAGGCTGAGTTCCCTTCTCTCTCAAAGTCCTAGGGGATCTAACTATTAGAGGGGATCTAACAGAAACCATTGAATGTATTGAAGCATTTGGTCGTAGACTTAACTTCTTCCCTGCAACTTCCAAAACTTTTCTGAAGCAGAAAAGTCTCACATGAGGCTTGTTAATTGTAAACTGATGCTCTATATTTCTTGTGTTCGTAGTCTCAGTCAAATATTCTCATCCAGGATTTCTGATTGTAATACATTGTCACATTTTCTCTGTGTAGAGCACGTTCAGGGCAGTGCATGCTGCAATGAAACCTCAGTCCTTATCACACAGAGGATACAGTTCAAGATCCTGGTCCTCACCTTCAAAGACCTCCACGGACTTGCTCCCCCCTACCTCTGTGACCTCCTAACTCCCTACCACCTTGCTCACTCCCTCCACTCAGCGGGCTCCGGCCTGCTTCACGTCCCCCGCCTCGCTCGCCCCACTATTGGCGGGCGGGTCTTCCACCACTCTGCCCCCACCCTCTGGAACTCCTTCCTGCAGTCCCTCTGCCTCGCCTCCTCCCTTGCCTGCTTCAAGACCCACCTCAAGAACCTCCTCTTTGACCATGCCTTCGTTCATCTCCCTACCCTCCTTACCCTCCACCCCTCGATTCCAACTCGCAACTCAGGTGCAAACCCTTCATTGTCCAGCGCCTTGGGATGTCCTTGTGATGTGAAAGGCGCTGTATAGATGCAATTTGTTGTTCTTCATGGTGTTTTTAATCCACCTAAAGCACTGAATTTAATCCATGGTCTTGCTCCCTCCCTCAACCTTTCATATTTCTTCTTTTGAAACATATGTCTAATCCTTTTTAAAAATAATTTAGGATCTCTGCTTTATCAAAGCTTTGTACCAGAGAACTCCAAATTTCCACCATCCTCTGTTATAGGATGTTTCAAAGAAAATAGATAAACAACAAACAATAAATTACATTTGTATAACGCCTTTCACGTCAGAAGGACGTCTTAAGGCGCTGAATTGAAAATAATGAAATAAAATTGAAACAATGAAATAAAATGCATCAAAAGAGCCATTCTGAAATGCCATGGAAACACAATACACTCACATGTTAACTCCTTACACTGTGGGTTGCAGTGTCCTGTATTAATGCATAACAACAACAACAAAATTACATTTGTATAGCGCCTTTCACATCAGGAGGATGTCCCAAGGTGCTGGACAGAGAGTTTCGGACCTGAGCTGGGGGTGGGGGTCGGGGAGGGTGGAGGGTAAGGAGGGTAGGGGGGGGAAGCACGGAGATTGAAAGGGCAATTTCCGGACAGATTTCAGGAAGTTTTCTTTATGCGGAGGGTAAATCAATGACCGAAACAGGTTGCTGAGAAAGGTGGTAGAATTAAAGACACCAGCTTGAGACAGTGATGTGTGGGAGATAGGTTGGATGTTCTGGAGGGATGAGATCAGATCCAGACCAATCTTGTTATCTTGTGATTCTTTGATCTTTAATGAGATTTTGATCTGTTCAAATGAAGCAAGATCATGCTGTGATGGATTAACATGCTTATTGCCTGTTAACAATTCTTGTTTTGTCAATACCAAACTAGATGAGTTATAATCATAATAATAATTAACAATAATAATCCTTGTATTTGTATAGCACCAATAATAATGAAACATATCAAAGTACAAGAGTTCACAGCGAATTTCTGTAAAGTGTAGTGACTGTATAAATGTAGGAGATTAATACAGCTAATTTGTCCACAGCAATGTCTGACAAACAGCCATGAAAATTAATCTGGAGGATTGTCAGCGAGACCACCAGGAGAAACTCTTTTTTTCTATTGAAATAGTACCGTGGGATCTTTAACATTCATCTGAACAGATAGACAGGACCTCCATTTATTGTCTCATTCAAAGCACAACATCTCTGACAACTCAGTGCTCCCCCAGCACTAGACTTCAACTGTGACATACTCTTTAGCTGTTTAAGATGCCATTTGATGCTCTTGATGTCCTAGTTCAACTTCCAAGTAATAGCCATAAATTCAAATAAAATAAAACTACACAGCGATTCAGAACTGATATACCTGTGAAGTATTTGGGGCATTTTTTTAAAAAAAAGATTTATTAGCACTAAAGATGTTATGACATGAGACCTGAGCCAATTCATTGGGACATAAACACTAGGAGACAGGGACAAAGGATTTTTTGTTTATCGCTTCAGTGAACTGTTTGCTTGTCC
The DNA here is from genome assembly GCF_018977255.1 of Callorhinchus milii. NCBI lineage: Eukaryota > Metazoa > Chordata > Chondrichthyes > Chimaeriformes > Callorhinchidae > Callorhinchus > Callorhinchus milii. The sequence goes on along the minus strand of NW_024704742.1, from coordinate 72,430,360 downwards.
TTGGAATACGAGAGTGTCAATGACTACCGCTGTGAGCCTGGGAGATGTGCCGAGCTGCATGATGGAAAATTTTCAAAGGAAAGAAATCAACGCCCATCTCTGTAGTATCTGTAGATGAAAGCTGCTGCTGTCAGATTTACACTACACCACTGCCCAGAGACTCAGAACACAAAAAATATCCTGCCAAGAAAAGGAAGTTTTCTTTTGGAAATAAAAGGTTTTGAACTCGGGTGAGATTGGATCCTTCCAACTCAAGACATGGGGCTTTTGTAGGTGACTGCAAACTCTTATAAAATAAGCTAGACAGAAGCTACAGGACACAAGCTACAGAGAAAGAGAGGAAGACTTCTGATCTGGTTCAAGCCCAGGGCTTGAACTTCTCTGTTTTAAATTTAGCTCATCACAGTTTCTGTGCTATAACAATCTCTGATTCTGGGGTGAGGCTATTATTTAGCACCATCACTCATCCCTCACCTTTATATGCAACCAGAGGAGGCATCCAGCCAACCCAATCCCACTGGTCCTTTCTCCCGACATGTGTCTTGGTAGGTTCTTAGGCAGCTTCTAAGTGAATTTGAACTATGAACACAATACCAGAATACAGTATTTAGATAGAGTAGTTGACTGTGGCACTCCACCTCTTCTCATGTATCATTCTTTGAATGCCCTTAGCAATGTCTCAAAATGTAGTGCATTTCTACATCTGCATATGCAATATGCACCAGGGCATTTAATGTGGTCTTAGTCAAATGGATCAAATGGTTCTTTTTGCTTCCTGTAAGTGATATTCTATTCACATCCTTCTACTATTCACTTTTATGAAAGAGCAACGGGAATGATGTTTGTGGGACATTGCTGGGCACAAATTGGCTGCCCTGTTCGCACACAAATTCATGCTGTCACACTACTTTACATATATCCTGTGAAGAGCTTTGACATGTCTCGATGATGTAATAAAGTGTTTTATCAAATGCAAGGATTATTATTAGGTATTATTAGATATTATTAGACATAAAGCTAAGTTCTCAAACCTGAAACGCCATTACACACAAAACATGGTCGCAGCAACAGAGCTGTTTTCAAGATTTTTTTTTATTTGTCATAGTCTAATGAAGAGAGGAGTTAATGTGTAATTCGCTTATGTATTCCCCCCTTTACTCATGAACAATTCAAACACAAATGCACCATGAATGTGGGAACAGATTTCTACGGAATGGTGGAGGGGAAATAAATAGAACAATGGAAAAAATGGATTGTCCTATTCTCTCAGCTGAAATATGCTTCATAGAGCTGGAGACCTTCTGTGAATTAATGTTAAATCATTAAGTTTTCACGGAGCTGCAGCTTCTAAAACATCTGGGCTTTTTTTAAAGAGTTTAATTCTGTATAATGAAAATCTCCCGATTGGGGATTAAGTATTAAGTATTAAATTCACATGAGATCTGTGGACACAAAGCTTACAGTATTACCTTGCCAGTTAGCCAAACAGCTTGTATGAATGTGTAGTTCCTAATCTGAAACAGACCAAATCAAATATTGTTTTCCTATATGCCATTCAATGACATTCAGCGAGCACATCCCTCTCACTGGTTCAATCTCACACAGCAGCCTTTAAGTGCAAACCTATTGCTATGAAGTGCCTCAGGATGTTAGAAAAGCAGCCGTACACTGCTGTACAGAAGGGGTCTCATGAGTGACGTTATATCAGGAGGCTGACGATGTGGCAGCTGTTTTCTCTCACCATATGAGTCTTGCCAATATAACAGAGATGGGAATATGTGCATGAGAGGCAAGCGAATAGAAACACTTACTACATATAAAGTGAGAAAAAAAAGTCAAAATGAAAAAGAAGCGGAGTTGAGAAGGTGCTGCCAGGAATCAAACAGGAAGGCTTCAGTTTTGTTGATATTTACTTGTAGGAAGTCCAGGCTTATCCAGGTCTTGACATCTGACAAGCAGACTGTCAAACAGCAACCTGCCTGGTAGAGCTAGGTATTATCGGCATACATGTAGAAACTAACCTATCTCTATAGATATTGTCTCCAACAGGAATCATATAGAAAAGAAGACCAAAGACAGAACTCTGAGATATGCCATAGGTGATGCGATGAAAGCTTTTAGAGGAAAGGTTGTGAAACCTTGAGACAGTCAGTAGAACAAAATAATGCTGTCTATCAATGGGTTAAACAGGAACCTTAATATCTTCAGAGTGTGATTATTGTAAAATATTTATAGTTCAACTACCATTTAGCTTGCGGAAGTTCTGAGTAAGCATTTGAAAATACAATAGAACTTTCTGCCTAACAGCCTAAGAGTATTGTGTGTTATCAGTCAATATACAGATATAGATGTAACCCTGTTTTGTGACATAATTAAGCCTCTATTCTGATGTTTGTCCAATATATGTAGATATATATATAGTTTGTCGATAAATATGTACATTGGCTGCTGTCTCTTTCTGTCTGCTAAATATAGCCAAAAGGGACTGAGCCATTTTACAGTCAACCTTTCTTAACATGTGTAATTTTCCATTTATTTGCTGAGAATTATATCTAGACAGGTGGACTTTTGTTTACAGAGTAAATAGACTTGTCTATGGCAATTTGATATAGCTTTCCTCAATCCAAACTTTTAACCTAAGAAATACAGCAAGTAGCCGAGAAGAACTATTATGTATAGCAGACATTTACCACTGCAGCATGTACCACAAGATCCATTTTGCAAAAGGCTGGCCTTACTCTTGGCAAGATGCTGCATTTAGCAATCCCTGTCCATATCAGACAGCAAAGACTTTTGGCTACAAATGAGCTGCCTGAAGCCCAGTTTAGATAAAATCCATTGCGTAACTATAAAACTGGAATGCTGACTTCTAAATGTAGACCATTAACTCTTTGAGAACTGCAACAGAATATGTGCACCAAAGCAAAACCTAACAAAGTTACAGTTTAATTTATTTGGAGATTCAAGAGTTGAAAAGTGCTCTTTCTTCCAAATGTCTCTTAGTCTCATTCATCATCAGATTTAATCACAAGAATTGCATTTGATATAGCATTTGTGATCAAACAACAACACAACAACAACAAGATTCCATTTATAGAGAGCCTTTCACGTCGGGAGGACGTCCCAAGGCATCTCAAAGTATATCTCAGATAATTTCTGTAAAGTTTTAATGACTTTATTTGTAGACAAATGAGGAAGAGTGGTTGACACCTGGATGTTGGGAACATTTGAGAAAGAGCTTGAGGCTGTGACAGCAGGACTGTTGGGGTGGATATTCTGAAAGCGTAGTAATAATAACAATAATCCTTGCATTTGATATAGCCCCTTATCACATCATCAGTACTTCCCAAAGAGCTTCACATGATTTTCCCTTTGTAGTCATTGTGGATTTGAAGACAAACAATGGGATGAGAGTCAAACCTCCCTTGTGATCTTGTGTTTCAAAGCTTTGTTATCAATAGAGGTTTCATTAGCTGGGTCTAAAATGCAATGTACCAAATACATCGAGCGGAGGCACCAGGTGGTGGATTGGAGAGTGAGGAGGTTGGAGAGGTAGGGAGGTGTCAGGGAGTAAATGGATTTGAACACAAGTGTGAGGATCTTGAAGTCGATCCGTTCGGTGATGGGGAGCCAGTGGAGCCTGGCCAGAACTGGTGAGATGTGGGTACGGAGTTTGGTCCGGGTCAGTATGTGAGCAGCAGAGTTCTGAATGATCTGGATCTTTTGAATAGTGAAGCTGGGGAGCCCGCCCAGGAGTGCATTTGTGTAATCCAGGCAGGAGGTGACAAACACATGCCCAAAGGTTTTGGCTGCATTTGGGGTAAGGTAAGTTTGGAGGTGGGCAATGTGATGGAGGTGGAGGAAGGTAATCCTGGTCAGGGACCGGATGTGGGGGAGGAAGGACAGTATGGGGTCGAATCAGACTCAGACTAGGTTGCGCACTGGTTCGGTGAGTCTGAGGGAGAGCCCAGGAAGGTTGAGGAATTTAGATCAGCAGGAGTGAAAACATTGATGGAAGCCAAAGAGTATGGCTTCCGTCATGTCCACATGCAGCTGCAGGACGTTTGCACTCATCCAGCCCCTGATGTCTGCCATACAAGCTGATAGAACATCTGTGGACCTGGAGTCAATGCTGGAGGAGGCAAAGTAGATTTGTATGTCATCCGCATACATATGGAAGTTTACCCCATGCCTGCGGATGTCATCTCCAAGAGGGAGGATGTAGATGAGCAAAAGAAGAGGGCCAAGGATGGAGCCCTGGGGTACCCCGCAGGTGACCGGGCAGGGGCGCGAGAAGAATCCATTTGCTGAGATGAAGTGGAGGTGGTTGGTCAAGTAGGACTCGAACCATGCGAGTGTGGTCCCAGTAAGGTGGATGAGGGAGGAGAGGTGGTGGAGGAGGATGGCTGTGTCAAATTTGGCAGAGAGATCCAGGAGGACAAGGAGGCAAAAAGAGCCCTACAGACGGGGGTATAGACAATTAATGTTGTATATTATATATTATATAATATTATATTATATAACATTAATTAACAAGTTAATATTATTAACTGATATGAATTAATATTGATATTGATATTAAGTAGGCTATTCAACTATGTGGGGTGTCTCCAACAAACATGCTCAACCTCACATTTAACCACTTGTACTTAGGATAGCAACTAGACACTAGAATGAGAACCATGGTTGGGTTAATTTATTTCTGAAGTACATGGAGTCATCGGCAATTAAACCAATTGTAGCATCTCAGTGGAGATCAGCTAACTTATCACACATCAGGGAGCCAACTTAGTATCTCCCCGTCTACATGGCCCAGATTCAACAACAACAACAAGATTACATTTGTATAGCGCCTTTCACGTCTGGAGAGCGTCCCAAGGCGCTGGACAGTGCACAGCATTTCAGACCCGAGCTGGGGTCGGAGGGGGAGGGGAAGGGGGGTGGCCAATGGCATGGTCGAAGAGGAGGGTCTTGAGGCGGGACTTGAAGGAGGCTAAGGAGGGGGCGAGGCGGAGTGACTTGGGGATGGAATTCCAGAGGTTAGGGGCAGAGTGGCTGAAGGCTCTCCTGTCAATGGTGGGGCGGGTGGGTCGGGGGACGTGGAGCAGTGAGCGGAGGGAGCGGGCGGGTTGGTCGGGGGTTAGGAGGTCGCAGAGATAGGTTGTGGCGAGACCATGGAGGGCTTTGTAGGTGAGGACCAGGATCCTCTGAAGGATGGGGAACCAATGGAGTTGGGCGAGGGTGGGGGAGATGGGGTCACGGAGCTTGGTGGGGGAGAGGACACGGGCTGCAGAGTTCTGGATTACCCCAATTACCCCAGTCCTTGCCAGACTGCACTGGCTGCCTGTCCCGGAGAGGATTGATTTCAAGATCCTCACCCTTGTCTTTGAATCCCTCCACTCCTCCACACCCCCTGCCTCTCTGACCTCCTCCCTCCTCAAAACAGTGCCTGCTGCCTTTGTTCCTCGGGTCTGGCCTCCTCCTTGTCCCCTGAGTCCTCAGCTCCACCTTCGGCAGCCGTGCATTCAGCCATTATGCCCCGAGGCTCTGGAATTCCCTTCCTCACTCCCTTCGGGATCCGTTACTGTAAAGCGTTCTGAGACGCCGTCCAGCGTGGAGGACGCTATATAAATCCAAGTTGCTGTTGTTGTTGGATTATCTGCAGCCTGTGGAGAGAGGAGTTGGGAAGACCGACAAGCAGGGCGTTTGCATAGTCGAGCCTGAAGGTGATGAAGGCATAAACAAAAGTTTCATATTTTATTTTATGTTTACATTATAGGTATGAAATATACTATTCATCTTAATGAAACGTATTGATCTAAACTAGAGCTTATCAGCATACGAATATTGGGCAGCTGTGCTGTGTTTTCTTCGTATACATGCTATGTTGCTGGGCGGTTGCGAGAAAGGTAGAGATTGGACTGGAGTGGCATTTCTGTGCTGCTTTCTGTGTTTTGTGCAGATTGCTCTGTAAACAGTTGCAGACGATTGGTTGGCATTGCTTGTTTTGTAGGAAACATTTCGAAGTGAGTTTCTAACATAATGTTCACAAAATACAAATCAAGCCATATATTTCACAATTATATTGTGTATTATACTATGTTCCACTTGTTAATTACCCTCTGGATAAAAAAGAAACCTTCCCAGTGTCCATCCTGAAGTTACGTTTTGCAACTCTAAACCCTTGCTCTCTTGTTCTGCTATCCTGGTTCATCCTAACAAATTGTCTGAGTTTACATTTCATTTACTTTTTAGATCTCATTTAAAATCTAATATAGGTGCTCTCCGAGGAATTTCTTATCAAGACTGAAGAGCCCTAGCTTTTTTAAGTACTCATCATAGCTCATTCCTCTAATAATGGGGATCAAACTTGTTGCTTTTATATCACGGTGACGCAAACTGTATCCGTACTCTAGACCTGACCAGAGTCCCCGCAGCCTGAGTAAGACTTAATGGGATCTGAACTCAACGGATGTGGTAATATGGCTTAACATTCTTGTTTATTGCTGCCTCAAACCGATTTGATATGATGAGCAATGGGTCAACTAACATCCATAGATCTCTTTCAACTTTCCCTTGACAAGTTCTGTCCCATCCATGTACCACAGGAGCTCAGAATTCAGGCTTATACTTCAATACAAGTGCTGGGCGAGGATGCTGCATTGTTAAAGATACCATTGTTCATGAGAGATATTAAATTGAAGTCCTGTTTGTCTGTTCAAGTGGACATTAAAGATCCCTTGAGAATATTTGAAAAGTACCTTGGGGCAGTGTCCTGGTCAACAACCCCCCATTCACTTGTTCATTTACTTTATGGCTGTTTGTGGGACATTGTTGTGCACAATTGGTCTGTGACGTTTACCTACAAATTCACTGTCACTACGCTTTACAGTAAATGCATCAGCTCACAGCACATTCAAACACATAAAAAACAACAAATGTGGACGACTACTCGACTTTCTGGACTGGAGACGATGGGGATTAATGGAAACTTATAACATCAACAATTGTCTGCGGCTGACTCTGATTCCTGCCACTGTAGCAGCATTACATCATTTGTGTTGCATTCTGGAAAGTGGTACTGCCAAATGTTTGGTATTCTACACCAATCCCTTTTTCCATTAGTTTCTCTGCAGGACATCTCGTATTGTTCAATTTGAAACATTTTGTAAAGTTTGCTTGCTTCAACTCGAATTATGAAGTTTAACTGAATCTTGGAACTGATTTTGAAAACATTGGTATTAGGCTATGTTTTTTCGGAACTTTCTGAAAGTTTTTCTTTATACAAATACTCAAATATGTGCCCATATTCAATGAAAGAAAAAGTATACAAATGAGGCTTTTGTCTGTCTCCTTGCTCTCTAACACTCGTGGTTTCGAAAATGTAAGAACTTGCTGACATGGATTTTTTAAATAAAAAATAGTAAAACATTGAGCCAAAGCAGCTTCTGGAAGTTTAAAGTGAAAAAGTAAGTATATATTTTTTTAAAAATTATTTTCTTAGGCAGTACAAGGTTTTACACTTCCTGCCAAACCTGACCATCTTAGTAGGATATCCAATGGATGTCATGGGATGGAATCCAAGATGGGGGTTAAGGCCTATGGGGTGATACTTCACTTCATGGGCATTAAAACATTTTAGACAGTGATATGCAGTAAATGTATTTTTACTTACCAAGTGCATATTTTTGCAATAAAACATTTTAATTTACCCTGCTGATTTATGGATGTTATTGAATGGAAAATCATATGTCACTACTAGAAATAAAGGTTCAACATAATGTTAAGAAGTTAACAGAGATAGCCTTCTTTCGTCAAACAATTTGTAAAATTAAAGGCTCATGACAATGTTGAGCAGCAAATTCACTGCTAGACTATGATTTTGAAAAGAAACCAATAACATGCTTCGGTCTTGTTGCCAAAAATAAGTTAATAACCTCAAAACGTGGCAAGAAGGAAAATTAACTTCAAGGCTTAAAGAACCAGAGCACAAGAAGGGGACTCTGTACCCCCGAGAAAAGCATTCAAGTAACACAAGGAAATGATCATGGTTTTGTCCAAGCAAAAACCTTATCCAGAAAGTCCCAACTATTTGAAATGGAAAATACATATTTTTTCAAAGCAATCTTCTCGTGCATCATAAAAAAGCAGTGGGCACAATTTCTGCTGTGAGTAGCATGTCAACATCAATTGAAAAGTGTATTGCATATGTAGAAGGTGTTTAGTATGTACTCTACAACTGGACCATCCTCCTGGAAAGGTAGCAAGGTCTCTTTGGGGCTGAGCTGGCTCCAGGGTGGCGTACATACAATGGAATATTGCAATTGAGTCAATCCTCTGTGGCAGCCTCTGTAGTCTAATTCCTGAAACACACAGGTCCTTAGTGCTCTAAGGCAGAATTGATGGCAGGTCAGCCAACATGGCATGAATAGGAAGAGCAGATCAGTTACTAACCCCAATGCCATTTGGAATCCTCAAATCTTGTATTTGGTTTGATGAGTGTAAGGGAGAGCCCAGGGAGGTTGAGGAGTTCAGATCCGCAGGAGTGAAGACATTGATGGGAGTCAAGAAGTATGGCTTCCATCTTGTCCATATTCAGCTATAGGAAGTTTACACTCACCCAGACCTTGATGTCTGCCAGACAAGCTGATAGAACATCGGACGACCTGGAGTTGGTACTGGAAGAGGCAAAGTAGATTTGTGTGTCATCCACATACATGTGGAAGTTTACCCGTGTCTGTGGATGATGGAGAGAGCATATAAATAAGGAAAAGAAGAGGGCTAAGGATGGAGGCCTGGGGTACCTCGCATGTGACCCGGCGGGGGCGGGAGGAGAAACTATTTGCCAAGATGAAGTGGAGACGGTTGGTTAAGTAGGACTCGAGTGCAGTCCCATTAAGTTGGATGAGAGAGGAGAGACGGTGGAGGAGGATGGCGTAGTCGATTATATCGAACACGGCAGAGAGATCCCGGAAGACGAGGAGGCAGGTGGAGCCCTGGTCACAGATAGAGAGGACGTTGTTTGTGTCCTTGACAAGATCTGTTTCTATGCTGTGCAAAGGGCGAAGACCAGACTGCAGGGGCTCGAGGAGGAGTGGAGGGAGAGGTGTGACCAAAGTTGACCTGCAACAATGGGATCCAGGACCTTGGCAAGGGAGAGAAGGTCAGAGATGGGATGGTAGTGTGACAGATTAGAGAGATCGAGGGTGGTTTTTTGAGGAGGGGTGTGATGACAGCGGTTTGCAAGGGGAGTGAAACAGAGCCTGAGGAGAGAGACTGGTTGACCAGCAGGGGGGAAAGGAGGGGGAAGTTGAGTGACCAGCAGCTGGGTGTGGAGGGGGTCGAGGCAGCAGGTGGTGAACTTCATCCAGGTGATTGTGGTTGAGAGGAAGGAGGGAGAAATGGGGGCAAAGGAGTGTAAGGAGGGGAGAGTGGCAGGAGCCATGCTGGAGGGAGAAGGCAGTGTGGATGGTTTGGGTGGGGTGGAAGGGGACTGGGGGACGATGCAGCCAAATGGATGTTTTCAAATTTTGAAGCGATGAAGTAGGACTTCTTCTCACTTGACGTTTGATGTGAGGATAGAGGGGGCTTGAGGGGGTGCACGGAGGAGGCGATCGATGGTGGAAAACAGCGTCTTTGGGTTGTTGTTTGCCTCCAGGATGACTTTGGAGTAAAAGTTAGTTTTGGCCTGTGAAAAGAGAAAGGCGGTAGGTGAGGAGATGCTTGAGCCACAGCTGGCAGTGGAATTGTGAGGCCGGATTTCTGCCATTTGCGCTCGAGCATCCAGGTTTGTGTTTTGAGTGAGTGGAGATGACCATTGTACCAGGGGGAGCGGGTGGGTTTGGAAACAACCCTGGATTTCAGGGGAGCCAGGAAATTGAAGGTTGTGGAGGGATGGTCATTCAGCATCAGAATCTCTGCGGGTGGAGGGCCAGGGGGAGAGGACGTCCGAGGAAGAGAGGGCATTTGTGAGGGGCTCAGGGTGAAGCTTTTTCTAGGGGCGGAAAAAATGGTGATAGGTTTCCATATGTGTCAAACTCCTGATGACCAAAGCAAAAAAGAGGAAAGCGCAACATCCATTGCTGAGAGAAGACATCCATAATCATGAAACACTTATCTCTCAGAGATGGAGGATTAGAAATGATGGAAAGATCCTTCACTGATCAATGGATTCTTTATAAACAAATATGTAGAGGGTCTGCAAGTGTATTTGGGAGGGGGGTCACCACTAGAGACGGGAGTTGCTGTCCTTTTAATATTCCTATCATCCCAGAGCTTTGAAGCAGAGTATTCAGCCAATATGCAATATAAGAACATCCAGATGACTCTTAAAATGGTTAGATGGCATAATGTAACAGAATTGGATTGAGCACGAGTGATAAAGTATTGGCTGTCAAGCAGTTTACAGCACTGGCGTGAAATTTAGAGCACTCAGCCAGGTCATCCTTGCTTTTGATGTGGCATCTATTACATTGAAATGGCTCAAACTTCTTTACAGAAAGTGCAGTGCTAAGTGCAGTGACTGTGTATTTTTAGGCAAAATTGGTCGCAATGTCTAATGCCAGGAGGTGAATGACCAATTTTATTTGGAGGATTGTTGACCAGGACACTAGGAGAAACTCCCTTCTCTGTTAAAATAATGCTATACAGTAATTTTATTCCATTTAGGATTCCCTTCAGTCATAAAGGCCTTGACGCAGGAGTTTTAGGTTCAGCACCATCTGTCTCTGTAGCTGAGAAGCCCCATCCCACTATTCAGAGAACAACATTGGCTGTGAAATAATTACAAAATAATTCCCAAAATAACCTTTGCATTTGATATTCCTTGTGGCAATAGACTATTCAAATTATTGTGGTACATATGTAATAGACATAGGTATTTCTGTGATCATGAGGACATATGGACATTGGTATCCAATCTGAATTTAGTTTTTGTTGTTGTTGTTGTTTTTCTTAGTCTGTAAAACTGTCTTTGAGCCCAATGAGAACGCAGCTCTTCTAAACTCCCACCCTCCTACAAATGGAGAGTGTAAATGAAGGGAAAGAACATGTGAAAGGTGACTAGAAGATGTTGAATCTAATTTTAGAATGGGCTAGGGTAAGTTAATAAATGTAAAACTAGAGTTAAAAAGTAAGACAACAATCATAACAACTTTTATTTATATTATAATAATAATAATAATCCTTGCATTTGATATAGCGCTTTTCACGTCGGGAGGACGTCCCAAAGCGCTTCACAGAACACACTGTAAAGTGAATTGACTGTATATTTGTGGGCGAACGCGGCAGCCAATTGCGCACAGCAATGTCCCACAAACAGTCGTAGATTGAAAATGACCAATTTATTATTGTTTTTTGTTTTTTTGGAGGGATTATTATTAGGCGTGTGGAGTAAGGAAACTTGCCCAAGGTTTCGCCCTGTGCCTGGAATTGAACTCAGGTCTCTCGCTTGCAAAGCGAGTGCTCTAACCACTAAGCTACAGGACTCCACCAATATAGTGCCCCTCACGCAGGGTAGCTTGCAGGAGTGCTTGACGGGCGGAGCACAACATCAAGCCGGGGGAAGGAGAGGTCACTGTAGGCATGGTTATTGTGCCTTCACAAAGGATAGCTGGAAGCCAAGCAAGCGAAAAGGGGCAGGTGGACAGGACTATAGGCGAATGAGTAAACAGATGATAGGATAGGGAGGAAAAAATAGTAAAAGATAGTTAAAAGGTGGACAAAGTTGAATTCGTTAATTTTTTTGTTACTTTTAATTAAAATTGTAACTCAGTTTAATAGGATTCACCCTATGGAAAACCTATTGCTTTTAACATTGAACATTTATGTTTATTTCAATGTCATAGACAGCAAGAATGACTGTGGTATTGTAGATATTGTTTTTACACTGGTCTTTTCATTGGTCTTTATACCCTCAGATCATAGTTAAGTAGTTTTTTGTATCAGAGTTTTTTGTGTTTGATATGTGAAACAATTTCTAATTGTCCCTTTTGTCCACCTCATTTCCCATTTTATTTGTAATTATAAACCATCAATCTGTTTCCTGTTCATCTTCTGGATGTAATAATAACAATTTCTGAAATGTTCTGATCTCTAGTAGTACTCTTCCAATTATCTTTCCACTGTCTTTAATTTATTCATGTTGATGACATTTTGACTTGTTCCATTTCCACTGGAAAACTTTTCCCTTAAGACGTATGTTGTCACTTTATCCATATGTCATATGAGTGTTCAGGATAATGCACTAAGAAATATGATGAGGATGTACAGAGGGTTTGTTGCCTTTACTACAGCACAGACCACTGTGAGAGGATACCCATCAGTCTCTGTGCATGAAGACTTCCACATAGACCAGAACAAAATCATGTATAAGATACTTTCACTAACGTATTCGAGGAAAACCATTAGTCTCAGAGGATGGAGACATCCGTATAGACCAAAACAAAAGCTACTTTCACTGACCATGCACAACATTTACTTTCAAAAACGTAACTTCCATTACACTGACCTTCGATTATTCTGTGGTCAAATAATGACTTGATATCCATGTAAAGTATGCCACATAAAAGTTTGAAATCTGTTGCATAGATTCTTCTTCTTTTATTATTTCTTTCATCCTTCCCTTCAGCCTCCCCTCACCCCCACCCCCCGAAATAAAAAATAAAAATCTCAATTGGTGAAATGAGTGTTGGGATTCATGATCAAATACAATACAATATCTAGATTTATATGTTCCAACTATCATCCCTTATCTATCTAATCTATATTTATTCTATTCCCCCTCATCCAGGGTACTGGGGAACTTGGCAAATTCTTAAATTCAATCTGAATTTTGAAGTCAGTTTTTTATAGGTTTAAACCCCATGTCGGGTCAGGACTCTGAGCTCAAACATTAGGCTGACATTTCAATGCAGAGCCAGGGGAGGACTAATTTGTCAGAGCTACTGTCCTTCGGCTGGAACATTAAACCAAGGTTCTGTCTGCCTGTTAAAGATCCCATGGCATTTTAACATGAAAAGAGAAGGATGTTCTGGACAACAATCCTCCAGATAATTTGGTCATTCACTTCATGGTTATTTATAGGACTTTGCTTTGTGCAAATTCGCTTTTGCATTTGCGTACGAGTAAACAGTTGACAGCAATAGAGGCGGCATAACAAAGAGGACAGGCAAGCATTATGAGTTGACTGATTAGTGACTCTATTAGTAGGGTGTAAGTTAAAGATTTCACCAGATCTTCTGATTAAGCATCTGATCTAAAACAAACACAATAATATAGTTCAACAGTAAAGAGATATTGAAGTGGAAAATCAGGATTAAAAATATACCTCCCAAAATGTAAACATTTCCAAGAACGCCTGAAACCAAACCCCAAATGACAGGTGGGTGATATACTTTAGTTTACTTTGTGCCAACATGTGTAAAATGCCATCTCCGACACCACCTCCGCCCCCTTGTTATCCATCTATTCATTCAACCTCACTTTGTCTTACATAATGCAAGTCCACTGAGGGTGAATCTACCTCTTTTGGGATCATTATCTTTCTCTATTTCCATTACAGAGAGCTGGCATTCATATTAAATAATAATTCCTTACAGTTATTGCAGGAGAATGAAAAGTACACATGCAAACAGAAACCATAAGCCTCAGCTAGTTCCTTGGCTTGCACAAGCTGTTGATGGATTAGTTGCAACTGGCACATTGATATGTTAACATTTCATACCACCAGGTTGCCAGTTTATTAAAAGAGTTACATATTAATCCTACCACCACCATCACACTCCCCCTTTAAAGTGAACCTCCTTGGAAGCAGTAAATCTAATATAAATTTCCTAACTGCGATTGATTCCTAATCCTACAGAAAAAAAAGTGGAATTGTAGTTAGGTTCAGATGATTCCTGTCTTTTTCAGAAAACTATACTCAGTTACATACGAGGTTTTGTTTTCAACGTTACATGTTTGGATATTCTTCAAGTGTAAAATGCCATTTCATTGAGGACAGGCCAAATATTTTCATGACTACATCCCGGGGAACTTGTGGTTTTGATTTGCTGAAAGAGAGTGACTGACAGCTCATTCGTTGTAACCCTCTGAAGTTTAAACCTCAAATGTAATTTTGTTGTTGTTGCAGACAGCCTTAGCATCAGCTTTGGGCTTGAAGAAGTCTCTTCTGATGTGTGATTCACAGTCCCTTTTCTTTGAAAGAGGAGTGGAATGGCCAGATAAAAGGTGCTGCAACTTGGTGCAAAGTGTAGTCTGGCTGAGAAGTAGGTAGTGAAGTTGCCATTTATCACTTCTACTTAATTAGTGGTTGCAAAATAAAGCTTGAGTTTCCCTTAGAAATCATATCTGCATCTATATTGCTAAATCAGTTCAGTTCAGATCTGGTCAGGCTGCATCTAGAATACTGTATACAGACATTAGGGGCCACCCAGACTTTACAGGAAGTCAGAGGAGAGCAACATGGATGATCCCCATTGTTGGAGAAATGATCACTGAGTACTGATTAGCCAACAAAATATGTAGTCACTACACTTTACAGTAAATCCTATGAAGCACTTTCAGACATCCACTCAGCATGAAAGGCATTATATCAAATATACAACTTATTATTTAGGATAGAGCTCTTCAGTCTTGAAAGGAAAATCTCAGACTGAACTGTATGGAGGTATATAAGATCGAGACAGCAGAACAATAGGACACAGATTTAGAGTTGCAGAAGACAATTGACAGACACCAGGATGTATTTCTTTACCCAGAGGGTAATTAACAACTGGAACAGGTTAACAGAAAGGGTGGTTGAGGCCAGGATTCTGGACTCAGTTTTTTAAAAAGCAGCTTTGTTGCAATGATGGGAAGATGGGAAGGTGGGTATTCTAAAAGGATGAGATTAGATGGGCTGTAGGGCCTTCATCCAAATCTATTTAGTGTAAAAGTGGACTTAGCTGACATAGTGATTGTTCTGATAGGAATTTTGAGTACAAAATGTCACCGAGGAGTTGCAATTCTTGTGTAAACCACCGCACCTGCCTTTCTTTGTGTTTGTTATGAATACCACTTTACAGTCTTCACACTCCAGCGACTAAGGATACTTTCTTTAACTGGTTGCTGTGTGTTTTTTTCAATGGCACTTAAATAATCTCCATCAAGAGAAGACTTGAATCAAACAGTGTCCACAAAATAAAAAATATATAACAAGTTGATGGGCTCCTTTTTTCCCCAATCTAGCCAACACGGATTGTCTTTTGTCAGCAGATACTTTCACCAGCCTGTTGTTGGTTGTGTTTCTCACACGGAGACGGAACATTCAAACTGCCTGTGTCACTGAAAGCATTTCCAACTTTATCCACATCTTCTTCAGTAGGTTTGTCACAAATTGTAAAATGAATAATAGAATAATAGTAGTCTAGAAAGACTACTTGAGGTACTTTAAACGCCAGGATTTTTGACGGTGAGAACACTAAAAAAGTGAAAATTCAATTCAACAACCAACACTTTATTGTGTGAGCTCTTAGACGTTGACATTACTTGTGCTGATGTTCAGCACCTTGTGATGTCCTACAGCATGGAAGGCACAATATAAATGTGTTGTTATCGTTATAGTAGGCTCAAGGGGCTGAAAACTTACAAGTCCTCTGGATGGATAAGCTGTACTTCAAGGTGCTCAGAGAGACAAGGCAGG
Source organism: Callorhinchus milii (assembly GCF_018977255.1). Classification (NCBI taxonomy): domain Eukaryota; kingdom Metazoa; phylum Chordata; class Chondrichthyes; order Chimaeriformes; family Callorhinchidae; genus Callorhinchus; species Callorhinchus milii. Next base: position 72,414,678 of record NW_024704742.1, on the reverse strand, counting down.
AGATTTGTGAAACAATGAGAATTATTTTAAGGCACTCGATAACCATTGGAAATATTCCAACAGACTGGAAGCAAGCAAGCAAATGGATTGGGAACTGCCTAAATGGAAAAGAAGCAGAGGTAATTGTTAGTGGAGCTAAAAATAGGTCAAAATGTGAGGGAGGTATTGAACAGGATATTGCAGTAAACTGCACTTGGACCCTTTCTGTTCCTTGTACACACCAGTGACTAGTGACCTGGATTCACAGACTCAGTGCAAGCACAAGTCGTGAAATTTGCAACAACAACTTGCATTTTTTATATGGTGCCCTTCGTGTGGGGTAGAGTTTCGGAGCACTTAATGTCATCAAGTTAGGGGGAACAGTGGAATCAGAGAAGGCAGAAAATGTATTACAAAGAAAGTTTGACAAGGTATGCGCATGGGCTGCTCACTGATACTTGAAGTTCAATTGAAGTGCCGCAATAAATGCAAACGCATGTATTCCATGGATGGGTAAAACGTGCCAAGGGGGAACCTCTAAGAGACCTAGAGGTATTACAACAACAACAAAACAACAAAATTACATTTGTATATAGGGCCTTTCACGTTGGGAGGACATCCCAAGGCGCTGGACAGACGGAGTTTCGAATCCAATCTGGGGGTTGGGGAGGGTGGAGGGTTGGGGGGGAAGCAAGGAGATTGAAAGCACGGTCAAAGAGGAGAGTCTTGAGATGAGTCTTGCAGGTGGCAAGGTGGGGTGGGGGGAAGGCAACGGGACTGCAGGATGGAATTCCAGAGGGTGGGGGCAATGGCAGAAGGCCCCAGACACCAATAGTGGAGCGAGTGAGGCGGGGGACGTGAAGCAGGCCGGAGCCCATTGAGCGGAGAGAGCGGGCAAGTTGGTAGGGGGTTAGGAGGTTGCAGAGGTAGGGGGAGTAAGACCATGGAGGGCTTTGAACGTGAAGACCAGGATCTTGAACTGTATCCTCTGTGTGATGGGAAGCCAGTGGAGATGGACGAGGATGGGGGTGATAGGATTGTGGAGCCTGGTGTGGTAGAGGACATGGGCTGTAGAGTTCTGGATAATCTGCAGCCTGTGGAGGGAGGAGTTGGGGAGGCCAACAAGCAATGATTTTTCATTGAATGTAATGAAAGCATGTATGAGGGTTTTGGCTCATTAGATGACTCATTGCTCACCATGTTAAGATAGTGTGAGGGAGCAATAAACAACACAACTGGGATGCTGGGTTATAATGCTAAATCAGTTCAGATCCCGAGAAGTTATACCCAAGCTGTATCGTGCTCTGGTCAGACTGGACTTGAAGTATTGGATGCAATTCTGATTGCCACAGCATAAAAAGAAAGCATAGGCCTTAGAAGTAGCTCAAAGAAGAGTTTGTAGAACACTGCTATGCTCAATTAGCTTCTGCATTTTGCCCACAAAATACACAGTCAATTCACTTTACAGTATATTCTGCGAAGCGCTTTGAGATGTCTTGAAGACGTGATAAGGTGCTGTATCAAATGCAAGGCTTATTATTATATCTCATGAGATGTTGCAAATATTCAATTGAAACCTACCACACAAATAGTGCACCACAAAATACAAAGCAAATTCTAATCTTCTAATTTAGCAAGAAGGTGTTATCTAATTTATTGTTATAAATGTGAGGCAGGGAAGAATGGGAGAGTGGAACAAAGTGTTACAGAACATCAAGCTTCTCTTTCCCTGAATTTGTTTTTAAATTTATTTGTGCTGCTGGTGGCCAAAAATTGCATTGTTTTTCTCCAAACTAGATGAATATCTATACCCCTTCCCACTGGAATAATGCCACAGGAACAAAGTGCTTATAATATCTATAAACTGTTCCTTTTCTTTTTGCTTCTTTTGANTTTTTTTCTCTGAATCACATTTAAGTTTTGTGTTAAGTAACACTGATTTGTCATTGACAGTGAAATGCAGTAACGTGGAGATTTCTGAACTTTCTTCCACATTTTCCAATTTGGCATATGCCTCTGCTATTCTCAAGCCTGGGTGCGGTTCCACAGTCGCTGGTTGCCCTCCGGTATCCCATCCAAGTGGCCATTGTTCATGTGTGAGTCTTGGCAGTGAATGTCGGCAGGTCAACTGATTGTAGAGGCTGTCACAACTAAACCTGACCTCTTCACACCTAGCTGCCACACATAGCCACAACCTGTAGTGGGTGCTGAAGAGGTATCAGGTCCAGGAAACCCAGCTGATTTTCTCCTCCCTAACCCTAACTTTGGAAAGCTGGGGTCTATCTATCCTCTCCATGCAAACCTGGCTGTGACCAGAAATCTCAGCAGACTGAGATTTGAACCAGCAAGCTTTGTAAAATGCAACTTTATCCATTGGGGCCTGAACCCTTTTCTGCAGTTTTGTTAACTGACCAGAAAAATGTTGCTGTCGAGCAGGATCTTTCTATCACAATGGCAAGTTGCAATTTCTGTGAGTCTGAAGATTTGGATACTACTTCCAGCTATACCTTTCTAGTTTATACCTGGTGTGCTATTCACTCAGAGTACTCTCATTCAGCCCCTCTCTAATATATCAACAAAAGATAAATTATACAAGTGCCCATTATAATGTCACTTTAAGATAAAATGAGGGAAAAAGGAAACTTTATATACAATACAAAACTACATTTGTAAAGCGCTTTTCATATCGTGAGGACGTCCCAGGGCACTGAGCAGTCAGGGATTAGGATCCAAGCAGCAGCGGGGGAGGGGGGGTGGAGTTGGGGGGTTGGGATCAGGGAGGGTGAAGGGCAAAGAGGGTGGAAGGGTGGCAGAAGGAACAGTCGAAGAGAAGGGTCTTGAGATGTGCCTTGAGATGGGCAGAGAGACTGAAGGCCCGACCGATTGTGGGGCCGGTTGGGCGGGGACCTAGAGTAGGCTAGAAGCTGCTGAGCCGAGAGAGCGGACAGGTTGATAAGGGGTTAGCAGGTCAGAGAGGTAGGAGGGGGCAAAGCCATCGAAGGCCTTTTGAACTTGATCCTCTGAGGGATGGGGAGCCAGTGGAGCCAGGTAAGGGTGGGTGTGATGGGTTCAAGGAACCTGATGCGGGAGAAGACACGAGCTTCAGAGTTCTGGATGATCAGCAGCTTGTGGAGGGAAGAGCTGGCAAGGCCGATAAGTAGGAAGGTGGCATGGTCGAGCCTGGAAGTAATGAAGGCACGTTTGAAGGTTTCAGCGACCTGAGCGGTGAGGCAGTGGCAGAGACGGGCAATGTTGCAGAGGTGGGGAAGACAGAGCAAATCATGGCACAGATGTGGGGGAGAAAGGAAAATTGAGGGTCGAACAAGACGCCCAGGTTTCTGACTGGCTTGGTGAGGTGGCGTGTACGTCCATGGATGCTGATGCTGCCAGTGCCTGAGGTGCAGAGGTGCTGGCACGAGTCAATCAGGAAAGCCTCGGTTTTGCTGACGTTCAACTGTAGAAAGTTAGTTCTCATCCAGGACCCAATGTCTGACAGACAGTCTGTCAGAACATCAGAGGTCCTGGAGTCAAGGATGGAGCAAGGGAGATAGAGTTGGGCTAACCTGTAGCTAACATATAGGCTAACCAACCCAGTCATATCAAGATCCATATTTCACTGCTGACTACAGACTATCCAGCCCAACATATCATGAACTTGGAGGGGCAGACTAGTCACTGGAGACAAAAGATTCTTCCCACTTAGCGTCTATTGGAAGTACACCAAATCCCTAACAGATAGGGTGGTCCGAAGTAGACAAGCAGCATGAAGATTGCCAAACAGGGCTTTCAATGGCAAGCTATGCCTACCAAGGACCATCAAGCTGCTTAAACTCCAGCAGTATTCCAACTCATACTCTGGGGTCCTCAAGCCTTAGCTTTGCCAACCGGTGCTGAATACATATGGATAGAGAGAGAGAGAGAGAAAAAACTCAGTGTGGTTGGGATACTCTTAAGCATGGTGATGGGTTTCTGCATATGTCAGACACCTGGGTAAACAAAACAAAAAAAAAGGAAACCAAAATGTCCATTGGCAAGAGAAGGCACAATGGTCTCCTAAACACGCAATGAAACCCCCAAACTAACATTAGAAAAAAAATCTTTAAATGTTTGCACCTCCACAAGCAGTAAAACAAAATTTGTGTTTTCCCTTTAAATTTTAATCTTTTTTTTTGCACACAATGCATTCTATCCAAATTGTCACCAACAAAACAGGAAACCTTGAATTTTATACAACAACAAAAGTCCTTCCACAGAGTAAATATTTCCAATTTCAGCAGAAGATTCTGTCTGTGATAAAGCATTGATGCACAACAACAGAAAAAAACACATAGGAGCATGAGGTTATACATTTACAATGATCAAGAAAAGAATTAAAGGGGCGGCTTGAAAAAAAATCTTTACATAGAGGGTGATTGATATTTGAAATTTCCTGATGCAAATCATTGTTGAAGCATGTTCCATTCATTATTCTAAAAGAGAATTAGAGAGAAGCTTGAAGGAGTTATATTAAATGATTAGGGGAGCAAGCAGGAAAATGGTTTTAGATTTATTTTTGGTCAGCCAGATGTTTGACACATAACCATACTTAAAAATAACCATAACGTTAGGGCTTTGGCTTGCAGAGTTAACAAGGATTAGATAAGGTGTTTCATGCGCTAAAAAACATCAGGGAAGACTTGGTGAATCATGCACCAAATATATTCCGTAGTTAGAAGTGCATTGTGCTAATCAGACAGGTTCTGCTACTATATCTTTAGACGGATCTGAAGCACAGCAGATTGGTTTACACTCCTAAATGAAATTGTTGGTTATCCATCATTCAAGCCTTTTTCCATAAATCAAAACATATGAAGCTCCTTCAGACAACCAACTGAAAATCTTCTCAGCCATAAGGTATAGCATTATTTGGAAACCACAATGAACAAAATATTCTGAGCATTTCAGACAAATGTAAGTCGTACATTTTTATCAATTTTGAATCTTTAAAATCTAAATAAAGTATAATAGTTCTGGTATAGTTTTGTATTATGTATATTCACAATATGTTTTTGGTCAACTGGGTATGTGACACGTGCAGAAACCAATCACAGTATTTAAGAGTAGCCCATCTAGACTTAGAATTTCACAAATGTATGCCACCTACACATAATAATAATAATAATAATAATAATAATAATAATAATAATAATAATAATAATAATAATAATAATAATAATCCTTGCATTTGATATAGCTCTTTTCATGTTGGGAGGACGTTCCAAAGTGCTTCACAGAACACACTGTAAAATGAATTGACTGTATATTTGTGGGCGAACGCGGCAGCCAATTACGCACAGCAGTGTCCCACAAACAGTCGTAGATTGAAAATGACCAATTTATTATTGGTTTTAGAGGGATTATTATTAGGTGTGTGGAGTAAGGAAACTTGCCCAAGGTTTCGCCCTCTGCCTGGAATTGAACTCAGGTCTCTCGCTTGCAAAGCGAGTGCTCTAACCACTGAGCTACAGGACTCCACTCCATAGAAATTTCCCTGTGTCTGGATGAAAGGCGTTCTCTCTTTAAAGGGATGCACCCTCTTTATTTAATTCTAGAGATCGTTAGCCTTAGGTTGGCGAGAGCCAAGGCTTTGGGACCCAGGCGTGTGTGTTGGAGTAATGCTGCATAGCTTTTCATTGAGAGAATTGGCTGGGAAGCTTCCTTCTGCTTGTCTAGCTCAGACCACTGTATGTTTTAGGGTTTTGACTTCCAGGGTTAACAGAAGTTGAGTGGAAAGAATCCCTGGCCCTTCCAAAGTCTTCCCAATGAACCAGGCTGGCTAATCTTACAACATTGTCTTGCAGAGCATTGCAGACCTTCCTAGCTCAAAAACTACTGATCCCGCCACAGAGGGTTGACTCAATTCCGAAATGCTGTTGCCAAGCATATTAACTTAGAGCCAGCTCAGCTGCGAGGAGGGTTACCTCCCCCATGGGGAGGATTCACAAGAATAAATATTGATATTGAATATCAAAGGATGGACAATAAACCCTGTACTTACTGAGTCTGTGCTTTGATTATTTATTCAAAGCAGCACAAGTTCTTATCTGCTGAACTGATCTGCAGTTTATATCTAAATTAAAGTTAATATGATTTATTTCCTGCTGTATTGATGTAAGACCATATTGTCAGTAGGAATTAGCCGGTGTCCCCACCCAAGCTATTTCCTCTGGTTTATATTGAATATTTATTTGAAATTACTGTTGGTATACATACATTTTTAATGCTTGTTTAACCAGCTAGGATCCCCCTACTCATTAGGACTTTAGCTTGCAAGATTCATATTTTGCTCAATGATAATGGTGCAAATGGTAGGATGATCAGGTGAATGTAAAGGATGGTGGGATGGAATGTGCAGACAAGAAATACCCTATTACTGCTGTGAGAGAGAGAGAGGAAATTAGAGCAGAGGAATAGGAAATGGGGAGAACATGATCGAAGATGAGGCAATTTCAAAACCTTTGGTGAAGAAAGTAGTTAGAGCATATGAGGCAAAGAGAGAGGACTGGTTAATAAACCAAGAAGTTGTGGAGTTTACTCACAGCTGTTTTGCAAAGAATGTGTGGGTGGAGCAACAACAGCTGATGATAGGGATTCCACTGCTGACTCTGATCTTCGTTCAATAGCATCTTAATTAATTTATAAATTGGCACTGGCAGGACCAATGCTAATGTAATTCTGTATCCATCTGTCAATATGACATTACTGCAAGTGTTGCAAATTACTGTGACAACAACAACTTCAACAACAACTTGCATTTATATAGTGCCCTTCACGCTGGGCAGCATCCCAGAGCGCTTAGCAATGGTGGAGTCCGATGCCGAGCCAGGGGAGGGGGAAGGTGACCATAGGCACGGTCGAAGAGGAAGGTCTTTAGGCGCAATCTGAAAATGGGGAAAGAGGACACAACGTAAAGGGATTGAGGGAGGGAGCTCCATAGCTTTGGGGCATAGTGGCTGAAGGCACGGCCGCTGATGGTGGAGCGGAGGATTTGAGGGACAAGGAGGAAGCCGGAGCCAGTAGAGCAGAGGCAGCGGCTTGTGCTGCGAGGAGAGAGGAGGTTGGAGAGATAGGGGGTTGCCAAAGTGTGGAGGGATTTAAACACTAGAGTGAGGATCTTGAAGTCAATCCGCTCTGTGACACGGAGCCAATAGAGTTTGGCAAGGACTGGAGTAATCGGGGTGTGGAGTTTAGTGCGAGTGAGAATGTGGGCAGTAGAGTTTTGGATGAGCTGAATTTTGTGAATAGTGGAGGAGGGGAGACCAGCGAGGAGGGCATTTGAACAGTCCAGCCGAGAGGTGACAAAAGAATGGACAATGGTTTCGGCAGCTTGTGGAGTGAGGTATTGTCGGAGCAGGCAATGTGGCATAGGTGGAGGAAAGCAGTCCTTATCAGAGACCAGATGTGGGAAGGAAGGACAACTGAGGAGTCAACCTGATGCTTAAGTTGTGCACGAGTTCAGAGAGTTTTAAGGACAGATTGGGTGGTTTGAGGAGGTCCGAACCGCAGGACAGGATACGTCGACGGGAGCCAAAGAGTATGGCTTCCGTCTTGTTGATGTTTAACTGCAAGAAATTTATGCACATCCAGGCCTTGATATCTGCCAGACCAGCTGTCAGAACATCAGAGGACTGGGGGGCGCAGCTGAAGGTGGAAAAATAGAGTTGAGTGTCATCCACATATATGTGGAAGTTAACCGTGTCTGCTAATGACATCATCAAAAGGAAGCAAATAGATGAGGAAGAGAAGGGGGCCAAGGATGGAACCTTGGGGTTCCCCACACGTGATTTTGAGGGGGCAAGAAGAAAAACCATTTGTGGAAATGTAGTACTGGTAGTTTGTAGGGTAGGACTCGAACCAAGCGAGTGTGGTCCCACTGGGTGGATGATGGAGAGGTGGTGAAGGAGGATGATGTGATTGACTGTGTCAAACGCGGCAGAGAGGTCCAGGAGGATGAGGAGGCAGAGGGAGCCCTGGTCACAGATAGAGAGGATATCGTTTATGACTTTCATGAGCGCTGTCTCAGTACTGTGGGTAGGGCGGAAACCAGACTGGCAGGGCTTGAGTAGGGAGTAGAGGGAGAGGTGTGCATGAAGTTGGTGGCATCGACACATTCCAAAGCTTTAGCCAGGAAAGGCAGGTTTGAGATAGGATGGTAATGCCCAAGGTTGGAGTGGTCTAGGGTAGGTTTCTTAAGGAGGGGGGTGATGATGACAGTTTTCAGGGGGAGTGGGACTGATCTTGAGGAGAGGGGCTAATTAATAATGTCTGCCAGCAGTGGGCAGAGGAGGGGGAGTTGGGTGATTAGCAGTTGGGTGGGGAGGGGGTTGAGGCAGCAGGCAATGGGTTTCATCAGGGTGATGAAGGGTGAGAGGGAGGAAGGGGTGGGTGGTAGGGGGACAGGGATCAAAAGGATGAGACTGCCAGGTGGATAGTGTCAGTTTTAGAGGTAAGGAAGTCCATGACCTCTTCACACTTGGTGTCTGATGAAATGATTGAGGGTGTTTGAAGGGATGCACAGAGGAGGTGGTGGTGGAGAATGGGATTTTGGATTTATTTTTGGCCTCCAGAATAATGTTTGAGTAGTGCATAGTTTTTGTTTGCAAGAGGGAGCGGCGGTAGGTGTGAAGGTGCTCGAGCCACAGCTGGCAGTAAACCGTGAGGCTGGTTTCCTGCCACCTGCGCTCGAGCAACCAGGTTTGTTATTTTAGGGAACGGAGATATCTGTTGTACCTGATACAGCATTAATATGATAATATAATACGATCGATCTGATATAATGGGATCTTCTGTTCAGTAATGTCACAAAAATCACTGCACAGTCCATGGAAGCACAAATATTTATGGCACAGAGGAAGGCCATTTTTAGCCCTGAGACTCTGGAACACTCTTCCTCTATCCCTCCCATCTTGCCCCTACCTTCCCCATTTTCAGGTCGCGCCTGAAGACCTTCCTATTCAACCATGCCTACAGTGACCTCTCCTTCCCCCGGCTTGATGTTGTGCTCCGCCCGTCAAGCACTCCTGCAAGCTACCCTGCGTGAGGGGTACTATATTGGTGGAGTCCTGTAGCTCAGTGGTTAGAGCACTCGCTTTGCAAGCGAGAGACCTGAGTTCAATTCCAGACAGAGGGCGAAACCTTGGGCAAGTTTCCTCACTCCACACGCCTAATAATAATCCCTCCAAAACCAAAACCAATAATAAAAAAATTGGTCATTTTCAATCTACGACTGTTTGTGGGACATTGCTGTGCGCAATTGGCTGCCGCGTTCGCCCACAAATATACAGTCAATTCACTTTATAGTGTGTTCTGTGAAGCACTTTGGGACGTCCTCCCGACGTGAAAAGCGCTATATCAAATGTAAGGATTATTTTAGGATTATTATTATAAATGTAAGTTGTTGTTGTCTGTACCAGCTTCATCAATTGAGAAAATCTCCTCCGCACCTCCACTATTGCCCTAAATTGTCTGTCCTAAAGTGGGGTGACCAACACTGAATACAATATTTTAACTGCGGTCTAATTAACAATTTATATCAGTTTAGCATAACCTCTTTGCTTTTATATTCCATACCCCTATTTATAAAACCCAAGATTTCATTATCTTTTTGACAGTTTTTTTCCACTTGCCATCCCACCTTTAAAGATTTATGTACATTAACCCCCAAGTCCCTTTGCTCTTCCCCTCCTTTTTATTGTTTTACCACCTGACTCACTAGCCTAGTTGGCAAAAAATAATGGCTCCTGTCACTTTAGATTCTTAGGCAGATAAGTTTCAAATAAAGAAGGACCTTGCATTTTTTAGCACCTGATCACAGTAAAGTATCTCAAAGCACCTCACTCAGAAATTACTGCCAAGTGTAGTGATTGAATTTGCAAGCAAACACAGCAGCCATGTGGAAACCTCACAAAGAGCCAAGAGGTGATTGACTATTTAATCAGGAGGCGTTGGCTAGGAGAAACTCCCTTCTCTTTTCAAGTTGTGCCACAGGATATTTAACGTCCATTTAAACAGTTAGAAATTGGTTTAACTTTTTATTCAAAAAAATGACAACTCCAACAATGCAGAACTGCCTTTAGTACTGTACTATAACTAGTGTAAAAACAGAAATTGCTGGGAACACTCAGCAGGTCAGTCAGCGTCTGTGAAGAGAGGAAAATTAGTTAACGTTTCAGGTCGATGACATTTCGGCAGAACTATACTGGTGTGTCAGGTTAGATTATGTGATTAATTCCTGACATGTGGCCTGGACCCCTAACCTTCTGATCTGAAGAAGAGAATGCTACCAACTAAGCCAAACTGACACCTAAAGGATCCCTTTACCTCAACTTCCAACATTATTCTGTTACAGCCTTTCTGGAGAGGTTTTGTCCTTTTTCAAAACTCCTGGATAACCATTGCTGTTTGTTCATCTCTTGTATCTGCACTTTACTTTTGCTCAGTTCAACAGGACAACAACTGCAAGTCATTCAGTTCAATGTTATTCCTGCCTATGTTCACTACAGAAAATTGTCACACAGATCATGTTTGTTCTTTATACATGGGTATCTTTCATCCTGCAGATGGATTCCAGAGACTACGAGACCATAGAAATGTATAGCACACTTCAGCTTAATGTATAAAATGGCAATTCCAATACAGAGCTCCCCCAGCAGCGAATTGGAGAGTCACCTTAACGGTGCACTCAAAGTCCAGAACCCACAGACTTCTGACTGAGCCAGGCTGAAACAACAACAACTTGCATTTATATAGCATAGATGTATTTAAGGGAAAGCTAGATAGGTACATGAGGGAGAAAGGAATAGAAGGTTATGCTTGAAAACTTAGTTGAGGAAGGTCAGGAGGAGGCTCATGTGGAGCATAAACACCGGCATAGACCAGTTGGGCCAAATGGCCTGTTTCTGTGCTGTATATTTTAATGTATTCTAATATATATAGGGCCCCACACAAGGGGAGGGTCCCAGAGCATCCAGAGACTAATGCATCATACATTTCTGCATTAAATTTTAGCTGCCATCTATCCATCGGATCTACTAATCTATATCCTCCTGAAGTACCTCACAGTCCTCTGCATAGTTAGCCTGTTCCCTTTTCTTGTATCATCTGCAAATTTTGATCTTGTGCTCCTTCTACCTAAATCCAGATAATTTATATATTTTTTTTAAATGTTCCCATCCACACAGTAACTGTAATGCAAAATATTTGTACCACTATACCAAAAAGCGCCTAGGTTTCTCCTTCCCCAAACAAACATACTTTTGTACACTTTATTAAAGCAGACAGTGCCCTTTTAAAAAAAACAACTCAACTTCAAGTCCTATTGATGTCTAAAAAGACAGGTTTATAAAGCTAAATGATTGATTGGTGGTTAAATACCAACAATCACGATCATAAGTCTTGGTGTATATTTGAATTGTTTTCTCAGTTGAAGGAAATAAAAATGTTGGATTATTAGGAAACCATCCAAATTGTCCAGCCTCACCTCTGCACAATTTTCTTAAATTGATTTTCCTGCTGACATGTTCACAAGCTAAAATACAGCTCTGTGAAAAAAAAACGCTGGGCCCAAACTGCTCTCGGGAGAAGGTGAATAACAAGTATTCTGCTGCCAAAGCACAAATTGTGTGTGTTATTCAGAAATCTTCAGCAAATCAGCTGCTTGAGATCATTGTCTCTTTTTGCAAAAGATTACCTCAACTCCTTGAAAGCATTATGTCATTTTTAGCCAATTGCAAGCAACCTCTTTGTTCAGCAGCAGCAGCTATTAACTGCAATGAATGTGGCAGGTGCTGACTGTCCCAACAATGCATGTAGCACAACGACCCCCTGAGGCTCCTGAGTGGTTCCAAGTGATTTACTTTCATAGGGCAAATGTGTGTCAGGCTTTATTGGCTTCCTTCAGAACCTGAGACATCTTTCAAAGTGGTATTTTCTTTCAACAGTGCTACTAAACTGATATAGTTAACAAAAAATTGAAACAAGTAGTAGATTTTACCACTGAGTTGATGTGGTCTATTTCTTCTGCTGTCTGTTTTGCATAACAGAGACAGGAGGATGTATTGATGGAGCACTATGTAAACAAGAAATAAGAATCTGCATATAAATGCAGATACATTTCACATTGTGTAATGAGTGGTTACTGAGAGGCTGTTGCACCACAGAAAGAACCATGGTTTGTTATGATAATCATCCAGCTTACTATAGGGAAGATACCATCAAAGTAGATTAACATGTATATATGAACATATGAATACAAGGCCTAAAAACGATAATTAATTGTAGATGTTTTTATCATCTCATATGACCCAAACAATCAATCTATATGGTCTTTTTTCACAATTTTCACAACTAATCATGCTGCTACATGTTGGTAGTTCTCTCGAGTCAGAAGATTGGGGTTTGTTCCCCACACCCAGTATATATTTTCTTGACTGAATATTTCTTGATTCATACCATACATTGATTTAAAACAGACTCAGCTAGACTAGTGCGAATGTTGGGTGGGTCACTTGTTGATGGTCCTGTGGGCCACTTCCAGCCCACGGGCCATGGTTTGGCCACCATTGGTATAGGCTAATATTCCAAAGCAGTGCTGCAGATGTGCTGCATTGTTGGAGGTGACATTTTTCAGATGAACCTAAGTCCCTCCTGTCAGTTCAGGTGGACATTAAGATGCCAAAGCACTGCTTAAAAAGACAAAGGAGTTACTCCCAGTGTCCTGGCGAACAATCCTCAAAATAAAATTGGACCTTCACTTCATGACATTGCTGTGTGCAAATTCTCAATATCAATGAGAAAGATGCATCACAAAAAGGAAACACAAAGAAGCACAGCAGTAACAAAGCAAGCTGATTAGGTAAAACCAAGCCAGAAAAAAAAAAGGCAAACCAAGCATTAGTACTGTTACTCCATTAAAAAAATCTGCATCTGTGGAAAAAGAAAGCATAATTTATAATGCAGAGTGACCAAGAAATGAAGTATAAATAGTTCTCACCTGATAGAGGAAGATGGATTCCTCTATAATTCAACTACAATATCCATATTCTGTACGGTCCAATGATACAAGCTTATACTGTTAGGTCTACCTACTTACCTAGCATTATGTAAGCTCCTACATCACTCTGGTCTACTTTAATTAGCTCAGAAAACCACTCACAAATGTATTTTTAGATCACAAAAATCTATCTGATAGAACAAATGTTTGATGAGCTACAAAGAATTACAGGCAGTAATCCAATCTCAAGGTCACATGACTGACCAAACGCTCAAGCTTCTCTCTTGTGGTTCATGACATCATCTGGAAATTTCAATTGAATTATTGCCTTGTAATCTACTGCCAACCATTCAGTGTCCTGTCAGCCAGAAGTTCCACTGGCCACTCACTTGTACAGTTGTTTATGTGCAACCTGCACAGCCTGGAGCGTTTGCTTCTTCACAAAAACATTACAAATTTATGAAGGCAATGCCATTAAAAGAAAGGCAAAAAAGAGTTCAAACTGGACTGATGCAATGCCAAGGGTAATTTCTACAATGCACCTTAAGTGTACAGACTGTACGTGCTTTGGTCTGTGCACTGTGTGATGACCACCATACATTTAGAACTGAAAAAACAAACAAGCCCATCCTTTTTTTGATAGTTCTTAGCCCCAACTAACATGCTTCTTGCCACTCAACACCTACACTTTCCAGACCATAAGATTACCAGAGAGGTTCGGATGAAAAAGGACCTTCAGCTCTTATGACGTTAAACCTTTCAAAATACCCACCCTACCATCCTCCTGTTAACCAAATTGTTTTTTTTTAATAAAATGCATTCACTGCCCTAGCTCAGCCACCCTTCCTGTTACTGTTCCAGTTATCAATTACCCTCTGGATCAAGAAATACTTCCTGGTATCTACCCTGAAATTCTCCTTTGCAGCCTGTACCTCAGCTCCCTTGTTCTAGTGTCTCAGCACAACTGAAAGTATTGTTCCAAGTTTACATTCTTAATCCTGTTTAAATTTATATACTGACATAAGGCTCCATCAAACTTCTCTGTATTTAGTTCCTTCATATAAAAATTCCTCTTGAATTTATTGATACTATTGGCTTCAGTGGCTTTACCTGGTAGCTTATTCTATGTTTATTACATTTACGTAAAAATAAGTTCCACTTGATTTCTCTTATTTCTAACTTCATAATTTCCAGCTTGTTTCCACTGGTGTTTGAAACTTTCACCATATTGAGCAATTTATCTGCCTCAACTTTGATAATCCCTTTCAGATCTTGATAAGCTTTTGTCATGTCATCTCAAAGTCTATTATTTTCAAAAGCCCAATTTCCTTTCCTCGCAATTCAGATTCCTATATATCATGTTGATTGTTTGTCTCTGTACCGTCAGGAGCAATAATATGCTTTTTAAGATTAGGTGAATAAAACTGGGGGGTAATATTCTACGATCTGGTTTGACCACCACCTTATACAGCAAAAATGTCACCTCTTGATTTGTATTCCACCCCTCTGCTACTGAACAGATGCAAATATTTTAAAATGTGGAGGAAAATAAATGAATTGGCCATGAGTGTATTATCATAAGTACCAAATTGGCTCAGTTGGTGGCACTCTGGATCAGAACGTGGGTTTGAGCCCCATGTCAGGACAGAACTGTATGATGCCCTTTGAAACATTCTTGATGTTATAGGTACTATATCAAAAGTAAGCATGATTTTATTACTATTTGAGCTCCTTGTCCTGGCTGACATAAGCAAGAACACCCTAAGCAAAGAAAGCCACTATGTAAATGCAAATTGTTGTTGTTGACACTCATGTAATAATGGGAGAGTGCTTCAATACCAGAAATTCTGTCATTCAGATGAAATGTTATTAATGTAAAGTGAATTGACTGTGTATTTGTGGGTGAAACGGGGGCGGGATGGACCTTATCAGCTATAAATTCACATTGAATTATTAAGTAACCAGATCAAATAGGCATTTCCAGTCCAAAGATTCCAAGACCAATAAGGCCTGCCCACTCCAACTAGCACCAAACACATAAACCTCCAACACCCCTATTCATCCCCCCATCACAAACACCCCACACAGCTTACACACCACGACCCACACACCCCAGCGTACACACACAATACACCCAACACCATAGACAGACACCCCATTAACCCACCACCATACACACACACAATATACCCACCACCATACACACAATACACCCAACACCACTCACACACACACACACAATACATCCACTATCATACACACACAAGACACTCACCATCATACACACACAAGACACCCACCATCATACACACACAATACACCCACCACCATACACACAATGCACCCACCACCATACACACATACACACAATACACCCACCACCATACGCACACACAATACACCCACCATCATACACACACATTACACCCACTACCATACACACACACACAATACACCCACCACTGTACACACACACCATATACCCACCACCGTATATACATACAATACACTCACCATCACAAACAAACCAAATACGCCCACCACCATACACAAACGGAATACACCCACCACCAAACACACACACAATACACTCAACACAATAAACATATACACAATAAACCCACCACTATACACACGCACAATACACCCACCACCGTATATACATACAATACACCCACCAACATACACAAACACAATTGGAGTCCTGTAGCTCAGTGATTAGAGCACTCGTTTTGCAAGCGAGAGACCTGAGTTCAATTCCAGGCAGAGGGCGAAACCTTGGGCAAGTTTCCTTACTCCACACGCCTAATAATAATCCATCCAAAACCCAAAACAATAATAAATTGGTCATTTTCAATCTACGACTGTTTGTGGGACATTGCTGTGCGCAATTGGCTGCCGCATGCACCCACAAATATACAGTCAATTCACTTTACAGTGTGTTCTGTGAAGCAAATGCGATTATTATTATTATTATTAATACACAAACCCACCATACACCCACCAACATAGACAAACCCAATACACCCATTACCATACTATAATAATAATAATAATCCTTGCAATTGATATAGAGCTTTTCACGTCGGGAGGACGTCCCAAAGCGCTTCACAGAACACACTGTAAAGTGAATTGACTGTATATTTGTGGGCGAACGCGGCAGCCAATTGCGCACAGCAATGTCCCACAAACAGTCGTAGATTGAAAATGACCAATTTATTATTGTTTTTGGAGGGATTATTATTAGGTGTGTGGAGTAAGGAAACTTGCCCAATAAACAACACACACACAATACAACTACCACACACACACATACACATACATACAATATAACCACCACCACACACACACACACAATACACCCACCACCACACACACACACAATACACCCACCACCACACACGCACACACTATACACCCACCACCACACACACACAATAGACCCACCAACACACATACACACAATACACCCACCACCACACACACAAACACAATACACCCATCACCACACACACACACAATACACCCACCACCACACACACACACAATACACCCACCACCACACACACACAATAGACCCACCAACACACATACACACAATACACCCACCACCACACACACAAACACAATACACCCATCACCACACACACACACAATACACCCACCACCACACACACACAATACACCCACCACCACACACACACACTATACACCCACCACCACACACACACAATACACCCACCACACACATACACACAATACACCCACCACCACACACACACAATACACCCACCACCACACACACACAATACACCCGCCACCACACACACGCACAATACACCCACCACCACACACACGCACAATACACCCACCACCACACACACGCACAATACACCCACCAACACACACACACGCACAATACACCCACCAACACACACACACGCACAATACACCCACCACCACACACACACACATAATACACCCACCACCACACACACACACAATACACCCAACACTATATACAAACACACACACATACACCCACCACACACACACAATACACCCACCACCACACACACACACACCCACCGCCACACACACACACAATACACCCACCACACACACACACACTACACCCACCACCACACACACACACACCACACCACCACACACACACACAATACACCCACCACCATACACACACACACACAATACACCCACCACACACACACACAATACACCCACCACCATACACACACACACAATACACCCACCACCACACACACACACACACAATACACCCACCACCACACACACAATACACCCACCACCACACACACACAATACACCCACCACCACACACACACATAATACACCCACCACCACACACACAATACAACCACCACACACACACACACACAATACACCCACCACTGTACACACACACATAATACAAGCCCCACCATACACACACACACAATACAACAACCACCGCACATGCACACAATACACCCACTACTATACACACACCCATCATTGTATACACAATACACCCACCCTCATACACACACACTACACTCACCACCATACACATACAGAATAAACCCACCACCATACACACACACACAATACACCCACCCTCATACACACACACACACACACACACTCACCGCCATACACACACAGAATACAACAACAACAAGATTCCATTTATAGAGCGCCTTTCAAGTCGGGAGGACGTCCCAAGGCGCTGGACAGTTGGGTCAGGACCGAGCAGTGGGGGGGAAATGGTCAGGGTGAGGGGAGGGAAGGGAGGGAGCGAGGAGGGGGGAAATGGTCAGGGTGAGGGGGAGGGAAGGGAGGGAGCGAGGAGGAGGGAAATGGTCAGGGTGAGGGGAGGGAAGGGAGGGAGCGAGGAGGGTAGAGAGTCGAGAGGGGAGCTGAAGGCTCGGTCAAAGAGAAAGGTCTTGAGACCGGCCTTGAAGGAGGAAAAGGAGGAAGCGGCGAAGGCACTGGGGATGGAGTTCCAGAGCCAAATACACCCATCAACATACACACACACAATGCATCCATGACCACACAAACAGAATAAACCTTCCACCATACACACACACATTACACCAACCACCATGTACAAACAAACAATACACACACCACTATGCACACACACACAATACACCCGCCACCATACATACACACACACATACAATACACCCACCACCATACACACACAATAAACCCACCACCACACGCACACACACGCAATACACCCACCACCACACGCACACACACACACAATACAGACTATCATACACACACAATACACCCATCAACATACACACACCCATCATACACCCACCACTATACACATACACACAATATACCCACCGCTATATACACACACAGAAAATAGACCCACCACTATATATACACACACACACAAAACACCCATCACCATACACACACACACTACACCCACCACCATACATACACACACACAAAATACACCCACCACTGTATACACACACACAATACACCCACCACTATATACAAACACACACACAATATATCCACCATACACACACCCATCATACACCCACACCCGTATACACAATACCCACCATAACACACACAATACAACCACCACTATATACAAACACACACACACAATACACCCAACACCGTACACACACACAATACACCCACCACCATACACACACACAATATACCCACCACCATACACACACACACAAAATACACCCACCACCGTACACATACACACGACACCCACCACCATACACACAAACAATACACCCACCACCATACACACACACAATACACCCACCACCATAGACACACACACAAAATACACCCACCACCGTACACATACACACGACACCCACCACCACACACACACGCACAATTCACCCACCACCACACACACGCACAATACACCCACCACCACACACACACAATATACACACCACCACACACACAATATACCCACCACCACACACACAATATACCCACCAACACACACACACAAACACAATACACCCACCACCATACACACACACACACACACAATACACCCACCACCACACACACACAATACACACACCACCACACACACAATATACCCACCACCACACACACTATATACCCACCAACACACACACACACAAACACATTACACCCACCACCATACACACACGCACAATACACCCACCACCACACACACGCACAATACACCCACCACCATACACACACACACACAATACACCCACCACCACACACACACACATACACACACACAATACACCCACCACCACACACACAGTACACTCACCACCACACACACACAAACACAATACACCCACCACCATACACACACACACAATACACCCACCACCATACACATACACAATACACCACCACCACACACACACTACACCCACTACCACACACACACACACACCCACTACACCCACCACCACACACAAACATACACACACACAATACACCCACCACCATGCACACACGCACACAATACACCCACTACCACACGCACACACAATACACCCACAACCACACGCACACACACAATACACCCACAACCACACGCACACATACAATACATCCAACACCATACACGCACACAATACACCCACCACTATATACAAACACACACAACACTCACCACTATATACAAACACACACAACACTCACCACTATATACAAACACACACAACACCCATGACCATACACACACACAATACACCCACCACCATACACACACACACACACAATACACCCACCACCATACACACACACAGTACACCCACCACCGTACACACACACAATACAACCACCACCATACACACACACAATACAACCACCACCATACACACACAATACACCCACCACTATATACAAACACACACACACAATACACCCAACACCGTACACACACACAATACACCCACCACTGTACACACACACACAATACAACCACCACTGTACACACACACACACAATACACCCACCACCATACACACACACACAGTACACCCACCACCGTACACACACACAATACAACCACCACCATACACACACACAATACAACCACCACTGTACACACACACACACAATACACCCACCACCATACACACACACACAGTACACCCACCACCATACACACACACAATACAACCACCACCATACACACACACAATACACCCACCACTATATACACACACACACAATACACCCACCACTGTAGACACACACACAATACAACCACCACTGTACACACACACACAATACAACCACCACCGTACACACACACACAATACAACCCCCACCATACACACACACACAATACAACAACCACCGTATACGCACACAATACACCCACTACTATACACACACCCATCATTGTATACACAATACACCCACCCTCATACACACACACTACACTCACCACCATACACACACAGAATAAACCCACCACCATACACACACACACAATACACCCACCACTATATACACACACACACACACAATACACCCATCAACATACACACAGACACACAATACACCCACCACTATACACACACACACACACAATACACCCATCAACATACACACACACAACGCACGGACCACCACACACACACACACACACAGCCCACAGGGCACACCCCGTGTACACGGCACTGTAAACCGCCCTCTGAGCGACATCTGTCACATTCAGTGTCAACAAAGTCGGTAAACGCACACAGGCACCCGCGCATGCGCACGGGCTCCGCATGGGGAGGCGGGGGGAGGGGGTGTCCGCCGGGGCGAGCGCCGATTGGCCGCGGGGCGGAGCAGAGGCAGCCAATGGCAGCGCCTCCCCGTGCCCGGCTGGGGGCGGGGCTGGGGGCGGGGCCGGATGACGTCACCGGGAGCGGTGTCAGCTAGTAACAAGGACGCGGCTATAAATAGGGCGGCGCTGGGGCGGCGGGTCTGTCCGCACAGCGCCGCACCGCACCGCTCCCGCACTGCCCTCCGCTCCGCCCTCCGCTCAGCCCCGCGGCGTGTGGTGGGGTCGTTTATTTATATTATTTATTTGTGAATACATTTTATTAAGTTATATAGTAATTTATCTCTCACGCGATGGTCGCGAGCAGCTCGAAGACCAAAAGCTCTGAGTGCGGCTCACAGCTGCGGGGCCGAGAACAGCAGCGGCGCCGAGCGGGAGCCGCCGGGAGGGCCGACAGGGAGTCTGCAGGTGAGGGGCAGGAGACCAGCACAGCACCAGCACAGCCACTCACTGACAGCACAGCTCCAGCACAGCACCAGCACAGCACAGCACAGCCACTCACTGACACAGCACAGCACCAGGTACAGCCACTCACTGACAGCACAGCACCAGCACAGCCACTCACTGACAGCACAGCACCAGCACAGCACCAGCACAGCACAGCCACTCACTGACAGCACAGCACCAGCACCAGCACAGCACAGCCACTCACTGACAGCACAGCACCAGCACAGCACCAGGTACAGCCACTCACTGACAGCACAGCACCAGGTACAGCCACTCACTGACAGCACAGCACCAGCACAGCCACTCACTGACAGCACAGCACCAGCACAGCCACTCACTGACAGCACAGCACCAGCACAGCACCAGGTACAGCCACTCACTGACAGCACAGCACCAGGTACAGCCACTCACTGACAGCACAGCACCAGCACAGCCACTCACTGACAGCACAGCTCCAGCACAGCCACTCACTGACAGCACAGCACCAGCACAGCACCAGGTACAGCCACTCACTGACAGCACAGCACCAGCACAGCCACTCACTGACAGCACAGCACCAGCACAGCCACTCACTGACAGCACAGCTCCAGCACAGCACCAGCACAGCACAGCACCAGCACAGCCACTCACTGACAGCACAGCACCAGCACAGCACAGCACCAGGTACAGCCACTCACTGACAGCACAGCTCCAGCACAGCACAGCACAGCACCAGGTACAGCCACTCACTGACAGCACAGCTCCAGCACAGCACAGCACCAGGTACAGCCACTCACTGACAGCACAGCACCAGCACAGCACAGCACCAGGTACAGCCACTCACTGACAGCACAGCACCAGGTACAGCACAGCCACTCACTGACAGCACAGCACCAGCACAGCACCAGGTACAGCCACTCACTGACAGCACAGCACCAGCACAGCACCAGGTACAGCCACTCACTGACAGCACAGCACCAGCACAGCACCAGTAACACCAACAGCACCAGCACAGCACCAGCCCGGCACCAGGTACAGCCACTCACAGACAGCACAGCACCAGCACAGCACCAGGTACAGCCACTCACTGACACAGCACAGCACCAGGTACAGCCACTCACTGGCACAGCACCAGCCGGTCAACATCCACCAGCAACAACACCAACAGCACCAGTAACACCAACAGCACCAGCACAGCACCAGCCCGGCACCAGGTACAGCCACTCACAGACAGCACAGCACCAGCACAGCACCAGCCGGTCAACATCCACCAGCACCAGTAACACCAACAGCATCAGCACCACCAGCAACAACACCAGCACCAACAACACCAGCAACAGCACCAACAACACCAGCAACAACAACAACAGCACCAACAACACCAGCAACAACAACACCAGCACCAACAGCACCAACAACAGCACCAACAACACCAGCACCAACAACACCAGCAACAGCACCAACAACACCAGCAACAACAACACCAGCACCAACAACACCAGCACCAACAACACCAGCACCAACAACACCAGCACCAACAACACCAGCACCAACAACACCAGCAACAGCACCAACAACACCAGCACCAACAACACCAGCACCAACAACACCAGCAACACCAGCACCAACAACACCAGCAACAACACCAGCAACACCAGCAACAACACCAACAGCACCAACAGCACCAGCACAGCACCAGCCCGGCACCAGGTACAGCCACTCACAGACAGCACAGCACCAGCACAGCACCAGCCGGTCAACATCCACCAGCACCAGTAACACCAACAGCATCAGCACCACCAGCAACAACACCAGCACCAACAACACCAGCAACAGCACCAACAACACCAGCACCAACAACAACAGCACCAACAACACCAGCAACAACAACACCAGCACCAACAGCACCAACAACACCAGCAACAACAACACCAGCACCAACAACACCAGCACCAACAACACCAGCAACAGCACCAACAACACCAGCAACAACAACACCAGCACCAACAGCACCAACAACAGCACCAACAACACCAGCACCAACAGCACCAACAACACCAGCACCAACAACACCAGCAACAGCACCAACAGCACCAACAACACCAGCACCAACAACACCAGCACCAACAACACCAACAACACCAGCACCAACAACACCAGCACCAACAACACCAGCACCAACAACACCAGCACCAACAACACCAGCACCAACAACACCAGCACCACCAGCAACACCAGCAACACCAGCACCAACAACACCAGCACCAACTACACCAGCAACACCAGCAACAGCACCAACAACACCAGCACCAACAACACCAGCACCAACAGCAGCAACACCAGCAACACCAGCAACAGCACCAACAACACCAGCACCAACAACACCAGCACCAACAACACCAGCACCAACAACACCAACACCAGCACCATCAGCAACAGCAGCATCAGCACCGACACCAGCACCAACACAGCCACCACCAAGCAGCGCCAACAGCACCACCACCTCCGGCAGCAGCATCACCAACATCGCCAGCACCACCACCGGCACAGCCAGCACAAGCAGCGCCAACGCCGCCGCCAGCACCAATACCACCAACACCACCAGCACCAACACAGCCACCACCAGCACAAGCAGTGCCAACACTGCTATCACAGGCACCACCAGCACAGGCACCAACACAGCCAGCACTAACACAGCCACCGCCAGCACCACCACCAACACAACCACCACCAGCACCAACACCAGCACTGCCAGCGCCATCACCACCAACACAGCCACCACGACAAACAGCGCCAACACCAACACAACCACTGCCTCTGCCAGCACTACCACTGCCGGCAGCACCAGCAGCAGCAGCACCAACACAGCCGCTGCCCGCACCGCTACCACCACCACCAGCACAGCCAGTGCCAGTGCCAGCACAAGCAGCGCCAATGCCGCTAGCACTGCCAGCACCAACACAACCACCGCCAGTACCACTACCACCACCACCAGCAGCAATACAACCACCAGCACTAGCACTACCAGCAGCAGCAGCCCCCGACCTACCGCCAGCCCCCTGCTCGACCCAGCGCCAACACGAACACAACCAGCACCACTACCGCCGGCAGCACCAGCAGCAGCACCACCACAGCCGCTGCCAGTGCTGCCCGCACCGCCAGCACAGCCTGCGCCAGCACAGCCACCACCAGCACCACCACAAGCAGCGCCACTGCTGGCAGCAGCACCACCAACACAGCCATCGCCAGCGCCGCCGTCAGCACCACCACCGGCGCAGCCAGTGCCAGCACAAGCAGCGCCAACGCCGCCAGCACCACCAGCAGCAGCACCACCAACACTGCCAACACAGGCACCACCAGCACCAACACGGCCAGCACCACCTCCGCCGCCACCACCAGCACCAACGCCAGCACCGCCACTGCCAGCACCACCAACACCACCAAAAGCAGCGCCAACACCAGCGCCGCCACCAGCACCACCACCGCCGGCGGCACCAGCAGCAGCACCAACACAGCCGCCGCCAGCACCAGCGCTGCCAGCACAGCCAGCGCCAGCACAAGCAGCGCCAACGCCACCAGCACTGCCAGCACCAACACAACCACCACCAGCACCACTACCACCAGCAGCAGCAACACAACCAGCAGCAGCAGCCCCCAACCCAGCCCCCCTCCCGACCCAGCGCCGCCACTGCCCATCCCCCACACAGGCACCCACACGAACATCACCAGCACCAACGCCACCAGCACCACCATCGCCGGCAGCAGCACCACCAACATCGCCAGCGCCAACACAGCCACCGCCAGCGCCACTGTCAGCACCACCACCGGCGCAAACAGCGCCAACGCCGCCGGCAGCACCAACACCACCAGCACCACCACCAACACAGCCAGCACAAGCAGTGCCAACGCCGCCAGCACTGCCATCACAGGCACCACCAGCACAGGCACCAACACAACCAGCACAACCAGCACCAACGCCAGCACTGCCAGCGCCAGCACTGCCAGCACCACCAACACAGCCACCACCACAAACAGCGCCAACACCAACACTGCCAACACAGGCACCACCAGCACCAACACGGCCAGCACCACCGCCGCCACCACCAGCACCAACGCCAGCACCGCCACTGCCAGCACCACCAACACCACCAAAAGCAGCGCCAACACCAGCGCCGCCACCAGCACCACCACCGCCGGCGGCACCAGCAGCAGCACCAACACAGCCGCCGCCAGCACCAGCGCTGCCAGCACAGCCAGCGCCAGCACAAGCAGCGCCAACGCCACCAGCACTGCCAGCACCAACACAACCACCACCAGCACCACCATCACCAGCAGCAGCAACACAACCAGCAGCAGCAGCCCCCAACCCAGCCCCCCTCCCGACCCAGCGCCGCCACTGCCCATCCCCCACACAGGCACCCACACGAACATCACCAGCACCAACACCACCAGCACCAACACAGCCACCACCAGCAGCAGCACCACCACCAACACAGCCAGCACAAGCAGTGCCAACGCCGCCAGCACTGCCATCACAGGCACCACCAGCACAGGCACCAACACAACCAGCACCAACGCCAGCACTGCCAGCGCCAGCACCACCAACACAGCCACCACCACAAACAGCGCCAACACCAACACAACCACTGCCTCTGCCAGCACTACCACCGCTGGCGGCAGCAGCACCACCAGCAGCAGCAGCACCACCACAGTCGCTGCCCGCACCGCCAGCACCACCATCAACACAACCCGTACCAGCACAAGCAGCGCCAATGCCACTAGCACTGCCAACACCAACACAACCACCGCCAGTACCACTACCACCACCACCAGCAGCAATACAACCACCAGCAGCAGCACTAGCACTACCAGCAGCAGCAGCCCCCGACCTACCGCCAGCCCCCAGCCCCCTGCTCGACCCAGCGCCAACACCAACACAACCAGCACCACTACCGCCGGCGGCACCAGCAGCAGCACCACCACAGCCACTGCCAGTGCTGCCCGCACCGCCAGCACAGCCACCACCAACACCACCACAAGCAGCGCCACTGCCGGCAGCAGCACCACCAACACAGCCATCGCCAGCGCCGCCGTCAGCACCACCACCGGCACAGCCAGTGCCAGCACAAGCAGCGCCAATGCCGCCAGCACCACCAGCAGCAGCACCACCACCAACACTGCCAACGCCGTCAGCACAGCCAGCACCAGCACAAGCAGCGCCAACACTGCCAGCACAGGCACCACCAGCACCAACACGGCCAGCACCACCACCGCCGCCACCACCAACACCACCAGCACCAACGCCAGCGCCGCCACTGCCAGCGCCAGCACCACCAACACCACCAAAAGCAGCGCCAACACAACCAGCGCTGCCACCAGCACCACCACCATCGGCGGCACCAGCAGCAGCACCAACACAGCCGCCGCCAGCACCAGCGCTGCCAGCACAGCCAGCGCCAGCACAAGCAGCGCCAACGCTGCCAGCACCAACACAACCAGCACCACTACCACCACCAGCAGCATCACAACCACCAGCAGCAACACAACCACCAGCAGCAACACAACCACCAGCAGCCCCCTACCCAGCCCCCCTCCCGACCCACCACCAGACCCAGCGCCGCCACTGCCCAGCCCCCACACAGGCACCCACACGAACATCACCAGCACCAACACAGCCACCACCAACATCGCTTGCACCGACACAGGCACCACAGGCACAGACACCGCAGTGTAGCCTGGCTAGAACTGGTGTGATGAGTGTACGGAGTTTAGTACAGATGACTATCCAGTTATCCAACACCGCCAGCGCCAACGCAGCCACCACCAACACCACCACAAGCAGCGCCAAAGCCACCAGTGCCACCACCACCACCAGCACTACTAGCACCACCACAGCCAGCACCGACACAGCCAGCACCGACACAGCCAGCATCGGCACAGCCAGCATCGGCACAGACACCACCAACACAGCCACCACCAGCACCGCCACCGCCAACACAGCCACCACCAGCACCAACACAGCCACCACCAACACAGCCACCACCAACACAGCCACCACCAACACAGCCACAACACCAGCACCACCAACACCACAACAAGCAGCGCCAATGCCACCAGCACCACCACTGCCGGCAGCAGCACCACCATCACTACCAGCAGCAGCACCACCAACACAGCCATCGCCAGTGCCAACACAGCCACCGCCAGCACAGCCGGCACAAGCAGCACCAACACAGCCAACACCAACACCACCAGCACCAACACAGCCAACACCACCAGCGACAACACCACCACTGCCAGCACCAGCACCACCAACACAGCCACCACCAATACCACCATAAGCAGCACCAACACAACCACCGCCAGCCCCCCGCCCGACCCAGCGCCGCCACTGCCCAGCCCCCACACAGGCACCCACACGAACATCACCAACACAGACAGCACCAGCATTGCTTGCACCGACACAGGCACCACGGGCACCGACACAGACAACGCAGTGTAGCCTGGCTAGAACTGGTGTGATGAGCGTACGGAGTTTAGTACAGATGAGTATCCAGTTTTGGATTAGCTGGATCCTATGGATGATGGAGTTGGGGAGACTGGCGAGGAGGGCATTTGAAATGTCGTGTCTGGAGATGACTAATGCATGGACCAGTGTTTTGGCTGCGTCTGGAGTAAGGCACAGTCGGAGGCGGTACCCAGGAGAAAGGCTTCAGTGTGTAGCTATTCCGTGATTCTCAGGAGTTCTCGAGTCACGCATCCAGTGACTTAAGGGAATAAAGGCAGGGTCTCCTCTCCCTCCCTTGGTGCTTTCAACCGACCAGTTGCAGAAGGTGCCAAGTTTTGGCTTTGGTGTCCTTGCGTTGTTGCTGAGTTGCCTGATGCTTTAATAATAATCCTTGCATTTGATAAAGTGCCTTCTTATGTCTTTGAGACATTTCAAAGCACTTCACAAAGTATATTATAAAGTGAATTGACTGTATATTTTGTGGTGATGCTGCGATAGGCTCTGGGTATCTTGGGTTAGAGGGAGGGGAGCAATAGCCGAACAATCAGGAGAGGGAGCTGACCATAATAATCATAATAATAATAATCAGTCAAACAGGAGTTATAATTCACCATCCCCTTCCCTAACCCCCTTTTTGATAATCGCTTTCAAAAGGGCATTAGATAGGTACTTGAACCAGAAAACTTTGCAGGGCTATGGGGTAAGAGAGGGGGAGTGGACAGTGGGCCAAATGGTCTCCTTCTGTGCTGTAAGATTCAATGATTATGTACATAAAGAACAGTTTTATATTTTACATGGTGATAGTGCAGTTGAATTAATTTAAAAAGCCAGCGTTTGATACAGTAACTATAAGTATCTAAGTACTTTGCAGGTAATTACCCTTCAGTGTAGTGACTGCTTGTTTAGCTAACTATCTTACTGCAGCCATCAGCATTATAGCAGATTGCTATGGTTGGGTGGTGAATTATATTGCTGTTTGGGATTTAAATCCTTACGTGCATTACATTTGTTTTCTAAATGTACTGCATGATCAATGCAGATCTGTACAGAAGGAACTTGTTCAAAACAAAATTCTGTTTTTTTTAATGTTTTGCCCACAAAATGTACAGTCAATTCACTTTGCAGTTTATTCTGTGAAGCGCTTTGAGATGTCTCAAAGATGTAGTAAGGCACTATGTCAAATATAAGGATTATTATTATTATCCTATATATGCCAGGTAAGTATGCTGCTTGCATACATACCGGGCCCAAACGCCATACCCCATCTCACCAGTTCTAGCCAGGCTCCCCATCACCAAACAGATCAACTTCAAGTTCCTCACACTCGTGTTCAAATCCCTTCACTCCCTATCTCACTGACCTCCTCAATCCCCAATCTATCACTCGGGGCCTCCTCTCAACTGGCACCGGCCTATCTCCCCTTTTTCAAGTCCCGCCTGAAAACCTTCCTTTTTGACTGTGCTTCCTGTCACCTCGGGATGACAGAATCGAGTCAGCCCTCAGTGACTGTCTCCAGTCCAGTTCCTGAGCTTCGCGGGTCCGTAATATTCCAGGGCACTGATGACAGCTCAGCAGCACCACCTCGTAGCGCAGTCACTGGAGGCAGGGAGTCATCCCACTCAGCTCCTGTTAACCCTGCAAGCCAAAGCCCTAACTGGTAGGGTGGTCCTAGCTGGACAAGCAGTGGGAAAGCTTGCCAGACTGCGATATCAATGGCAAGCTATTTGGTTTTAGCTGGTTAGACTCCATCAGTTACCCCAACACACACTCTGGGGTCCCCAAGCCTTGGTTCATGCCAACCTGCACCTAATACTCTCCAGAATTAGGTAAACGGTGCATCCCTCCAAGGAGAGGGTGTGCATTCCATTCCAACAATCTGTCCCTGGATTTCCCATGTGTAGGTGGGATACATTTAAATTTCAGTTTGATTTGGATACTCCTAAGCATAGTGATGGGTTTCCACATGTCAGACACCTGGCTGACCAAAGCAAACACTGCTGTAGACAAAATGTACCTGCCTCCAATATAGCACTGGTCACATCAGGAGGACAGTCCTGGTGGGCTGGACAGCTTTGGGGGCCGGGGTGGGTGGCTGTGGGGTCAGGGGAAGATGGTGGGAATGGGCTGCTATAGGTGGTGTCATTTTGGGGTGGGGGTGGTGGAAGTGTTAGATGTCGTGTTCTTTTTCTAGCATGATCTTTTATTGCAACCAATTTTTATCGGGTGGGTAGGATGAAAAGGCATATGGAAAAAATAAGTCTTCTGGCTGATGTCATGCAGTTGTTGGATAAACTTGAACCTTTGCTCCTCCCCCAGTCCGGGGACACTGAAGCTCAATTTAATGCTGCTTTTTGCCGATTGAATTGAAGACGTTAAACTCAGCACAACTATGGATGAAACTTGGAATGTTCCTAACTTTAAATAATGCCATTCATTTATACATGAACCCACTGGGTTGCTGTTCTGATTGAGCGTATTTTTAACATTCATGTAAATCATGATTTTTCTTTCTTGCAGATCTTGATTATTGGGATTGCAATCTGACTGAATGCAGCATAAATGAGGAAGTCTTTCAGGAGCAAACATGTCAGCACCTAACAAAACTCTTTGAGAACTGTCTGTCCAGAGCCAAAAAGACTAAGCTACACTGCTCTGAAGTTCTGGTCCCTGAAAGACTGATTAGAAGGGTTGCCAGAGACGTGCTTTGCCTTTCTTCCAGTGAACCTTGTGGTTTGCGAGGGTCCATTATCTATGTCAATCTGGAAATTGAGAATATGTGTAAAAAATTGGACAGAATTGTATATGATTCCAGTGTAATTCCAACTTTTGAATTGACCTTAATCTTCAAGCAGGATGATAATACCTGGCCAAGCCTCCGGGATTTTTTCTTCATTGGCACCTGTTTTGCACCTGGGTTCAGGCAAGCTCTGAAACTTAGTCCTGGCTTTCGCCTAATCAAAAATAAATTGTATTCTTCTTCGGCTGGAACGGTCATAGAGTGCTAAAAATCGAAACATTTAGTATTCTACTTGGTAGCTTTACTTCATTCTTCCATGTCAGCAATTCACAATTGCATTAGCAACTCATTATTGCTCCATATTCTACCCATATTCAGTAATGCCTACAAAACCATGTTCTGTTCAATGGTGTGACAGGGTCACTTCAGTGTGATTTTTAAGCTTCCCTTCCAATGCATTATAGAATGCACATGTCTTTGATTTGTGTAGTTCCTACCATCTGTATTTTACATCTAACATGACTAGGATTATCAGTCAGATGGAAATTATCCTGGGCATATGGCTTCATTTAAAACAGCTTGTCGAATTATCTGATTAATATGACCTTCATATCTGTAGGCAAAGCATGTTCCTGTAATGCATTATAACTGGAATAGTAACACCAAGTTTCATAAACGATGCAGATTTAGTTGTTTTCCCCTTTTCAGTCTTCAACCCCTGAATGTTTAGTCTATTTTAAAAATTTGGATTATTAAATTGGTTGATACAACTTGAAGTATGCAAATGTGGGATAGCGATTAAAGTAAAATGAAAAGTCCTCTAGTTTAGGATGGGCAAACTCCAATGTGACGCTTATGAGACTGGTACGTTAAATCTTAACTGGTTAATGTCATTAAACAAATGACTCTTGTGCACTAAAGTTTTAGGTAATACACATGGGGCAGGGGAATAAGTTGCATGTTTGACACTTGCAGTAACTCCATGATAGAGCAATTTGCACTTTTTTTTATGGTAGGACTTGTGTTGCACTATTTGGGATGTTTTTTTCCCACATTGTTTTTTTTGTAACAAGCATTCAGTGCCATCAAACCTGCTCCTTTCGTCATTGTATTAGGACAGATGGATTAGCAAGCATTGATTGCTTATGAGTTTGTCTAATGGTATATTTTTTTAATCACTGCATATTGTTAACCAGTTACTGCAGTGAGCAATGAAATTGAAATGTTCCTTTAAGGAAACTTGAATTGTAACTTGTCTATTTTTTGACAGTAAAATAATTTTATAACCTAACTCACTGGATGTAGTGTTCATTATAAAGTTGCCGTTTGTACACTGCAAAATCAGATTAACCTTTATGCTTTGTCTTTTGGGTCATTTTAAATCTAGCATTTACAATATTCCCTCTAAGAATAGTAGTTTCAATAATTCTGATGGATTTTTTTTAATTAACTTTCTTCCTTGAATGGAGAAACAAGTCTGGTTTCCTTTCTTCCATGTTGGCCAGCATCAGTGAATGTTCCCATAAGAAACTGAAGTGGATGTAACTTCAAACCAGTTAAGTGCTGCAGTTACTCAGGAAACAACCCATACGACTATCTGAACAGGCACCAAAAGTATTTCCAGGATATAAAGGCATCTTATCTTCAAGTTATGCCATGGAAATATTTTGATTGCATTCACTTTCTGATTGTTTTATTTCAAAGATGGGAATACTGGAACTTGAGGTGCAAAATTTGAAAGTCAACACTATGATTTCAACCACAACTTATTTATATATTGCCCTATTTGTGGGATAGTCTTGTGGGTGCTTAACAAATACTGTCAGATGCCGAGAAAGAGAGGAGCAAAGGAATTTTAACCATATGACGTGTGTCTAGATTTCCAAGGAGCATTTGACAAAGTACCAAATGAAAGACTCGTTCATAAACTGAGGTCACTGGGTATCAGGGCCAAGATATGGCTTCAAAATTGGGAAGAAAGCCAAGTTAGTTTGGGGATCTAAGTTAAATGGAGGGAAATATTAAGTGGGGTGCATTCTGTTCCTTGTGTACATCAGTGACCTGGACTTGCAAGCTCAGTGTAAGGTAGTTAAGCTTGCAGGTGACACCAGGTTGGTGACCAAACATAGCAAGAGGCTAAAGTGGTCATTAAGCAAATCAAGTGTGATTAGTGGATTGGAGCACCTCCATAAGGGATATAACTACATAAAAGCAATCCTAAATTATTGTTTTGCTGGCTGAGTATCTACCTTGCAAGGGCTCAAACCTGTGTTTGTTAGATGTTTAAGGACTGATTACCAATAGTGGTAATTCTTTGGGTCAAGTTTATGGGGCAGGATGGTCCTGGCTGGAAAAGTGGTGGGTATCTTACCAGACAGTTTCACAATATCAAGCTACATGGTTTTGGCTGGTTAAACTCCAACAGTACCTCAATGGACACTAAGGTCCCCAGGACTTAACTCTTGCAATCACTGCCTATTAAATTCCAGGATTAGGTAAACGGGATATGTCCCTTGGGGAGTGACTGCCCACTTTCATTACAGTCAAAGGAAAATTTCCATGCATATATGGTACTATGTTTAGTTTGGATACTCTTAAGTATGAGAAAGGGTTTCTGTATATCTGGCTAACCAAAAAGAATCAGTAGTCATCAGAATTATTAATTTAAAAAAAGGTCTTGCTTCTTAAAGTTGTCAGAATGAGGTAGTAATTTCATCTGGACTGGCTAACAAATGGAATAGATTATTCCGTGCTACAATTTAATTGCATTATCATAGGCGATCGGTAGTTTTACATGCAAGGTTAAGATTAAAGACTAAGTAAATTGACTACTATAAATGGAATTACTAGATAGAAAACCTAATGGGAAAACTATTGCCTAAAAGCCTGTGTTTTCTTTAGATCTGTTGATAGGCAGTATTGATGCTTTCTCGTGATCCCATAAGGAAGAATCTTTTGACTCATGTGACCAGCACAGTTAAGTTAGGTGTTAATGCTCTGGCATGTATTTTGACAAAACTGGATTCCACATAAGCCTCCATCCTGAGAGGTCACAGCTCCAAACATAGTGTTATAAATGTAGTGATGTTACAAACTCCACTTAGATGTTATATACCAACACTTGAATGTTAAAAAAAATAATCAGCATAATAATAATCCTTGCATTTGATTTGGTGCCTTAGCACGTTACCAAAAAATGTAAGTGCTTTTCAACAGGATTTACTTTAAAGTACAATGGCTGTATTTGTAGGCAAACTGTCGGTAGAGCACAGGAACCTTCTGCTGGCTGTGAATCAAGCTGCTTGGTCACAACGTCCTGCTCTCAGAGCCACCACTGCACACAGACACAGAGAGACACACACACAGGGACAAGGACACACTCACAGACGCACACTCACATAGCGAGAGACAGACACTCACAGACACAGAGAGAGACTCACGGATACTCAGAGAGACACACACACTCAGACACAGAGAAAGACACACACCCTCAGACACAGGGAAAGACACATTTACAGACACAGAGAAAGACATACACTGACAGACAGAGAATGCCACACTCACAGACATTCACAGACACAGAGAGACACACTCACAGACATTCACAGACACAGAGTGACAAACTCACAAACATTCACAGACACAAAGTGACACACTCACAGACATTCACAGACACAAAGAGACACATTCACAGACACAGAGAGACACACAGACATTCACAGACACAGAGACGCATTCACAGACATTCACAGACACAGAGAGACACATTCACAGACACAGAGAGACACACTCACAGACATTCCCAGACACAGAGAGACACACTTACAGACATTCACAGACACAGAGAGACACACTCACATACATTCACAGACACAGAAAGAGACACACACTAACAAATACATTCAGAGGAGAGAGACACACAGACGATCAAAGCCCATTTCATGCTCACATTGCACCGCCATGCACGTTCGGAGCTGCTCAGCCCACAGTAGCATCGAGTAAACAGCCGGCAGCAACATACAGAGGCCTGAGGCGCCGAGTTCACTGTATTTTTAGCGGAGGGCTGTTTGTAGCAGATGCCTCAGAAAAATTGTGCCCCCACTTTTCTATTGGCCAAGGCTATAGCCCACCGTTGTGTGGTGTGTATGGGGAGGAGGTGATAACGGTTCTATTGTTTGAAAGGTACTGGAAACAAATGTCAAAAATAACAAACAATGTGAACGGGCCTTTCAGTCAATCAAGTCTTTTCCCTTCGATTGGTCTGTACAACAACAACAACAAATTGCATTTATATAGTGCCCTTCACGTGGGGTAGGGTCTCAGAGCGCTTATTAGTACATTTGTCTGTACTGAAGAGCTCTCCCGTTCCTTGTACCTAGAACCAGAGGAGGCAGCCAAGACCTGGGCTGATCAACAATAAATTTTCCATACGGATACATGCATTCCATGCTGAGACAGAAGTTGCTAAGGGGAAATAGAAAGAGACTTGAGGGGTTTAATTGATGTGTCACTCGCCATATCCAAACATATGAGGCAGCAATAAACAAGGCAAACAATAATAATCCTTGGATTTGGATGTTGGACTACATTGTCAAACAGTTGAGTTCAGGTCTCCCAAAATACTACTCAAGTTGTTTAGTGCTACATTTAAGCCACATCTGAAATATTGCATTCAGTCTAATGCATTCAGTCTAAATCCCACAATATGAGAGAGCTAGAAACAGTTTAACAACAACAACAACTTGGATTTATATAGTGCCCTCCACGCCGGACGGCTTCTCAGAGCGCTTTACAGCAATGGATACCGGTGCCGAGCCAGGGGGAAGGGGAGGAAGGTGACCAAAGGTGCGGTCGAAAAGAAAGGTCTTCAGCAGAGACCTGAAAATAGGAAGGGAGGGAACGAGTCGAAGGGAGTGAGGAAGGGAGTTCCAGAGCCTCGGGGCATAGTTTAGAGATGAGGAGAGCAACTCGTTTGATGCTTTGTGTTACAGGGATGAGATTTTAGGTTAAATTCTAGACACAGAGGACTATTGAGCTTGGAAAGAGATGCCATCTCAGATAGCACCTTTTAGAGGTAAATAGGATAAAGTATAACTGGAACAAAACTTTCAGATATGTCAGGAAGCAGGGCACAGTGGCAGCTTTAGGATTGTGAAGGGCAATTTCAGGACAGACATCACAAGACAATTAACAGCTGGATCGGGTTAACTGAGGATGTCTCTCTGGACTCATTTTATTACCGTAAGGACGATAGTGTTGGTATTGTAGAAGGACTGAATTGCCTTCATCCACACCTTTTCGTGATATAATAAACGCCCAGCTTCCAGGTATCCAGAACCTCACGAGATTGGGCCCAAAACAGAAATTAAAAAACAAACTACACTTGCTCGCGTGTAGATTCCCGCTGGCCCATTCTC
The DNA here is from genome assembly GCF_018977255.1 of Callorhinchus milii. Taxonomy (NCBI): domain Eukaryota; kingdom Metazoa; phylum Chordata; class Chondrichthyes; order Chimaeriformes; family Callorhinchidae; genus Callorhinchus; species Callorhinchus milii. The sequence goes on along the minus strand of NW_024704742.1, from coordinate 72,378,714 downwards.
TTAACTCGCTACTGCCTCACCGTGCCTGCTACCTTCACAGTGAGCAGGGATATCAACTTTGTAATAATAATAATAATTTTTGCATTTGATATAGGACCGTATCACGTCTTATAGACGTCTCAAAGCGCTTCACAGAATACACTGTAAACTGAAATGACTGTATATTTTGTGGAAGAAACGCGGCAACCAATTGCACACAGCAGTGTCTCACAAACAGTCATGGATTGAGTGACCCAATTTTTTTTAAGGGATTATTCCCCCAGAAAAGCGATCCGCCAATCGACAAACAACCAGGTTCCTACTTTCTGCCAGGTAAACAGAGGCATGTGGACGAAGGAAACTTGCCCAACATTTCACCCCGCCCAGGAATCAAACCCGGGTCTCTCACTTGCGATAATTAATAATTACAGTTACCAGGAAATTCTGGCTTGACAGATCGGATATCCCATCCCCCCCACCCCACCCCCCATTCATCTGGACAATTGGGGTTTTAGTGTATTAAGGTAACTGCCCGCTTAATTGCTCTAGGATTCCTTACTTTGAGTAACTCATTTTCTATTTCATAGCTATCCATAACTTTACATCATTAGACAATTATAATAACCTAGGGTTTACCTGCCCTTCTCATGTCTTTTCTTTCCTGCCCATCCCATATGGATAGTCACCCATTTGCCCTGTTCCAACCCTTTCCAATGCTTTCTACCTTGAAAGTCCATAGACTGCCCACTTTCTGGAATATATGACCCAGAAAACTTTCTCCTCTTGATCCTTGGGACTTGATCCTCAAGCAGATCTGCTTCTTTTGGATACATAGCACACTAGCAGTTGCTTCACCTTCTGAATATCTCGTGCATCCAGAATAACCCATGTCCTGCTTGGCACACACATCCCAAACAAACCGTCTGTGCCGGCCATTCAAACTAGCCAGCAGAAATGTAAGTCTAGGATGAGAAAGTAAGAATCTTAAATCAATATTTACCTGGTGTAACATCTCCACAGGTCACATTTTGCCAAGTCCCAACAAATAATAATAATAATAATAATCCTTGCATTTGATATAGCGCTTTTCACGTCTTTTAGATGTCTCAAAGCGCTTCACAGAATATACTGTAAACTGAAATTACTGTATATTTTGTGGAAGAAACGCGGCAACCAATTACATTTGGTTAGAATCCTTAACTTTGTGAATGGCCAAATGCATTTCCTACTTGTATAAGGAGGAGAACAGGGGCAAATGTGATGAGTTATCTTTTTGAACAGCTACCCCTCTCCCAGGTGTATTTACAATACATTTCCAATGTTTATTGCTTTTAATTCCTATGTCGTTTATAGAGCACAAGGTATTGCTCTAGGACAGAATGTCTGTCAGACATCGAGTCATGGATAAGAGCTAACTTTCTACAGTTGAACGTCAACAAGACCGAGGCTCTCTTGATTGGCTTCCGTCAGCGCCTCCACACCTCAGACACTGACAGCATCACTATCCAAGGACGCACACTCCACCTTACTATGCCAAACCTTGGTGTCTTGTTTGACCCTCAACTATCATTTCTACTCCACATCCATGCCATAACCTGCTCTGCCTTCCCCCACCTCTGCAACATCGCCCGGCTCCGCCACTGTCTCACACTGCAGGCCGCCAAAACCCTTATACACGCAGTCATAACATCCAGGCTTGACTATGCAAACTCCCTGCTTGTCGGCCTCACCAACTCCTCCCTCCACAGGCTGCAGATCATCCAGAACTCTGCAGCCCATGTCCTCTCCCGCACCAGGCTCCGTGACCCTATCACACCCATCCTCGCCCGACTCCACTGGCATCCCATCACACAGAGGATACAGTTCAAGATCCTGATCCTCACCTTCAAAGTCCTCCATCGCCTTGCTCCCCCCTTCCTCTGCAACCTCTAAACCTCCTACCAACCTGCCCACTAACTCTGCTCAGCGGGCTCCGGCCTGCTTCACATCCCCCGGGTTGCCTGCCCCACCATCAGCGGGTAGACCTTCTGCCACACTGCCCCCACCTTCTGGAACTTCATCGTACAGTCCATCCACCTCACCCCCTCCCTTGCCTCCTTCAAGACCGAGTCAAGACCCTGCTCTTCGACTGTGCCTTCAGTCACCCTCCTTCCCCCCCCCGCCCGCCACCCTCCCCAATCTGGACCCCTAGCTCGGGTCTGAAACATTGATTGTCCAGCGCCTTGGGATGTCCTCCCAATGCGAAAGGTGCTATACAAATATAATTTTGTTGTTGTTGTTGCAAAGCCGAATACGAATGGAGTCCACGAACACACCATACTTATATGACTTGTGAAAAATGTCATTGAATGTCACATGCCAACTGTAAAGCAAATCAGTCAAAGAGAATAAGTGCTCTGTACTAGCAGATGCTTCATCAGCTAAATTAAGACTTTAGCAGTGTAACCTTCACTAAGCAGAGAAAAAAAATGTTCGGCAATCCATTGGACAAGCCCTACAGATCTCCTTACTTTCTTCCCTCCCCTCACCAAGCAATTATGGTATCATCTTCACAACGCTCAGCTTTTTCAAGAAGCTTTAGCTTGCTCCTGTTGTACTTTGTACATTCTCAAAACTTTCTTGGAAAAATCAAACTATATGATGATCCAAATCTGTGAAGCAAAGCCAGATTCCATTTTACTGAAGCCTCGGGAAAGAACTTACATTTACTGAATCGCAACATTGCAAAATGGTTTACAGGAACAAATTTGAGATGCACACGCCCACTGGACACTTTATCCTCCCATTCAATCATGGTTCTAAGACCAATCAAATTATAAGTAGTTCAGGAGCAAATGTTACCAAATTTTAAAGAGACTCAAATGACTGAATTTAAAACAAGGGTAGTGCAGTTAAAAGGAATCTCTGTGCTGGGTTTCAGCCAATTTGCCCGAATCTCTGGAACTTCTTGCCTCAATCCCCGCATCTTGCCTCCTCTCTGCCCATCTTAGAATCATACCTGAAGACTTTCCCCTTCAACTGTGCAGTCAGTCATCTCCCTTTCCTTTCCAGCTCAGCATCAAACTACACCGTTGTTAAACACTCCGAATAGCACCCTTCACGCTACCCGTGTAAAGGGTGCAATATAAATGCAAGTTGTTGTTTTAAAAGCCAACGCTCACTCAAGTTGTTTCTAACCACATGTCAGGAATACTTTTTTAATAATGAACTAGTGTAATAGAGCTAATAAGGACACAATGCTATGCAATTTACATTTATTTATTGGCTTTCATGTTGGGAGGATGTCTCAAATTGCACCCAAACTAAGGGGTGGGAGCCGTATACTGTAAAGTAAAGTGACTGTGTATTTTGTGGGTGAACAGAGCAGCCAATTATTTTACACACATTGTCCCACAAATAGTCATGGCAACAGATCACCAATTTGATCTAGGGGATTGCTGGCCAGGACACCAGTAAAATTCCCTTCTCTTAGACTATATGAGTTCCAAGTCCTGATGTGGAGCTTGAACCCACATTCTTCTGATTCAAAGGTGAGAGTGCGACCAACTGAGCCAGGCTGTCACAGGAAAATCGGAATGCTAGGTTCGTGGAGACTTATTCAGGAATGGATAATTTCAGGACAGATACCAGGAAGATTTTCTTTACGCAGAGTGTAATCAATGCCTGGAACAGTGGTTGAGGCCACGTCACTAGGCTCAGTTGTCAGGAAAGGTGGTTGAAGCCAGGACTCTGGGGGGGTTCTGGAGGGATGAGATCAGATGAGCTGAAGGGTCTTTTCGTCCAGATGAATCTTGTGTTCTTGTGACCTCTTTCCATTCTGACCAACTTTATTAACAAAAGCCCTCTGCTACTTCCCTTCAGCAAATTCTGAATCCGTGTCCATATCTTTCATATTGTAGAGGACATGTTCCACTGTTAAGTCCTCAGAGACACTACGCCGAGTGAAGAGCACCATATAAATGCAGGTTGTTGCTGTTGTTGACATGGTCCACTTATGGGAAACTTTACTTATACTAGGAATAGGAAATAGTGAATTAATCCAAATTATGACAATGGGCAATTTGACCTCAAGTGGTATTGCAAATGAGCTCAAATCTGTCCTCCCTAACTGTGTCACTCATGCACTAGGGGTCACCAAAGAGCGATCAAGAGCAGACACCGTCTAATACAGTACTGTACTCTCTCACACATATATATGATTGCATTTGATACAAATAGGAAAACCATGACCAAGTATAGGTTCTCTTTAATGCATTTCACTGCACAGTGATTCAGAAGTAACCTCTGGAAAAGCAAGATTATGAAATTTATAAAAATGAGCCTTTTTTAAAAAAATCTAATATCTTTAAGAAGCCAATAACCACAGACTAACAATTATAATAACATTCATGTTAGGCTGGATTTTCTGTAGTTGTTGAAGTTTTTAATAATACATCACCCACTTGCTTTTATTTCTGACTACAGAAGCATTGCCCTCTGACTGAACTCCAGCCTCCGCTACTGTTGTAGAGCTAGTCAGTGAGTTTGTGAATCCCAATGATGTTCAACACTTCAGATAACACAATATGTTTGCATCATATACTCACTAATTAATTATTAATTAAGAAATTAATAACTTACATATTTAGATCTGGATTAATATTAATTCATAACTTATATATGGATTTTTAACATATTTATGAAATTGCTCATTTAAATATATAAAATGGAATATCTCAAGAATAGTGCACAGCCAGAATAGGTAGCAGATGTCTCTGGGTCAAAAGGGTCAAAAAGCTCTAGGTCAAAAGACTGTGGGTTCAAGTCCTGTGTTGGGAACTTTGATCTCATACTAAGTCTAAGGAGATAACACTCCAGTGCAGTCCGGCACAAAAGATACATTGCAGAGCACTCGCTTTGCCACCGAGAGACCCAAGTTCAATTCCAGGTCAGGGCGAAACCTTGGGCAAGTTTCCTTACTCCACACGCCTAATAATAATCCCTCCAAAACAAAAAACAATAATTAAATTGGTCATTTTCAATCTACGACTGTTTGTGGACATTGCTGTGCGCAATTGGCTGCCACGTTCGCCCACAAATATACAGTCAATTCACTTTACAATGTGTTCTGTGAAGCGCTTTGGGACGTCCTCCCGACATGAAAAGCGCTATATCAAATGCAAGGATTATTATTATTATTGTTGGTGCTGGATGAGTTATTAAACTGAGGATGAGTCTGCCTGTTCTGGTGGATTCTAATGCATCCTCGGCACTATTTGAAAAGAGTAAGCAGTTTCTTCCAAAGTCCTGGCCTACAATCCTGCAGTGAAATGCTCTATTTGGTCATTTATCTACTGTTGTTTTGAGGGACACTACTGTGAGCAAATTGGTTGCTGTATTCACCTACAATAGTATTTACTGTAAAACACTTTGAGATCTTTTAATGGAATATACACCATATCAAGAAAGGTGCCAGAGCCATGCACAGCAACTACAGATACGTTAACCTGACCTGAATAAATATAAAATTAGTGGAATTAATCATCAAAACCAAAAAGGAGGATTATCTTATGAAAATGGTGTCAGAAACGACAACCAGCATTGCGTGAGAGAATAGATCTTGTCCGAACACCCAATGGACTTCCTTATTTAACAGTGGTAAGCATCACAACAGAGTGCACCAGGATATCCAAAAGGAGTTTAATAATAATAATCCTTGCATTTGATATAGCACCTCATCATGTGTTCGAGACGTCTTAAAGCACTTCACAGAATATACTGTCAAGTGAACTGACTGCATATTTTGTGGACAATGTCCCAAAAATAGTCATGTATTGAGTGACCAAATTATTATTTTGTAAAGGGATTATTACCCTTGGAAAAGCAATCCACCAATTGACTAACAACTGGGTTCCTACTTACTGCTAGGTAACCAGAGGCGTGTGGAGTAAGGAAACTTGCTTAACGTTTCACCCTGCCCAGGAAACAAACCCAGATCCTCTCGCTTGCAAGGTAAGGGCTCTAACCAATACACTACAGGACTCCACAACAAAGTACCATACAAACCCTTTACAAGATGAGTGGCTAGATGTCAAAAGTTCCATATGAAATGTAAGTGTTATTATTATTATTAATTTTATGAAATGGTATTACTTAATTTGTACCAGAGACAAAATACCCTCTACTGATGTACACTGCCATTTTCATTTTCCCGTTGCAGGATTCTCCACTCTTGATCCTTAAGTAATAAAAAAATTCCTTGCCTTTGATACTGTGCCTTTTATGCACACAGCAATGTCTCACAAACAGCTATGAAATGAATGACAAATTATACTTGGGGAGTTGTTGGCCTGGAAATTGGGAGAAACTCCTTCCTCTTTTCGAATAGTGCCATGGGATCTTTACCGTCCACCTGAACAGGCAGATGGAAATTGGTTTAACGTCTCATCTGAACAAATGGCACCACCAACAGTGCAGTGCACTGAGTTCGAAATCCTGATTTGAGGCTTGAACCCACAATCTTCTGACCCAGCACAAGAGTGTTACCAACTAAAACAGGCTGACACCAAAAGAAGAAAACATAAAACCTGTGTATTTTCAAATGAGTCACCTGTAATTTGTTTAACATTAGTGTTGAATTACCTATCTGTTATAACTGAAGTTTGCTTTGATGTTTTTGTTAATTAATACTAATCTTGGCATTTGGTGTATTTTGCAGGCTTGGATGGTACAATCTTTTTGCAGCTGAGGGCTGGATGCTGGATTTGAGAAATATCCTGGGCTACAAAAAAAAATTTTTTTTTCCTTCCAGAAACATAACATAACATTTACACATCACCTTTTTCACATCGGAAGGACATCTTAAAGCCCTTGACATTGCCGGCAAGGCTTTAAGATGTCCTCCGATGTGAAAAAGGTGGGAGCCAAGGGAGTTGGAGTGGGGAGGGGAAAAGATAACCAAAAGCGTGGCCGAAGAGTTAGGTCTTGACGTTCCTTCAAAGAGGGGAGGAAGGAAGGGAACGACCGGGTTGGGCTGTCACAGAGGTAGGGTGGGGAGCGGGGGGTTGAAGGCCATAGAGGAGTTTCTTGATTAAAATGGTACAGAATAAAACAACACAAGTACTCCCAGGAAATGAGCAATTAAACCAGAACAGAAAAACTTAAGTTTAACCAGCTGGAAAGCAGGATTTTAAGAGGGAATCTCATCCAAGTATATAAACTAATGAATTATACATAGGTAAGTCAAAGTAAATTTAGAACAGACATCAGGAAAACAATATGTTTAAAATAATGGGGTTAAAGGGTCTGTAGTTCCAAAGTATGTCATGTAGCTTGACTTTGATCCATTCAAGGTGTTTGCCAGTGCTTCAAAAATGTTCTCACTTGTCTCTAAGTACCATAGAAAAATCATTTTTACATTTGATATAGCATCTTTTGCATCGGGAGTACATCTCAAAGTGCTTCACAGGATTTGCTGTAAAGTGCAGTCACTATATATTTTTTCTAGGCAAATTTGGCAGCTAATTTGCACACAGCAATATCCCACAAACAACATTGAAATGAATGACTCATTTTATCATGGGGTACACATTCACCTGTCCATGGGATTTAATTTTCATCCCTTTTGAGCCTATCTAGTGCGTCACTCAGTGCCAAGTGAAAGACACTATGAATATAATTTGTTGTTGTTCTCGCTAATGTAAAATTTCCAGGGCTCACACCTGGTGTGCTGGATGCTAGAAGGATGCTAGTGTTTTCCCTGGTATTATTACACCCGGAAAGCGATACGCCAATCGACTAACAACCAGGTTCCTAATTACTGCTTGGTAAACAGATGTATGGAATAAGGAAACTTGTCCAAGGTTTCGCCCTGCCGGGGAATCAAAACCATTATGAACATTCACATCTACCTCATATGTAGTCAGTTAGCTTCTTAAGGGGAATGTGAAGGTTGATAATTAAGACAAAAATGTTACAGTCCAGGAATTGTTTTTTCTTTAGCTTTGGGTTTATGTATTAATGATATAGATCTTATGAAACAAAGCATCAGTCTTCCTAGATTGGTAGCAAATACAGATACATCCTTCCTGCTCCAACTACAGTGTGTATCACTAGAGATACAATGTAATGTATATTCAGTTCTGAATGCCCGCTTTCAAGGTCCATTCACCTTCCCTTAACTAGGGAACAAGACGCTCAACAGTCTTGCTAGTCCGTTCCCCAAGACATGCAGGTCCACAGTATTCCAGCGCACTGCTGATGGCAGCACAGCCCAGCCTGGCTCAGCAGTAGGTCTTAAAGGGCAGACCAGTCACTGGGGGCAGGGAATCCTCCCACTCAGCTCCTGTTAACCCTGCAAACCAAAGCCCTAATGAACAGAGTGGTCCGAGCTGGACAAGCAGCGGGGAAGCTTGCCAGACAGTGCTCTCAATGGCAAGCTATATCATTTTAGCTGGTTAGACTCCAGCAGTTACTCCAACACACACTCTAGGGTCCTCAAGCCTTGGATCCTGCCAACCTGCGCCTAATACTTTATGGAATTAGGTAAGCAGGATGCATCCCTCCAGGGAAAGAGTGCACATTCCAACAACCTATCTCTGGGATTTCTATGTGTACATGGGATGCATGGAAATCTCAGTTTGGTGTGGATACTCTTAAGCATGGTGATGAGTTTCCACATGTCTCGAAACAACTGGCTAACCCCCACAAAAAATATAATAGACTAAACTCCTACATCAGCAAGTAAAATATATACTTAACACTAGAATACCAGCAGAATACCAGGAATCAAGTTACCCCTTAGCTAAACTGCCGAGTAAATATTACAGATGGAAACGATTTGCTGCCTTTTCAGTTCAGTGTTCAGTTCAGTACTTATTCCCTGTGTTTAATGCTGGGTATTTTTGTATGTCAAGTGTTTTCAAATGTTAATGTTAATTTTCGTTAAGAATATTTTCCTTCCCACTGTGACAACTTATGGTGTATAGATCTTCATTTAAGGTTCTGTGCTATTTTACAGAGAACTTGAGGAGGTGTTAGGATTAAAGTAAAGCAGGTTTTTCTGAGGAGTTTCATACGTTTGATGTCTACAAATAAAAGCAAGCATCTGAAGACTGGATTTTCCAAATACAGCCCTGCCAAATTAGATGTCTTGTAAATAAAAACGATAGCAGTCTTTCATTCTACAATCATCTGATTAAACAGGACCTGCCCATTTAGAATACATTCATGTTCTTAACACAATTTGTAAACAAGAATTTTTATCTTGTAAGCATATTAAACTGTTCATCCATTTCATGGCTGTTCGTGGAACATTAATGGTCAGGAGATCAGGATAAACTCCCTTCTTTTTTTAATAATATCATGGGATCTTTAACATCCGCCTGACAGGTAAACAGGACCTTGGTTTAATGCATGGAGTCCTGTAGCTCAGTGGTTAGAGTACTCGCTTTGCAAGCGAGACACCTGGTTCGATTCCCAGTAGGGTGAAACCTTGGGCAAGTTTCCTTTCTCCACATGCCTAATAATAATCCCTCAAGAAAATAAAACAATAATAAATTGGTCACTTCAAACCACGACTGTTTGTGGGACACTGCTGTGCGTAATTGGCTGCCGCGTTTCACCCACAAATATACAGTCAATTCATTTTACAGTCTATTCTGTGAAGCGCTTTGAGACATCTAGAAGACGTGAAAAGCTCTATATCAAATGTAAGGATTATTATTATTATTATTATTATTAATACTGCATCTAAAAGACAGCACCTCCAACAATTCAGAGCTCCCCCAGCACTGTATTGAAGTGCAGGCTAGACTGTGAATTGAATTATTAATACAGAAACCAATGAGGAAAAAGAAATGCATAGTTTGATATTAAAAAAATAGCATAGGAGATTTAGTTCACGTATTTCTTACTGGTGAACAAGGAAAATAATTGCCACATCCACTGAACAATAATTTCTTGTTAAACTCGGTTTTCCACTAGTACCATACGATTGGGCATTTGTCCACAATACATACAGTCACTACAGTTAACTGGATACTCTATGAAGTGCTTTGAGACATCCTACTGACATGAAAGGCTGTATACCAAAAGTAAATATTATTATTACAGTACCAGAAATAGAAACATCTGGCCCAAAGCCCCTTTTTCTGGCTTTAATAAACAGTTTTGAAACCTAGAATTCAAAAAAAACTTAAAAGAGCATTAAGTGCAGAACACAGTTAAATAGGCAGCAGACAAGCATTTGGTTAAATGGTGACTAGCAGGGAGGCTGTACATGGGAATTTTATCCAAGATCATACACTTATTTCCTGCATTTATCATATGTTTAACTTTTTATAACTATTCACATATGCAAAGCTAATTTGCAAACAAACATCAAGATATATTATTACTGATATTTACACTTTTCAATATTACCACCATTATTAGTTAAAATCCTCACTTCAGAGCAAGTGCACAGGTTGTTTGAATTTTGAATTAATTGGGAAAAAAGCAGACCAAAATTAATAGATAGCTAGAGAACGTTGCATCTTTAATTCAGATTCATTCTGTTTGGAACAGGTTTATGCTTCTTGACCTTCTGACGCACATCACTGATAATCAAAACTTTATCAGCTGAAGTAACATAAAACAGATGCACCAGATTGACAGTCCCCAGGACTGAGCACATTTTGGTTTACGGAGTTGACAGCCAAGGCTCAAGCAGTGAACCAGCCTTACTGCAAACATTGACTTAATCTTCACTCAAGCTCTTCTTTCAGAAGCTGTGAGGAAAAAGAAGTAAACAATTCCACTAATCACCAGCACATTGGTGACCTCGGAGTGGAACGACTGTAAACCCACCAGTCATAAACTGTTGATAAATTGACATCTTTACAATGCATCCTTTTGATGCCCTATATTATTTTGTTTAAAAAATCTCAAGCCTCATCACTCTTGGAATGCACAAATACCCACTTTCATTTCTATTTATGGCACCAGAGTTGTCCTAATGGTGCAGTATTCTCATTGTTTAAATAAACAATTTGGAAAGCTGGCATATTAAACACCAGTACCGTAAGTACCCTATATATTAGGTGCTGTGAAATTGTCTGTATTGTCTTCAAGTGTCCTGGTCACCAATCCCCCAGAAAAAAATTAGTCACTCACTTCATGTCTGTTTGTGATTCCCCCTATAGCACTCACCTATGGTGCAATTCCTTTCCCACACTGCGATTCACAGTCCTATTAGCCAGCCCCATGCTAGTTTGGCTTCCCATCTCCCTGTAGATCAAGTTCAAGATCCTCATCCTAATCTTTAAATCCTTCCATGATCTTGCCCCACCCTACCTCTGCAATTCCCTCAAACCTGACAAACCCGTTTGCTCCCTCCATTCTGTAAGCATTGGCCTGCTTTACATTCCCTGCCCCACCATCGCGGTCGGGCTTTCTGCATATCTGCACCAACTCTCTAGAAATCCATCCTCGAGTCCCTTTGCCTTGCTCCTCTTCCCTTGCCTCCTTCAAGCTTTGTCTCAAGACCCTTACTAGAAGGTATTTTGTCCCCAAACCTACCGTTGTTATACCATTCTGTAAAATTTAAAATAATTATAAGAATAATGCTTCTATTTCATATAGTACTTTTGGCTTTGGGAGAACTTTTCAAAGTGCTTCACAGGATATACATGTGTAGTAACTATGTATTTTGTAGTCAAATGCAGCAGCCAATTTGTGCACAGCAATGTTTCACAAACAGCCATTCGAAAACAAATAAAATCCCTAAATGTATTACAGTAAACTGATAACTCAATACTGGCTTAAATTGTCACAACCACATCACTCTGTTAGCATCCCGGCTGCATTTATTTATGTATTTATATATACGCCTAACTCGCCATTCCAGGTAACTCGTCACTGAGCCACATTTCCCTGAAGTAATATGTTATCAGTAACACTCCAGGACGCTATCCCAAGTGAAGGGTGCTATATAACTGCAAGTTGTTGTTGTTATCAGGAATTGACTGTAGTTGAGTCAGTTTTGAATGATCACCAAAATGAATCTGAACTGGCACAATCTGGGCCACCCCAAAATTTAATTTTGTGCTTATCCCAAAGCAGCAGGAATATATATTAACGTATTTCTGTAATGTGTGAAGTCAGTTGTATTTGGTACTGATATAATACTAGTCAACAGTAAATATTACAGTGCAACAAAACACGATACTGTATGCAGATGTGGTAGGATAATTTATCCAATACACAGGAGTTGGTATAAATCTGAAGTTAAAGTGTTAATAAGAGCATTCCATAAGTGCAAAAATAAGTGCATAAAAATCTTTTGGGTTTGTTTTCAAATTGACCAAATTGACAAAAATTGTCAAAAGCTGTTCATATTCCTTGAACAGCTAAAATGGTCCATTGCTTTCTAGGTTACATCACACTCATTATATTCTTGTTCCATTTGATCCATCTAAGTGCAAACCTAATAATAAACAGAGAATGGTATGGTGTCATTATTTATGTCCTTATTTACCCATGAAGTTCATTTAATAGTTAGATGTGTAACTTTCACTTAGATCCATCAGATTTAGAAACCTTTTTCAATGGTGGATTACTGTTGATGGTCCTTATTATCTCTTATCTCTCATCCCTTGAATTTGTTTGTAAAACTTATACTTGTCATGCAGTGTAGTAAGTAGTATTATTGCCATTAGTTATGCACATATAAGATCTGGAGTCCTATAGCTTCATGGTTAGAGCACTCATCCCGCAACCGAGGACCCAGGTTCGATTCCCGGGCAGAGTGAAACATTGGGCAAGTTTCCTTACTCCACACATCTCTGTTTACCCAGCAGTAAGTAGGAACCCAGTTGTTTGGCAATTGGCGAATCGCTTTTCCGGGGGTAATAATGCCTTAAAAAAAACTCAATCCATGACTCTTTGTGGGACACTGCTGTATGCAATTGGCTGCCGCGATATGCCTACAAAATATACAGTCAATTCACTTTACAGTATATTCCGTGATGGGCTTTGAAACATCTTGAAGATGCTATATCAAACGCAAGGATTATTATTATTATCTGATGGACATTTGCCTTCACTGTGTGGGACCTGTACAGGACAGCATGTGATGTACCAGCAACCTTGATGTTCTCGAAATACAAGTCAAATGCCAGATACCAGGCTCACTCAGTACCATCTGCTTAATCCAGGTCCTCATGTGAGGGGCCTTGTCATAGATATGACTGCACGAAGTCGCCTCCACCTCCAGAATGCTCAGCGACAGATCAATGTAGGCCACAGCGCTCCCTCCCTGTAGCCACTTCCCATGTTTGCCACAAATCCACCTCACTGTTTGATCATGAACTTCACAAATGGGCTGGCAGAAGTCTCTCCGCTGGATCCCCAGGAAATCAGAACGATAAAGGAGAACTGTTTGCATAGAGATCTTATATGCCACAAGCCTGACCTGCATTTGGACCTTGCTGTCCTTGAAGAGAGATGTGAAGATGTGAAATGCTCTGCCCCAGATAGCTATACAGGTTGAATCAATATGGATGTTTGAAAGAGAGATAGACAGCTACTTGGATAGTAGAAATATTAAGAGATATGAAAAAGGGTGGGGCATTGAGATTACAAGATCTTCTAATATCTGATAAATTGATGGAGAGAGAATCTTACAGGAATTACATGTCTGAATTAGCATGAATTAGCATTCATTATGAAAGGATTAGAGTATAAGAGTAGGGAAGTCTTGCTGCAACTGTATAGGGCCCTGGTGAGACCACACCTGGAATACTGTGTGCAGTTTTGGTCTCCTTATTTAAGGAAGGATGTACTTGCCTTGGAGGGGATGCAGATTTACTAGGTTAGTACCAAGGATGAAGGGGTTGAGGTACGAGGATAGGCTGACCAATTTGGGCCTATATTCTCAATAATATAGAAGAATTAGAGGGGATCTTATAGAAACCTATAAGATCATCAAAGGGTATGATAGAGTAGATAGTGGGAGATTGTTTCCACTGGTTGGAGAAACTAAAACCAGGGGTCACAACCTTAAAATCAGAGGTCAGCCCTTTCGCACTGAGTTGAGGAAGAACTTCTTCACTCAAAGGGTGGTGAATGTATGGAACTCACTACCCCAAAGGGCTGTTGACGCTCAGTCCTTGAACATATTCAAGACTGAGATACATAGATTTCTTATTGCAAAAGGGATTAAGGGATATGGGGATAAGGCAGGGTCAGGTTATTAGCTGGAGTTAGATTAGAAGATCAGCCATGATTGAATGACGGGGCAGGCTCGAAGGGCCGAATGGCCTACTCTTGCTCCTACATGTTATGTTATGTTATATTATGTTATGTTATGTTATGTTATGTTATGTTATGTTATGTTATGTTATGTTATGTTATGTTATGTTATGTCTGTCAGCATAGTCCTCCTGTTGTCGGTATTCCAAGCTGCAATAGCTGCAGTTTGGCCACTGTACCACAAGGGCAGAGAATCCTGAAAGAGAAAAGAGTAAAGTAATAATAATCCTTGCATTTGATATAGCGCTTTTCACATCGGGAGGACGTCCCAAAGCGTTTAGAAAGTAATGCAAATAATCGTTACATTTGACATCGTTATGTTGGGAGGACATCTCAAAGCACTACAGAGGATTTCACTGCAGTCAAAAATAATAATAATAATAATCCTTGCATAGCACCTTATCACATCAGAAGGACATCTCAAAGCATTTTACTGTGAAATAGTGACTGTGTATTTGCAGGTACACATGGCAGCACAATGGCAAACAGCATTATCCCTCAAACGGACATGAAACGAACATCCACCTAAACAGGCAAATGGGATCTTGGTTTAACAACTCATCCAAACGACGTGACATTAAATGTAGACATATTCCTGGAAATTACAACTAAAAAGATTAAGGATAAACAAAATATGTGGAAATGGAAAGTTATTTTGGATTTCTGTTCACTTAATAGTTACAAATTTTAGAGAAGCAGAAACTAATTCTGCACAATTTTTTTTGGCATGGATATCTCCTTTAAATACAAATCAATTCATCAGAACCCCCCATCCAAAATGGCAGTTCAATGTGTACCAAAACACTATGGAGAATAAGCAAGGCCACAATGCTGTGCTTTTCTCTTAAAACAAGTACAAAATGTTCATGCAGCTTAAGCATGTGATAGACTGAGCTACAAGTACTGAATATTCTCTTGTGTTTTTGTGGCATTTGACTAAAGCTTGTTGAAAGGACTCTGAGTCATTACAGTGAGATAAAGTGACAGTTCTCAGGCACCAAGTCAATGCACTGTTCATTATCATCTCCCAGCAATTTTGAAAGACTAATGCCGTTGTCTCCATACAGCCTTCTATTATTGGTACAAACATATTCGTATGCAAATAGCCAGGCGGAGAACAGTGAAACTATTTGTTGATTTATTCAGCCAGTAAAGACATTAGATGTGAAATTTCATCCACTTCTGCAAACGATCAAACTATGTACCACAATACAGCTGGAATACCAATCGTGTATCAAGAAGTGCAGCCAGTTATCAGCTTTGTGCAACAGACAGAGGTGAATGACCCATGCAGTGACTGCTTTTACAAGCCTGATGATATCAGATGAACTGTTTGTTTCCACCAAATACTGCAAAATAATGACTGTCCAGAAAAGTAAAAAGAGGGCTTTTAAAAGTTGCTGTTAACAGCAACAAAACACACGACAAAAGGGCTGCGAGACTGGCAAATGACATAATCAAAAGGTTTTACATTTATAGAATAAGAGCATGGCAGGAGAATTATTTAAAAAACACCACAAATAAAAAAAAGGAGCTCCTAATATCACGTTTCAGTGCGACAGTTGTTATGCATAGTATGCGTACATATTACAATTTGCCTTGCCATTTTATTCAACTCATACAAGGAGAATAGAGGTTTGCGGTCTACGTGAATGATTTGTTGCTCAGTTTAGTAACTCTGTGCACAGTCTGCTGGAGAGGTGATTAACTGAAAAAAATCTTTTGAATCCAGCAGCTTTCTATAAAATACTTGAATTATTTTCTGTTAATTTAGTTCCTTAATCCAACAGTTTTACCAATGAAAGAGAATTATTGTATTTAGTTATTAACCCGTAAAGTTTCTGGATATCCTCCCAATGTAAAAGGCGCTATATCAAATTTACAAAGATTTACAAAGAATGTGCAGCATGGAAACTCTGTGAAAAAAAATTCTCCTAATCTCCCCCTTTGGTTATATTTGAAATTAATGCCCTCTAATTAATTTACTAATGAATGGGAAAAAATTCTATCTACCAACTCCATCAAACCCCTCATAATTTTGAAGACCTTGATCATTCATCCCTCAATTTACTCTGTTCCAATAAAAGTCAACCCAGGCCAAATCACTCATCTATGATGTCATCCTAGTTAACCTCCTCTTTCCCCTCTCTATGACCCTAACATCTTTCTTAAAGTAGGACGCAATACTCTAATACAAAACTCCAGTCAAACAAACAATTTTCCAGGTTAAGCATTATCTCTTTTATGTCACTTGGTTTTCTAGATATTAATCTATTAACTCTCTTCACATTTTTGTGCATTTGTGTTATCAACTTGAAAAATCGTTGTATCTTAGATCTGCTTGCCTACTCCTTTTAAAAATATTACCATTCACCATAGACTTGTTTTCCTTATTTATCCACCAAAAATGTACACCATCACATTTTTCTGCATTAAATTTCATCTGCCATCTATATGCCCATTCTACTAGGTCTATAATAGTAATAATCCTTGCATTTGATATAGCGCTTTTCACGTCTTCTAGATGTCTCAAAGCGCTTCACAGAATATGCTGTAAAGTGAATGGACCCTATATTTTGTGGGCGAAATGCGGCAGCCAATTGCGCACAGCAGTGTCCCACAAACGGTCGTGGATTGAAAATGACCAATTTATTATTGTTTTGTTTTGGAGGGATTATTATTAGGAATGTGGAGTAAGGAAACTTGCCCAAGGTTTTGCCCTGCCTGGAATTGAACCCAGGTGTTTCACTTGCAAGGCGAGTGATCTAACCACTGAGCTACAGGACTCGACGGGTCTGCCTATATCCTCCTGAAATTGCTTATAATCTTCCTCAATGGAACCATAGAAATTTACAACACAGGAGCTTGAATGGAGCCATATTTCCTAAGATTTTTCTGGCAATCAAATTTACTTATGAAAATACTAAACTTTGATGTGCTCTGCCAAGTTTTCTTCTATGTGCTTACAACACTGATTTAACAAAGCACATTTACTGTCAGATGCAAAAATATTAGACTCAGCAATGTTGAAGCATAACATCTGTTGGGTTGGTTCATCTATCCAGCAAAGTATTCTCTGCTACATCACTCACACACAATCATCACTGATTAGGTATTCTGCTCCATTACAGTAAGAACACCTTGCATTTTATATAGCACCCTTCACCTAGAATAATGTGTTATTATCACTTTGCAAATTATTTGTAAATCAATCTGCCAGTAATCTCTGAAACAATGAAATGCAGAAATATTAAGTATGAAATAAATCATTTTTCAAAGCAATATTTCAGTACACAATCATTGCAAGAGATGTGATTGTGCACCTCATTAAAAGCATCTATGTAGAGCCCCAGATAATAGATTGATTGTTTCAACATAAAAGACCTACAGACACCTAAAGCAGAATTGCAGTCACTGCTTTGTTTCCTCTATCCCAGCATTTGTTTGTTGCTAATTTGCTTTTGTGTGGATCGCAGGGTGGTGTCATGTTGTCTTATTCATTCAGTTCATTTTGGGAAGTGTAAGGTGCATGAACACAATTCTTACTTTAAGTCTCAGTCACATGAATTTGAACATGAATTTAGACAGAAAAAATAATTGTATAATTGTAATATGGGGCTTACACCAGCTGAGGATAAGCCAAAGATACAATAATTTGTCACCAGTGAAAGACGAACAAATGAGATTATTCTCTGCACATTTTACTACCTCATCAGGATAGCAATTGTGTGCAATTGACTGCTGCATTTCACCCACAAAATTTACAGTATATTCTGTGAAGCACTTTGAGACCTCTCAACAACACGATAAGGTGCTATATCAAATGCAAGAACTATTATTATCCTAAAATCTCTTGTTAACTATTATGTAGTTTAACATGTGTTGGGATTGGAAGTTTGGCTGGCTGACAGAAATGAAAAGAATGGATACCATTGTGAAATGAATTCTTGGAAGATGACCTTTGCAAATGCATTGCTTGCAGTTAAATTGAGATTATTATTATTATTGTAGAACTACGAATCTCAATAAGCCTTATCAACAGTTTAAATCGGTACTGAATTACAAAATATCAGGGATTTAATCTTAGTATGATTAGATATATTTGTTGCATATCTTTCTTCACATGAAGATTTAAAAAAAAACATTTTGTTTAACATGAAAATACAAGGTACAACATGACTCTAATTATGCCTGAGGCAGGAAAAATGGGTCAATGTTAATGTGATACATATAGGACTAGAAACTTGTAAGCAAAATAGAAGCCCACAGTATTAAAGGGACAGTGGAGCATGGATACAGAACTGGCTGGGAGACAGAAAGCAGGGAGTGGTGGTGAACGGTTGTTTTTCTGACTGGAGGGAAGTGTGCAGTGGCGTCCCTCAAGTGTTAGTAATGGGACCACTGCTGTTTTTGATCTATATAAATGACCTGGACTTGGCTATAGGGAGTACAATTTCCAAGTTTGCAGATGATACTAAGCTAGGAAAAGTAGCAAACAGTGAGGAGGATAGTAGCAGACTGCAGGAGGACATAGACAGACTGGTAAATGGGGAACGTAGCAGATGACGTTTAATGTGGAGAAATGCAACGTGATGCATTTTGGGAGGAAGAATGAGGAGAGGCAATATAAGATGATGGTACAATCTTAAAGGGGGTGAAGGAATAGAGAGACCTGGTGGTTCATATCTGTAAATCTTTGATGAGGGCAGGTAGATAAAGCTATTAAAAAAGCATACAGGACACTAAGCTTTATAAATAGGGGCAGAGAATACAAAAGTCAGGAAGTTATGATGAATCTTTATAAAACACTGGTTCGGCCTCAGCTCGAGACTGTCTTCAGTTCTGGACATTACACTTTAGAAAGGATGTCAAGGCATTGGAGAGGGTGCAAAGGAGTTTTACCAGGATGGTCCCAGGAATGAGGGACTTCAGTTATCAGGAGAGGCGAGAGAAGCTGGGATTATTCTCTTCGGAGCAGAGAAGGTTAAGAGGAAACTTAATAGAAGTTTTCAAAATTATGAGGGGATTCGATAGGGTGAACAAGGAGAAACTATTTCCACTGGCAGGTGGGTTGGTAACCTGAGGGCACCGATTTAAAATAGTTGTTAAAAGAAACAGAGGGGAGATGAGGAGAAATTCTTTTCACGCAGTGAGTTGTTCGGATATGGAACGTATTGCCTGAAAGGGTGGTGGAAGCCAATTCGACAAGAACTTTTAAGAGAGAAGTAGATAATTATTTGGGGAGGACAAGTTTGCAGGGCTATGGGGAGAGCGCGGGGGAGTGGGCTTGATTTGGATAGCTCTTTTCAAAGAGCCGGTACAGACACGATGAGGCAAATGGCCTCCTTCTATGCTGTATAATTCTATGATTCTAGAGATTATAAAAATGTTTTTTTCCATAGAATTCCAACTAATGGAACTATCATTCAATGGGTAGGGATGTGTATCTGAGCTGTGAGCAGAAGAAAGGTAGCAATGCTCTAACACATTTCATGCTCAATTGTGTTGTTCACCAAGAGGTTCACAAGGAGATCCTGCTACCTTCTATCCATCTAGTGAGGATCAATCCTGAGCTTGAAACAAGTAATAATTATTTGCGGGGAGTCCTTTAGGCTGAGCAGAGTTGGCTGCAAGTTGTTGTGCCTAGCAATGGAATATTGAAGGGTTTTCGTCTTAACTGAAACATTAAACCGAGGTCTCATCTATCTGTTCGATGGATATTAAAGGTCCTATGTTACTATTGAAAAGAGAAGGAAGTTTCTCACACTGGACAAGAATCCTCCAGGTAAAATTGGCATCGCTGTGTGTGGAAGACATTGCTGGGCGCAAATTGGCTGCTGCATTTCTCTACAAAATACACAATTTACAGTAAAATAACATTTATAGTAAAAATCATGTAAAACACTTTAAGATGTCTCAATGATATGATAAGGCACTATATCAAATGCAAGGATTATTATAATTATTAGTTTTTTTCTTGTCTCAAAGTGCCATGCCCCTTCTGCAGCTTAAAGTGTTGGTGTTGTAGGCAAGTCTTCTCTTCACAACAATGTAGCTAATATCTCAGTCATATATATCTCACTGACATGCAATATATAGATATGCTACATTACATACCTTGACATTATTATTGACCTGGTTCAGGTTATATCAGATGCTCATCCACTGCCCTATTCTCATGAGAATGAGATGATTGATCGGTGCTATTAATGAGTGTGTTGACATTTCAGGGCCTCTGATCTACCCAATATATATGATCTGCTATTCATGAGTAGAGAGATATCATGCTCCTTCACCAATTTAAGTGCTATCCCCATCGGTTTGTGACAGCTTTATTTTTATGTTGACCAAGTTTCCATCCCCACTTCAGCCCGCTGACTGCGCAACAACTGCACAGGACTCTGAAGATAAATAGGTCATGAGACATAAGCATTATGTTTCAAGTATAAATATATATTGTGCCCCACATACGCCTTGAGGCTATAAAATATGAGAGAATTTAGCACTACCCATTTTAGGGGGGAAAGATTGGATTGTAATTACAGGAATAAAACAGATTGAATCTCAGTTGCTCAAGTGCCCACATTTTTATTTTAAATCAGCTAACCTTGTTTTCATTTGCAGCAAGTGGCAGTTAGTGCCAGGATTCCAGAGTCGTAAGAGGAGTTGATCTAAAATAGTTTAGAGGATGCTTTCCACATGTGTACCTCTCCAATCATTACAGAGCAACAGGGAACAACAAAAATAGCTCTCGAGCTTCTCTGAAAATCTTGGCTGATATTTGATCGAAGCACATGTGTGCTTATTGCCTTGTCCAAAGAAGCATGGACGACTGAACATAGACAAACATAATAACCTAAAGTACTTTATTAATTGCTAGCCACGTGGCCCATGATACTTTAAATGTACTTACAATACATATCCACAATCAATCACCACTTCTGCCATCCTAACATAGGGAATGACCGCAGGCTCCCGAGTCTTGCTAATGCCAGAGACCAGCTCAATGATTTAGATATGCTATAAATTTGTGCAGAGAATATGTTTGCAACGTATCAAGTAAGAGTAATCTCAAGAGTAATTTCAAGTAAAAGCAAATATTAGATTGACTTCATGATTTTTTCAGTTATTCAGCATCTCAGCCTCATTATTATGATGTCCTGGAACTCAAACAATGCTTGTTGGATGTTGTAGGCATCTTTGCAGTAATCCCCCATGGAACCCTCTGTCTGGTTTGGATCCTCTTAGCAGGTCAGCTGATTTTCTGACACATGTAGAAAAAACCCTATGCTTAACATGGGGTTCTCAGCTCCCATTTGACTTTAACATTGTTACACGCTCACACAGATCTGCTGGTTTAGGCATGGCTTTCCTTCCCTCAACTTTATCCAGCCACCATTACCCATTAATTTATGGGTCAATTAAGGCTGCAAGCATTTTTGATGTTATCGTAAAGTTTCAAAAAAACACAATGTAAAGATTCAGGTAGATGTTTCTTTCACCCAGTTGTGTCATTTCTAAAGACAAACTGCTTCTTCATCACTCTGCCACCTTCAACACTGTCGACCATTCTAACCTACTCCATCACGTTTCCTCTCAGTTCCATCTTCAAGGTTCTTTCCTTTCCTGATTTCACTCTTACCTATACCAAAGTTCTCACTTTGTATCTACCAGCGGCTTCTCCTTCACCAGTTTCTCGTCGACAAGACATAACAATAATAATAATCCTTGCATTTGATATAGCGCCTTTGATGTTGGGAGGACATCCCAAAATGTTTCACAGGATTTACTGTGAAGTGGAATGACTGTGTGTTCGTGTGTTAGTCTTTGTAAGCCCAGCCACTGATGGTGGGCAGGGAGGGGAGGGGAATGCAGCAAGCCATTTCACCCAGTTGCGGCCATTTATATACTCCACATAAGGCTCCACTTCTCCTAATCCCTTTCCTACGTGTCTCTCTTCCCTTTTGCTGTACTCAAGTGATCTTCAGCATTCCAAAATGATCCACACTCACCAATCCAGGTAAATATTGAAAATAAAAGGGATAAAGTATGGGGTGGAAATCTTCCAGTAAGTATGAGTGGAAGGAAACATTCAATCTATTTATTGTTAAATCAGACAATTAGAAATAATCCAGTCAGTAAAGGATTTTTCTTACTTTTTATGGGTACGTGATTCTTTGAGATCTGCAGTCATACTTTACAATATGTAACAAAATCTTATCAATCTTATCAATCGCACTTAATTTATCTAACTAGCTGCCTAATCTTTGAGCTCAAGAGTTTGCAAGACACAGTGACATCTAGGAGCACTTGCATCATATTGACATTTCCTTGGTCAGCACTGAGCACCAAAAAAGTCAGCCATTCAGAAATCATGTGAGAATATAGCATGACCTTCCTTTACTCTCAGGTAGGTAGTCAGCAGTTTATATTTTTAGCTGTACTCCAAACCCAGGATGCTTTACATGTTTATAGCACTCGTGTAACATGAAGAGGCAATGCTCTGGCCAACATTCACAAGAGAGTGGTGTTTGTTTACTGGTTGTACACATCAATGGCATGTAATGACACTGCCAATTTCATCATGGAAAGGGGAACCTAATGTACTGGTAGTATTCAGCATACAAGGAAATTCCACTTTTTACACCAACATAACATCTGATGTGGAAGATTGCATTTCCTGTTGTGTTTTGACCTTAGCTAAATCTTCACATGAGACTCATGAATCTAGGAATGGTCAGTCTAATGAGCTTTGCTAATTTCCGTTTCAGGTCACACTATCCAGACAGACACTCCATTGCAGTGCTGGGGCATGTGCTGCACTGTTTGAGATACCATCCTTCAGGGAGACGTTAAACCAAGGTCCTGTCTGTCTCTTCAGGTGCGTGCTAAAGATCTCATGACACTATTTAGACCACTAAGAGAAGGTTATTTCTCACGGTGTCCTAGCCAAGAATCTCCAGATAAAATTGGCCATTCATTTCATGGCTATTTTTGGGACATTACTGTACCTGGTACCTAGTACCAGATACCTGTCTGGCACCTGCCATCCACCTAGTGAGGGCTCGCTCCAACCTGCATTTTTCAAATATCTAATGACCGATTAATGACTATCCTCCAGGAAGTGTGTGTATGGTGGGGGTGGTGGGGGAGATAAAAGTAGGGTCCCTTTGGAGCTGAACTGGTTCCAAGGTGACATGGATGGCAATCAAATATTGGAATCTATTCAATCCTCTGTGACAGTCTCGATAGTGTGGTTCCTGAGTCAAGCTTGTCCAAAAGCCAGCCTGGCTCTTTAGAAGGACTTGGAAGGGCAGACAAGTCACTAGTAGAATAGTCCTAAACCAAATACCTAACAGGTAGGACAAGTGGGAAGCTCGCTAGACAGTTCCTTCAAGGATAAGTTATGCAGATTTAGCTAGTTAAATTCCAGCAGTTATCCTAGCGCACACTCTGGGGCCCCCATACCTTGGCTCTTGCCAACCTGAATTAATACTGTCCAGAAGTAAATAAGTAGGGTGTGTACCTCAAGTGTGAATATGTACACGATTCAAGACAAGAAAAATTTCTATGTGTAGGTGGCATACATTTATGGTTTGCATATTCTGAAGCATGGTGATGGGTTTTTGCATGTGTCAAATACTCAGCTGATAACAAAAGCATGCATGAGCCAAATGATTGCTGGACAGAGCTAGGTGAGACCATAGATGGCTGGTTACTTGGAGAACAAGAGAACACAGGATCAGAGCTGCAAAGTGAGTGCAATTTCAGGACAAGAACATTCTTCATTCAAATCTCTGTGTGATCTTGTTTAATCTTGTGCTAGCTAGGTATAGTGAGTAAGAACCAATACAGCTCAAAGGATCTGCCAGTCTCAGAGTTGTTAGGTGGGGCAGTGGTAAAATGGAAGAAGCACATCATTCAACTTCAGAACACAGTGTCCTCCAGTGGTACTTTCCTCAAATGCAAGTATCCAGGCATCTGTACATTGGGTCAGGTGCATTGCTTGGGTCAGCGAACACGTATCAGAGTGACCTTTCTAATTGTGTGATTTAACTGGATTATTTATATTAGAACTTTGTGTTTGACAGGATAAAATATTGCAGGACAAAAAGAGGCCACTCAGCCTCCTGTGCCTGTGCTGGCTCTCTGAAAGAGCTATTTGTTTTGGCCCTGCCTTTTCTATATATCCTTTAAGATTTCTCCTTTTTAGATAGTGATCTATATCCCCCGGAAAAGTGTCTCCCCCTTCTTGCCTTTGAAATAGTGGTGGCACACCTTTATGTCAACAAAATAAATTTTCTTAGTTGATTCTGAACTAAGTTCACAGAATACATTGTAAAGTGCAGTGACTGTTGATTTTATGGGCGAAACACAGCAGCCTTCTGTTAGGTCCACAACAATAACAACAACAACAAGATTGCATTTATAGAGCGCCTTTCACGTCGGGAGGACGTCCCAAGGCGCTGGACAGTTGGGTCGGGACCCGAGCAGGGAGGAAATGGTCAGGGTGAGGGGAGGGAAAGGAGGGAGGGAGGAGGGCGTAGAGAGTTGAGAGGGGAGGTGAAGGCACGGTTAAAGAGAAAGGTCTTGAGACCGGCCTTGAAGGAGGAAAGGGAGGAGGCGGCGAAGGCACTGGGGAATGGAGTTCCAGAGCCTAGGGGCTGAGAGGCTGAAGACCCGGCCACCGATGGTAGGGCGGTTAGGGCGGGGGATGTGGAGCAGAACGGAGCCAGAGGAATGGAGGGTACGGGCAGGTACGTGGGGGGATAGAAGGTCGGAGAGGTAGGAGGGAGCGAGGCCGTGAATGGCCTTGTAGGTGAGGATGAGGATCTTGAATTCGATCCTCTGGGGGATGGGGAGCCAGTGGAGGCGAGCGAGGGTGGGAGTGATGTGGTCCCGAAGCCTGGTGCGGGACAGTACACGAGCTGCAGAGTTCTGAATGACCTGCAGCTTGTGGAGGGAGGTGCCGGGAAGGCCGACGAGGAGAGAGTTCCCATAGTCCAGCTTTGAGGTGATAAAGGCGTGGACCAGAGTTTCAGCAGCGTGAGGGGTGAGGTAGTGCCATAGTCTGGCGATGTTCCGGAGGTGGTGGAAGGCGGTGCCAGTTGTGGCGCGGATGTGGGGAAGAAAGGACAGCTCAGGGTCGAACAGAAGTGTTAGTCGAACACTAACTGTCCAGCACCTTGGGATGTCCTCCCAACGTGAAAGGTGCTATACAAATGTAATTTTGTTGTTGTTATAATTCTTGATTTATGCCATAAATCACGACATATTCTACCAAGAAATAAATGAAAACACACCACCAATCAAACAAGGACTTACCTAGGCTTACCTTGTGTGAATGTTCAGCGTGGAGGAGCTTATTGATGGCCCCCTGGATTACAACTTGGCCATCTCTGCTCTAAAGGACGAAATGTTGGGCAAGTTTCCTTACTCCACATTCCTCCTTCTGCCTCGCAGTAAGTAGGAACCCGTTTGTTAGTCGATTTGTGGTTCACTTTACTGGCGGTAACAATCCCTTCAAGAAGTAGAAAAATAATAATCATTCGGTCACACAATCCATGACTGCTGTGCACAAATGGCTGCCGCGTTTCGCCCACAAAATAAACGGTCACCATATTTTACAATATATTCTGTGAAGTGCTTTGAGACGTCTCGAAGATGCGATAGGGCGCTATATAAAATCCAAAGATTATTATTAAAACCTACACACCTGTTCACCCACACTGTCAACCACCACCCAACTTCCACCACCACAAAACAACAACAAGATTACATTTGTATTACATTTCCTCATCCTCACCTACAAGGCCATTCACGGCCTCGCTCCCTCCTACCTCTCCAACCTACTATCCCCCTACCTACCTGCCCGTACCCTCCGTTCCTCTGGCTCCGGTCTGCTCCACATCCCCCGCCCTAACTGCCCTACCATCGGTGGTCAGGCCTTCAGCCTCTCAGCCCCCAGGCTCTGGAACTCCATCCCCCAGTGCCTTCGCCGCTTCCTCCCTTTCCTCCTTCAAGGCCGGTCTCAAAACCTTTCTCTTTGACCGTGCCTTCAGCTCCCCTCTCGACTCTCTTCCCCCTCCTCGCTCCCTCCCTTCCCTCCCCTCACCCTGACCATTTCCCCCTCCTTGCTCCCTCCCTTCTCTCCCCTCACCCTGACCATTTCCCCCCTCCTCGCTCCCTCCCTCCCCTCACCCTGACCATTTCCCCCCTGCTCGGGTCATGACCCAACTGTGCAGCGCCTTGGGACGTCCTCCTGACGTGAAAGGCGCTTTATAAATGGAATCTTGTTGTTGTTGTTGTTGTTGTATAGTGCCTTTCATGTCGGGAGGATGTCCCAAGGTGCTGGATAGAGTACAGCATTTCAGACCTGAGCTGGGGTCAGTGGGGGTAAGAGAGGGGAGGAGAATGGGGGGGGGTGGCCGATGGCATGGTCATCACACACACATACACATACACATACACACTATCCTCAGCCTTTCCCCCCAAGCTACGACTCCCAACTATATGAAGCGTTTTGAGATGTTCTCTCGACTTCGACATTTATATGAACATAAACCATTTTAGTTGTTATCCAGGCTGAGCATTATCCCTATGTCTTTATATTCTAAACCCTTATTTTTTAAAAAAATGGAATTTCATTTTTCAAATTTCCCTCCCACCTTGAACGTTCTGTGTACATTAACTCACTTTCATTTCCATCCCTTTTAAAGGTTCACCATATAATGCATATTTCTTCTCCTCCCTCCCAAAATTTATCACCTAAATCTGCATCTGGAGGGGTTATCCAATCCACTAAAGTTTTTGCTCAGTTTATAACAGGTCTCCAGTAATAACATGTATGTACAGTGCAAAAACACAATTCAGTGAAGTATTTTACAAATATTTCACATAATTTTCTAAAATTCTGCTCAGCAATACAGTTTGTTTAGTTACACAAATAAAGTTACTCACTTACAGGCTCAGATAGTATTTCGTTAATGTTTATTTGTTAATAAAATAATAATGCTTGCATTTGGTACAATGCCTTTCATAATAATAATAATAATAATAATAATAATCCTTGCATTTGATATAGCGCTTTTCACGTCGGGAGGATGTCCCAAAGCGCTTCACAGAACACACTGTAAAGTGAATTGACTGTATATTTGTGGGCGAACGCGGCAGCCAATTGCGCACAGCAATGTCCCACAAGCAGTCGTAGATTGAAAATGACCAATTTATTATTGTTTTGGGTTTTGGAGGGATTATTATTAAGTGTGTGGAGTAAGGAAACTTGCCCAAGGTTTCGCCCTCTGCCTGGGATTGAACTCAGGTCTCTCACTTGCAAAGCGAGTGCTCTAACCACTGAGCTACAGGACTTCATGTCAAGAGGATATCTCAAAATACTTCGCAGGATATACTCTAATCAATTACAACAACAACAACAAATTACATTTGTATAGTGCCCTTCACTTTTCAAATAGCTTAGACAAGCACCTGAACAGGCAGATGGAACCTGGGACAGCACATCCCCAGCACTACATTAGAATGTCAGTTAGTATTGTATCTGTCTACATCTGCATTTGTGCCCACTCTGCTGCATATATGCCTTCTCTGGGGCGGGGGGGAAGGGGAGGGGTAGTCTTCAGTGCAAATGGTAAGGCTATTCTTCTGCAATCTATTTGAAGTCTAAAGCAGTTTTCTTGTCAAAATACTTTGTTAATGTTTCCATAGAGGATCCAACAGCACCCTCTATTGGTTGAAAGTTTGTTAACTTTACAATGGGTGTCTAATATAATAATAAATAGGCTACTGTACTTCGATTTGGCAGAGCGTATTTCACATTGAGAGGCGCTTTGTGGGATTTTCTGTAAAGTTTAGTGAAATATTTCTATGTAAAATATTTGTAAAATACTTCATTGAATAGTGTTTTGCACTGTACATGCATGCTATTGCTGGAGGAGATTTGTTTGTTTATAAATTGAGCAAAAACTTTAGTGGATTGGACAACCAGATGCATCGTTTGTGGGCGAATGCAGCAGCCATGAAATGAATGACCAATTTAGATGAGGGCTTGTTGTCCAGGGCATCAGTAGAAACTCCCTCCTCTTTTTGAATAGTGCCATGAGATCTTTAACATCCACCTGTACAGGCAAATGTGACCTCGGTTTAATGTCTCATCAGAACAATAGCACCTCCAGCAATGACCACACCCTCCTTCCCCCCAATCTGGAGAGATCCCTTCAAGAGATAACCATACTCAACTAAAGAAATTAACGAACATTTGGGACTGGTCAGAACGGTATAAAAGGACACTGGGCAAGGTCAGGGGGAGCAGTGTGTGCTTATGGAGTATGTTTGTTGTGCAAGCAAGACTTAGATAGACTCAGTAACATAACAGTGTTTAATGGGTATCTATCATATGGTGTCAGGAGGACATTGAATCAGGATTGGAACAGATGAAGTGGACAAGGACATTGAAGATAAACAAGATTTTTGAGTTTGGGAATAATGGAAGAAGATTCCTACCAAGTTATGTGAAATACCAAAACTATTGAAACTAACAGGAAATTTGTGACATAATTGGCACCAGCTGGAATGGGATTTCTGGATATCTGTGATAGAGTTGCTAACTTACCACTGCAACTGCAAAGACAGTGAAATGCAGTGTTCTTAAATGTGGCAGGAGAAGAGGCATGGAAATATTTTGAAACACTAGAGAGAGACACAGAAGTGCTATTAGAAGATATGATGAATATAATATGCCTGAGATGCTGTGGCTATGATATTGTGACTGTTGATAGATTATAAATTTGGAACCAGAAAGCAAGACCGGATGGAACATTTTACACAGTATTTTCTGGTGTTCAAATCAGTAAGAAATTGTCAACAATACTGCACTGAGAAATGCAAATAAGACCAAATAGTAATTTGCAACAACGTGTGAGATAAGCTGTTGAAATGGGAAGAATTGAGTTTGGAGAAAGCATTTAATTAATTTGAAGAAATGTTGAACACCTGGTGAAAAAGATAAGTAAATGAGTTGGCTCAATGGAGCTGGAATGACTCAGCAATGTGGAGCTAAATGTATAGGCTAAGAAGACAACACAAACTGAAGAATGTGAGAAATGTGGATTGGGAACATGCTTTTAGGTGATGCCCAATGGAAGGAAAGGCATACTATATTTCCCATGGATATACTCATTATTGGAAGAAAATGCGGATAAATGACAAAAGTCCAGAGAGGCAAATAAGAAAGGTGAGGGGATGGGTGGAGAGAGAATATAGCAAGACAAGACACTGGAAATGAGGGAATATAAAAGTGGATACTCAAGTGAGTACAGAAGGAAGAGAGAATGGGTCATATTATGGTGATATTGTTGTAATGAGGAGGGAGGGGGTACATAAAATGCAAGCTGGAAACAGGCAGTGTAACATTTTGAGGTACAATAAAACTAGTCAAGCGAGCCAGACTAATGGGGGTGAAGGGGATTGTAGGCCAGTACCAGCATTTGCTGGCTTTCTCAGTGTCATTGCTGATAAATGCCAGTGCCATTGCCATTATGGCTTTATAACAAATGTCATTGTTATTGTGTGAATCCCGTGAACAGAAGAGTGAATAATCTATCCTCTGGTCGTGGGATTCAACCTGAGTCCAAGTGGCTATCTCTGGCCACTGCAGGCAGTGAGCACTGTGAGGGGATCTGTGTGCTGGGGGAGTGAGTGGACAAGTGCGGGTCTGTAAACCTTGTTAATACACACTTGGGCTTGGGGCCAAGTCCAGCCAGGTGTGAATACCCGCTACCCATAGTGTGGTAAACTGGGGGTTTATTGTGTATCAAAATTTGGGAGAACTGGGGAAATTAATTGAATTTAAAACAAGGGGAAATTGAGGCAGCAGGCAGAGTGGTATAAATAGTGAAAATGAGGGCAGAAACCTTGTTTGTAATTAAAATGGGAGTGCTTAAAAAGGATTCAAAATGTGAAAGTGAGAAAATTATTGAAATTTGTTTTTAAAAAATTTTAAATAAAATACAAATGGGTTTTTGGAAGGAAGATTCACAAAGGTGGGGGTCTTGGGAGGGAGAGTATGAGGACTAAAATAAGCAGTACAACCAGTCCCTCTCCTCCAGATCAGTCCCTGCCCCCTCAAAACTGCTGTCATCACCGCCCCTCCTCAAAAAACCTTCCCAAGATCCCTCAAACCCCAGCCACTACTGCCCCATTTCAAACCTGCCCTTCCTCGCAAAAGTCCTAGAATGCGTTGTTGCCAATCAACTTCGCGCCCACCTCTCCTCCCACTTCAAGCCCCTCCAGTCCGGTTTCCTCTCTGACCAGAGACTTCACTTGTGAAAGTCTCAAACGACATCCTCTCTATCTGTGACCAGGGCTCACTCTGCCTCCTTGTCCTTCTGGATCTCTCCACATCTTTCGACACAGTCGATCACGCCATCCTCCTTCACCGTCTTTCCTCCTTCATCCAACTCAGTGGGACCGCACTCACCTGGTTCGAGTGCCAGCAGTACATCTGCACAAACAGCTTTTCCTCCGGCTCTCGGTTACCTGCGGGGTACCCCAAGGATCCATCCTTGGCCCCCTCCTTTCTGATTTACATGCTCCCTCTTGGGGATGCCATCCGCAGACATGGGGTACACTTCCACATGTATGCAGACGACACCCAACTCGATTTTTCCACCTCACTTTGCGGACCCCCAGTCCCCTGATGTTCTGTCAGCCTGCCTGTCAGACATCAAGAGCTGGATGAGCGCAAATTTCCTTCAGCTAAATGTTGACAAGATGGAAGCCATACTCTTTGGCTCTCATCAACATCTTCAATAGCACGGTTCTCACCTCCTCCACCTACCCAACTTCCCCCTAAAACTCTCCGAACCCGTCCACAACCTATGCATCAGGTTCAGCCCCCAATTATCCTTCCTCCCCCACATCCAGACCCTCACCAGCACCGCTTTCTTCCACCTCCGACACATCGCCCGTCTCTGCCAATATCTCACCCCAAAAGCTGCCGAAACCCTGGTCCATGCCTTTGTCACCTCTCGGCTGGACTATTCAAATGCTCTCCTCGCCGGTCTCCCCTCCACTACCATTCATAAAATCCAGGTCATCCAGAAATCCGTTGCCCGTATTCTTACCCGCACCAAACTCCGCTCCCTGATTACCCCAGTCCTTGCCAGGACTGCAATGGCTGCCTGTCCCAGAGAGGATCGATTTCAAGATCCTCACTCTTGGTTCCACTCCTTCGCACCCTCCTACCTCTCTGACCTCCTCTCTCCTCACAACAGTGCCCATTGCCTTCGCTCCACCGGGTCTGGTCTCCTCCTCGTCCCCCAAATCCTCCGCTCCACCATCGGCAGCCGTGCCTTCAGCCACTATGCCCTGAGGCTTAGGAACTCCCTTCCTCACTCCCTTCGCCTCGCCCCATCTCTTCCTACTTTCAGGTCTCAGCTAAAGACCTTTCTTTTCGACTGCGCCTTTGGTCACCTTCCCCCTCCCCCTGGCTCGGCCCCGGGATCCGTTATTGTGAAGCTCTCTGAGACGCCGTCCGGCGTGGAGGACGCTATATAAATCCAAGTTGTTGTTGTCTATCCCTTTAACTGTCGTATCCCCGATAACAACAGCATTGGCATTTTGCCCTTGTCCCCCTGATCATCTATCACCTTTTAACTCTTCTCACCAGAGGCGTATCACCAGTATGCAGTACTGAGAACTGGTTTGTGAGTGCCACACTCTTAGGGGATTTCTGTACTACCTGTTCCTTTTTTGCTCCGTCCGACAGAGCAAAAAAGAGCATAGAGCAACCACTATGCGAGGACTGCAATATGTGGGAGTTGGAGGACAGCCTGAGCCCAGGCGACTTCATTTGCAGTAAGTGTCTGCAACTGAGGAAGATCCAGCTTAGAGTAGCTGACCTGGAATCCGAGGTGCAGACACTGCGCTGCATCAGGGAGAACGAGAACTTCCTGGATAGTATGATGGAGGAAGCGGTCACTCCCCTGAGGCTCAGTAAATGCATTGATCTTACTAATTGTCAGGGACAGGATAGTATGACTGTCAGTCCTGCAGGTAACTGGACCCCTGAGAGAATGGTGATGGAGCCTTGGGCTTTAACCTTGTCCAATAGGTATGAGATACTTGCAACCTATGTAGGCATGGAAGCCTGTAAGCAGGGTAGGAAAACTGGCCCCAGCACCTCTGTTCAGGAGGCCAGACATGTGGGCGGATCAAAAACAAATGTGGTTGTGATGGGGGACGAGACGCTTGGGAGGACGAATACTCTTCTCTGCGGCCATAACCAGGAGTCACGTAGGCTCTGTTGCCTTCCTGGGCCCAGGGTTAAGGGCGTCTCTTCAGGGTTGGAGAAGAATTTGAAGCAGGAAGCGGAGGATCCAATTGTTGTGATCCACATAGGAACAAAGCAGTGACTAGTAGTGATGCTCTAATGAGGGAATTTGGTGAGCTAAGGGTGAAATTAAAAAGCAGAACCTCAAAGGTAATAATCTTGGGATTACTACCTGAACTACACGCAAATTGGTACAGGGACAAGTGGATTAAGGAGCAAAATGGGTGGCTGAAAGAGTGGTGTGGGAGGCAGAATTTTCAATTTATCGGCCACTGGTGAATAAGAGAGTGTCTATGAACGTCATTTACATGGACTTTCAGAAGGCATTTGATAAAGTTCCACACAAAGGATTATTAGCAAAAAGAGAAGTGCACAGAATCGGAGGTAACTTTGTGATGTGGCCTTGCAATTGGTTGGGAGGCAGAAAGCAGAGGGTAGGGATTAAGGGAACGTTCTCTGATTGGGGGGATGTGATGTCCCCCAGGGGTCTATACTGGGTCCTCAGCTTTCTGCCATATACATAAATGACTTGGATGAAGAAATAGAAAGTTTTATATCCAAGTTTGCAGATGACACTAAGGTAGGAGGCTCAGCAAGTAGTGAAGATGGGAGTAGGAAGTTACAGAGGGACTTAGACAGATTAAGTGAGTGGGCAAAGCTGTGGCAAATGGAGTTCAATGTAAGGAAGTGCAAGGTCATCCACTATGGACTGAAAAAAGAGAAGGCAGACTACTTTCTTAACGGGGAGAAATTAAGAGCTGTGGAAGAGCAAAAGATTTGGGTGTCTATATTCACAAGTCACTAAAAACTAGTTCCAAGGTGCAAAACATAATCAAAAAGGCAAATGGTATGTTGGCCTTTATCTCGAGAGGCCTGGAATGCAAAGGGGAAGAAATGGTGCTTCAGCTGTGTAGAGTGTTAGTCAGACCCCACCTGGAGTACTGCATTCAGTTTTGGGCACCACAGGAAAGGTATATTGGCCTTGGAAGAGGTGCAGCGCAGTTCACCAGAATGATACCAGGCCAAAAAGGGTTAAGTTACGAGGAAAG
This sequence comes from Callorhinchus milii, assembly GCF_018977255.1. Lineage (NCBI taxonomy): Eukaryota > Metazoa > Chordata > Chondrichthyes > Chimaeriformes > Callorhinchidae > Callorhinchus > Callorhinchus milii. Next base: position 72,345,069 of record NW_024704742.1, on the reverse strand, counting down.
GCTGCATAAACATGGATTGTATTCCCTCGAGTTTAGAAGATTGAGGAGTGATTTGATAGAGGTTTTTAGGATGATAAAGGGATTTCATAGGGTAGATGCAGAAAAGCTATTTCCTATGTTGGGGGAATGCAAAACAAGGGGCATAGTCTTAAAATTAGAACCAGGCCATTTAGGAGTGAAGCATTAGGAAGCATTTTTTCATTCAAAGGGTGGTAGAAATCTGGAATTCTCTCCCCCAAAAGGTCATGGATGTTGTGTTGTAAATTGGTTAAAATGGCATAAAAGAAATGTTTATGAAGCTTCTTCTCCAATCAAGCATCTTAGTGCGTACCCAACATACTCGACACTTGCACATCCTTGTACCCATATCTTCTAGATAAGCAGACCCTTTTGAGACAAAGCAGCTTGCTCATTATTCTTCAACACAGGACATCTTGCTTCTCCCTTTCAAGGCTGGAGCCTGTCTCTATCTAGTAGAAACATTTATAGAAACCGCAGTCCAACTTAAGTAAGTTAGTTAACTCCAGAGCATCGCTGAGTGGTTGCAGAGAACAACGAAGATGCTTGGACAAAGAAGACAGAAGACTGAGAGCTAGGAGAAACACAAGGCTTGATCACTTGAAGAACTAAAGTTTGCTTGCTGTAAAGACAAAGTGCTGAACCTGCAACGCTCGGTAGTATTGCTCTGTTTTATTAAGATAGACGTGACTTTTTTTTATACATGTATGCATAATTAAAGGTTTGTTTTGATTAAAACATCCTGAGACTCTGACCTGTTGGTATTACCACATTGCAAAAGGGTTAGAGTACAAGAGTAGGGAACTCTTGCTACCGTTGTATAAGGCCTTGGTGAGACCGCACCTAGAGTATAGCTTAGTATCATCCGCAAATTTAGATATTTTAAGTTCTATGTCCTCGTCTAGATCATTGATGTAGATCGTAAATAGTTGAGGCCCAAGCACTGATCCTTGTGGCACTCCACTGGTCATATCTTGCCAATCTGAGAAGGTCCCATTTATCCCTATTCTCTGTTTTCTTCCCATTAACCACTCTTCGATCCGTGCTAATATATTGCCTTGAATTCCATGGGCCCTAATCTTTGTGTGGCGCATTTTATGTGGCACCTTGTTGAATGCCTTCTGAAAATCTAAATGCACAACATCTATTGTTTTCCCCCTATCTAACCTGCTAGTTACATCCTCAAACAACTCTAAAAGATTTGTTAAGCATGATTTCACTTTTGTAAAGCCATGTTGACTCTGCCTAATCCTGTTATGGTCTTCTAAGTCTTAAATAGTGGTGTTCCTTTTGCGATCTTCCAATCAATGGGAACCGTTCCAGAATCCAGAACATTTTGGAAGATCAGAAACAAGGCATCCACTATCTCAGCAGCCGCCTCTTTTAAAGCCCTAGGATGCAAGTCATCAGGTCCAGGGTACTTGTCATTTTTAAATCCCAACAGTTTTCCTAGTACTAATTCTTTACTGATGTTAATTTCCCTAAGTTGCTCACTAACATTAGCTTCTTGGTTCCCCTCTATTTTTGGTTAATTTTCAGTGTCTTCTAACGTGAGGACAGAAGCAAAGTATTTGTTTAATGACTCTGCTACATCTTTATCCCCCATTATAATTTCTCCTGTCTCTGCTTGCAATGGACGCACATTCACTTTTGCTAGTCTATTCCTCTTTATTATTTGTAAAAACTCTTGCAGTCTGTCTTTATGTTCCTAGCTAGTTTGCCTTCCTAATCCATTTTCTCCCTCCTAATCAGTTTCTTAGTTTTTCTTTGTTGGTCTCTGAAGCCCTCCCAATCCTTGGATTTACTGTTCTTTTGGCAGTATTATAGGTCTCTTCTTTTAATTTTATATTTTTCCTAACTGCTCTAGTTAGCCATGAGTGGAGTCCTGTAGCTCAGTTGTTAGAGCACTCACTTTGAGAGACCCGGGTTTGATTCCCAGCAGGGTGAAACATTGGGCAAGTTTCCTTACTCCACACGCCTGATAATAATCCCTCAAGAAAAAAAGCAATAAATTGGTCACTTCAATCTATGACTGATTGTGGGACACTGCTGTGTGCAATTGGCTGCCGCATTTCGCCCACAAATATACAGTCAATTCACTTTGCAGCGTATTCTGTGAAGCGCTTTGATACGTCTAGAAGACATGAAAAGCGCTGTATCAAATGCAAGGATTATCATTACTTGATTTATAGTGATCGGATGTGGTTTGATTAACAGTTATCATGATTCACATGGCAATTCGATGGTAATTTAAACACGATATTGCAATAGACGATACGCTAAGTTGGACCCAAATGAACCAAGGGTCTCTAATAGAACTATACTACCCGATCAGAGGTGACGGGCTGACAGAGCTTTTTTCTCTCTTCCCGCTGCTCTCTCTGGGCAGCGACTTCTTGTCTGGGCAGCTATCGGCTCACACGACTCTCCCACTAGTGTCTCCCCACCTGCTATCGACCGATACCTCTCGCTATACAGTCAATAGAATGATTTGCCGGATGATCTGCTTTGCCTGTTGTCCCTCTTCTTTTCCTTTCTGTTCTGCCTCTGTCTCTTCCTCACCTTGGTATCGAAAAATACCAACTCTCAGACGATCGAAAGACCGTCTCAGAATTTGGGCAAAGCTGCTCTCCATCCTGCGTCTCTGTGGCTCAGCCCACAAGGACGTCAGCCCTTCACTAGGATGACTACAGAGCTCTTCCGCTGTCTTCTCCTCGATGAGGAACACTTTCCCTCCGGTTCTGTTCTTATCTTTATACCTTCTAGTAGCTTCTGGACAATAACCAGACATTTCCTGGTCATTGTCCTGCATCTCCTATCTCTTGACCCTTGCTCTCGTAATTCAATTAACTTGTGCAGGAATGCTCTTAGCTCACCTGTATCTTCCTTCCTGACCTTTGTTTGTTCTTAACTTAGTTACTTCTGAAAACTGCGTTGACTCTAACGGTTATGTTAACCTCTGACTGGCCCCTTCTCCTCGTATCTATTTATCTCATTCTGCACATGTTACTTATTGTGCTGGTACCCCTTAGTGATGGGGTTGTACGCATTCCTTTCAGCTCTCGTGACTATCCTCCTGCCTTGCTAATCTCCTCATACCAGTCTCCCTGTCTCAGCCTTGAAACTGTTTTTCTCTCCTGAAGTGATCAATTGTTCTGTTTAATGTAACTTGTCTGTTGGTCCTGATAACTGCCTCCCTGGACTGGTTTTTACCAGCTTGTTGCCTGAGTTGAACCCTCTTTCTGCTGACTTTAAGATTTCTTAGGTCATTCAATCATCCGCTTTCTTTAAGCAAAGGCACTTCTTCCCTTATTAGGTAAATTAGCGTACATCAATGTTAATCATACACATGTGCTCATGGTTATACATAACTCACATAAACATTCATAATTAATAATTAACACCCGTAACAGGAAAAAAAACACCCATCGACTTTAAATTCAATATTGTCAAAAAAGTACCAGTTATCTTGTGTCGGCCACTACTGTCTCCCACTCTCCTCACGTGGAGAGACCAGGGCCTCCTCGCTCCTCTATTCTGTTGCCTTTATTTACAGGGAGCAGTTACACTTTGGGCTAGTCCCAGCTCTGCCTTCCTTCCCTTACTGGATGACAAGTCAAAATTCCCACTCCACTGCTCCCCACTTTATGGGGAGAGACTTTTATCAATCCACCCACACACATTACAGCTTGGGACACTCTTTGGTTACAGGTCAAGCGTCCCTCTCTACAAAGCTTCCCTGAACTTAGGTATCCTACCGTGCAGAGAGGTGGCACTGACGTGCACACACTCATCGTGGAGCTGCTCCAGCCGGGGTCAGACTCCATCTGTCCTTAGCCTCGGCCACGCCTAGCTTCAGCCCATCCCTCATGACCTACTCCATGACGCTCGCCTGCATGAGTCTGTAGCAGACCTTTACCGACCCGTCTCCATGTCTGAACACCATATGGTTTCAGCAGTTCCGAAGGGTTTCCTTCACAGAGTTGATGACCCTTCAAGCACATTCGATGTCGGTCTCTCCGTGCATCCCTGGGAAGAGGCCGTACAGCATAGGGTGGAGTGACAGCAGAACTCCCAGGACAAAATGCGAGAGTAGCCACTGTGTCCTTTTCCACACCTCCTTGGCGTATGCAGGAAGAGGTGATCACCTCCATCACCTGTCCCGTGGCTCTGCCCCGAGGTGCGCCCCATTCGATCGCAGAAAATATCTCCTCTCTGGTAGGGGTTCTTTTCCTCGTGGCTTCGAGGCTTATCTCCTGGCTTTCCGCCATGCCTTTAGGGTCTACCTCCGGGTCCTCACGGCTTCCCCCCGCGGCCTCAAGGCTTCCCGCTGCAGCTTTGGGGCTTACCTTCACTGCCTCACGACTTCCCGCTGCATCTTCACCACCATCCACTTTTGTCTCCACTTCCATTTCCATCGCAGCTCCCGCCATCTTATTTCCACTCCCCACTCTATCTTCCTCTCCTATTTCCCCACTTTGCTTTACATCAGCTTTCTCATTTTTCTCCTCTCTTTTCCTCACCATTTTCTCAGTCCTTTTCTCTCCTTTGTCTTTCTCCTCCCTCCCTCTGCTTTCACTTCTCTTTTCTCCACCACCATTCCCCTCTCACTGCTACCATTACTTGTCCCCCACCACTCTCCTTTCAGCTTCTGTGCTATTTCGACTCCTACTTCTTGTTCTATATCCACTGGTGCTTTCATACACCTTATTCTCTACTATTTTTCCTTCTTCCACGCTACACCTTATCTTATGTCTCCTCTCCTTCCCCTGCGCACTCCTATTTTTCCCCCCCGACCAGTCACAAAAATAATTGAACAGGGAAAAACCCAGTCTTTTGCCCATCCTTTTTCTAGTCTCCTCTCAGGCCTAGCCTGATATCAGACCCCTTTCTCTCTGTATTTTTTTTCCCTCACCTCAAAAATCTTTTATATCAGCTCACAAGTTACAAAATCAAAAGTCCCACCAAAAAAAACCCTTTAGTCAGTTCTCCCTGCTTCCTGCTTTTCTAGCTCCTGATCTCCTTTCATTCATCCTCGTTAATTGTTCCTTATTTTCTTCAAGGGCATCCAACAAAGAGTATCCAACACAGCATTAATCCATTCTCAAGCCCTGGTGTTGACTCCAAGCATTCAGATTCAGTTGTTTTGTTGACTTCTTCTTTTTCCTTAATATTCACAGTAACATTGGCTGAATATGGATCAATTTGGAATCCTGAATGTGTTGTTTGGATGTAATTGAACAGGAGTTGCCAAGTTATCCTCAGGGAGTCATCAGGTCCCAGTTTGGCACAGTAGAGAACTCCCCAATTCCATCCCATGCCTTGATCATTTCGTACACAGGTTATGTTCTCGTATCCTGACATACTCCCGTCAGAGAACCAGTAACATTGCCAACTGGTTCCATTTATTATTATAAAAAATGGTTTTGAGTTATTTACAGTTGCTGAACAGGTCAAGTTCAGTGGCCCACCTTGGAGAAAGGTAATGTTCAAGTTGGACCCACTTTTGTCTCCATGGTGGATTTTCACATTGAAGGAAAACATTGGGTTAGATAGCATCCTCATGAATGTGATCTCTCGTGGCTGGCTCGCCAAATTGTAAGGTATTCTGGAGGAGGCTCCAATTGGTTGTACAAAAGCCTTCATTCAGTCTCAACCAAGTTTAACACATACCATTGTTTAAGTGATAAAGACAGAGAAATTCTATGGTATTGCCTTGTTCCCACTTAATTATCTCCAGTTCATCGCGTGAGTCTTCTTGAGTTCTTCCATATAAGAAATTGTTTTCAACTGGCCTTGCAATCACAAAGAGTTGTTTTCACTTCTTAGCAGCAATCATTAGCACTCTGTTGGTCTTCCGATTATATTATCCCAGATTCTCTGGAATGCTGCCCTACCTGGGGGGCACTATATAAATGGAAGTTGTTGTTATAAAACCCTTCTTCTGGTTATCTTTTTCATTGTCAAGATAACAAACCCTCTCTCTGGATAATCTCCTCATTGTCTGGATAACGAACCAGGCCATCATGCTTTGCAAGCCTATCTATGGCCAATGACCATTTAATGTGGAGAGTATAATATTTTACATACCAAGAGGGAACATATAAGTGTTGAAGAGAAGAGACCAATGACAAAGCCCTGAGGAACATCACATGAAGGTGCAGGGCTGAAGGAGAAGCTGTTTGCGGAAGCAAAGTGAAAGGTAGGATCTGAACCAGTCAAGGACAAGATAATGAAGGTTGAGGTGAGAAGAGAGGCGGTAGAAGAGGATAGAATGGTCAACGATGTCAAAGGCAGAAGAGAGGTCAAGGAGGATGGGAACAGAAGAAGCCTTGGTCACAGATGGACAACATATCATTTGTCAATTTGACCTGTCTCTGTGGGCAGCATGGAAACAACAACAACAAAATTACATTTGTATAGCACCTTTCATGTCGGGAGGACATCCCAAGGCAATGGACAGACAGAGTTTCGGACCCGAGCTGGGGGTTGGGATCGGGGAGGGTGGTGATCAGGGGGGAAGCAGGGAGATCAAAAGCACGGTCGAAGAGGAGGGTCTTGAGATGGGCGTCGAAGGAGACAAGGGAGGGGACGAGGTGGAGGCACTGCAGGATGGAGTTCTAGAGGGTGGAGGCAGAGTGGCGGAATAGTGGGGCGAGTGAGGCGGGGGATGTGAAGCAGGCCAGAGCCCGCTGAGTGGAGGGAGTGGGCAGGATGGTAGGGGGTTGGGAGGTCGCAGAGGTAGGGGAGAGCAAGGCCATGGAGGGCTTTGAAGGTGAAGACCAGGATCTTGAATTGGATCCTCTGTGTGATGGGAAACCAGTGGAGTCGGGCGAGGATGGGGATGATAGGGTCACAGAGCCTCATGAGTGAGAGGACACAGGCTGCAGAGTTCTGGATGATCTGCAGCCTATGGAGGGAGGAGTTGGGGAGGCTGACAAGCAAGGAGTTTGCATAGTCGAGCCTCGATGTAATGAAAGCATGCATGAGGGTTTCAGCGGCCTGCGGTGTGAGATAATGGCGGAGTCGGGCGATGTTGCAGAGGTGGAGGAAGGCAGAGCATGGCACTGATGTGGGGTAGAAATGATAGTTGAGGGTCAAACAAGGTGCCAAGTTTCTGAACTGGCTTTGTAAGGTGGAATGTGCAACCATGGATGGTGATGCTGTCAGTTCACACATATGGGGAACAGTCAAAGGAAATACTATTGGTCTACTATTGGTCGACCCAGGTGCCACCCTAAGTATTCTCTGAGAAGAGCAACGCGAACAGTCACAATACTCCTCAGGTAAAATTGTAAATATGAGTGGATTTGACAGATATGATGTAAAGGATTACCTATGGTTCCCTCTTGCGTCATATCCTCCACCTAATGGAGCCTTATACCGGTTCCCTTAACATTACTAAGGTTAAGCCCCATTTGAAAACCAGGGAGCATGCTGTGGGTAACCATCAGGCAGATAGGTTCACTAAGTAAAGTGCAGAGACGGGGCAATTCACTTTACAGTATATTCTGTGAAGCACTTTGAGACGTCTAGAAGACGTGAAAAGTGCTATATCAAATGCAAGGATTATTTATTTTTATTAAGTGAGTTAATCCTTGCTGAGAACGAATAGGGCAAGGAAATAGCTGTGGCAACAAATTTCACTACATATGGATCCTATGTGCTTCAGACTCTTACTAGACTAGGATGATACCTGATTTATTGAGAGATGAGGGTTTGAAGCGACGGTATTGTAAAAGAAAGGCTAGTGATTGTGAGATACCCTCCTTTGCCCACAATTCATAGCTTGGAGTTTGTCACAGTACAGCGAACAGGAACAAATGTAGAGGGTCCGAGAATTGCTCAAGTAAGTCCCCTGTATATTTCTTTTACAATGTCTTTACCGGTGCTTAATATGACCACATCTGTTTTTACCCGACTACTTAAAGTTCATTTGGTTGGAATATGGGAGAAAGACGTGTATACACACAGAACTAAGATATCACAGTTACTGGTGTATAATGACCAACAACGGCGATGAACTAACCCTCACACCGACCTTTGCTCAGTTAATTGGATATTGGTATGCATGTCAAAGCAACGTGATGTGGCTTTACCTATCTGTGGATTATTTGATCAAAATATCAGTCGAACATATAATACCACCAACTCAGTAACAAAGTATCCAGTCAGGTTGACTAAATGGAGACAGGAGATTGCTAATAATAATCCTTGCAATTGACATAGCTTTTCGCCCACAAATATACAGTCAATTCACTTTACAGTCTATTCTGTGAAGCGCTTTGAGACATCGAAGACGTGAAAAGTGCTATATCAAATGCAAGGATTATTGGATACTGCTAAAGTTACTTATAACATGAATGGACAGTATTGTGCAGTCACCAATGCCACAACTTATGTATATGGCTCTATTAGGATGTCCCATCCTTGTGCCAAATTTTTGTTTTACCCCACACTATTAGGTAATTATAGAGGACTACTTCCATACCTGTATATAATGACACCATATTGTAGGTTGGGAGCCCATCAACCCAGGGGACTACGTACCCAACCTTGATGTGCCAATAAAACCCATGTCACTTGATATCCACAATCTACTGGACCAAAAATATACTCATTTAATTCTTATAAGCAATAACATGCATAAAGCTGGACAATTAAATGATCGCTTACTTAAAGGGGATCAGATATTATTGTTAGAAGGGACATGGTTGGAATTTGGATTTAAATCTTTCGTTATCTTACAGACCTGATCTTTATATTACTAATTATTACTTGTTTACACAGTAAATTGAAGCGTACAACTTGGAGACTGTAGATGTTTTCCTTTCATCAACAAAAATTATTTCCATAACAATGTAGAAAGACCTTCAGTTTATTTCCTGAATGTGAGTTGTAATGCGTTTTGATTTAGTTTTGCATGTGTTGTTATTAATATAGTGTAGTTTTGATATTGTTTTGTATAATTTTGATGAATGATGCAAAAGGTATGATCAGTAACCCTTAATCTGTACATGCAGCAGGCAACCTAGATTAGTAAAAGTATTGGAAATGATTGGCATACAGCATTAGTCAGGCATGATAAGTTGGAGAGTGAGATTTGAAACAATTGGAGACTCTTGATTACAAAGGAGATAGTCAGCAGAGTTCCATGTTATACCCCAGTGTGGAAGAGCCTACCAAAGATTTTGTGGAATTTGTGGAAGGTCCAAGAACAAGGCCGGGCAGCCATTGGTTCTGTCTGAGACACTAACAGATCGTGTGACACTCTACTCTTTTTTCATCAAGTGTCAAAGTGGGGAACTGTAAGGAAACAGTTGATCACTAAAGGTTTCAGTTGCTGTTTGTGAACTTTCTCTGGAATGTGAAGGAAAGGTTAAAAGATCATTGGAATTCCTGAGATGAATATTTGCAATCGCTGACAGCATTACTGACTATCTTGCATGTTGACCCAAGAAGGTCACAAAGGAAAGATCATTGTTCGTAAATCGTGTAACCAGGATACAATCCCACATGGAATTATTTTATGACTTTCAGGGTGTCTTAAAACGAGAATTGGCATTCTTTGGGAATGAGAACATGATGGATGAGTTCTCTGGTATGTGCCATCCTACATGTAGAAGTTTGACCTTTTGGGTTATAAAAGAAGGGGTTCTAGTCAGTATCGATTAGTTGCAGATTTGAAGATTCCGAGATGCCTGCTGTAGCTCCCGGATAAATATGCTGATCATGCTTTTATGCTGAAAAACCTGGTTGCCTCTATTATTGGGCTTTGAGATAGTGGTTTAATACTCTTTGCGTAATCGTTAGAAATTCTGAACTTTAATAAAGGAAACTATTGTTTAAAATCTAAATTGTGTGCACATTAATTTGTGATTCATTCATTGCTAAAGTAGTTTCCTTACACTAGGGCATAGTTTTCTACTGAGGTACAGTAACAGATGCTCCACCCCATTAAATGTTTGGGAGAGCATCAAAGGCTTCCTGATACCTGAGAGCATGAGGGCGTCAAAAGCCTCCTGACACCCTTCAGACTACTTTAACTTATTTGGGGCTGCTTTTTTTGTAAAATTGGTTAGCGGGACAGCCAGCATAGAAAAATGGGGTATGAACCTCCAATGGTAGCTGGGTAGCCCAAGAAAGACCAGACCTGGGTTTTTGTAGAGGTCATGGGATACTGTAATAGAGCCTTCACTTTGCCCGCTAAAGGCACTGTAAGGTGGTCGCTGCCCCACAGAGTCCAAAAAGCATTGTTGTGAAATGATGTAGCCCAAATGGGGGGTACATGTAGTCTTTCATTCTCTGCTAAAAGCATTTGACAATCACCTTGGGTTAAATCCAGAGTCAAAATAAATTTGGCAGACCTCAATCATTCCAGCAGCTCATGTCAACAACAACAACAACTTGCACTTATATAGCGCCCTCCATGCAGGGTAGCGTCTCAGAGCGCTTAACAGTTGTGGAGCAGGAGGCCAGTGCCAGGCGAGCGGAGGTGCCGGGTGGTGGATTGGAGAGTGAGGAGGTCGGACAAGTAGGGAGGTGCCAGGGAGTGAATGGATTTGAACGCAAATGTGAGGATCTTGGAGTTGATCTGTTCGGGTGATGGGGAGCCAGTGGAGCCTCCTCCTCCTTGCTGCTGCTCCTCCTCCTTCTCCTCCTCACCACTGCTGCTGATGCTGTGAGCCTCACTTGAGCAGAGAGCACGGCTGTGTCACAATATACCTGAGTCAGGTGGAACACAGTGTAAATTCTGATAGGGAATTACATGAGCGGGAGAAGGAGGTGCAGGTGAGAACTTTGTTTCCTCATATACATTCCTGAGGAAGTATGTGTTAAGTATTAAGGAGAGTGAGCAAGGGACAAATGGTGATAAGTTACTTGTTTACCTATTTACTCTGAAATTGTTACAGGCAAAATAGATTAAGGGGAAAATAAACTGAAAACAAATAAAAAGCAAAGGTTAAAACCTCGTGAATTTAAAAAATATATATAAATTTCTCTGCTCTCAACCAGAGAGCCCAGCAGAGCAAGGACAAACCTGAGTGAGGATGGAACAGGGTGGAAATTCTGTGCAGGAATTTGGTGAGAGTGGGAATTTGTTGAAGAGGGGGAAAGTGGTGCATAATTATAAAACATATAATTGTATTAAAATAATATAATACGTGTCTGGGAATATCGCAGGCAGCTGAGACCTGTTGCATGGACAATGTGTGCCATGTGAGAACTCCAGGATGCTTGTGTGCATTGACAAACATGTATAGAAAATGCCTCCGGCTTCTCGAGCTTGAGCTCAGGGCTTCTGAGCTCGAGGAGAGGCTGATGTCATAACATAGCATAGGACTACAACCCTTCGTCAGAACCTTCATCGTTCTTCATCCACAACCCTTCATCGGACCCTTCATCGTTCTGAAGTGGAGGGGGGGGAAAGATATTTTTAGTGGTTGGGTCATGCAGGAGGTGTCAGAAATGGTGGAGAATTATTTTTTGGATGTTGAGGCTAGTGGGGTGGAAAGTGAGGATCAGGGCGTACCCTATCACGGTTCTGGGAAGAGGGGGAAGAGTTGAGGGTAGAGTTGCAGGAAATAGGGTGGACACGGTCAAGGGCCCTGTCCACCACAGTGGATGAGAACACTCGGTTGAGAAAAAAGGAGACATTTCAGCTGCTCTGGCATGAAAGGTGGCATCATCAGAGCAGATGGGCAGAGGCGGAGGGAATGGGAATAGGGAATGGAATCTTTACAGGAGGTGGGGTGGGAGGATGTGTAGTACAGGTAGCTATGGGAGTTGGTGGGCTTGTAAAAAATATCTGTTGATAATCCCCAAGATGGAAATGGTGAAGTCGAGAAAGGGAAGGGTTGGAGATGGACCATGTGAATGTTATGGAGGGGTGGAAGGTGGAAACGAAACCACTAAAATATCTTTCCCTCCCCTCCCCACTCAGCATTCCGAAGGGACCTTTCCCTCCGTGACTCCCTGGTTCATTCCTCCATCACCACCAACAGTTCTTCTGATTCCCCCGGTTTCCCAAGCCAGCGCAGAAGATGCATCTCCTGCCTTTTCATCTCCTCCCATACCACTGTCCAGGGCCCCAAACACAGATTTCAAGTGAGACCGATTTATGTGGTTTCCCCTACGTTGGGGAGATGAAAGGCAGATTTGGCGAGCGATTTGCCGAACACCTCCATTCTGTCCACAAGCACAACCCTGAGCTTCCGGTTTCTTGCCATTTTAACTCTCCCGCCCACTCACACTCTGACCTCTCCATTCACGGTCTCCTACGCTGTTCCAATGAGCCACAGCGCAAGCTCGAGGAACAGTACCTCATTTATCTGCTGGGAACCTTACAGCCCTCTGGCCTTGATATTGACAATTTCAGAACATAACAGCTCACCTTCCCCCTCCCCCTCTTCTGTGACCATTCCCACATCACCTTGGTCCCAGACACACCTTTTTTCTCCCACTTTTGTTCTGCAAATCCTCCTCCTCTACCGGCCTCCTAAAACCTCTCCCACCTTCATCTCTGATATTTCGACACTTCTTACATCTCTCTGCCTCTGCTCTGATCGCCTCATCATCCTGGGCGACTTCAACCTGCACTTCACCCCCTCCTGCTCCATCTCCTCGGACTTCTCTTCCCTGCTCTCCTCACTCAACCTCTCCTTACACATCAACTCCCCCATTCACAGTCACGGCCACCTTGGCGACTCGACTTGGTGATCACCTCAGTGTCTCGGATGTCACCATTACCGACAAGGCCGTCTCCGATCACCACTTCATCTCCTTCACCACCTCCACCCCCTCCCCACCTCCACCAGACCCACCACCATCTTCTACCGCCCCTGGAAGAAGTTACCCCCACAATCCCTAACCGCTGCCTTGGAGTCCTCTGAACTCCTCTCCCTCTGGCCTTCAACCCTCACTGACCCCTCTTCTCTTCACACCCTTCTCCACAACACCCTCTCCTCCACACTCGACACTCTTGCCCTCATCACCTCCTGTACTGTCTCCTACTCTCGCTCCTCCCCCTGGTTCACCACCCACCTCCGCTCACTGAAGAGCCAGGTGCGGGCCGCTGAACGCACCTGCCTCAAATCTGGCCTAACGGTCCACCGACAAATCTGGCTGGACCTCCTCAAAATCTACCGCTCCACTCTAGCCTCGGCCAAGTCGTCCTTCTACTCCAGGATAATCCTGGAGGCGAAGAACAACCCCAGGCTTCTGTTTTCTACCACATCCCGACTCCTCCGTCCCCCACCACCCCGCGCAGGTCATCTCCTCCAACCTTCACTGCGAGGAGATGCTGGATTTCCTTGAATCCAAAATCAAGGGAATCCGCTACGCAGTCACTTCCCCTCCAACATCCACCCACCCCTCCCTCCCACACTCCGACTCCTACCCATCCTCCCCTACACACCTTCGTACCCGTTTCCCCACCCTCTGTCACCAAACTCATCCTATCCCTGAAACCCACCACCTGCTCCCTTGACCCCATCCCCACTCCACTCCTTATCTCTCAGCTCCACCTCCTTGCCCCACATATCACAGACATCATCAACCTGTCCCTCTCCTCTGGCTCTGTTCCCATTCCCTTAAAAACTGCCACCATCACTCCCACTTTGAAAAAACCCTCCCTTGATGCGTCGCAGCTATCAAGCTACCGGCCCATCTCCAACCTCCCCTTCCTGTCCAAGGTCCTTGAAAGAGTTGTCGCCTCCCAGCTGCGCTCTTTCCTCTCCACCCATTCTTTATTCGAACCCCTTCAGTCGGGTTTCCGTGCTGCCCATAGCACAGAAACTGCCCTGGTCAAGGTCACCAATGACATCTTGACCATCTGTGACCAGGGCTCCCTCTGCCTCCTCGTCCTCCTCGACCTATCGGCAGCATTCGATACGGTCGACCACGCTATCCTCCTCCACCGCTTGTCCTCCCACCTCAACCTTCAAGGCCCTGTCCTTGAGTGGTTTAGGTCGTACCTCTCCCACCGTCTTCATTTTGTTTCCACAAACGGCTTTTCCTCCAGCCCCCGCACTGTCTCGTGCGGTGTCCCTCAGGGCTCTGTCCTCGGTCCCCTCCTCTTCACCCTCTATATGCTCCCCCTTGGTGACATCATCCGCAGACATGGGGTTAACTTCCACATGTATGCGGATGACACCCAACTCTACCTTTCCTCCTCTACCCTCAACTCCACGACCACCGATGTCCTGACAGCTGCCTGTCCGACATCGAGTCCTGGACGAGACAACTTTCTTCAGCTCAACGTGCGTAAAACTGAGGCCCTCCTGATTGGCTCACGTCAGCGCCTCCGCACCTCAGGCGCTGACAGCATCAGCATCCAAGGCTGCACTCTCCACCTCTCAAAGCCATCAGGAACCTCGGGTTCTGTTCGACCCTGAGCTGTCCTTTCTCCCTCATATCCGCGCCACAACTGGCACCGCCTTCCATCACCTCCGGAACATCGCCAGACTACGGCACTACCTCACCCCTCACGCTGCTGAAACTCTGGTCCACGCCTTTATCACCTCAAGGCTGGACTATGGGAACTCTCTCCTCGCCGGCCTTCCCGGCACCTCCCTCCACACTGCAGGTCATTCAGAACTCTGCAGCTCGTGTACTGTCCCGCACCAGGCTTCGCGACCACATCACTCCCACCCTCGCTCGCCTCCACTGGCTCCCCATCCCCCAGAGGATCGAATTCAAGATCCTCATCCTCACCTACAAGGCCATTCACGGCCTCGCTCCCTCCTACCTCTCCAACCTACTATCCCCCTACTTACCTGCCCGTACCCTCCGTTCCTCTGGCTCCGGTCTGCTCCACATCCCCCGCCCCAACCGCCCTACCATCGGTGGCCGGGCCTTCAGCCTCTCAGCCCCGAGGCTCTGGAACTCTATCCCCCAGTGCCTTCGCCGCTTCCTCCCTTTCCTCCTTCAAGGCCGATCTCAAGACCTTTCTCTTTGACCGAGCCTTCAGCTCCCCTCTCGACTCTCTACCCCCTCATCGCCCCCTCCCTTCCCTCCCCTCACCCTGACCATTTCCCCCTGCTCGGATCCTGACCCAACTGTACAGCGCCTTGGGACGTCCTCCCGATGTGAAAGGCGCTCTATAAATAGAATCTTGTTGTTGTTGTTGCAGTATTAACTATTAAGTATTAACTATTAAGTATTAACTATTTCCCTGCTTTGTTGCATCGTTCTGCGTCATTAACACATCTTTAACCCATCATCCCCTGTCCGTTACCCCATTTTCTCCTTTGTCTTCCTTGTCCTGCCTCCCCCCTCTCTGTTAGCCCTTGAAAGCCTCTCCCTCCCAACATGCCCCAGGTCTGACGAAGGCTCATGGACCCGAAACTTTGACACTTTCCTTTCTCCATACATGCTGCCTGAGTGTTCCCAGCGACTTCTGTTTTTGTTTACCAGGATGGTACCAGGAATGAGGGACTTCAGTTATGAGGAGAAGCGAGAGAAGCTGGGATTATTCTCCTTGGAGCAGAGAAGGTTAAGACGAGACTTAACAGAAGTTTTAAAAATTATGAGGGGATTCGATAGGGTGAACAAAGAGAAACTATTTCCACTGGCGGGTGGATGGGTAACCTGAGGACACTGATTAAAATAGTTCTTAAAAGAAAGAGGGGAGGTGAGAAGAAATGTTTTCACACAGCGAGTTGTTCGGATCTGGAATGCATTGCCCGAAAGAATCATGGATGACAATTCGATAACAAGTTTTAAGAGAGAAGTAGATAATTATTTGGGTAGGACAAGTTTGCAGGGCTATGGGAAGAGAGCGGGGGAGTGGGATTGATTTGGATAGCTCTTTTAAAAGAACCGGCACAGACACAATGGGCCGAATGGCCTCCTTCTGTGCTTTATAATCCTATGATTCTTTGATAATTCCAAGCTATAATGATCCTCTGAGGATTTTTTTCTAACCTCCCATTAACTCTTCGAGAGACAACACTGAGCTCATTCCCTCTTTTTATCCATTCACCATCCAGCAGCAATAATTTTTAACAATTTCGACTCCCAAAACCTTTCAGAATTCTGAAAATCTGCCTTTCGATGGTCTTTTTACCACCTACACTCACACTGCTAGAATTCTGTGTACCTGCATCCACAATCTCACTGATCCTCAACATCATTTAGAATTTCACTTGAGATAATTAACCTGATCCGGGCGCTGAGACACAACTGTTAAAGTCGAGAGTTGAACCATTAAATAATGTGCCTGTAGCCTGAGCCCTGTTGACTGGTGAGACTGTGACTGAACAGGTTCCTTGAACTCTTTCAGTTGCTGTAACCTATCAGTGTTTGCTGTGGTTCGATTCTATTCCTGATTGGCACGCAGCCTTTCATACGAGAGCCTCGCCACACGTCTTCTGACCAACCAAACAGATTTCATCAATTCTTATTAAAAAAAGAATCAGACAGACTCGAGTAAAGCACAACCCGGTTTCCAAATCAAGATTATATTTCATTTTGTTTTCTGCAGCTCCACACAACCTTACATTTTAAATTCTCTCTTGAATGCCATGAACAAACTATCAGCACAGGCAGTTACAGAAGGAACTACAGAAAGTTTCAAAAAGGAACTTGACAGATTACTGGAGGTAGGAAAGGGATGATTTGGATAGTTGGTTGGCTGGTGAGATAATAACATAATAACAATTCTTGCATTTGTTAGACTATCTTTCACATTCGGAGGACATCTTGAAGAAACTCACAGGGCTTTGTGTACTGACTGTGTATTTTATATGCAAAAGTAGCAGCAAATTTGCATACAGTATTGTCCCCCAAATAGCCAGGAAATGAATGAGGGATTTTTACGGTTTTATTGCTCCAGATGGAGTCCTGGAGTCTGTGTTGCTCCCTCTCGGAAATTAATCTCAATCATATTGTGCTCAGTATCTGCCAGGTGCTTTTATCACATAACCTACTCTCTATCCCCAGACTGTTGCATATTATCAGATTGGATAGGGTCTCTCCTGTACATCCTGAACCATTCACTCATGTAACCATCTAGCTCCACAATTATACAGCCAATTCACTTTACAGTCTATTCTGTGAAGCGCTTTGAGATGTCTAGAAGATGTGAAAAGCGCTATATCAAATGCAAGGATTATTATTATTATTATTATGATGCTCCCAATGTATCCTGGTAACCCGGTTATTATAACGCTGGTATTTGATCCCTCACACACGTCAGGTCTCCTTGGAGCTGAACTCCAATAGCTGGCAACAGAATGTCAGAATCAAGTCGATCCTCTGTGGCTGAGCCAAGCGGGTGTGCAGTACTCTGGGGCACTGCTAATAACAGCCCAGCTAGCCTGGCTCATCACTGTTGGCAGACAGTGCTGTCAATGGTAAACTGTGGTTTTAGCTGGTTAAACTCCAGCAGTTCCCCCAATGCATATTCTGTCCAAGCCTTGAGTCTGTGAGTCAGAGTGGCATAGAGTAAGCAGATGATTAAAGCAAAGCTTTTGTTTATAAAGCCTGATCATGGAAACTCCCAAGGACAGTATATAGTGAGTTTTCTCGCTCTCAGGCAATTTGCAAACAGAATTGATTTTGTCTTTGACTTTGGATTGTGTTTGTATCATTTAAAACTAGAATGTAGAGTAGTTAACTAAATTGTATTTGAACAGTGTAAACAGAGCTGAATTGGAGCCTGCGGCACATTCAACTGTGGCCTACACCAGGCCATGTTCCACACTTTGACATATTTGACATATTGATATCTTCCCACACCATACTATCTAGTGTTATAGCAGCTATCTGGTGACACCTGTTAGGCTTAGACAGAAGCTCTGAAACTCAGCCCAATTTAATTAACATGTCATTTTATAATCAAGGTTGTAATTCTGCAGGTCACCTCGACACTCGCTAATGAGCATAAACATATACCTTACTGAATTTTTTTGTAATAATTACTTCTGATCATATTTTAATAATTCACTTGTGAGCCCACAACAGTGGTCAGATTCCCTGCTCCCAGGGAGGAGGTTGGGAAGGTAAGAATGGAAATACTGTGCCATGGAGGTGGTCGCGGAAGGAGAATGGAACAATCAACAGGGAAGTGTAAGTTGTGAGATTCACAAAGGATTTGTTAAGCAGCAATTCCTGTGCCTGGATGTGTGTCTGGTTTGCCACTTGGAAACCAACCTCAGTATTGACTTCAGTGAAGCCAGACTGTGATTAAACGAGCCGCCCAATCCCCAGCACAGTGTGACATGCATTAGCTGCGGATTTCACGAATTACAAATTATTTCACGAGTCTTGCAAGTTTTTCCCCACTGTCAGGAACAGCAGAGGGTATTTGGGTGAGCAGAGACACTCCTGGAGTTTCAATCACAGTTCACTACAACATTTTGTGACATTCAATGGGAAATCCTATGATTTGATTCCAACACCAATTGCCATGTAAATTGCAACACATTACTCAATCCAGCTTCACAACTTTGTTCAGAAATATATAAATGCCTTCATACGCATTTAACTCGTGTTCCATGCTCTGCGCGGTGGCCCGTACGGTTTGAGCAGCTCGAGTCTTGCTTCCTTTGCTGAGGTCAATGGAGTCTTTCATTATGGAGAAGACATCCAGCACCACGGAAAGTGCCGAGAGGACACCCGACACAACCCGGGAGAGCAGTGGGAGAGATCCCGAGATCAGGCCGTTGATTCTCACAGACTCCTTTATATGGCTGGCATTAGGGATCTCCCGGCTCAGGGCTGCCAGCTGCTTGATGGAGTGGGTCAGTGCAAAGCTCTGTTCTTGCTTGTAATCTAAACCTCCTGTCTCCCTCCCTGTAACCTGCCTGCAGACTGCACTCACACACTCAGGCTTTCCTTCACCGCTCTGCTGCCATGCAACTTCTGCTCCGAGGCCCTCACAGCACAGCTTGATGACCCCACAGACCTCTTTTAAACATGCTGACATTTCTTTACAGCCCTTGTTGTATTCTTCTAGAATCTCATCGACTCGCTGCTGTTTGTTAGATCGTGCCACAGTCTCAGTGACCCCAGCTGTAAGATTGGTGGCACTGCCAGCAATGCCCACTCCAGCCCCCACCCCTGACAGCACTAATGAGGTGCCCGATGTGAAGGGGGCAGCGATTATTCCTGCAGCAGTTAGGATGCCTCCCACAGCACTGGCGGATGATCCGGCCACACTTGCTATGGTGGCATCTCTGTGATACTGATCGATATCATCAGCAATTTCCCGCAGTTCCTGGATGGAGTTGCTCATCCATTTTCTTCGCTCAGGAAACATCTGGAGAAAACACTGGCCATCTCCAGCTCTCTTTTCCAGCTCAGATTTCAATGGTTCCCTGTCATTATATGCAGGGAGCTTTTAGCTTTCTGAACGTATCAAACGTACAAGTACCCACCAAACAGTAACTGAACAGCTGACCCTCAGGGCATTGTAGCTACAGCAGGGTTGAGGACATGACTACATCACCAAGCCTCATGGGTGATGAGACAGGCTGGACCTCCATCAAAATGGGTATCCAAACATATCTCTCACAGACACTACACCCCATCCCCTGGAGACCTACTTACCCACAAGAAATGCATCTTTTTTGTGGGGGTGGATGCTTGTCAGTCAGGTGCCAATTGTGAAAATCCATCACCATGCTTCAGAATATCTAACCAGACAGAGGTGTGTACATATTTGCATGGCCTCCTGGCCCCCAACCCACCTTCAACCCAACCTGACACCAACCCACCCTGACCTGAACCCACCCTACCCTGACCCAGCTCATACCCACCAATCCCCCATCACTCTACCCTAAGGAAGTCTTGGGCTTGTGTCCCTTTATCTCAGTCACTGAGCACACTGCAGAACCACCTCAGAGCCGTGCACTGAGATGGTGACCGTGGGTTGTTGGTGCGCTGAGACTCTTGGGGCACTAAATGTTTCATTTGCCATGTGGAGAGGTCAGCTGGTCAGAGAGAAGAGTTCATTCAAATCAGACACATAGAGAATTCAAAAGAGAGGAGAATTCATTCAAAATCAGACAAACCCATTCAATATCAGACAATGACAATAGGAATACAGGATAGATAGCTGTATCAGTGCGCCAGCAGAGGCACGATGGGCTGAATGGCATTCATTGAGCAACTGATGCACATCTGCAGGTACGTACCACAGATCATCTGCACTGAGCTCTTCATCTGGTAAAGGAATGAGACAAATAAGTAATGAGACACAATCTTCTATAATCTCTGAGCATCCTAGGTCACTTCCACACTACCCTGAGACCAAGGGAGACAAGGTCACTCAGACCTCACAGCACTGAGCAAGGAAAGAAAGGGACTGACGGATGACCATGAGCATGGTCAAAGAACAGCAACAAATTACATTTATGCAGCACTATTCACGTCAGGAGGACGTCCCAACTCGCTGGATAATCAAGGATTTGCACCTGAGCTTGGGGTTGGGATCAGGTGGGGTGGAGGGTGGGGAGTGTGGGGGTAGCAGGGTGACAGAAGGTGAGGTCAAAAATGAAGGTCTTGAGATGGGCCTTGAAGGAGGCAACAGTGGGGGCAAGGTGAAGGGATGAAAAAATATTGTTTTAGGCAGTATTTAAATGCAGATAGAGAAGAGGATGAGAAAGAGAGGTATAGAAAGAGAGCTCAAAACAGCGGCTCAGTCACCGATGGTGGGATGGAGGCAGTCACGTGCAGAAACCCATCACCATGCTTCAAAGTATCCAAACCAAACAAAGTTCCATGCATCCCACCTACACATGGAAATTTCTGAGATATTTAGTGGAATTGAATGTGAACTCTTTACCTGAAGGGATACCTCCTGCTTACCTAATTCCACAAAGTATTAGGCACAGGTTGGCAAGAGCTGAGGTTTGGGGACCCCAGAGTGTGTGTTGGGGTAACTGCTGGAGTCTAACCAGCTAAAACCGCATAATTTGGCATTGAGAGTGCTGTCTGATGAGTTTTTCTGCTGCTTGTCCAGCTAAGACCACCATAGCCATTGGGGCTTTGGCTTGTAGGGTTAACAGGAGCTGAGTGGGATAACTCCCTGCCCCCAGTGACTGGTCTGCCCTTGCAGGTCCTGCCAATGAGCCAGGCTGGGCTGTGCTGTCATCAGCAGTGCCCTGGAATACTGCGGACCCACCTGGCTCAGGAACTGGACTGGAGACCGTCAATTCTAAGTTCCAGATCCAAAGAGATCCCTCTTACCTCCTCTCCGAGGAGAATCGTCACTAGTTGGTCATTTATTATCTGACAAATGTGGAGCATGTGGCTGACATTTACCTGTTGTGTAGGGGTGGGGGAGCTGGTGAGGGTGGTGGGAGCCTGCCTGGCCTCCAGGCTGATGCTGCACCACCAGTACTGTCAAATACAAGAGAATAAAGTCATTCATTGTCACACCATGTCCCAAAACACTCTATCAGCACACATCCCTTATACAACAACAACAAGATTCCATTTATAGAGCGCCTTTCACATCGGGAGGACATCCCAAGGTGCTGTACAATTGGGTCAGGACCCGAGGAGGGGGGAAATGGTCAGGGTGAGGGGA
The DNA here is from genome assembly GCF_018977255.1 of Callorhinchus milii. NCBI lineage: Eukaryota > Metazoa > Chordata > Chondrichthyes > Chimaeriformes > Callorhinchidae > Callorhinchus > Callorhinchus milii. The sequence continues at coordinate 72,323,513 of NW_024704742.1, read as the reverse complement.
GGGAAGGGAGGGAGCGAGGAGGGAGCGAGAGGGGAGCTGAAGGCACAGTCAAAGAGAAAGGTCTTGAGACCGGCCTTGAAGGAGGAAAGGGAGGAGGCGGCGAAGGCACTGTGGATAGAGTTCCAGAGCCTAGAGGCTGAGAGGCTGAAGGCCCGGCCACCGATGGTAGGGCGGTTGGGGCGGTGGATGTGGAGCAGACCAGAGCCAGAGGAACGGAGGTGATAAAGGCGTGGACCAGAGTTTCAGCCGCGTGAGGGGTGAGGTAGTGCCGTAGTCTGGCGATGTTCCGGAGGTGATGGAAGGCGGTGCCAGTTGTGGCGCGGATATGAGGGAGAAAGGACAGCTCAGGGTCGAACAGAACCCCGAGGTTCCTGATGGCTTTGAGAGGTGGAGAGTGCAGCCTTGGATGCTGATGCTGTCAGCGCCTGAGGTGCGGAAGCGCTGACGTGAGCCAATCAGGAGGGCCTCAGTTTTACGCACGTTGAGCTGAAGAAAGTTGTCTCTTGTCCCACATTGTACACACAACCATCACACCATGTACACAACCACCACACTGTACACACAACCACCACACTATACACACAACCACCACACCATGTACACAACCACCAAACTGTACACACAACCACCACACTGTATACACAATCACTACACCATGTAGATAACCACCATATTATATACACAATCACCACACTATACACAATCACCGTACTGTATACACAACCACCGCACCATGTACACAATCACTACACTGAATGCACATTCACCACACCCTATACACAATTCACCACACGGTATACACACAATCACCACACGGTATACACACAATCACCACACCGTATATACACAATCACCACACCGTATACACACAATCACCGCACCGTATACACAATCACCACACGGTATACACAATCACCACACCGTATACACAATCACCACACGGTATACACAATCACCACACGGTATACACAATCACCACACCGTATACACAATCACCACACCGTATACACAATCACCACACCGTATATACACAATCACCACACGGTATACACAATCACCACACGGTATACACAATCACCACACCACATATGTAATCACCACACTATATACACAATCAACACACTATATACAATCACCACACCACAAACACCACACCACAAACACCACACCACAAACACCACACCACAAACACCACACCACAAACACCACACCACAAAAACAAACACCACACCATATACACAAACACCACACTGTATTTACAACCACCACACTGTCCACAATCAACAGTCACCATATCACTCCTCATAGTGAGTGTGAGAGAGGTGTCAGGTTGCACATTAATGTGCTGGTATGTCTTCGACCGTGCCTCCAGTCACCTCACCCCAGCTCAGCCCAGGATCTGATAAGCGCATCAAGATGTTGCCCGTGTGCTGAGTGTCAGGGCCAGGTTAACCAATGAGCCAAGTAAGCCTTGGCCTGAGGGCCACTGCCAATCCCCACGGGAAAGCTTTAACAGACTGGTCGCCAGGGCGGTGGGGAGGACTAGAAAGTCAGCCCCACTATCTGAAAACATGGCTTCATTGCATCACCCCCTCAATGCTGAACACTGGCCATGGCCTGGGGTGGGCCATTGCCCCCATCAGTGCCCCTTCATTGGGGAGGTGGATGACTGGTTCACAGCCTCCTTGTTCACTGAAGGTGTGATGGTCCATTTTCTCTCATTCTCTGAGAGCAATTATCATCTCCCTCATGCCTCATATCCTCATTCAGCCTCTCTTCCCCTCACTCCCCATGTTGTCTCTCACGAGAGACAACGTGTGGGGAAGAGAGGCTGCATGGATAGCAGCGACTGGAAAGTGGCGTCAATAATGGTCCATTGCCGCCACTGCCCCCCCCACAATTGTTAATTGAGCTCTGATGGGCACTTCATAAATGCATGTTGTTGTTGTTGCGTGTTTCTGAATGAATAGAGGTGTACATCTGTGTCTGTGTGTGACATGATAAGGAATTGGGATTACACAGGAACATGCTGAGCATGTGGCTATAACACGGGAATGTGTAAAGCATGTAGTTGATAATTACCTGGAGCGTGAGGGTAGGGGAGCTGGTGAGGGTGGTGGGCACCTGGCTGACCTCCAGGCTGGTGCTGCGCCATCTGGACTGTCAGATACAAGAGAATAAAGTCACTCACAGTCACACCATGTCCCGAAACACACTGACAGCACACATCAAATCAGGGCAGGTGATCCAACAAACCACTTCCTACCACCCCCACCCCATGTCCTGGTCCCTCCCCTAACTTCAAGATAATAATAACAATAATCAAGATTCTCACAGTCCACAAATCCCCGAATGCCCTAGCACCTCCCAACAACAACAACAAGATTGCATTTATAGAGCGCCTTTCACATCGGGAAGACATCCCAAGGCGCTGGACAGTTGGGTCGGGACCCGAGCAGGGGGGAACTGGTCAGGATGAGGGGAGGGAAGGGAGGGAGCGAGGAGGAGGTAGAGAGTAAGGCTACCTCCTCGACCTGCTTACTCCCGATTCAGTCGTCTCCGCTCACCAGCTCTGGCATCCTGTTTGTCCTTCGTCCACTCTGCTTCCACCATTCAGCCACTACACTCAGAAAGCTTTGGAACACTCTACCCCAATCCCTCTGTCTCTCCCCCGCGCCCCCTCCGCACCTTTTTCAGATCACAGTAGACCTTCCTCTTCGACCGTGCTTATGGTCGCCTGCTCACGGCTCAGTGTCACTTGTTAAGTGCTCCGAGACGCTGCCCCACGTGAAAGACGCTATATAAACAGCAGTCGTCGTCGTTGTTGCACTCACCTGCTCTACAGCAGCACACGGAGAGGAAGCTCAGAGACCCGCACATGCTGGTGAGCGGCTCCTGTGTGCAGTCAGGGAGACGTGAGACAGATTTGTAACCGAGCAGCCAAGACTCAGCTGGGATCTGCTCAGCCCCGCTCCAGTGACAAGGGGGAACATGGCATTCTGACTGCCGATGCAGGTCACTGGCTCTATTCAAGGCCAGCAATAAGTCAATTGCAGCTAAGGCACCTCAATGAGAAATCAGTCAAATCAACATTAAGATCACAGAGGACTGGAGGATAAATACAAGCCGTGTTGTGCTATGTTCAGTGGCAACTAACGTTTAATGAAATGGGGTCAATGTGAGACGTTAAACTAAGGTCCTATCAGTTTCTGTCCAGGTGGACTTTAAAGATCCAGCAGCGAAAGAGAAAAGAGAAAGGAATTTGTCTTGGTGTCCTGACCAACAACCCCCCATATAAAATGGATCAGTTACTCTGTGCCTGTTTTGGGACATTGCAATGTTCATCTATAAAATACACGGTCACTGCACTTAATAGAATATCCTGAAAATGCTCTGAGACGTCTCAGCGGTGTGATGAAATGCTATAACAAATGAACATATTATTAATATTAGTTTTACAATGTGTACTAAAATATCCTCCTGGTGGGAGGCAAGCGGATTCCCCTCGCAGATGAACTGGCTCGAAGGTGAGGTTTCTGGCCGCAGAATCTAAGGACGAGCCCACAGTCTGTGACAGTCTCCAGTCTAGTTCCTGAGCCAGGCGGGTTCACAGTATTCCAGGGCCCTGCTGATGACAGCACAGCCGAGTCTGGCTCATTGGCAGAATTTGGAGAGGCAGATCAGTTACTCAGGGAATCCTCCCACTCAGCTCCTATTAACCCTGCAAACCAAAGTCCTAAAGGGCAGGGTGGTCCTAGCTGGACAAGCAGTGGGAAAGCTTGCCAGACAGTTCTCTCAATGGCAAACTATGTGGTATTATTTGGTTAGACTCCCAACAGTTACCCCAGTGTGTCTGTGTGTACACAGGATTGGATTGGTCTTCAACCCAATAACATTACACAGGCTTGAGATTGCCATCAGTGGACACTTTACACCAGGGGTGGATAACCTATTTGGTCAGGCAACCAAATGCATTTTTCTTTATTGAATTTTTCATAATTTATGGCCGCATCATGGGTATTTCACTGCTCAGTAGCTACTGAAAATAAGGCATTGATTTGAGGCAGACTGGCCTAGACTGCAGCTGGAGTTAAACGGGCCACTTCTTGACTCCCAAAAAGTGGCCCATAGTGAACACTCAATGCTAGCCCTGAATATCAGCCCCCACCCCCCAAACACCAGCCCCACAACACAGCACCCCCAATACCAGCCCGTCACCCAACAGCCCCCAACACCAGCCCCAACACCAGCCCCCCAACACAAGCCCTCCCCACAACAGCCTTGAACACCAGCAACACTAACACCAGCCCCTCCTACACTAGCCCCCACCAAACACCGGCTGCCCCCCAAAAAAAACACCAACCCTCCAACACCAGCCCCCAACATCAATCCACTGAACATGAAATAAAGAAAAATGTATTTATTTGGCCGAACAAAAATGTTGGCCACCATTGGTTTATCCAAACACATGATTGGTGGGCTACTTGTTCCCACAGGAGCAGAGTGGCGGTGTGGCCTGCCACCCAGCCTCTGGGAAACTTCCAGTGGGTCAGAGCAGGTCCTGAGGGGATGAGACCAAAGAGCTTCAAAATACTCACAGGTCTCCAGAGGATTGAGAGTGAAATCTTTCCCATTGGTCAGTGAATCGAGAATAAGGTCAGCCCAAGGATTGTTACTGAAAGAGTTAAACACTCACACAGTTATTGGAGCATGTGATGCTTGTCACATGTGGTAGCACACTTGATATGTGGCAACTGAGCCTGAGAACAGAACATTTCAAAGTGGATTGGAGGAGTGACAGGGAAGATTGTGGAGTGGAACGCAATTAGAATGTGGATTCCTTATCGGTTCCGGATGGTGCACGCGCAGCAGTGAATGCACAACTAACCCAATTCTCACCAGTAGATTAGGTTGTGTATCATGAGGCTGGCGGCTTTCTGCACACAGCAAGGGGAAAACCACCCAGTGACCCCCCAAGTCAGCTCGAGGAACAGCACCTCATCTACTTCCTAGGCACCTTACAGCCCTCTGGCTCAACGTTGATTTTAACCACTTCAGACCTTAAACACAGCTCCCATCTTTTCTTGCCTCCCCCTCTTCTACAACCGTTCACACATTCTGTCTTGTACCATCTGTGATCTCATTATCTACTGTCCTCCACCTAGTTATTTCTTTGTCTTTCTTTCCCCGCCCCCTTCTCTGTTTGTTATTGTAAACTGCTCCCTTCCAACGTCCCCCGGTTCTGACAAAAGATCATTGACTTGAAACGTTAACCTATCTCCATAGATGCTGCCTGACCCGCCTTCCCAGTGACTTCTGTTTTATTTATTATTCGTGTTTTGGGCTTCCTGTTCACATGTTCAGTGAATTTGGAATTGTTGCCCAAGAATCGCAGGTACTGCCTCCTCCACTCCCTGATGCCAGGCCTGTGCTGCTGCACACACGGGACTCAAATCTGGCTCCATCATCAGACCTGGCTGGAGACATCAAAACCTACCTCTCCGCTTTTGCCTCAGCCAAATTGTTTCTATACCAGGAGCATCCTAGAGGCCAAAGACAATGCTAGACTGCTCTTCTCCACCACCAATCACCTCCTTCACCCATCCTTACCTCCAACTCCAAATGTGAGGAGGCAATGGGCTTCTCAGGTCCAAAATGAAGTTTGTGGGGTTTAATGGTTAGAGGCCTCGCAAGCGATTTGATTCGGGTTTGATTCCCAGGGAAGGGAAAACCTTAGGCGAATTTATTTACTCCACATGCGTCTGTTTACCTAGCAGTAAGTAGGAACCCGGTTGTTAGTCATTTGGCAAATTGCTTTTTGATAATCCCTCCAAAAAAAAGTTTTAATTAAAACTCAATAAATTGGTCACTCAATCCACGACTATTTGTGAGATGCTGCTGTCTGCAATTAGCTGCCGCGTTTCATCCACAAAATATACAGTTAATTCACTTTACAGTTTATTCTGTGAAGCACTTTGAAACGTCTCAAAGACATGATATGGCACTAAATCAAATGTAAGGATTATTATTATTAAAATTGAGTAGATTCACACAAGTGTCTCCACCTCGTCATCCCTGCCCACTCGGATCTCCTCTCACTCTTCCACACCGTTCACTTTTGTCTATCCCCACATCCCTCTCCTCCCTAACATTGCCAGCTTGGCTCAGTCCGTAGCCTCTGATTCAATCGGTTGTGGGGTCATGCCCCTCCAATCGGGATTGCTCCCTGACGGGAATGCTCTGGTCAAAGTCACCAAAGTTTGTCCATTACTGCCTCCTTGTTCTTGACCTTTCTGCCCTGCTGGACCATGCTGAGAAAGGCCAAAGGGAATATATTATCTGTCCATCGAATCGCAGAATCTGAGAGTTGGGGCAATAGTTGCTGGAAGGCGTTACCTGAAGTCCAGGTTTTTGAACACACAGTCATATATCCAGGAAACAAAAGACAAAATACTGCACATGCTGGAAATCGGGTATAAACACATGCAGCAGGCAGGCAGCATCGACGGAGATAGGAAAATTAGTTAACGTTTCAGATCAATAACCTTTTGTCAGATCATATATCCAGGGTTTGGAATCTACCTTGTTCCAAAGATCACAAGGTGGGCTTGAATTAAGAAGGCCCTTTGGTCCATCCAATTCATACCTTCAGAACATCCACCCTACCATCTGCCCATCACATCATCAAGCTGCTCTTTAAATGAGTCCAGTGTCCTGACCTCAACCACCCAAAGAAAAGGTTTCTGGTGTCTGTCCTGATATCCATATATACCACATACACATGGAAATTCCCCTGTTTGGATATGGCATAAACACTCTCTCCAATAGTTACCCCAACTGCTCACAATTACACACCCCTGTTACACAGGTTTTTTTTGGTCAACCAAATTGCTTGATTAAGAATATCCAAACCAAGCTGAGAATTCCAGGTATCCCATCTACACATGGAAATCCCAGAAATAGATAGTTGGAATGGAATGTGCACTCTCCCTGGAGGGAAGCATCCTGCTTACCTAATTCCGGAAAGTATTAGGCACAGGTTGTCAAGAGTCAAGCCTTGGGCCTCTTAACCTCACAGGGTGCATTGGAGTATTTCTGGAGTCTAACCAACTAAAACTGCATAGCTTGCCATTAATGTTGCTGTCCGGCAAGCCTTCCCTCTGCTTGTCCAGCTAGGACCACCCTACCCATTAGGGCTTTGGCTTGCAGGGTTAACAGGAGCTGAGTGGGATGATTCCCTGCCCCCAGTGACTGATCTGCCCTTCCAAATCCCCCGATGAGCCAGGCTCAGGAACCGGACTACCAAGACAGCTATAGAGGGCTGGCTCGATTACGAAATTCCTTTACCAAGCGTGTCACCTTGGAGCCGGTTCAGCTCCAAGGAGACCCCGCTTACATAAGAACATAAGAATTAGGAGCAGGAGTAGGCCATTCGGCCCCTCAAGCCTGCCCCGCCATTCGATAAGATCATGACTGATCTTCAGACCTAACTCTAATTACCGGCACTATCCACATATCCCCTAATCCCTCTGTTATTTAAAAATCTATCAGTTTCAGCCTTGAGGATGTTCAAGGACTGAGCATCTACAGCCTTCTGGGGTAGTGAATTCCATAAATTCACTATCCTCTGAGTGAAGAAATGTTTCCTCAACTCTGTTCTAAAAGGCTGACCCTTAATTTTAAAACTGTGACCCCTGGTTATAGATTCTCCATCCAGGGGAAACAGACCCTCAGTGTCTACTTTATTCAACCCTTTAAGAATCTTATATGTTCCAATAAGATCTCCCCTAATTCTTCTGTCCTCTAGAGACGTCCTCCCGACGTGAAAAGCGCTATATCAAATGCAAGGATTATTATTATTATTATTATTATTATTATTATTATACAGCCCTAGTTTGGAGTCCTGTAGCTCAGTGGTTAGAGCACTCGCTTTGCAAGTGAGAGACCTGAGTTCAATTCCCGGCAGGGCGAAACCTTGGGCAAGTTTCCTTACTCCACACGCCTAATAATAATCCCTCCAAAAACAAAAACAATAATTAAATTGGTCATTTTCAATCTACGACTGTTTGTGGGACATTGCTGTGCGCAATTGGCTGCCGCGTTCGCCCACAAATATACAGTCAATTCACTTTACAGTGTGTTCTGTGAAGCGCTTTGGGACGTCCTCCTGACGTGAAAAGCGCTATATCAAATGCAAGGATTATTATTATTATTATTATTATAGTTTATTCAGCCTATCCTCATAGGTCAGTCCCCTCATCCCAGGAACTAACCGAGTGAATCTACGCTGCACCCCCTCTAGGGCAAGTATGTCCTTTTTAAATACGGAGACCAAAACTGCACACAATACTCTAGGTGCGGTCTCACCAAGGCTCTATACAGTTGCAGCAAGACTTCCCTACTCTTGAACTCTAAACCTTTTGCAATGAACGCTAACATGCCGTTCGCCTTCTTAGTTGCTTGCTGCACCTGCAAACTAACTTTTTGAGAGTGGTGTACAAGGACACCCAAATCCCTCTGAACACTAACACTATCTAAGCTCTCCCCCTCTAGAAAATAACCTGTTTTTCTATTTTTTCTACCTAGGTGAATAACTTCACACTTCCCCACATTAAATTCCATCTGCCACCTACTCGCCCACTCCCCTTGCCTATCTATATCCCATTGCAATCTTTTTGCATCATCCTCAGAGCTTACTCTCCCACCTAGTTTAGTGTCATCCGCGAATTTAGATACGTTACATTCAATTTGTGGAGTCCTGTAGCTCAGTGGTTAGAGCACTCGCTTTGCAAGCGAGAGACCTGAGTTCAATTCCAGGCAGTGCGAAACCTTGGGCAAGTTTCCTTACTCCACACGCCTAATAATAATCCCTCCAAAACCCAAAACAATAATAAAAAAATTAGTCATTTTCAATCTACAACTGTTTGTGGGACATTGCTGTGCGCAATTGGCTGCCGCGTTTGCCCACAAATATACAGTCAATTCACTTTACAGTGTGCTCTGTGAAGCGCTTTGGGACGTCCTCCCGACGTGAAAAGCGCTATATCAAATGCAAGGATTATTATTATTATTATTATTAATGTCCTCGTCTAGATCATTGATGTAGATTGTAAATAGCTGAGGCCCAAGCACTGATCCTTGTGGCACTCCACTAGTCACATCCTGCCAATTCGAGAATGACCCGTTTATCCCTACTCTCTGTTTTCTACCCGTTAGCCACTCTTCAATCCATGCTAATATGTTCCCATTAATCCCGTGGGCCTTAACCTTGTGCAATAGCCTTTTGTGTGGCACTTTGTCAAATGCCTTTTTAAAATCTAAATATACTACATCTACTGGTTCCCCCTATCTAACCTGCTGGATACATCTTCAAAAAACTCTAAAAGATTAGTTAAGCATGACTTCCCTTTTGTAAAGCCATGTTGACTCTGCCTAATCTTGTTATGGTCTTCCAGGAATCCCATAACGACATCTTTAATTAAGGACTCAAGAATTTTCCCTACCACTGATGTCAGACTAACTGGTCTATAGTTCCCCATCTTTTCTCTCCCACCCTTCTTAAATAGTGGTGTCACGTTTGCAATCTTCCAATCAATGGGAACCGTTCCAGAATCCAGAGAATTTTGGAAGATCAAAGACAAGCCATCCACTATCTCAGTAGCCACCTCTTTTAAAACCCTAGGATGTAGGCCATCAGGTCCAGGAGATTTATCAGTTTTAAGACCTGATAATTTACCTAAAACCATTTCTTTACTAATATTAATTCCTCCAAGTTGCTCGCTAACATTGTCTTCTTGGTTCCCCTCTATTCTTGGTAGGTTTTCAGTGTCTTCTAAGGTGAAGACAGTAGCAAAGTCTTTGACCCCTACTATAATTCCCCCCGTCTCTGCCTGTAGCTGACCCACATATACCCTTGACTACCTCTTCCTCTTTATATATTTATAAAAACTCTTGCAGTCTGTCTTTATGTTCTTCACTAGTTTGCCCTCATATTCCATTTTCTCCCTCTTAATCACTTTTTTGGTTCTCCTTTGTTGATCCCTAAAGTTCTCCCAATCCTCGGGTTTACTACTCATCTTAGCTGTTTTATAGGCTTCTTCCTTTAACGTTATACTTTCCCTAACTGCTCTAGTTAGCCACGGTTGGGCCACCTTTCCCGTGGCATTCCTCAAAGGAATACGTGCTCGCTGGGAATTTTGCACTATCTCCTTAAACGTCTGCCATTGCTGGTCTACTGTCAAACCCTTAAGTCTAATTTCTCAGTTTATTTTGGCTAAATCCTCTCTCATACCAGCAAAATTGGCTCTACTTAAATTTAAAACCTTTGCTTTGGACTTAACTATTTCTCTCTCTAATTTAATGCTAAATTCCATCATATTATGATCACTTTGCCCTGGAGGAGCCTTAATTTCCAGTTTGCTGATCAGCCCTGCTTCCTGATTACCTCCCTTCTCCCCCCGAAATAGTTGCACACTGGGCGTTGTTCATCTTCAAAGCGCTCCATAGTATTGGTCCCCCCTAACTCTGCAACCTTCTGGTTACACACCGAAGCACATAGGCAGGGCGCTGTTGTCTAGTTACACAGAGAGGGCGCTGTTGTCCAAAATTACACGGATGGTGCTGTTGTGCATTGATGTATTCATGTGAGCATGGATGAGACACTCAGGCTCTCGGGGACACATGTTGAATAATTTGATCCAGTGCCTATAACATTAGAACATCTCAAAGTGCTTCATAGAGAACAATAACAACTTATATTCATATAGCATTCTTCATCTAGACGTTTCGGCACTAGAGGAGCTGGGACTTTTTTGCTGGAACAAAGAAGATTGAGGGATGACCTGATCGAGGTCTTTAAAAATTGGGAGGGGTTTTGATAGAGTCAATAGAGAGACATTATTATAATAATAATCCTTGCATTTGATATGTAGCAACAACAACAAGATTACATTTGCATAGCGCCTTCACTTCGGGAGGACGTCCCAAGGAGCTGGACAGTGTACAGGATTTCAGACCCGAGCTGGGGTCAGGGAAGGAGAAGGGAGGGGAGGGGAAGGGGGGGTGACCAATGGCATGGTTGAAGAGGAGGGTTTTGAGGCGGGACTTGAAGGAGGCTAAGGAGGGGGTGAGGCGGAGTGATTGGGGGATGAAATTCCAGAGGTTGGGGGCAGAGTGGCTGAAGGCTTTCCCGTCAATGGTGGGGCGGGTGGGTCGGGGGACGTGGAGCAGGCCAGAGCCAGCTGAGCAGAGGGAGCGGGCGGGTTGGTCGGGGTTTAGGAGGTTAGGAGGTCGTATGGTAGGGTGGAGCGAGGCCATGGAGGGCTTTGTAGGTGAGGACCAGGATCTTAAACTGGATCCTCTGAAAGATAGGGAGCCAATGGAGTCGGGTGAGAAAGGGGGAGATGGGGTCACGGAGTTTGGTGCAGGAGAGGACACGGGCTGCAGAGTTCTGGATTATCTACAGCCTGTGGAGGGAGGAGTTGGGAAGGCCGACAAGCAGAACATTTGCATAGACGAGCCTGGAGGTGATGAATGTATGAACAAGAGTTTCAGCGGCCTGAGGGGTGAGGTAGTGGCGGAGTCGGGCAATGTTACGGAGGTGAGGGAAGGGAGAGCCGGTCATGGCTTGGATGTAACAACAACAACAACTTGAACTTATTATAGCGCCCTCCATGCAGGGTTGCGTCTCAGAGTGGCAGAGCCTGACTCTGAGCCGGGGAGAGGGGCAGGTGACCGTAAGCATGGTCGAAGTGGAAGGTTTTCAGGCAGGACTTGAAAGAGGGGAAAGAGGCAAGGTGGAGGGATTGAGGGAGAGTGTTCGAGAGTTTTGGGCGTACTGTTTGAAAGCGCAACCTCCGATGGTGGGGTGGAGAGTGCGAGGGACAAGCAGGAGGCCAGTGCCAGTCGAGCGGAGGCACCGGGTGGTGGATTGGGGAGTGAGGAGGTCGGAGAGGTAGGGAGGTGCCAGAGTGAAGGGATTTGAACATAAATGTGAGAATCTTGAAGTCAATACTTTCGTTGATGGGGAGCCAGTAGAGCCTGAACTGGTGAGACGTGGGTACAGCGTTTGGTCTGGGTCAGTATGCGGGTGGCAGAGTTTTGAATGAGCTGGAACTTTTGAATAGTGGAGCTGGGGAAACCGGCAATGAGGGTGTTGGAGTAATCCAAACGGGAGGTGACAAACGCATGCACAATTGCACCTTATCACATAGTTCAGACGTCTTAAAGCTCTTCACAGGGTATACTGTAAAGTGCCGTAAAGTGGAATGACTGTATATTTTGTGGACAAAACATTATTTCCATTGTTTCGTGAGTCAGTATCTAGAAGAGCATTAATTTAAGTTAGTAAATGAGCAAATACGGATGTTAGGAGAAATGTTTTCATGCCAGAGTAGTTAGGATATAGAATGCCCTGAACAGGAGCAGTGGTTGAGGCCATATTAACCTTCAAGAGGGAACAGGACAAATACCTTAAAAAGAGTCAGCTGCAGGGAAGTGGGGAAAGGGCAGGTATCTGGGACTGAAAGGATTGCTCTTAACAGAGCCGTCCCAGACACAATGGGCTGAATAGACTTCTCCTGTGCCGTAAATTTCTTTGGTTGTACGGAATACTTCAAATTACTGAATAACTGTCAAGCTTAGTGACTGATTTTATGGACAAAGGCAACAGCCAATTTGCAACAAGTCCCACTAACAGCTATGAGGTGAATATTGTGTGTACCTGGATAATAGGTGGGAGTACACCAGGAAAAATTCCCTTTTCAGGAATGTTGAATCACAAAGCCGCTCTGACAGGACAAGTGGCTCTTTGTCGGACCTGTTTGTTTGTCCGTCCATCCGTCTGTCTATGATGTCTCACTCACAGCAGGTAAATAACAGCAGTTAAGTTCAGTGTGGGTCTGGTGTGTCACATTAGTGTGACAGGGTTGTACAGTATCAGGAGCACTTACAATCCGGTGAGGAAGGATTTAACCGCAGGATGGCGAGTCCCATTCTTGATCCCATCAACCGTGAGTCCAGCTCCCTGATCAATACAAATTGCAGCACAAATTTACATTTAGAGCAATCCTGTCACATAGTGGTTAGAGCACTCGCCTCACAAACAAAAGAACCCGGGTTCGATTCCTGGGCGGGACAAAAACTTAGGCAAGTTTCTTTACTCCACATGCCTCTGTTTACCTAGCAGAAAGTAGGAACCTGCTTATTGGTGGATCACTTTCTGGGGGAAATAATCCCTTCAAAAAAAATTAGAAATTTGGTCACTCAATCCACATCTGTTTGTGGGACACTGCTGTGCGCAATTGGCTGCCGCATTTCGCCCACAAAATATACAGTACTCCACTTTACAATATATTCTGTAAAGCACTTTGAGATGTCTCAACAACCTGATAAGACACTATAACAAATGCAAGGAATATTATTATCTTTAACTTTATTATATATTTAGAGACTCTCAAGTTGGATGATCCAAAGCTGTTAAAAGCGTATGGAATCCTTGGATTTATAAATATAGGCATAGATTATAAAAGCAAGGAAGTTATGTTAAGCCTTTACAAATCGCTGGAGAGGCCTCAGCTGGAGTATTGGGTCCAATTCTGGCATCACACTTTACGAAGATTTAATAAGGTATTCAAAATTATGAGGGGTTTTGATAGAGTAGATAGGGAGAAACGGTTTCTTCTGGCTGGTTGATCGGTAACTAGAGGGGAGATAAGGAGAATTTGTTTTACCCAGAGAATTGTTACAATCTGGAATACACTGCCTGAAAGGGTGGTGGAAGCAGATTCGATAATAGCTTTGAAAAGGGAATTTGATAGGTACTTGAAAAGGAAAAAAATTGCAGGGCTATGGGGAGTGGGACTAATTGGTAGCTCTTTCAAAGACCCAGCATAGGCACGATGGGCCGAATGGCCTCCTTCTGTGCTGCAAGATTCTATGTCGGGAAGTCCCTCGGCAGGGAAAACGTTGGACCACCCTGTGCTAACAAGTAACACAGTGGAGTCCAGTAGCTCAGTGCACTCGCCTCGGCAAGAGACCTGGGTTGGATTCCCAGGCAGGGCGAAATGTTGGGCAAATTTCCTTACTCCACACTTCTGTTTATCTGTTTATCTAGCAGTAAGTAGGAACCTGGTTGTTAGTTCATTGACGGATTGCTTTTCTGGGGATAATAATCCTTTAAAAATAACAATAATACATTGGTCAGTCAATCCACGATTGCTTGTGGGACATTGCTGTGTGCAATTGGCTGCTGCGATTTGCCCATAAAACATACAGTCAATTCACTTTACAGCATATTCTGTGAAGGGCTTTGAGACATTCTGAAGACATGAAAAGTGCTATATCAAGTTCAAGGATTATTATTATCCCTTAAATCGCATTGACCAGAAGTGCCTGCAGTGTTCAAGGTGCAGCCTGACCAGAACCTACCCACTACCTCTGTGACCTCCCCACCATCCTGCTCGCTCCCTCTGCTCAGTGGGCTCCGGCCTGCTTGATTTCAAGATCCTCATCCTCACCTACAAGGCCATTCACGGCCTTGCTCCCTCCTACCTCTCCAACCTACTATCCCCCTACCTACCTGCCCGTACCCTCCGTTCCTCTGGCTCCGGTCTGCTCCACGTCCCCCGCCCCAACCGCCCTACCATTGGTGGTCGGGCCTTCAGCCTCTCAGCCCCCAGGCTCTGGAACTCCATCCCCCAGTGCCTTCGCCTTGCTTCCTCCCTTTCCTCCTTCAAGGCCGGTCTCAAAACCTTTCTCTTTGACCGTGCCTTCAGCTCCCCTCTCGACTCTCTTCCTCCTCCTCGCTCCCTCCCTTCCCTCCCCTCACCCTGACCATTTCCCCCCTGTTCGGGTCATGACCCAACTGTGCAGCGCCTTGGGACGTCCTCCTGACGTGAAAGGCGCTCTATAAATGGAATCTTGTTGTTGTTGTTGTTGTTGTTCACGTCCCCCGCCTCAGTGCCCCACTATTGACGGGCGGGCCTTCTGCCATTCTGCCCCCACCCTCTGGAACTCCATCCCTCAGTCCCTCCGCCTTGCCCCTTCCTTGCCACCTTCAAGACCCATCTCAAGGCCCTCCTCTTCGACCATGCTTTCGATCTCCCTACTTCCCCCTTTGCCCTCCACCCTCCCTGACCCTGACCCGCAGCTCAGATCTGAAACACTGTCTGTCCAGCGCTTGGGATGTCCTCCCGATGTAAAAGGCGCTAAACAAATGTAATTTTGTTGTTGTTGTTGTATAGTGTGACATCTGGGGATCTGAACGCAGTTGATTGACAATATAACCCAGCATTATGTTTGCCTTGTTTAAGACCATAGAACAAGAGGACACATGTTTAGAGTTGTAAAGGGAAATGTCAGCACAGACACCAGGAAGTTTGTCTTTACCCAGAGGGGAATTAATGACTGGAACAGAGTTACCAGGAAGGGTGGTTGAGGCAAGGACATTGGACTTTTTTAAAAAGCAACTTGATGCAATGATGGGGCGACAGTCGGGTGGGCGTTCTGGAGGGATAAGACTAGATGGGCCGAAGGGCTTTCTTCAACCAAACCAGTCTTGTTAATTGCTGCCTCAAGCAATGTGACGTGGTGAGTGACAAGTCAACTACCATTTGTAGTTCCTTCTCCATGGCAAGTTCTATCTCCTCAATGGAGTACAGTAGGAACTCAATTGTCAGTTGATTACCAGATCACTTTTCCGGGGGGTAATAATTCTTTCAAAAAAAATTCAGTCACTTCAATCCACGACTGTTTATGGGACACTCCCGTGCGCAATTGGCTGCGCATTTTACCTACAAACTATACAGTCAATTCACTTTACAGTATATCCTGTGCAGTGCTTTGGGACGTCTCAAAGATGTGATAAGGCCTATATCAAATGCAAAGATTATTATTATTATTATTACATGTGCCTCCTATTCTTACTTCCTGCACCCACAGTGTAAAGTCTCAGTGAGAGCTGGTTTTGTGCTCTGCAGTTTCACTGTCCCTGACGGAGCTGCCAGGACAGCTGCTGAAACCTCATCGCTCGAGTCTCCAGCTACCGGCAGACAGCACGCTCCCTCCCCTCCCCCAGCCCCTCACTGGCTGACACGGTGTCAGTACCCGGGAACGCTCTCATCTCAGCTTCACAGCTCCTCACACTCACTGCAGCCTGGATCACTGTGGATTCCAACCCACCTCGACAAGCGAGACAGAGAGCGTGAGAGAGATAGTGAGTGAGAGAGAGAGTAGGTTAGCGAGATAGAGAGGGTTAGTGAAAGAGAGAGTTAGCCAGTGAGAGGGAGGGGGTGGGGGGTGAGGGAGAGAGTTAATGAAAGAGACAGAGTGAAAGGGACAGAGTGTATGAGAGGGTGAGTGAGAGCATGTGAGAGAGGCAAGGTCGAGCACCCGTCAGGAAGGGTAAGAGTGCGTGTAAGAGAACGGGGGAGGGAGGGAGGGAGGGAGAGAGAGGGGAGCATTGCATCACAAGCTGCATCCTGACCGGGACATTGTTATTGGAGGTGAGGGACTCAGCACCTATGAAGATTCCCGGCTGCCTGGCTAAATGGGATTATGAAGCAAGTCAATCCGAAGGCTGCTCGTAAGAAGTTCTGCCGAGAGGGAAACGGCTTCAGGAAGGACGGAGGACTGGCCAGACCAGCGCTGCTCCCAGAGGCCATGCGGAGGTAAGCTACATGGCAACTCTAAACTTTCAACACCTCCCTCACCATTTCTTGCAGCAGCTTCAACAGCTTTAAACAAGAGTGTCCCTCTTATTTAAAGAGGAAACAAGAGGAAGTCTCCCTCCGTGGTTTCTGGTTTATATTCCTCGCCTCAGGCTGTCCCCACTGGTTGGGAAGTCGGCAACCAGGGGACTGCCTCACCAGGGGACACAAGTATAAGACAGCTACTAGAGGATCTAAAAGACAATTTAGGAAGAATTACTTTATGCAGAGGATAGTGAGATTGTGGAACTCGCTGGCTGAAGCGGGGGTTGAATCAGTTATTGTAGATACATTCAAGAGGAAGCTAGACCTTCACTGAGGGAGAGGGGAGTAGAGGGTGTGGGATGGAGGAGTGGGTTAAGACTCGTCTGCAGTATAAACACCAGCACAGACATTGGGCCGAGTGGCCTATTTCTGCGCTGTACAGTGTGTGTAAACGCACCCCCAAAGTTCAGTTTCATCAACTCTCATCTCATCACTGAGTGGGTTAACTCTGTTCCTGTGTTTGATGTGCTGTGGGCCAGGTAGATGCTAATGATCCCACGATGCTGTTGGAAATAAGAAGGATGTGCTTCCCGGTGAATTGACCGACAATCCCTCTCGTAAAAAAAGCCAGTCATTCATGTCATGGCTATGTCTCTGCACAATGCTCTGTGCAACTTGATCGTCATGTTTGCATACAAATACACAGACACTTCACTTTACAGAAACATTGTGAAGTGGTTTGAGAATTCTGGACATTGTAATCAAGTATCAGATGTGAGGATGATTGATATTAACACAGGAAAAAGCTCTTACTAGTGTCACATTGGCCGAGGTGTATGTGCGTGTGTGTGCACGAGATGAAAATCCACTGAACTAGTTGGTGCTGGGAGGCTGGAGATTCTGCAGATTCACTGTCAGTTTAAGAGTTAAGGAGGGAATATCTTTCTATTTGTTGTGTAGTATAACTTCCCAGCTCACTTGCCGTGGGTGTGTTTGCTGTTAGTGTTTGAGTTGAGGGGTGTGTATGTGTGAGCGTGCCAGGCAGCTATCCTGCACTACTTAGTGAAAGGTAAGTTTATTCACACTGAGCCACAGGTGAAAGTGGTGGTGAGGACAGCCGAGTTTGTTCTGCATCCAGCTCCATACTCGGATGCTGCTGGTGTTGAGATGTTCAGAGTAACTCTCAGATTCCTGAGTCTATTCTTACCCTTTATCTGTGAGCATGGCTGGAGCTGGGAAGGTGACAATAGATAGGGCCTGTGTAATCTCCATCTAACCAGCAGTGAATTGCTGTGATCTTCGTACAATGCCCAGTGACTGAAGCGCGGTGTGACTTTCCGCTATTTATACACACGATAAGGAGCAAGCCCTGGGCCCGCGCCTGTGTGTAAAGACTATCACAGCAAGGTTTAAATTAGCGCAGTGACTGCATTCACACAGGTGTTTATAAAGTAAATCTGACACTCAGAGAGATTACCAGCACAAAGTATCATTATGCTGTTTGCCTTCTGGGAATGTGTATACAGTGGGAGTGTGTACAGTGGGAGTATGTACATTGGGAATGAGTGAGAATGGGTTTGGACCCAGTAGTCCAACTGCAGCCTAACCAATGTCCATGTTCAGTATTACTCCCGACTCGATTTCTTAAATGCCCTCTTTGTCGGTCTCCCCAGCTCCACTGTGCATAGTATCCAGTTAATCCAAAACTCCGCCGCCCGAATACTCGCCCGTACTAAACTCCGTACCCCATCAAACTAGTTCTAGCCAAGCTCCACTGGCTCTCCATTACTGAACAGTGTTCATTTCAAGATTCTCACACTCATTTTCAAATCTCTTCATGTTCTGGCACCTCCCCATCTCTCCGACCTGCTTACCCCCCAACCCACAACCAGTTATCCACACTGTGTGTTTTCCACATTGGGGCCGGGCCGATGATCAGCTTACTACCTCGTCTCTTTACTATTGTTGCTGTCAGTGGGACAGACTGAGCCAGCGAAGGAGAGCCCTGCCAGCTGGTCCTGTCACTCCTAGTGGAACAGAGTCAGAGGTGAAGGAACGTCAGGAACGTGACAAACAGTCGTGTCTCTAGGAGCATTCCTTCCACTCTGACCCTCCAAGGCCATTCCAGCCGTGTCCTCGGCCTCTCTCTGGTGATGGCAGTGAGCTCACAGAGCTGGCCATGCCCACAGGTGCCAGGGATCTGGACCTTGGCGATCACAGTGTTTCATAGTGGGGGATCAGCCTGGCTCAATCCTCTCGCCTCAGGTCAGGAGGTTGTGGGTTCAAGCTTCAATACAGGGACTTTGAGCTCACAATCCAGGCTAACAGTCCAGCGCATGTGCTGTTCAGGCTGAGAGTAGGTACTGAACACTGTGTGTGTGTCTGCTAGAGAAGCCAGGGCTTGTCCTGAGCTGTGGGCATCTCTCCACACATGAACAGCACTGCAATTCGGCCTCACTGAGGAGACACTGTACAATGACACTCCCAGATGTGAGCTCAGCTCAGATACCTCCAGGCTCCCAACACACGGAGACTCCCAAAGGCACGTACACAGAGGCATGCACGCATAGGCACGCACACAGAGGCTCACACACAAGAGAGAGAGAGACATGCACAGAGAGACTCACACAGAGAATTAGAGAGACACTCAGACAAAGAGACAGGCAGTGTGATGATGATAATAATAATAATAATAATCCTTGCATTTGATATAGTGCCTATGAGAGCCTGAAAGGCTGGTGGAAATAGATTCAATAACAACTTTCAAAAGGGAATTGGATAGGTACTTGAAAAGGAAAAAATTGCAAGACTATGGGAAAAGAGCAGGAGAGTGGGATTGATTGGGTAGCTCTTCCAAAGAGCCGGCACAGGCATGATGGGCCGACTGGCCTCCTTCGGTGCTGCAGTATTCCATAATTCTATGATTAGGTCTTTGAGATGTCTCAAAGTGCTTCACACAATATACTGTAAAGTAGATTGACTATGTGTTTTGTGATAATAATAACAATAATACTTGCATTTGATATAGCACCTTATCACACCTTCTAGGTGTCTTAAAGAGCTTCACAGAATATACTGTAAAGTGAATTGACTGTATGTGTTGTGGGCGAAATGTGATGCCTTGCTGAGATTATTATGACAACATTTTAAGCCATTTAGCCACTGGGCTCCATTGTGAACCACTCCACACACTCACTGTTGAGATTCAGGCATGAACACTGATCACTCAACATAGGAGGAGGGGAGACAAAGGATAAACTATCGGTAGAAACATAGAATAAAGGCATCCTGGCCTCTGCCCGGCTTCCCCTTCCAGCTGTACATTCCCCTCAATATAGACTTCCTGGTGTCTGCAGCTCGGTGCCCCTCACACCCTGACCCTGAGACACTGCCCCTGAGACACTGACAGCCCCTCACACCCTGAACCGGAGATACTGACACTGACAGCCCCTCCACACCCTGACCCTGAGACACTGACAGCCTGGGAAGTGCAGGGGGTGTAAGTCTGCATTTCAAGCTCAGCTCCACAGTCCTGAAATTCCTCTCAGTCTCAGCCTGTGAGAATGTTATCTTAAATTTAAGATTGTGCAGATTTCTAGAAAATTCTTAAATTGACACTTAGCTTGGAATAAAAACAGAAGTCACTGGGAACACTCAGCAGGTCAGGCAGCATCTATGGTGAGAGGAAAATGGGTTAACGTTTCAGGTCGATGACCTTTCATCAAAACTGGGAGATGTTTGAAGAGAACAGTTTATAAGAACAAACAGAGAAACAGAGCAGGAAAGAAAGACAAATTAAAAACTTAGGTGGAGGACAGTAGTTGATGAGATTCAGAGGTGTTGATGGTGCAAGACAAAAGATGGCAATCGTGAGAGATTGTTGAAAGAAAAGATGTATCGGAGACCCAGAGGAATTGTGATTGGTTATAGAAGAGGGAGAGGGGGAGGCAAGGCTGAGAAAAGATGGCAGCTGTGTTTAAGATCTGAAGTGGTTAAAATCAATGTTGAGACCAGAGGGCTGTAGGAGGATCCAGGAGATAGATGAAGTACAGTTTCTTGAGCTTGCATTGTGCTTCATTGGAACAGCATAGGAGGCCATGAACAGAGAGGTCAGAGTGGGAAGGAGAATTAAAGTGGCAAGCGATCTCAAGCTTTGGGTTGCAGTTGGGGACGCAATGGAGGTGTTCAGCAAAGCGATCACCCAATCTGTGTTTGATCTCCGCGATGTAGAGGAGACCACATTGTGAGCAGTGAATACACTATACTATGTTTGTGAAAGTACATGTAAATTGCTGTCTCACCCGGACGCAGTGTTTGGGACCTTGGACAGTGGTATCGGAGAAGGTGAACGGCAAGTATTTCATCTCCTGCGCTGGCATGGGAAAGTGCCAAGGGAGGGAGAGCAGGGGTTAATGGTGATGGAGGCAAAAACCAGGGAGCCACGGAGGGAGTGGTTCATTTGGAATGGGCCACTGTTCCAGGAAGAAGTGAAGGGGCTGCAGTCCATCCTGGTGGGGGCTGGAGGTGTAGAGGGACTGAACATCCATTGTGAAAAGGAGATGGTTAGGGTCAAGAAACTGGAATTGGTTAAAGTGGTGGAGGGTGTCAGAAGAGTTGCAGATGTAGTCGGGTAGGGACTGGACGAGGGGGGATAATAGAATCTAGATAAGAGGAAATAAGTTCCGTGGGGCAGGAATAGGCTGAAACAATATGTCTACCGGGACAGTCCTGTTTGTGAATCTTGGGGAGGAGGTAGAAGTGAGCTGTGCGGGGTTGGGGGAACTATGAGTTGGAGTCCATGGGTAGAAGATCTCCAGAGGAGATGAGGTTAGTGACAGTCTGGGAGATGATGACTTGGTGTTCAGTTGTGGGGTCATGGTCCAGAGGGAGATAGGAGGAGTTGTCAGAGACTTGCTGTTCAGCTTCCACAAGGTAGAGGTCCTTTCGCCCATACAACAGCCCTCCCTTGTCAGCGGGTTTGAAAATTAGATCCGGGTTGAATGTGAGGGAACGGAATGCAGCAAGTTCAGAGGGAGAAATATTGAGTGAGTGAAGGGAGTGGAGAAACGACTTGGTCAGTGACACGCCAGCAATTCTCAATGAATATATCAAGGAGAGAAGGAGGCCAGAGGGAGGGGTCCAGGTGGAACAGGACTTCTGAAGACAGAAGAAAGGGTCAAAAAAAGTGGCTACGGAAGGGAAAGCGGCAGAAGAGGAGCTCAGCATTATGTCAAGCTCAAAATTCATTGAGCTGGGGATGTAAGGAGATGAAGCTGAGGCCTTTGCTGAAGATAGATTATTCAGGATCAGAGAGGGGAAGGTCAAAAAGGATAGTGAAAATACAACAAGGGGTGGGATTGGAGGGAGGGATGGGGTCAGAAGTTTGGAGGTTGGTTTTCTGTAGTTTTGAAAATAGCCCACAAAGTCTCGGCTGAAGCTGCAGCATAGTGCTGGGCGGGCACTGTGTTGTCAGAGTTACTGTCCTTCACATAAAATAATCTTGTGAAATGTTAAATTGAGGTCCTACCTTAAAGATCCCCCTATTGGAAAAGAGAAGGGAATTTCTCTCCGGCTGTCCTGGCCAACGATCCCCCAACAAAATTGGTCATTCACTATATGGCTGTTTGTGGGATGTTGTTGTGTACCAATTGGCCACCTACAAATACATAGTCACTACACGTGCCATTGATTACAGTGAAGCTCAGAGACGTGAGGATGTAATAGGAGCTGTAGAAATGAGCGGGGGCTGGGGCGTGGGGTTCTCAATGCCACAGGATCCGCTGTCAAACCAATGCAGTCCTGAAAGTGAAACAAAGTGTTAGGCCCATCATCAGCTACCTCACATAGTGCGAGAAAGCCATCCGTCACACAGGGTGCTGGCCTTGGGTTACTACTGACTGTTGCTTCAGTCATCCTCACACCAAAATGCTGTATATAAATAGCCTCACCCTCACAAGGCAAGGTGCTCCAGACAATGTGCCCTCACTGCTCCCCCTACCCTCTCCCCCCTCTCGGAGCTTGGAGACACAGGCAGTGTGCCTGCTGCGTTTGCACTGAATCTCCTGTGTACATGCGCAGTACACTCACTGTATCTTTCTACCTAAGTGGTGATGAGAGGAACTGAAAGAATGATAATCTTAGCCTGAGCCCCTCGGGACAGATTCATTTCCACCAGATTAAAGTCCCTGTCATCAGCCAACTAATTCCCGAGCCATTTGCCACCGCTCACTCACCCCCACCCAAACCACTCAGAGCCATTCAGTACAATGCTGCTGGTGTGGGGTCTTCTCATTAATCCCCACCCCAGCTCTGCTTCCACTGCATTCTCCTTCCCCACAGCTGAGATCAGTCACTCAGCATAAGGTGGGTGAGGCTGGGACGCTGGGAGTTGTTGACAAAGCCGCTGGACACTGTGAAGGGAGGAGGTTCCGGCAGGGATGAGATTGGATGAGGTGAAGGATCTTCTGGATCCAAACTTTCCAAGGATCTCATCCTGGAGACTTCCTGTGGGAGCATTTAGGGTGGGGGCCCTGGATCAGGAAGACTCAAATATGAGTCCTGACCCCATCTCCCATTCCAACTCTCCATTCCTTGACTCCTGAGTGAGACCTTCTCCCCCAGGACAGCTCCCCTCCCCCAGTCACTGGGCAGGTCACTGTGAGCGCTTTGAGCTGTGTCAGCTGTAGGGTTATGGGTGTCTGAAATGAGGAATGGAGCAGCTGCTCTTGTCAGTCTCTGCTGGTATTTATAGCTCAGGGTCAGGCCCTGGCTGTATTTGGGCAGCTGAGATTACCAATCTCATCAGTTAATTCATTCCCAAAGTGCAAGCAGCCACCGATGCCTGAAAACACTTACTGAGGGATTAGCACCTGGGTCAGCCCAGGCCCTGAGCCATAACCACAGCTCCAGTCAGTGCCCCGAGCCACAACCCCAGCAACCGCCCCCAGCTACATTCTGAGCCACAGCCCTCAGCCAAAGTCCCTCAACACCAAGCCTGTTCCCCCTATCACTAATCCTGCAGACCCCATCCAAGCTCGTTCCTATCACAGGAACGTTTTCTTCCTCTCACAAATTTTGTTCATTGTTCTTCCTTTAAGTTAATTTTTGCTCATCAGAATTAGTAATATCAGTATTAGACTCACACCTGGCACTCCCAGGACAGCACGGGTTAGACACAGAGTAAAGCTCCCTCTACACTATCCATCCAATCTCCCAGGACAGCACAGGTTAGACACAGAGTAAAGCTCCCTCTATACTGTCCGTCCGCACTCCTAGGTCAGTGACGGCACCAGTTAGAGACAGAGTATCAGGATGAATGTATTTGAGTGTGGGTCAGAGGTGGTGTCTCCGAATGAGTCTCTATTCAGGTCTCACACAAACACAACCTTTTATATTACCCCTGTTCAAGCTTCAGTCCATTCTCCTATTATAAGTTTATGAGGATAGTGCCTCATCCACTTGCTACATGCTCGGGATTTCCCGTCGGAGGTCAGTGTGTGTGCAGTCACCACAATAGAAATCTCTACAGCATCACACGCTCTGTCAGCTGCTTGTCCCACAGCCTCACGAGTAACCTTGTGTGTGATTGTCCAGATGACAGCAGTTTCTCAATAATTGGCTCCCCTTCCGATCGCGGACGTCCCGTTATTGAGCACACTTCTTTCCTGTCTCCTATTTCGGTCATTACCTCACGTTCATCCATCTGCCATTCCCAGCTGATCTATTTAATTGGTCTGGATCCCCAGGAACGCTATCCATCTCCCTCATTCTCATCACCTGTCCACGTAGCCCAGTACCATCAACAAATGGTGTGATATCATAGGATTAAAGACTGTAAGACTGTACAGCACTGAAACAGGCTTAAGCAGTTTGCTTGGTTAGTGTTGATAATAATTATTATTATTATTTGATACTTTCAAAGCGCTTCACAGAATATACTGTAAAGTGAATTGACTCTATTTTGTGAGTGAAATACGGCAGCCAATTGCGCACGGATTTATCCCACAAACAGTCGTCGATTGAATGACCAAATTATTATTTTTAAAAGAAAAAAATTTAAGGGAATGTTACGCCCGGAAAAGCGATCCATCAATCGACTAACAACCCAGTTCCTACTTATTTCTAAGTAAACAGAGATACGTGGAGTAAGGAAACATGCCTTGTATCGCACTGTCAGGAATCGAATCTGGGTCCTCTTGCTTGCAAGGTGAGTGCGCTAACCAATATGCAACAGGATTCCACCAGAACCTAATTCCACCTCCCCTGCCTCCTCATACCCCTTGATTCCCTTATCTCTTGTGCCTGCATCAAGTTTTCTTTTTAATATGTTGATACTTTCTGCTACAATCATAGTTTCCGGCAGGAAATTCCACATTCTCACCCCATCTGCATGGGAGCTGAGGCCCTGATAGGTTTGGGTTCCTGTAGCTGGTGAGGCAGTGGGCGTGTGATCAATAGCCATTTCCCATTACAGGCTTCTGTCCCCCAAATTCCAGCTCATCTTAGCCTTAAATCTGTGGGGGATAAAATTCTTAATTTGGAAGCCACTTTTCTCCGTTTTTAAAATGAAACCATCTTCCAGATTCAGGGTGAACTGAGGAGTCACCCAAAATTCTGCACCACCTGAACTATTGAGACAAATGATATCACAGATTAAGACAAGTTGGAATTTCAAGCCTCGCATCCCCTGGTGTAATGATCTCCTCAAAGATGCCAGCAGATTCAGGAGAGGTCACCTACTGCTTCTAGATGGCTGCCTGCAGCAACTCTGCTCCTCAGTATCAAATCGTCTCCTAAAATATTCTCCACATATTAGGGTAACTGATATAGAATTTCTCGGCTCAGTACTCGCCCCGTGGCACTGTTGGAAAAGAGATTGTGGCTGGCACAAAAAACACAGACAGAAAACAGTCACTTTATTAGTGAATCCCATGAAGCACTTTGTGACGACCTCCCAGGTGAAAGGCACAGTATCAGATGTGAGATCATTATGATGAGGATAAGTGTTTTGCCTACAAAATATACAATCAATCCACTTTAAATATATTTTGTGAAGTGCTTTGTGACATCTCAATGATGTGATAAAGTGCTACATCAAATACAAGGATTATTATTATTCCATGCAGACCCAGTGTTTATACTGCTCCTAAATCACCCTCTTAACCCCAGCCCCATACTCCAGCCACGGTCTGACAATGATTTCCACAACCTGATCGTTTCCTCTTTACTTTCACATTGAGCCAAAGCCTAGTCCTTTCCTCTTTCATTTCACCAGATCACTAGGCTCGGATGAAGGAAGCCCTTCAGGCCGTTTGATATCATCCTCTGACCTGAACGGACACCTCCTCCATCCTTCCATTACAGCTTCCAGCTGTTTCCTTCCTTCCTGAATCCCAGCACCCTGACCTCGATCCCTGCCAATTCCCTCTCGGTCCAAAGAAATATTTCCCTGAGTCTCTCCAGAAATTGCCCTTCCCCCTGAGCCCTCCTGTCCTGACCTGTCTGAAAGTATCGTTCTGGGTTTACGAATGAATAGACCAAAGGTTATCTCTTCTGAGATCACCCACAGGAGAGGGTTTTCCTGAGGTAACCCTGAAGGAGCAGGGATTATAGGGATAGGGGAGAAAACTCCCATGGGGTATAAACATGGGAGTTGGGGCTAGTTGGACAGACTAGTTGGGGCTGCCCAGTTGGGGGTACCATCCTCACCTTCAAAGCCCTCCATGGCCTTGCTCTCCCCTACCTCTGTGTCCTCCTAACCCCTTACCAACCTGCCCGCTCCCTCCTCTTCAACCGTCTCCGGCCTGCTTCATGTCCCCCAGCTCGCCTGCTCCACCATTGGTGGACGGGCCATCAGCCACTCTGCCCCCACCCCTGGAACTTCATCCATGCAGTCCCTCCACCTCGCCCCCTCACTTGCCTCCTTCAAGACCCATCCCAAGATCCTCCTCTTCAACCATGCCTTTGATCACCTTCATTCCCCCCTTGCCCTCCACCCTCCCCAATCCCGACCCCCAGCTCGGGTCCGAAACACTAACTGTCCAGTGCTTTGGGATGTCCTCCTGATGTGAAAGGCGCGATACAAATGTACTTTGGTTGTTGTTGTATGTATGTAATGTCAAAATATACAGTCAATTCATTTTACATTAGATTCTTTGAAGCACTTTGAGATGTCTCAACACAGTGATAAGGCGCTATATCAAATGCAAGTATCATTATTATTCTCAATCACTTTTAGCATCTTACACACCTCCACGAGGTCCCTTGAGAGGCATCTCCTTTCAGGGCTGAGATTGCTGGAGTATTTAGGGGTGTGACGTAGTTTGTCAGAGCATGTTCCTGATGAGGCCCGGAGCGCTCATTAATTGGAAATCGCAGAGTAAATAGAATGCAGAGGGATGAGCGGCATTCTGTCTGAGTGATATCAGAATCACGGGTCAGATATGTTTACATCCTGCATTAAAGTAGTCCATCTGCCTCCAGTTATTTCTGGCCTGCTTTACAGAGTGTGTGAACCATTAGTAAAATAATTAGCTCAGGGGCAGCTAATGCAGCCTGGTGACCTTCAGTCTGGGACTGCAGGGCTGAAATCCAAGCTCTCTGGAAATCTCACACCCTTTCTGATCATATAACTGCCCTGTTAATCTTCTCTGCATTACTGTGTGATTGCACTTTCGGAACAGTAAACAGTAGCTTCAGTGAGATAGCTTCAGGGTTGGTACCCCCAACTTATTGCACTGACGGGGGCGGGGGAAGGATTCAGAATAATATAATAATCTTTGCATTTGATACAGTGATAAATCTCAGACTGCTTTTACAGGTAATTATTGTCAAGTGCAGGCAAACATGCTGGTCTGTTTACACACGAATGTCCTACCCACAGGCAAGGGGTGAATTGTATCTGGTGTCAGACTGGCTCAGGTGGTAACACTCTCACCCCTGAGTCAGAGTTAGATTGTGGCAGACAGTCGGAGTGGGGGGAGAGACAATCAGTCATCGTGAAGGAGTGGGAGGAAGTGACAGTCAGTCACAGTGAGGGAGTGGGAGGGTGTGACAGTCAGTCACAGTGAGTGGGGGGGAATGACACTCAAGCAGAGTGAGAGAGTTGGGAGAGAGTGACAGTCAGTCACAGTGAGGAGTGGAGTGACAGTCAGTCATAGTGATGGAGTGGGGGGGAGGCAGTTAGTCACAGTGACGGAGTGGGGGGGGGAGTGACAGTCAGTCACAGTGACGGAGTGGGGGGGGGAGTGACAGTCAGTCACAGTGAGGGGGGTGTGACAGTCAGTCACAGTGAGGGGGGTGTGACAGTCAGTCACAGTGAGGGGGGGGAGTGACAGTCAGTCACAGTGAGGGGGGTGTGACAGTCAGTCACAGTGAGGGGGGTGTGACAGTCAGTCACAGTGAGAGGGGTGTGACAGTCAGTCGGAGTGGGGGGGAGAGACAATCAGTCACAGTGAGGGAGTGGGAGGGAGTGGCAGTCAGTTACAGTGAACGGAGTGGGGGGGGTGTGACAGTCAGTCACAGTGAGGGAGTGGGGAGTTACAGTCAGTCACAGTGAGGGGGGTGTGACAGTCAGTCACAGTGAGGGAGTGGGAGGGAGTGACAGTC
Source organism: Callorhinchus milii (assembly GCF_018977255.1). NCBI lineage: Eukaryota > Metazoa > Chordata > Chondrichthyes > Chimaeriformes > Callorhinchidae > Callorhinchus > Callorhinchus milii. Next base: position 72,295,215 of record NW_024704742.1, on the reverse strand, counting down.
ACTTACAGTGGAGGGGGAGGAGTGACAGTGAGTCACAGTGAGGGAGTGGGAGAGTGACAGTCAGTCACAGTGAGGGAGTGAGGGGGAGTGATAGTCAGTCGGGGGGTGGGGGAGAGACAGTCGCAATGAGGGAATGGGAGGGAGTGACAGTCAGTTACAGTGATGGAGCAGGGGAGGTGTGACAGTCAGTCACAGTGATTGGGAAGGAGTGACAGTCAGTCATAGTGACGGAGTGGGAGGGAGTGACAGTCAGTCACAGTGAGGGAGTGGGAGGGAGTTACAGTTTGTCACAGTGACGGAGTGGGGGTGTGTAACAGTTAGTCGCAGTGAGAGGGAGTGGGGTGAGTGACAGTCAGTCACAGTGAGGGGGGGACCCTGAGCTATCCTTTCTCCCTCATATCCGCGCCACAACTGGCACCGCCTTCCATCACCGCCGGAATATCGCCAGACTACGGCACTACCTCACCCCTCACGCGGCTGAAACCCTGGTCCACGCCTTTATCACCTCAAGGCTGGACTATGGGAACTCTCTCCTCGCCGGCCTTCCCGGCACCTCCCTCCACACTGCAGGTCATTCAGAACTCTGCAGCTCGTGTACTGTCCCGCACCAGACTCCGCGACCACATCACTCCCACCCTCGCTCGCCTCCACTGGCTCCCCATCCCCAGAGGATCGAATTCAAGATCCTCATCCTCACCTACAAGGCCATTCACAGCCTCGCTCCCTCCTACCTCTCCGACCTACTATCCCCCTACCTACCTGCCCGTACCCTCCGTTCCTCTGGCTCCGGTCTGCTCCACATCCCCCGCCCCAACCGCCCTACCATCGGTGACCGGGCCTTCAGCCTCTCAGCCCCCAGGCTCTGGAACTCCATCCCCCAGTGCCTTCGCCGCCTCCTCCCTTTCCTCCTTCAAGGCCGGTCTCAAGACCTTTCTCTTAGACCGAGCCTTCAGCTCCCCTCTCGACTCTCTTCCCCCTCCTCGCTCCCTCCCTTCCCTCCCCTCACCCTGACCATTTCCCCCCTCCTCGCCCCCTCCCTTCCCTCCCCTCACCCTGACCATTTCCCCCCTCCTCGCCCCCTCCCTTCCCTCCCCTCACCCTGACCATTTCCCCCCTGCTCGGTTCCTGACCCAACTGTAGAGTGCCTTGGGACGTCCTCCCGACGTGAAAGGCGCTCTATAAATGGAATCTTGTTGTTGGTGGAGTGGGTTGAGTGACAGTCAGTCACAGTGAGGGAGTGGGAGGGAGTGACAGTCAGTCACAGTGAGTGGGTTGAGTGACAGTCAGTCACAGTGAGGGAGTGGGAGGGAGTGACAGTCAGTCACAGTGAGGGAGTGGGAGGGAGTGACAGTCAGTCACAGTGAGTGGGTTGAGTGACAGTCAGTCACAGTGAGGGAGTGGGAGGGAGTGACAGTCAGTCACAGTGAGGGGGAGGAGTGACAGTCAGTCACAGTGAGGGAGTGGGAGGGAGTGACAGTCAGTCACAGTGAGGGAGTGGGAGGGAGTGACAGTCAGTCACAGTGAGGGAGTGGGAGGGAGTGACAGTCTGTCACAGTGAGGGGGAGGAGTGACAGTCAGTCACAGTGAGGGAGTGGGAGGGAGTGACAGTCAGTCACAGTGAGGGAGTGGGGGGAGTGACAGTCAGTCACAGTGAGGGGGGGGAGTGACAGTCAGTCACAGTGAGGGAGTGGGGGGGGAGTGACAGTCAGTCACAGTGAGGGAGTGGGAGGGAGTGACAGTCTGTCACAGTGAGGGGGAGGAGTGACAGTCAGTCACAGTGAGGGAGTGGGAGGGAGTGACAGTCAGTCACAGTGAGGGAGTGGGGGGAGTGACAGTCAGTCACAGTGAGGGGGGGGAGTGACAGTCTGTCACAGTGAGGGAGTGGGGGGGGAGTGACAGTCAGTCACAGTGAGGGAGTGGGAGGGAGTGACAGTCAGTCACAGTGAGGGAGTGGGAGGGAGTGACAGTCAGTCACAGTGAGGGAGTGGGAGGGAGTGACAGTCAGTCACAGTGAGTGGGGGGAGTGACAGTCATTCACAGTGAGGGAGTGGGAGGGAGTGACAGTCAGTCACAGTGAGGGAGTGGGAGGGAGTGACAGTCAGTCACAGTGAGGGAGTGGGAGGGAGTGACAGTCAGTCACAGTGAGTGGGGGGAGTGACAGTCAGTCACAGTGAGTGGGGGAGTGACAGTCAGTCACAGTGAGTGGGGGGAGTGACAGTCAGTCACAGTGAGTGGGGGGAGTGACAGTCAGTCACAGTGAGTGGGGGAGTGACAGTCAGTCACAGTGAGGGGGGAGTGACAGTCAGTCACAGTGAGGGAGTGGGAGGGAGTGACAGTCAGTCACAGTGAGGGAGTGGGAGGGAGTGACAGTCAGTCACAGTGAGTGGGGGGAGTGACAGTCATTCACAGTGAGGGAGTGGGAGGGAGTGACAGTCAGTCACAGTGAGTGGGGGGAGTGACAGTCAGTCACAGTGAGGGAGTGGGAGGGAGTGACAGTCAGTCACAGTGAGGGAGTGGGAGGGAGTGACAGTCAGTCACAGTGAGGGAGTGGGAGGGAGTGACAGTCAGTCACAGTGAGTGGGGGGAGTGACAGTCAGTCACAGTGAGGGGGGGGAGTGACAGTCAGTCACAGTGAGGGAGTGGGGGGGAGTGACAGTCAGTCACAGTGAGTGGGGGGAGTGACAGTCAGTCACAGTGAGTGGGGGGAGTGACAGTCAGTCACAGTGAGTGGGGGGAGTGACAGTCAGTCACGGTGGGAGTGGGCGGGGCTCTGGGTTGAGTGACAACGAGGGAGTGACTGACAGCAGCTCTGAGCTGGCATTGGGACCGGATAGGCGCTCGTCTGTGTTGGCTGCGCACGGCGTGGTTCACGCGGTTCCCTCTCTTGGCGCTCGATGTGTCGGGGCCGGACTGGAGGACCAGCGGCGGGAGAGGATCGCGGAGCGGCGGTGGCGAGGGAGTGGGGCAGAGAGCCAGCGACACAGACCCGAGCGGTGCGGCCCGCGGGCACCGAGCCGCACGGCAGGTAGGGACGGCCCCGGCGCCCATTTCACACCGGGAGACAGAGTCACAGCCGCGGAGCCGCCTTGGGTCGCCGCCCCGAGTCTAGAACCTTCCACAAGATGGCTGCCGGGCCTCGGACCACTCGCCTTCGCGTTCCCCCGACTCGTCCCGACCGAATCCCCGGCCCCTCGCCCCCGGCTCCAGCCGCTCCCTGCACAGCCTCAGCCCGAGGCAGGTCCGGGCCAGGGAGGGAGGGAGAGGATGGGAAGGCCTCTCTTTCCAGTCCCCACCTCTTCCAGGTGCTCGAGTCGGTCTCCTGTGCGGGGACGGGGTTTCCCTGAGGAAGGAGCTGTAAAGGCACCGGCTCTGCGCTGCCCCCCCCACCCCCCCCCCCGGGGGCGCCATCATTAATTTAGTTTACACGACAACAAATTACATTTACACAGCTGTGTCCTCCTTATGTTTTACGAGGACGTCCCAAGGCGCTGGAGAGTCAGGGATCCGCACCCGAGCTGCTGGTTGGGATCAGCAAGGCGGGGAGGGGTAGGAGGGTGACCGTGGGCGCAGTCGAAGACGAGGGTCTTGAAGGAGGCAAAGGGAGGGGGCGAGGCGGAGGGACTGCGGGTGGAGTTCCAGAGGGTGGGGGTAGAGGGGCAGAAGGCCCGCCCGTCAATGGTGGGTGGGCGAGGTGGGGGACTTGAAGCAGACCAGAGCCCGTTCAGCAGAGGGAGCGAGCAGGATGGTAGTGGGTTAGGAGGTCACAGAAATAGCGGGGAGCAAGACCATGGTGGAGGTTGAAGGTGAGGACCAGGATCTTGAACTGTATTCTCTGTGATGGGAAGCAATTGGAGTCGGGTGAGGATGGGACTGATGGGGTCACGGTGTAGGAGAGGTTGGGCTGCAGAGTTCTGGATGATCTGCAGCTTATGGAGGGAGGAGTTTGGAAGGCCGACAAGCAGGGAGTTTACATAGTTAAGCCTGGATGTTATGAAAGCAAGTATGAGGGTCTCAGCGGCCCTGCGGTGTGAGACAGTGGCGGAGTTGGGTGATGCTGCAGAGGTGGGGAAAGGCAGAGCGGGTCATGGCATGGTAGGGGGTTAGAGTTCACAGGTACGGAGGAGCAAGGCAGTGGAGGGCTTTGAAGGTGAGGACCAGGATCTTGAACTGTATCCTCTGAGTGATGGGGACCAGTGGAGTTGGGAGAGGATGGTGGTGATAAGGTCACGGAGTCTGGTGCAGCAGAGGACATGGGCTGCAAAGTTCTGCATGATCTGCAGCTTGTGGAGGGAGGAGTTGACAAGCATGGAGTTTGCGTAGTCGAGCTTGTTAAAGAGCTTTACTGTGAAGTTACCAACTAAGTAAAGTAAACTGAAGTCCAGAGGCTTTTTAGTTAACCAGTTGCTGGAATTTAAGTAAAATCTGGACACACGAATGTGGATCAGATGGTGTCTCGTCACGTTGTTCAGCATTGCAGCACTCCATGTTCTACATGCTTTCTGTATATCTCCCTCACTGCTGCAAGTCTTTTACAGCACTTTCAGAAAGGGAAGGGTTAGTGTGTGAAGAGTTGGCTTGAAATGTATGGTCCACTCTGTGGGTTTTTTTCTCCCCTCCCCTATCTATCAAACATATATCTATCTAATTCGACTATGTATACCATCTAGGCCTAAATGTCATTTAAGGTATCTACATAGTGGAGGCTATCTGTATTTTTCCCCTCTTAGCTAAAACTCCACTACAAGGATCAGCATTTTCCTCAATGTTCCTGTTCTGGATATGGGTATCCTTGGGAACAGCACTACAATATAATTTCACTTTGATGCACTGTTTTTTCTGCTAATTTTCACCCCTCCTCTTCTGAGGTGTCTGACTCATTCTCCTGCACATCATCTCCAAGACATCTTCATCGTGTATGTTTATGACAATATTTAGGACCGAGGAAACCCAAGAGTTTCTGCTTCATTCAGCAGTCGTTTTCAAGTAACTGCTGAAAAGCATATTACATTAACTCACTGAACTTCACATATTCTATGTACTTGTTTCCTGTAAAGTTCAACCCAGCCATGAATAGTTTTGTCTGATTTTAAACAAAAACAGAATTCGCTGGGACACTCAGTAGGTCAGCCAACATCTATATGGAAAAAAGAAAGTGAGTTGACGTTTCGGGCCCTCGACCCTTCGTCAGAACTGGGGCATGTTGGGAGGGAGAGGTTTTTAAGGACTAACAGAAAGTGGGGAAGCAGGGCAAGGAAGATAAAGGAGAAAATGGAGTAGTGGTCAGGGGATGATGGTTTAAAGAGGTGTTAATGATGCAAAACAAAGTGGGGATTGCAACAAAACGGGAAAAACAGTTCTGACAAAGGAAGGGTCATGGACCCGAAACGTTGACTCACTTTCCTTTCCATAGAACCTACCTGACCTGCTGAGTGTTTCAGATTTAATTGAAGATTTAAGTTTCAGATTTCCAACATCTGCAGTATTTGCGTTTTGTCTGATTTTTAAATCTGGGTGGGTTACATTTAAGTTTAGGAATTAATATTGCTGATTACCCTTTCAAGCTTAGGCTAGTGCTAGAATCTAGAGATTGCTTAGTTTAACATCCTGTGATGGAAAATTACTGGCTTGCAAAAGAAAATCTATACTGCTAACTTCAGCATTATTTAATGGAGCACTGGTGTGAGGTGTTGACTCACTGTTATTTTATCAAAGCAATGATTTATTTTACATAAAACTGATCACAGACCAATGCTTCTGGAACCCAAGTCGGCACCATGCAGATAGGTGGATAGGCAGACTAGCTGTGGATCGATACATGTCAGCAGATTGGACACCATTTCCTGAGGCTGTAGGCTTTATGAACCTGATTCAGGAGAGTGGGTTGAAGTATCTAAAATGAAATGTGTTTTCATGGTTTTCCTTTCACTCCTTAGTTCTTTCGTTTCCCCCCATCTCTCTCCCATTACAACTGATAATGGAATATTATGTGAGGAATTGTAGGCACTCTGTGTGCTGCATGAAAGGATAATTTATGAAGGTCTTGTTCTTTTCAGAATAGCAAAGATATTTGCATTATCCTCATTTTAATGCTTCAATACATCCAAGAACATTTTGTTGCAAACTCCTTTCCTAGGTTTGTGTTTGTGTGTTGATCTGCAATGATGTAATCTCTATTCATTATCCAGACTAAGTTTTACAATTTAGTGGGGTTTTTTCATTCGTTTTTCTCATCGAAAATGCCGATATTTTGGTGCAGGCAATGTTGTGGTGCTGCATTGAATCAATTAACCACCTTTTTCAGAAGATATTTTGTCGCTGGCTTGGTTGAAGGTAAGCATTCAATAATGAAATAAGACTGCACATTACTTCTTTCCTTGGATTGAAACTACATTTCCCTTTTTTTCCTTCACATATCTGACCCTTCAACATCAAAATTTAAGATCCTATGAGCTTTTCTTCAGTTTAGATAAGGCTTTGCCTTGTCCCTAGCATAGTCACCTGCAGCTATTGAACAGTGTAGGACTTTGAGTAAATATTACAAAGCGACTATTCAGTATTTATTTTTTAATCAAAAAAACTTAGATTTTCAAAGCTATTGTTGAGGTTCTGCTGCTGTTCCAAGGATGTTGAATATCTGCAGAAATTCAGAGGAATTATTTTTGTTGAATCACTGCTGTCCCCGTATTCAGTGATTCCTTCTTAAACATGGCCAGAACAAATATGTATCCTGCAGTCAAGTAATGGACTCTGTTCTGATTTGGGACATCCCACACTGAAGCTCTTCAAAGCAATTTTCAAGTAAGTAAAAAGGTTCTCTTCTCATCTGCTGCTTTCCAAAAGACCATACTTCGGGGGAGGGGGGGGCAGGGTCATTGAATGTCCGTTGTAAAAATACAGTGTTGATTTCTGTGCCTTTCTGAATGACATCTGATTTTGAACTTAGACTTTTAGACCATAATGTCATGGATTTCTTGAGTAGTTGTATCTTTTTTTTTATTTTTTCTAGACAGTTGCATTTTTAATATTTTGCATATTTTTTCTATTAATTATACTTGATATAGTAAAGTGTGCATAGTTTTCAGGAGCCTTAATGAATAAATAAATGTTTAATAACTTTTGAAAATAAATGCGTGTGAGTGTTTGGAATGGAGATAAATAAGACACAAGTTGTGCAAATGTCTCTTCAATAAATTATACAAATCAGCTGCTTGGGTCAGGGTTTGACCCGGTGTTGAGAATAGATTTACAAAGGTAGGTTCAGAGGTTAGTGGAGTGATCCTTATTATGCCTTGCATGTTCAAAAATAGCTACAGAAATAAATTGGCCCTTTTGGTGATAACAGATAGTCATAAATGTCTGGGTGTTAAGTAGGTGTAAACTTGAAGTTTATATTCATTTGAGAGATCATTTTAAGCCATCAGTGGATAAAAGAATAAAAAATGGAATGACACAAATGCAGTTTTGAAATATTTAGCGACGTGAAGAGTTAAGTTACCTCTTTGTACTCTTTGCCTGTATCAATACAGAGAGTATATAAATCAAGACCATGCTGCTTCATGTTGAAGGTTTTCAGGCTGTTGGCCCGAATCTCATCTGATCGAGATTATGCACCAGTCTGTGTGGAACGCTGACATCTTCAACGCCAAATCATATCCTTATTCTCTCAAACCTTCAATTTTTTTGCTGTTAAAGTAGTGATATGTGCGAGTCTGTTTTCTGAATTGCCACATCTATTTGTGCAGTATGCTTGAAAGTGTGACTGTCTCTGGCACATGAAGAATATCAGTGGGGCTCGGTCTTTTATGTTAAAAGAGATGTAGCGCAGTGCAGCTGGCAAGGAGACTAATGCACTGTGCAGCACAATAATCAGCTGACGTGACCTCTTTTGGAATGAAAGCTCAAAGCTGTAAGATGATGTGAGTGGGTGTGGACTTTTCGAGAGGTGATTCGTCAAGGATTAATTTTGTAATCCTGGGCTGCGTTTTTATAGGTGTTCCAGGAGTTTCATTTTAGGATTTAAACTTAGTCATTTTAATTGAAGAGGTATTTAATACGTCACAAGTAGACTATTTCCTACGAAGATAACTATTAGTGCACAGTCCATTCCCAACCTAATAGTGTGCATTTTCCTGTCATAGACAGGCTACACGAAGGACGTTATATAGAAGTCTGGCCAATCCTGTCCTCTACGGGTACAGGTGAGTACTTGAAGTCAGTTAATTGACAAATCAAGGTTACAGAAAATAGCATTTTTATACGTTGATCTATTAATGGAAGTGATACTGAGCTCAGGGACTACAGTTGGTTGATTGTTTGGATTGTACTTACTGGATACTATACAACGTTTTCGTATGCATACAATGTGCATTTTTCTAATAGCATCTTTGCTTTAGAATTAGCTTGATGTATTGAAGATAAACTAAATCATTGACTAATCTGGCCTTAGTCTTAATTTCATTTCGGGGGGCTGTGAGTAGAGAAGATCATCTTGACTGAGCTGTCGGGAAGATACACTTGAGAGGATTGCATTCTGAGTGTAAGAAACAGTAAAGAAAATCAATGGAACAGGCAGGTGGGAGAATGGCAACACCAAATATATTGTGGCAAGTTTTTTTTCATATAAAATGTCTACAAAATGGCAAGTGGTTGGGTAAGGTGCACGTCATCCGGGGCAGGGAGAAAGTACTCAAACCAAAAGGACAGGAAGTTACCAACATCCATGGAGGATGCAAGATGGAGATGAGAAGAAACTGCACCGGGATGGTAGCTTTGATGGAATGTTGGCATCTACAGCAGATGCAATATAACCTGAAGAAGTGACCAAATCTCCAGATCCAGAGGAGGTCAACATTTGCTCAGTGAACAAGATGGGAAGATAATGGCACTATGAGGGGTTAGAAGAGGGCAACAGTGGTTGGCTGGACACAATTACAAGATTCAGCAGAGCATTCACCACTGGAACAGGCCTTCATTGATAAACCTGGCCTCTTCAAACTGTGATGACCAAGATAGAGCAGAGCGTACAGGGATAGGGGAAGCCAACATTGGTGAAGCATGTATTGAGAAGGGTAGCACTAGTAGAACCCAGTGGAGAGATCAGGATTATAGAAGGGCAGCACTATTTGTGGCATTAGCTCTGGCAGGGATGTGGCTGGAAAGGGTAGGATCATAATAATGAATCGATTGATTGGAGAAGGGTAGCATGAGCATTAGACAGATTATACCTGATTGAAGGCCAATGGAAAGTAGTAGAATTTGTAAATAAGAAACACACATGGGGATTTGATAATAGATCAGGTCAGAAAGTGAAAGAACACTGCCATGAGTGAAACTGAACCACGAAGCATCAAAATGTCCACCACTTGGTGTTTGCTGATATCAGCTGGAGTAGCAATATGACAATTATAGTTCTTAAAATAATTCTTGCACTTGATATTGGGCTTTATTGCATCTCAAAAGTGCATAAGAGTTTTGTCTGTGAAGTGATTATTTGTAGTAGAATACGGCAACCAATTTATACAATATCCCACAAACAGCTACGAGGTAAACGACTTGCTAATTCTAAATATTCATTCTTACATTTGGTATAGCGCCTTTCACATCAGGAGGATGTCCAAAGTACTTCACAGGATTTACTGTCAAGTGGAGTGGCTGTATGTTTGTGAGTCATTTCATTGCCCATACCATGCTGGGAACGGCTTCTTTGATGAAGGTACATCCTTCAGAAGGGACCTCGGTTTAATGCCACATCTGAATGATGTACCTCTATAATGCAGCTTTCCCACAGCATTCACTAGGACATATAAGCTTAAATTCTAACATGGTGCTTGAACTCTGAATCTTCTGAAATGGAGACGAGAAAAACAGCAACTGAACAGGCTCCCCCTTTGGCCTCAGGGTCCCCAGGCATGGTGCTTTGGGCCAGTGGGAGGGCCTGGAGGTGACCAATGAGGGTTATTGGCAGCTAGGGAACAAAAATCGGATGGAGCAGATAATGGCTGATGGTTGGGTGATTCGCTGAGGCATTTGCAAATAAGATAGTTCTGGGAGTAAAAGCTAAGGGAGATAGTTCCAGGAATAAAAGTTGAACATGAGGGGTTGTGGTTACCATGCAAGTTTTAAGATACATTGACAAGGGATGAAGAACAGAAATCATGATTAGAATAACATATTTGTGGCCTCAGGAATAAGGAAGTGAGGGATAAAAGATAGAGAACAAGAGGATCATGGTACTTGGGAGAAAGAGTTGAGGTAATTGGGAACTGCTGACTGCAGAGACATCAGTGCTTCCGAGGTAGTCTTTGTGGAGGCTCAGTAATAATAATACTTGAATTTGATATAGCGCCTTATCACGTCATCGAGACGTCTCAAAGTGTATCACAGAATATATTGTAAAGTGGATTGACTGTATTTTGTGGGCGAATGTGGTAGCTAATTGAGCCCGGCAGTGTCCCACAAATAGTCATGGATTGAGTGAACATTCTTTTTGTGGGTGAAATGCTTTTTAAGTGTAGCCTGAGTAATACTATCCAATAAGAATGACCTAACAGAAATCAATCCAATTAGAATGACCATATATTTGAATTTTTTGGGATGGATTTTCTTGACTGATGTAATTATTAGTTTTGTAATCTTAATACTGATGTACTGTATTAGTTTCTGTAGTACGATCTAGGAAGTCAGATTTATTTCTTCAATGCTAGTTTATAGTGTGGGGTAAAAAGGTCAGAATTATTTGTGTGCTTTTCCAATTACATGGCTGTAATGTTATCATATTCTGTTGAATATTAGTTTTCTAAGCGCTCTGATACACTACCCTGTATGGAGGGCGCTATGTAAGTGCAAGTTGTTGTTTTCCTAAAATTATTTGAAAAGAAATAGAGGGGTTCAGCCGGTGACCAATAATTCTTCCATTCTGGACATTTGCTTTAGTGGGACCTTGTTATATGTTAAATGGCGCCATGTTTGTTGCAAATAGTCGCTACACATATTATCTATGGAGCACTCTTGAGATGCTTTGTAAGCACAATATCAAATTATTTATTATTAGAGCAATTCATTAATACATCATATTTATAAATAAGTAATATAATAAATGCAATTTATCATTAGAGCAACTCAAATATTTACTAGGTGTTGATGGGATTTGATTGATGTGGAACAGTTGGCATCTGTGGAGCTACTAATTACAATAATTACAGTCTTTACACATGATTCCCCTTCCTCATTAAAGCTATTGACTGGAGGATAGTTATATGTATTAGTTACAGTGCTATGGGTATTAGTTCAATGGCTATTAGTCACCTTTTCCATCCTTCGGATGAGCATTAAACTGAGATTGCATCTGACAGTTCAGGTAGCCGTTAAAGATCCCACAGCACTATTCAAAAAGAGAGGGGAATTTCTCTCTCCCGGTGTCCTGACCAACAATCCCCCAAATAAAATTGGTCACTCACTCCATGGCTGTTTATGGGACAGTGTTGTGCGCAATTGGTTGCTGAGATTCGCCCACAAAATATAATAATAACCTCATGTGAAGGTCTAGCTTCCTCTTGAATGCATCTACACTCTCTGATTCAACCACCGTTGCAGGCAGCGAGTTCCACAATCTCACTTGCCTCTGCATGAAGTAGTTCCTCCTAAATTCTCCTGGATCCCCTAGACGCTATCTTATAATTGTGTCCCCTGGTTACTGGCTCCCTAACTTGCTATTGCTAAGTCTGCTGTTTATGTTGCCTTCTACATTCTGCCCTGGTATAATTTCTAATAGTAACTATAAATGTAGATAATCAATTACATTTATATAGTGATTTCATGTAAGAATAAATGTCTCAAAGAGCTTCAGAAATATAGAATATTGCAGAATATAATGAATTAGATACAAAGTGAATGTTTTGGAAGCGAATATGGCAGCTAATCTGTGCTAGCAATGCTCCATTAAAAACAATGGGGCGAGTAGCCAATTTAAGTGAATTTGGGGGCAGGTTTGGGAGGAAGTATAAAAGTAGGAGCAATACTTTGTTTTTCTTTCAAATAGCAATGGCATAATCATACAGGCATCACAAGGCAGATAGATCCTAAATGTAACATTCTAATCAAAGAAAAGGTGGTTATCTGACCAGCAAGTGGAATTCAATTTGAGGAAGAAAAGACAAAAGAAAAAAGATTAAAATGGAGAGAATATAAAATGGAAGATAGAGGTGGGGAGTTCGGTCGGGTGGGGATCGAGGCCTAGGTCAGGCTCAGTCCCTCGCAGCTTCCAGTTTTCTTTCTGTGGCGCTTTGTATAATAGAGATGATTCCTTGAGTTGGGGCAAACCACATCAAAGGCTGCAGAAGGACTTCATGATATCCAGCTTCAAATCCAAGGTTGACGGTTACCAATTTATGGTAAGCAGGCAAAGTACGAACATTTAGTCATCAAATTAACATTTAGGCATCAAAGCTGGGAATCAAAGAACATTGTGTGGGATAGGAGGAGCAAGGAATGTTTTGGGGAACTCAGGCTTAAAAGAGAAACGAGGGTGGATGGGAGCAGAGTCCAGTTTACAGTGTATAATTCGTACACAATACACAATGGAGTTCTGTAGCTCAGTGATTAGAGCACTCGTCTTGCAAGCGAGACACCTGCGTTCGATTCCCGGCAGTGCGAAAACTTGGGCAAGTTTCCTTACTCCACACGCCTGATAATAATCCCTCCAAAAACAATAATAAATTGGTCATTTTCAATCCACGACTGTTTGTGGGACACTGCTGTGCGCAGTTGAGTGCTGAAGAGTGTAGGGAGGGAGGAAAAAAATATGGAAAACGTGGTCAAAAAGATGTCTTGAGGCAGGCTTTGAATGTGGGGAGGGAGTGAGTGAGTCAAACAGATTTTGGGATGGAGTTCCAGAGCGCAGTGGCAGAATGTCTGATAGCTTACCTGCCGATGGTGAAATGAGTAGATCAGGAGATATGAAGCAGGCCAGTGTTTGCAGTGTGAAGGGAGTATCTTGGTCAGTACAGTTGTAGGAGGTTGTAGTGGTAGGGTGGGGGTGAGGACATGGAGGGGTTTATTTTTTGGGGGCGTCTTTGATGCAACGGAAACCCATCATCATTCTTAAGAGTATCCACACCAGACTGAGAATTCCATGCTTCCCGTCTATTCGTGGAAATACAAGAGATATCTTTTGGAATGGGGAATATGCGTTCTCTCCCTTGATGGATCCTGCTTACCTAATTTCAGCAAGAGCCAAGGCCTCAGGACCCTAGAATGTGCGTTGGGAGTAACTGCTGGAATCTAACCAGTTAAAATCGCCTAGTTTGCAATTCAGAGCACTGCCTGGCAAACTTTCCTGCTGTTTATCCAGCTAGGACCACCATACCCACAGCTGAACTTTGGTATATGGACTTTTAAAAATAAGTGAGAAACATGGGTATACCCATCTGCAGAACACCGTTTCCCAGCAGACTGTGTCCTCACACAGTGTCTCTGATAGTGATGATGAGGATGGTGGATGTCTGCAAAGATCTAAATTACAGGAACTGAAACCCTGAACTGGGCCAAAGGAAGGAATCGCAAGCTACTGGAGCCCAGTGTTCACAGTCTCTGACTTTGAAGTTTTGTCTGAGATGGGTGACAAACTGCAATCAAATCCTCTCGATGAGACAGTATGGCTGAAAGTAAGAAATTCTGTATTTGATGTGTGACAGGTTTCCTATCAATACCACAGTTGCGTTTCTGTCACCAGGGCAAACAGAGGCATGGGTAATGGGTACCCTGCTATACCTCCCAGCTCAAACACAGGAGAAAACACAACATTGATGAAGGTGAAACACATCGGATGACAGGCTCACCAAATCCCATGACATACACCTGCTCAGACAGGCTGCCAGTATGTTAACAAATATTGTAGAATTCAGAGGGAATCTTTCACTTCAATAGAAGGGAGATCATAGAATTTTACAGCATAGGAGGCCATTCGGCCCATCGTGCTTGTGCTGGCTCTTTGAAAGAGCTATTCTACTAGTCCCAATCCCCCATTCTTACTCCATAGCCCTGCAAATTCTTTCATTTTAAATACTTATCTAATTAGAGATGGTCGCATTTCTCCCTGGATTGAGATCAATTTGGTCTCAGTGACATACTGGCATATAATTTGTGTAGGATGCATCCTTTATGTTTATTTAGTCAGCAGTGAGGAATCCACTTGGCCCTGGAACCCTACCAGATTGTTTGGACTGACTAGCCTGGATAACCTTTTCCAACAGGATTGTAGAGTTCAGAGCAAAGTCCTCCCCGAACAGCCAAGAAAACAGCATGCTGGCAAGACATTGTCCAATAATGACGAGCTACACTGCACCCTGTGACTTACGGAGCTCAATGGAAGCGAGAAACCTCTTGAGTTGATGTCAGCAGCAGAGGTCAATTTTAAATCATCCCAAGAGTTTAGGCTGGCTATCAGTTTGCTGCTTATGCAAGATATAGGTGAGGAGTTTACTTTACACTCAAAAGCCAGTGTTTGTCAGATGGATTGGGCATATTCTGCTTTGAAATTGTGCATAAGATCTAGTTGCCTCTTGCCTTCCTGAAGGCTATCAATGACCTGTGAAGACTTGATAGCTGCATGGGTAGATTCAAACCTTCGAAGCTGCCTTTTCAGACACATTTTGGAATTTGGAGTCTGTGCTTATAGGATGCAAAAGCTGTGATCTTTCTTCGCAAGAAAGCCTTGGTGTCTCTCAGAGAATGATGCACTCTCAGGTCTCCTTGAAATGACAGGAAGAAAGGAAAGCTATCTGTAAGAGCTTCCTGGCAACTCGGGTACACGCAGACTACCGGCACTGACTAGAAGGTGAGAAAAGCAACTGGGGGGTGGTGGTTTTCTGTGGGTTGGAGTAGTATACAGGCTGAGGAGGCTGAATTATATCTCTACCACTAGTCATGGTGACCTGACACCCATTGCAAAGCATCTGATTTATTCACTGTAGAATAGAGACCTAAAGTCAAACTCGCATTGTGATCACAACAATTTGCATTTATACAGACACCTAAGGTAATATCTTGAAGCGCTTCACAGAGACGGTACTGGAGACTGAGCAGGAGGGCGGGCAGAGTGAGGCGACTACAGGCAAAGTCGGGAAGAGTTTTAGGAGCCTTAAAAATGGGGAAGATCAATGGGATTGTGGAATTACTCTATTCTCCCCTTTGAAGGTAGAGTCTAGTGGCTGAAGGCTCGGTCAGCGATTTGGGGAGGGGGGACAGGAAATAGACCTGAGCTTATCAAGCCCGGGGGAGGGGGACAGGTAGTCTGTGTGACAGTTACAGTGCTTGTTATTTACCACTTCTGTTAGAAAGAAGGAATGACTGCAACGTAATCCAAGAGGAAAGAAAGGCAATGAGTATTGTAGGGATATATTCACAAAGGCAATGAATGTTTGACAGATGGGTGCTGCCAGAATGGGATGACCTGCTTTGTCCACCAGTGTCCTCCAGCGCAAAAGGAGGTGTGACGACACAGTGTCATCCCCTGGCCCTTGGGTGAGGATGAGAAGTGAAACATAATTGTCTTGTTCATCCACGGCAACATGAGTTGGCTCAAAGCAACATCCCTTTTCAGTTAATTTGTATTGTGTGTGATTGTGTATTGGACTGGGAATTCACACCCATTACATAACAGAAACTACACACAGTGGAGTCCTCATAAGTTATGTAAAATTAATCTGTAGAGCAAAGTCTGAGGTGGCTATATTAAAACAGCCCATGTCTGTGATTTATTAGAGCTCTGTGTGTTAATCCAGAGCACAAACATAATCCATGTAAAAATCAAGCTAATAGAACTAGAATAAGCAGCACTCCAAACCAGCACAGCACCCCAAATAATGCACCCTGTGAAGCAAGATTGGCAAGAATCCAGACAAGATCCAGATAACCTGTGCTCCACAAACGTCTGATTTAACCTCCACCTCGGAGAGTAATACAGCAGAACCTGTGTGAATTATCCTGAATGAGGTCACCCATTGTGCAGAATTATCAGCAGTTATGTGCCATTGACTCTTGAATGCCAGGAATAATGTTAAGACTGAATGTTTTCTCCAACTTGGGCACGAGAAGCTACTTTTATCCTGCCCATTTTTCCTGGATTTTAACAGATGAACAGATGTTAACAGTGTTACCCAGACTATATTCAGAACACTGTAATCCAGATTTTCCTCGTTTTTGAGTGGCAGTTAAAGTGATCTGACTAATAGCTAGTACACACACACACACATACACCTTCCAGCTTGTAAAGTTTAGTCCTGAAACATGTATGTAGCTGTCATGCAGTATGTGTTGATTGAAGATGTTACACTAACTTTGTTCAATAAATTGCATTTTGTGCATTTCTTTCATTCATTCTGTAAAACGCCCTTCTATAAAGTGTGCTGTTTAGGAATCATATTGAAACAGCAACTTTAAAATAAACTGGAAATGACGTGTACATTAAACACCACAGAACTGAACTCATATGGAATGCCATTTCAAGAATAATTCTCTTCATGGTTTATAGTAATCCTTGCATTTGATGTAGTGCTTTTTCACGTCTTCTAGACGTCTCAAAACGCTTCACAGAATATACTGTAAAGTGAATTGACTGTATTTGTGGGCGAAACGCGGCAGCCAATTGCGCACAGCAGTGTCCCACAAACAGTCATGGATTGAGTGACCAAATCATTATTGTGTTTTTGGCTTGGATATTTTATTCAGGATGTAGCTGGGCCATTTAGATGAGCAGCTGATCAGTCTGCGAGCAAATAGGAGCTACATTTGGCCCCAATGCCGCGAGTTAGTGAATGCTCCCACTGCTGCTCATACCCCAACAACCCTTGCTAGAGGAGGACGCTGTGCATGCTGAACCAGAGCAGCATAGGACTTGGCTATCATGTTGAACAAAGCTTCTCTGCAATACTCTGCATTTCATGCTGTGCTGTTCACTGAGAAGTTCGCAGGGAGTGGTTACTTATAACTGTTGTCCACTAAGTGAGATCTCAAACCTGCGCATGTCGTATGTCAAATGATCAACTAATGATTGTCCTTCTTGGTGGGGGGGAAAGCAAGTAGGGTCTCCTTGAGTTGAGCTGGCTCCAAGGTATGAAGCTTGACAACCGAATATCAGAATTGTGTCAACCTTCTGTGGCAGTCTCCAGCCTGGTTCCAGGGCCAGGTGAGTCTGCAGTCCAAGGCACATTGGGTGAACTTGTAGGGGCAGACCAGTCACTGTCATTCTTCCCACTCAGCTCCTTTAACGCTACAATCCAAAGCCCAAACAGGTAGGGTATCCTTGCTGGACAAGCAGCAGAAAGCTTGCCAAATTTTATTCTCAATGATGAGCTATGAGATTTTAGTTGGTTAAACTCCAGCAGTTACCCCGCATTCTGGGTCTCCAAGCCTTGTCTCTCTGGAATTATGCGTTCCTCCATTCCATACCTAAAAATCTCAGTGTATCCACAGTTTCCCATACGTATGTTTTCTACATGTGGTATCCTTGTGTTACAAAAAGTGTAATATTAAATCCTATCTGTTGAAATAGATGGGCAGCTATATGCCTTGATTGAGCTGCTTAAACTCTGGCCTGTAATGTACATGACAACCATGTTGTGCTGGTTTTCAAAAAGTTGAGGATATGGCTGAGTTTAGATTTTCGTAAACTGGAAATGCACAATCTAGTTAATGTGGTTTGGTTAGGGTACATGAGATCTTGCAAGGAATTGAAAGTATCATATGGGTGGAATTTAGAATTAGACCACTATTTTGAATTTAATTTTAAGATCGGGGTATGAATAGTGACTCTTGTCAACTATTCAATAGTTGTACACATTCAGTACCATATCTTGTGGAGCCCTATAGCTTAGTGGTTAGAGCACTTGCCTCGCAAGCGAGAGTTTCTGGGCTTAATTCCTGGACAGGGCGAAAAGTTAATCAAGTTTCCTTACTCCACACCCCTCAGTTTACCTAGCAGCGAGTAGGAACCCGGTTGTTAGTCGATTGCCAGATCACTTTTCCAGTGTTAATAATCCCTTTTTAATAAAAAATCCACAATTGTTTGTGGACACTGCTGTGTGCAATTGGCTGCTGCATTTTGCCCACAAAATATACAATCAATTCACTTTACTCTGAAGCGCTTTGAGATGTTTCAATGTGATAAGGCATTATATCAAATACAAGGATTATTATTATTATCTTCCCCTGAGTATGAGAGTGGTCTGTGATCTGGAAATATGTGCATTCCAGAAACTTCTCCATACATGCTTCAAATACCTTCCATGTGAATGCCTTGAAATAAAGGTGTGAAATTAATGAGTACTTCAAAAGCCATGCAGCACTTTATAAATAAGACTCAATGAGTAGGAATTTGGCAAAAATTATACAAACCAGTGACAGAAAGTTGTAACTGCACAAAAAATCCCTGATCTTACTAAGCTAGAAGCAGAATATTGCTTGAACACTTAACAGTGGACATTATATTTGGTTTTGAGCTGTTATATTTGAGACTTTAACATTGCCTATAGTCCTCTCACAGCATTTGAACCCACAACCTACTATCCTCCTGGGGGGAGGAAGGAAGGAGCTGAGCTGGGTACAAGGTGACATGTTTCATAATGGAATGAATGTTGGAATCGAGTCCACCCTCTTTGATGGTCTCCATTTTTTTTCTCTTTGCAGTGGTGGTAAGGCACCTCCATACAACAACTACAACTTGCACCACTCACGCAGGGTAGCGTACCAGAGTGCTTAAAACATTAATGTGCCATTTGAAACGCCACGCAAATGTATAACTAAGTGATTTTTAAAGTTTTTTTTCAAGGACGGCAATGTAACGCTCTGTATTAAAACTGCAGTTACCTTTAGCTCAAGGTGCATAGCTGAAATTCCACCTCATGCCTTTCGCCTGTGTGATTCCATTAAACCAGGTCACATGGTGAGCAGAAAACATTTCATTATTGATGTTGGGGTAGATTCTCACCACTCAGCACACAGTGCACCAGCAATGTCTTGGCATGGGGTCGGGGACTACAACATGTCAAAAATGTGGAAATTATAAATAATCCATGCACATCATCAAGATGCCTCATAGGATTTTACTGTGAAGCAGAGCGACTGTACTCGTAGGTGAATATGGTATCCAATTTGTGCACAGCAGTGTTCCACAAATAGCCATGGGGTGAGTGTCCAATTATATTTGGGGGTTTGTTGCTAGAACAGGGTGTCAAACTGCCTCCTTTTTTCGAATAGTGCCATGGGATCTTGATTAACATCCTGAACCTGAAGACAGGATCTCGGTTTAACTTTTTTATCTGAAGGACTGCTATTCCAGCAATGCAGCACAACTCCAGCACTGCACTGTAGTTTCAGCCTAGACACGGTGAGTTCAGAGTCCCCACATGGGCCGTGAACTCACAGCTTTCTGACTCAGAGGCAAGAGTGCTACCAACTGAGCCAAGCTGACACCTTTAAGTCTAGCTTTAAAAGATGTAGAATTTAGCAAAATTTCAGTGTTTCTTAGTGCTAAGCTATTGATTGGGCAGAAAGGGATATGAAGATATCAGTATGCTGAATGTTTGAAATTACATTTACTATAACTTGCTTTATGTGGGCCTTTAACGATTGCAACATATGGGAATAATAATGCTTTCATTTGGTATAATGCCTCATCAAATCTCTTGAATCATTTCAGAGTGCTTTGTAGGATTTACTGTAGATTAATAACTATTCTGTAGGCGAATCTGACTGCACTCCAAATAATAGGCAGCTGGACATGTCCGTGATTCTGTTGAATCATTCTCCGACATCACTAGTGTAGTGCTGCAGATCTCAGATCAAGCCTTCTGTATAGCCAATGGCTGATGGTTTAAAATGGAATTAGGTGGAAAATCAATTGGTGTTTGGCAGAGTTGAAAAAACATTATGTGGATCCACCAGGAAGATGATGACCCCAATGCTGGTAAGTTTTTGGAAAGTAGAATGTACACAAGAGTAAACAATATGCACTTTAAGCTTTGTATAGGTACTATGCAGATGTTTCAAAAAGCCACACAGAAAATTCTACTGCTGGATGCCTATTTGTCAGTCACACATTTTCTAATGTCTTGGATGTCCTTGATGTAGCTGTCCTCATTGGGTTTGTTTTGCTGCACCCAGAATAGCTTCCTTTAATAGGCACGTGTAAATATATGATGACTGGCTTTAAAACCCTTGATATGCTAAAACTTCCTCAAACGTAAAAATCTAATATTTGTGTTTTAACTTTCAGCTTTGCGTTATTCTTGGAAAATTGTACTCCAGCAGTGAATTCATTGAACCTCGGCATTACCAGTCCGCTTCTATTAGGCCAAGCAAATTTACAGCTCGCCCAGATAAAAGCCCATCTGGCCCTACAACAGCTGAATTCTGTCGCCTCCACAACTGTCTCCAACCCAACACTCACGTCTCTGAACCAAGCTCTGGTGAAGATCAACATGTCCATGTTCAATGCCAGAGGGGCGTTCGGCCAGAACCCAGGACCACCGCCCAACCAATTTGGCATGAATCCCCCTCAGGGACCCTTCATGGGAGGCGGAAGAGGAGGAAGAGGCGTAGGAATAGGAGCTCCAGCAGAATCACCGGGCAGCTTTGGTGGTGGAATGAACATGGGAATGATGAACCAACCTGGAAATAATATAGGCTTAGGTCAGTGGTCGTACCAGAATCCTCCACCGGGAGGCTTTCGGCCTGGCTATGGGAACACTGGCACACCGGCCCCGCCGAACCCAGACCCAAGATCTGCCGTGCAGCGTTTTCACGACACGATGAAGGCCTCCAATATCTTGGCGAATTTCGGTCTTTCAAATGAAGATCTAGAAGAACTTAGCCGTTACCCAGACGAGAAGTTGACTCCTGAGAACATGCCCTACATTTTAAGGGAGATAAGAATGCGGAAAATGAACAAGCAACAAACTAGCGGTTACGATCAGCCGTACAAGCTACAAGACGAAGACTACCGGCGAGAGGTGCAGAGCAGTGTGGTGGAGTACGGACATGGACAACAGTACGACTATCGAGACCGACCCATGGCGAGTCCGAACATGCACTATGGCCGCGACACGGTGAGAGAAGGAGCCTGGAATGATGATTACAAACGTCCGACTCCGAATTACCCAAGCGAGCCTCTGCATGACAACTCTGCACACACCATGAAGTGGACAAACATAGTGGTGAAGAAGGGACTGCCAACACCCAGGCTGATGAATGATTACTATGGTGTCCCTGCGAGGCGGCTGCCCCACGTGTGCAGTTTGTGTAACATAGAATGTAGACAAATGAGGGTGAGTGTTTGTTACCTAGTTCGCCTTTTCTATTTTCTTCCTTAACAGGCGTCGTTACTGTGAGTCCTCGCTGTCTTTCTGTGGAGTGCCTGCAAAGCTGTCTAGCTGTGAGGCCTCTGTCTTAGTTCGACAAGTATTCAGTTCCAACCTTAATTGAAGACCTTTGATCATAGAGAGAAGAACTTAGCGCTGCATTTACTCGATAGGGTCCTGCAATCTAGATAAACATTCAAGTTTCCCCTTTGCTTTATTATCGCAATAAAGATGATTGTAACAAATATTCAAATCAGTTTGTTGTATCCTGCTGGTCCTCCGACCAGTTTAGCCAGGTCACTCACGGGCAAGGTGGTCCGTTATGATGCTGGGCACTAAGGATATGGTTGCTTGGTGAGAGTGAGAATAAAGCAAGTGAAACCTTATAAAGATCACTTCTCTAGTCTCATGTCAGCAGTTTGGGAGGCCCTTCTGATAGCCTTGAAATATGACGCTAGTGATTAGATGTACCGCTCAAGAAAAACTTCATTTTTCAAGGTTAAATCTCGCTGCAATGAGAAAAGCAAATCTGTATTGTGGAGCACTGAGACCAATGATTTAATGCACTGTGTTAAATCTGAACTTGTTTGTTGCTGTGTTTCCAGCAGAAAAACTCACACTCCCATCTCGTGTGTTTAAAGCTTAAGCAAGGGGTCAGGGAAAATGGAGGCACTGCTTACATGGAATGCTAGTCTTTTAGGACATGTGCTCATGACTTTATTTTAAACTGATGTGTGTGTGTGAAGTTGTGTATGTTTCTGTAAACGATAACAAGCCACTGAGAGAACCTCCAGTAAACTTCTCATTTCACATTTTTTAATGATTAATTTTTGGGGAAAATCCACCATTTGGCTTGAACCATGTGTGAGTAATTAGTCACTCACTGTGTGAGCAGATCCATGTATAGAGTGGTGCAAACCAACACCAAAAGTTTCTCTTCAATCGCTATTTTGCATCTTCCACATACTGTGAGGACAAGCCGAGGTTACCAATGGAAGAATTGCATGAGACACGTTCTAAGACTTCAGTGCTGACATTGTGATGTTGGCTCATTCGCTCTTTCTTGTTTTGTTGCTGCTCATCAGTATTGGTAACGTCGATATGAAAGTGATTCTTCCAGAAGATCAAGGAAAACCCCCTATCTGCTGTGCATTGAGCGTCTCAGGTGTTCCCAGCAAATTTGTATGTGACTACCTGTGAGCCTGTGCAGTTCCACTGAACACTTGCTCAGAAAGTCTGTGGCTTTTAATGTGAATTAATATTTATGCCATGTTATCTTTCGGGAAAAGTCCAGCGGCTATAGTTATCGCCCATTATTCAAGATTCTTGTAGGGTTTGAGAACACTCATGCACAGAGGCTCAGGATCCCCTGGGAGCCACTTGGGCGAGTAACAGTATATGGTTTCAACTGAGCACCTTCATGGTCATAGAACTATATTGACAGCAGAGAACAATACCCAAAGGGCTGGTGTCCTTGGTCCATAAGAGTCACCTTTGAAGAGAAAAAACTGTACCTGGTGTAACTACATTGTTAGCACTTGGTTCTTTTTCACATTGATGCTTGTGTCATATTGGCTGTGGCACTTAGGGTTTCATGTATATCTCAGATGCTGGCTGGTGTGAGGTCCTTATTATTCTGCAGTGGGTCACATTGACTCTTATCACCAAGGACCTCAGATCACATGCTGAAATGCTGTTTAGATCCAGCTGCTGGGCTCCATCCAGTGTTGAATTTCAGAACCTCAGGACTCCAGGCCAGTTTTGTACATGTGGCCTGCTTGATATGCCTTTAATGTTGAGCAGGTGGATCTTAGTGACTGCCTAACTGGTGCAATGCAGAAATCCATGTAACAAATCCCCCAATAAAAGCATTGGTGGTTCAGCTTGAGGCTGTTTGTGGTTCCCTGCTGTGCATAACTGGTTGCAGAGTTTCCCCCATAAGGTACATAGTCACTCCACTTTACACTATATACTGTGAATTGCTTTGAAATGTCTCAACAAGGTGATAGGCACTATATCAAATGCAAGGATTATAATATAAAAAGAGGAAATTTGTGAAAGGGTAAACTCTACACCCTCCCTTAATTTTTCCCAGTGTCCTATTATTGGACATTGACACTCTGTCCACAGTTATTTGGACCTTGAGTGCAGTCATAGCCTTTTCCTCAGTTTGCTTTGTTTATCGAGGACAGAGAAGTCATTGGAAAATCTCACCCAGAGGCTGGGCATCCTGATAAAGCTTGCATTTATAATCCTTGCATACGATATCATGCCTTATCACTTGGTTGAGATGCCTCAAAGCGCTTCACAGGATTCACTGTAAAGTGTCGTGACTGTGCATTTTGTGGTTGAAATGTGGTAGCCAATTGCATATAGCAGTGTCCCACAAACAGTCGTGGATTGAATGAGCAGAATATTATTTTTAGAGGGATTATTAGCCCCAGAAAAGCGATCCGCCAATTCACTAACCACCGGATTCCTATTTATTGCTAGGTAAACAGTGTGGAGTGAGGAAACTTGCCTAAGGTTTCGCCCTGTCCGGGAATCAAACCCAGGTCTTGTCGCTTGCTTTTCTGATAGAGAAAGTAAATGTGTTCTTTACATGGTGACAGTCAATTCACACTGAAGACCTGGTACCAGTGAAGATTGTGCTGTACCAAAGCAAGTGAGTGGTGGTCACAATGGGAAAAGCTGCCAAATATTTGAATATTCACTGAAACTTGGCCATAATGCATCACAGTCAGCACTTTAGTGTTGTAAAAAGCTTGTGCTCTGTGAATTATAAATTGTGCCTTGAACATTATCAGGTCACAAGTGCAAGATCTTGTGTTCTCATGTATTCAGACTGGCAATGGTTATCACTTTTAGCTGCATCATGTCAAAGTGATGCATGGATCCAACAGAGGAAACACAGCAGGATATGGTGGTGGCTGCCCTCAAGTGCAACG
Source organism: Callorhinchus milii (assembly GCF_018977255.1). NCBI lineage: Eukaryota > Metazoa > Chordata > Chondrichthyes > Chimaeriformes > Callorhinchidae > Callorhinchus > Callorhinchus milii. The sequence continues at coordinate 72,270,914 of NW_024704742.1, read as the reverse complement.
TTCGGGCTCACGAGGACCTCATTTGGACGATACAGGCATTTCTAACTGCTGATCTGCACCGATCCAGGAGTCCGGATAGCCGCTAACTTTCAATTGGAAGCTGATCGCCCACAAAACATAGTCAACTCACTTTACAGTATATTCTGTGAAGTGCTTTGAGACGTCTAGAAGATGTGGTAAAGGGCTATATCAAATGCAAGGATTATTATTTTGAGGATTGAGAAAAGGCTTTTTGTTCCTTTTCCTCTCTTTTTTCATCTCAAGAAATGTGGAGCCTTGATGCAGGATAAGATTACTGTGTTTTGGATGTGGCTTTCAAAAGCTCCTAGCAACGCGAAGGATTTCCTGCAGCCCACATGTAAACTGCAAGATAAAGTGTGAGGTGATTCACTGTAAAAAGTGGAAAATCGCTGCAGATGGAGGATGTGGCCCTAGATTGATGTGTCGATCAGTACATTTGAGGCAGTCAGTCTCAGGGCAAAAGCTCAGACTGTGAGAAGCTGGATTAACTTGTGCATTTAGAGTAGGTATTGGTGTCTTTGGCAACTTCTGATGCAGCTTGCTTCAAGGCTCCCAAGGTAAAGAACTGGGAATATCTGGCATTGTAATCTGAGTAGGAGAGACTTGAACAATCTCGCCACATTAAGGTTTGTGTCTGAATAGGGATGGTGCTCACAAGCTTCCACCTTACTGCTGTGCAGAGCGTTCTTCCACTCAAGAGTATACCAACAAGCTGAGCAGTATTGTAAGTGGTATTGTCTGTCAACCGTTTCAGTTAAAGGTTGCAATGGTCGTAGCTTGGTTCTCTTATCCTCTCTTTCTCTCTCCCTCCCACATTTATTTTTAATTTGTCTGGTATTTGAAGACTGCCCAACATCTCTGACAAAGAAACGGTGTTTAAAAAGTATGGGAGTTTGACGTGCTTTCAAATCCACACTGTACCCTCTGCAGTGAAGAGAAATAGCTCTTCAATGTTGTTGACGTATGGAGTAGCTTTGGAACTAATAACCTTCAACACTGGCCAGCTTACCAAAGGCAGATCGTTCTGTGAGTTATGTATCCAGTAATCCTCTTATGTGCAATTCTTCACTTCTTTAAAAGAATCGGTGCTTGTCCACTGACTCCTGGATACAAAGCATGTCTGATGTGGCACAATTTCTGACAGATTATTTTATTAAAGTACAAGCAAATGTGTGAGCGAGAGAGGCAACAGTGTACTACAATAAAAACTGTTACAGCCCTAGAGAATAATACTACCCAACCTCAATTATACAGTCCCAAACATCAGTGAGACTGCCATGTAATGAGAGAAAGTACAGTACCTTTCCTTTGGGTGGGATTTTGATTTGAGCCTGGGACAGGAATTAAATTGTCTGATGACTGTTGTAAAAGGGGATTTATAGAAATGTTGATCCTAAATTAAAACTGGGAGGGGTTCAATAGGCTGAGTGTGGTCAGGGCTGATGGTTTATCCAACACCTTTTAGTGGCATCCACCATTTCCAGCTCGGCTGGTGCTGCATTTCTATGCCAAGCCCCTTACAATGGTCTGACTTGTGGAAATGGGAGAAAAGGTAAAGAGACGTTGAAGTTCTAACTGACTTGTGTGCTATGTATGATTCAGTGCAACATGTGAAAATATTCTGCACAAAAAGAAGCCATTTGCTATTTATGTGTTTCCACTTATGAGGGATCCTGGGATACAACATTTACACAGCGCCCTTCAAGTGGGGTAGTGTTTCAGAATGCTTAATAGTGGCAGATCTTGACACCAAGCCAGGAAGAGGTGGAAGGTGGCTGTAGGCACAATCGAAGAAAAAAGTCTTCACATGTGATCTGAAGATGGACTAGGAGGGACAAAGTGGAGGAATTGAGGCAGACAGTTCCAGAGTCTCGGGGTGTAGTGGCTGAAAGCGTGGCTGCCAATCGTGGTGCGGAGATAAGGGAAGTGCAGGAGGCCACATTGTATTGGTGACTAGACTGTGAAATATGAACCCACCAAGACTCCACTCTTTTTCCTTTTTTTTCTTCGATATTAATGGGCTTTGGGAGACTGAATGACTAACTACTGTTTAGTTTTTAACAAAAGTTAGAAAAGAGAATTTCTCTTATATTAGTCATTCGATAGTTGAGGAAATTGCAGGTTCTATGAATAAGAGAGGGAATTGTTCATATTGTGGGCTGACTGCTCTGGCCAGATCTCTTTTGTACCCTGTCAATGTTTTATTCAGAAATTCTCTGAATGCTTGCTCAGTGAGTTTATCTAGTAAGTTGTTGAGCCCAGAGACCAAGAAGGTTTCAGTTCAAGACTGAATTGGCTGACCTCAGTTAGGACCCTACAGTTGCTGGAGGTGGGTTTGGGGATATTGGGCAAAATTTGGACTAGACTGTGCTGCAGTGCCAATCACGGTTGAATAGACTGTCATGTTTACTTGACCCATTAGAGGGCAGCTGGCTGGCCTTCCCAGTGGAAGAGGATATGTTGAAATGTATTCAGGAGAGGAGAGGCAGAAAAGGAACAGAATGCCTATTGGTAACAAAATCCTCCAGCGAGTTATCATTAAAATGGTTAATTAAAGTTTCAGGTTGTCTGTACTCTTTTGGGATGAAGTGAAACTGGTTTATCACAGGCCTCAAACACTGGCTTGATTTTTTGCCTACTGGTTTACATTTTCATAGGCTGTTTAATAATAATAATGGAGAGAGAAATCGTGGGCAATATGGGACTTTATTGTTTTTGCTGTTAAAAGAGTACGCAGTTTCTCCAGGTTATTTTTACTGCAAAGTGCAGTTGTGTATCATTGCAATGATGGTTTAATGCAATGAGCTAGTTATGAGGCTATTCTCTGACAATGCAAAAACATTTTCCACTTTTGGTCATAAATCTTCTTGTACATTGTGGATTACAAGGTTGAAAATCCTAGCAGTTTGCTGTACACAATCCAGCAGTTAGCAATTATGCTAAATCTTATCCAAAGTAGTTCAAGCCTTGCTATACAGCATACCCCATCACATACCTGTATTCAGCAGCTTTGTATAAAAGTGCAAGGCTATAAATGTGTGGAAGATTCAGCTTTTAGAGTCTTGTGTTTTTGAGGACTGGTGTTTCGAATTTCAATGCAATGAGTTAGCATTCACAAAAAGGGATTTTTTCCGAGCTCTTAGCTGCATCTCTTTGGGAAATCTTTTTTGAATAACATTACAGGTAGGTTCCATGTCTAATGTGATCCCTTTCCTCCTAGTTTCAGTTTCAGTTCATTCAGCATCGATGATGCTGCGGTTCCTAGTCGTGATGCAGTTGCCAGGTGCTGCTACTTTAATCTATGCAGCACAGATCTGGGCTGATGCAGACATGTGCTGAGTTAAAGAAACAGACAACTTCCTGTCTGCTTCCATCACTGTGTTTTTGTTGTAAGTCAACAATCGACTCACATTGAGCTTTGCTAAAGTCTTTTATCGTTTGTTTCTTGCAGGACTGGGATCGTCACAACAAAACATCTATCCACAATGACAGCTGCCGGCTTTTGCTCAAAGAGTGAGGATTTAAGTTTGGATTTCATTGGGTTATTAATGGAGGGGGCTTTCTTTTTCATGCATTTCAATTGTGAAAATATTTATAAGTAGCTTTGAAAAGTATTAGATCAATTCTTAGTTTACAGTAAATATTGTAAACGTTCTGCCTTTTTCTCCAATATTCTTCTTTCTAAATTACATCTTAACTTTTGTCCTTGGTTTTCTCTCAATTGTTTGAGATAAATCTGCACGCCCAGTCTTGTTTATTCCCCTCCTTTGTGTGATTTTTACAGTACTATTTTCAGTTATCTTCCTCACCATGAATAGTTGAAGCTGAGTCCATAATATTAATAATAATCCTTGCATTTGATATAGCGCCTTATCACGTCTTTGCAACGTCTCAAAGCGCTTCACAGAATATACTTGAATTGATTGTATACTTTGCAGCCAATTGCACACAGCAGTGTGAGTGACAATTATTATTTTTTTTGAAGGATTATTACCCCGGTAAAGCGATCCACCAATTGACTAACAACCGGGTTCCTACTTACTGCTAGGTAAACAGAGGTGTGTGGAGTAAGGAAACTTGCCCAGCATTTCGCACTGTCTGGGAATCAAAACCACTAAACTACAGATTCCATAAGAGCTTTTAAAAGGGAATGGATTAATGTAAGTGAGGGAAATGTTAAATGGTTAGGGGAGGAGGAGACCAGGGACTGGCATGAGTAAATGGCTCCAGTAGGGAAGCTAGCACACACTATGACCAAATGACCTTGCTCTGTACTGTACACATACTGTTATTCTATAACAATTGAGTAATCTGGGCACAGGGATTAAGACTGCTGTTGCCAAGATGTTGTGTAGATAATTGAAAGAGTGATCAGCGGTTTGCCTCACAGGTTTGCCTCACACCATACTGCAGGGTGCTTCAGTCACTCCACATGAATTCAAATGTTTTGTCTTACAGATATCCAGATTGGAATCCAGATGCTATTCCTCCAACAAAGTAAGTTTTATTATGAAATCAAACTTTTCTCATTGGGGAATTAGCTGGAGGCAGGGCTGGGGTTAGGGTGGGTTTTCTAAACTGGATGAACATTCTCTGGCACTGAGTAATTTAGTAACCATTTTGGGCAAGAGTGGAGCATTGGTCCATGCAACAAGAACAATTGGGCTAGGTAGCATCTTTACTACTCCTGGGTCCACTCTCTGCTCCTTGTACATCGCCGGTGGAGCACGGAGGTATTGTTTCCAAAAGCTGGAAACATGGAAACGTACATCCACGATTAGTCACACAATCAATGCAGTCACTCCCGCACATGTGCTGTGAGTTTATATTCCAACCTCACTTCCACCTGACTCTCAGATAGTTACTAAGGTGGTTGCTATGGCTGGTTTGGTTCCTGATTCAAAACTTCTCTTTAGAGGAAGTCCCCATTTTGTGTAGACATCTTCCCCATTCCAATTACCACATACAGTTCCACCTACCACGTACAGAATGGAAGCGGTGGGCTGGGGTGTGATGATCAATAATATAATAGTTTTCCTGATGTTGAAGTAGTATTGTGTTTTTTAAATTGATACATTTCTTGCACAAAAGCGTTCTCACTTTTACTGTTTAACCGTGATCCAAGCTGAAGGAAATGTATTTGATTGTTTACCAATAGGGATGATCTGGCGAAAAAAGAGAAAGAGGCTGCTGCTGCGGACGTAGCCCTCTTGTCCTCCGGCTCCGGGCGCATGAGTCCAAAGCATTTGAGTCCCAGAAGATCCGGTTCCAGACATCTCAGCCCACACAGATCCAGCCCCAGGCGAAGTCCACACAGGTCCAGCCCCAGGCGAATGAGCCCATACAGATCACGGAGCCCCAGACGTCTGAGCCCACATAGATCGAGGAGTCCCAGACACTTTAGTCCACACAGGTCAAGGAGCCCTAGACGTTTTAGCCCACATAGGTCAAGGAGCCCCAGGCGTTTTAGCCCACATAGGTCAAGGAGCCCGAGACGTTTTAGCCCTCATAGATCGAGGAGTCCCAGACATCTGAGCCCATACAGGGGCAGCCCTAGACGTCTGAGCCCAAGGAGATCAAGTCCCAGACGTTCTAGCCCATACAGAGGCAGACACAGTCCTCATCGCTTGAGCCCTTACAGGTCCAGGATCAGTCCACGACACTCAAGCCCACATAGGTGCAGAGCCAGTCCTCGGCGCTTGAGTCCACATAAGTCCAGGGCCAGCCCAAAACGCTCCAGCCCGCACCAATCCAAGTCAAGCCCACGCCACTCCAGTCCAAAGCGCAAACCTCAGAAGGAATCCAGTTCCAAGCATACAAGCCAGAAGCCTGCAAACCAGAAGTCTTCAAAAGTGGCTGGCCACACAGCGAGGCCTGCGGCCTCCAGTGAAGCAAAGAGCACTGAAGGTAGAGTACAGTAAACCTCACATAAGTCATATGGGACCATATATTTAATATCACTTATGTAAAGTAATGTATAAGTCAGATTTTATATGAATTACACATCATAAATAGACAAGTACTGTCTTGGCTGGTGACATTAAAGCAAGGTTTCTGTACCATGTGTAACCTAGGCATATTAAAGCTATGGTAGCCCACTCTTTCCATATACAGTACTGCGTAGTACTGTACCTCATGTGCAGAAAACATGTACTGTCTAATGAATGGCACAACCAAAAGGATTTCAAAATCAAATTGTTTTGATAGAATATAAACTCTTATTAAAGAACTACAGTACTAACACTGTAATTGAATTATCAATCACTTTTTAAGAAAACATTAAGTCAGACATATACCCTCAGTCCACTCTGCCTGATCTCCCTCATTCAAATTCTGTGGCTTCAAATCAAATTTCCTTTTTAATTTAGGATTTGACTCGCAAAATTGGAGAATTTGGTACTTGTCCTGATAGGTGCTTGTTACTAATTTGCATTTAGCTGGGGTATCTGCATTGCCTGATATCATAATCTCTGGTCAACACCTTGTCTTCCATACTTGTTCACTGTTTTGTACTGTGCACTCGGTCCTTCAGAATTGCAGACAGTAAATGCGCATGACGGGTGGGGACTTAGGTTCCTGTGATTGCCTCCCATGAAGCACTGAATATGCTGCTTCATGCTGTAACACATTTTCTGTTTGAGGTAGGGGCAGGAAACAAAATTTTGACCCGGCAAGTGCAGTAGCGGCGTTACAAGTTACTCGGTACGATAAGGGCATGTAAACTTAAATGGATTTAATAGGAAATTCAGCGGGACTTGGGTGGATGTAAGACTTGGGCCATTATGCGATTGATACAGATCAGATTTATGCAAGTTTTACTCCATTAATGAATGTGATGATTCAGAAATTAAACTCCAGTCTAATGTAGGCTGGTAAGGACGTCCATTAGCTATAGATTGACCTTGCTTGTGAAGAAGGTAAGCTTTCTTGCAAATGAAGACAGTGCACACAGCACAACAACAACAAGATTACATTTGTATAGCACCTTTCACGTCGAGAGGACGTCCCAAGGCACTGGACAGTGTACAGCATTTCAGACCCGAGCTGGGGTTGGTGGGGGAAGGGAGAGGAAGGGGGATGGCATGGTCTTGAGGCGGGACTTGAAGGAGGCTAAGGAGGGGGCGAGGCAGAGTGACTGGGAAACCACTGTAGCATGGGAAACCATTTCTTCTCATTTTGGTACAGTAGGGAAAGGAAATCAACCTTAAATGTAATGGCTGTTTAAAAACATTCTTTATACACAAAAATAGAACTCATTCTTTCAATGGTTGTTTGTGTCGTGTCTTCCAGTGCGTGCTGCCGCCTCAGTGCAGAAACCTGCTCAGCAAGCTGCCCAGAAAGAGACTAGTGTCCAACAGGTCAGTGTCTCTGTGGGGAATGAAGAAAGGAAGGGACAGAATTAATGTGTAATGTGTGTAATTACTGGGCCTGTGTGTCATGCGGTGTGTGTAATTACTGGGCCTGTGTGTCATGCGGTGTGTGTAATTACTGGGCCTGTATGTCATGTGGTGTGTGTAATTACTGGGCCTGTATGTCATGTGGTGTGTGTAATTACTGGGCCTGTATGTCATGTGGTGTGTGTCATTGCTGGATGGGCCTGCATGGGATGTCATAGAATCATACAGCACAGAAAGAGACCATTCGGCCTATGCTATGATTTGTAAATTTACATATTTTGTGCACAATTGAAAAAAATCACTTTTCCAGAGGTAATAATCCCTTCAAAAAAAATTAATAATAATTTTGTCACTCACTCCACAAGAGTTTATGGGACTGTTGTCCGCAATTGGCTACCATGTTTCGCCACAAAATATACAGTCAATTCAATTTAGAGTATATTTTGTGAAGCGCTTTGAGACGTCTTGAAGATGTGATAAGGCGGTATATCGTGAAGTCCTGTAGCTCAGTGGTTAGAGCACTCGCCTTGCAAGCGAGAACCTGGGTTCAGTTCCAGGCAGAGGGCGAAACTTTGGGCAAGTTTCCTTACTCCACACACCTAATAATCCTCCAAAACAAAACAATAATAAATTGGTCATTTTCAATCCACGACTGTTTGTGGGACATTGCTGTGCGCAATTGGCTGCCGCGTTTCACCCACAAATATACAGTCAATTCACTTTACATTCTATTCTGTGAAGCGCTTTGAGACGTGAAAAGCGCTATATCAAATGCAAGGATTATTATTATATCAAATGCAAGGATTATTATTATTGTCTGTTGTAATCTTGCACCTGAAAGCAATGAACTCTGTTTTTTGCTCACTGTCTGAAGGAGGAAGCAATGAGGAAGACCGGGCGTGTGGTTCACCTGACTGACCTGCCCCCCGATGGCTACACACAGAAAGATGTCTTAAAGCTGACCCAGCCATTCGGGAAAGTCACCTCCATTAAGCTGTTGCGCTCAAAAAATGAGGTAATGAAACGCAGATCAACTGGTTGTGTGTTTGCTTGCATGGGAGCAGGGTAACGTGGAATGCTAACGTGGTGCGACAGCATAGATCAGACACCCGATCAGAAATTATCCAACTCTCCAGCAGCCGGGCAGGGTTTGTGCACAAAAACAACAGATTACATGTGTATAGCGCCTTTCACGTCAAGAGGTCCAAGATATTAAAGCAGTCAAGAGTTTAGGGCCCAAGCAGGGGGTTGGGATTAGGAGCGGTGGTGGCAGGGAGGGTAGAGTTAGGAGGGTGGTCGAAGATGCGGTCGCAGAGGAGGATCTTGACGTGCCTTGAAGGAGACAAGGGAGGGAGCATGGTGAAGGAAATGTCGGATGGAGTTCCAAAGGTGGGGCCAGAGAGCCTGAAGGCTCGAACGCAGATTGTGGGTGTTCGGGCGGGGGACGTGGCAGGCCGGAGCCTGCTGAGCGGAGGGCGTGGACAGGTTGATATGCTGGTAGCAGGTTACAGAGATAGGAAGGTGCAAGGCCGTGGAAGCTTTGAAGGCGAGGATGAGGATTTTTAACTCTATCCTCTGGGGCATGGGGCCAGGCAAGGTTGGGGATGGGGAAGGCAGAGCGAGTCATGGCACGGATGTGGGATAGAAGTTGCCGTGACGGTCAAACAAGATGCCAAGGTTTCAGACTGGCTCAGTGAAGTGGAGTGTGCATGCATGAATAGTGATGCTGCCAGTGCCCGAGGTGAGGAGGCGCTGACAGGAGCCAATCAAGAGGGCCTCAATCTTGTTGTCCTTAAACTGGAGCCCTTAGCTCTCATCCTGGACTTGATGTCTGTCAGTTGTCCTGGAATCGAAGATGGAGGCAGAGAAATAGAGTTGGGTGTCATCCGCAATCATGTGGAAGTTAACCCCATATCTGCGTATGATATCACCAAAAGGGAGCGTGTAGATGTTGAAGAGGAGGGGACTGAGGACAGAGCCCCGAGGAACGCCACATAAGATGGTGGTGGGGGCTGGAGGAGAAGCACATTGGAGTGGGGACTATGGGGGGAGGGTCTGAGGTCTGTGTGGGGGTTGGGAGTGGGGCCAGGGTCTGGGGTGGTGGGTGGGGCAGTCTGGATGCATGGGGCAGGAAGTAACCCTGGGCAGAGTGTGTTGTGCTGGGGGAGGGAGATCGAGGAAAATACAAGTGTAGATTTTGGAACCCTGGGTTTGTGCCCTGTTTGCTACAGGCTTTCCTGGAGATGGCCTTCAAGGAGGCAGCAGTGGCTGTTGTGGAGTTTTATAGCATCACACCAGTGGAGATCAACCACCGGCAAGTCACCATGATGCTGCTCGGCAAGAAGAAGGAGGTTGCTAAGCTGGTAAGGAATGTCTGGCAAGACCGCAGGCAGCGTGAATATACCGGAGCGAGAGATTAGAGCAGCCTGTGTCAGCCCGTGTGTCTGTGAAAGTGTGTCTGTGTTGTGTACGAGAGCTTGCGGTCATATAAAATTAGCTACTGTAAAATATTTAACTTTTTTTTTCCTAATTAGGGTCTAAAGGAGGAACCAAAGAGCCAGGAATGCTCTGCACAGTAAGTCTGGTTATTTACAACTTAGTGATGGGTTTTGTGATCCTGGCCTCCAGGGAAAGGCTGGTAATGTCAAGTTAAAATGGGAATGTTGCTGTGAGAGACGGGAGGAATTGTGGTGTAAAGCCTCAGGTGGTATTTGGGAAAGGTGGATTATTATATTTTATGGAAGTTTTGAGGCTTGAAATCCACTTTAAGATCATTTGTCTTAAATTTAGGAGTTGTGGCAATTCTTCAATTAATAATCATAATTCTTGCATTTGGTATAGCGCCTTATCACATCTTCAAGACGTCTCAAAGCGCTTCGTAGAATATACCGTAAAGTGAATTTACTGTATATTATGTGGGCGAAACACGGCAGCCAGTTGCACACAACAATATCCCACAATAGTCGTGGATTGAGTGACCAAATTGTTATTTTATTAATTATTAATGATTTTATTATTAATTCTTTCTAAATTAGGAATCTAGTTTAAAAAAAACTGGAAAACCAGCTTCCAAACTCAAATTAAAAAATCTTAATTTTTAGTTAAGGTTGTCCTACAACAACAACAACAACAACAAGATTCCATTTATAGGGCGCCTTTCACGTCGGGAGGACATCCCAAGGCGCTGTACAGTTGGGTCAGGACCCGAGCAGGGGGGAACATGGTCAGGGTGAGGGGAGGGAAGGGAGGGGGGAGGGGATGGTCGGAGAGGGAAGGCTGAGGAAGGGCGACGGTCAAAGAGAAAGGTCTTGAGACCGGCCTTGAAGGAGGAAAGGGAGGAAGCGTCGACGGCACTGGGGATAGAGTTCCAGAGCCTCGGGCTGAGAGGCTGAAGGCCCGGCCACCGATGGTAGGGCGGTTGGGGCGGGGGATGTGGAGCAGACTGGAGCCAGAGGAACGGAGGGTACGGGCAGGTAGGTAGGGGGATAGTAGGTCAGAGAGGTAGGAGGGAGCGAGACCGTGAATGGCCTTGTAGGTGAGGGTGAGGATCTTGAATTCGATCCTCTGGGGGATGGGGAGCCAGTGGAGGCGAGCGAGGGTGGGAGTGATGTGGTCGCGAAGCCTGGTGCGGGACAGTACACGAGCTGCAGAGTTCTGAATGACCTGCAGTGTGGAGGGAGGTGCCGGGAAGGCCGGCGAGGAGAGAGTTCCCATAGTCCAGCCTTGAGGTGATAAAGGCGTGGACCAGAGTTTCAGCCGCGTGAGGGGTGAGGTAGTGCCGTAGTCTGGCGATGTTTCGGAGGTGACGGAAGGTGGTGCCAGTTGTGGCGCGGATATGAGGAAGAAAGGACAGCTCAGGGTCGAACAGAACCCCGAGGTTCCTGACTGCTTTGAGAGGTGGAGAGTGCAGCCTTGGATGCTGATGCTGTCAGCGCCTGAGGTGCGGAGGCGCTGACGTGAGCCAATCAGGAGGGCCTCAGTTTTATGCACGTTGAGCTGAAGAAAGTTGTCTCTCGTCCAGGACTCGATGTCGGACAGGCAGCTGTCAGGACATCGGTGGTCGTGGAGTTGAGAGTAGAGGAGGAAAGGTAGAGTTGGGTGTCACCGCATACATGTGGAAGTTAACTCCATGTCTGCGGATGATGTCACCACAGGGGGAGCATATAGAGGGTGAAGAGGAGGGGACCGAGGACAGAGCCCTGAGGGACACCGCACGAGACAGGACTAGGTGGAATTCCATGCCATTAGAGTCCTGTAATGTTGTGGTTAGAGCACTCGCAAGCAAGAGGACCTGTGTTCGATTCCCGGGCAGGAGAAACAGTAGGCAAGATTCCTTACTCCACATGCCTCTGTTTACCTAGGAGTAAGTAGGAACCCGGTTGACAGTCAATTGACAAATCGCTTTTCCATGGGTAATAAACCCTTACAAATAAATAAATAATGATAAATTCATGACTGTTTTTTGGGACACTGCTGTGCGCAATTCTGCCGAGTTTCAACAACAAGAACAACAACAACTTGGATTTATATAGCTCCCTCCACGCCGGATGGCGTCTCATAGTGCTTCACAGTAACGGATCCCAGCGCCGAGTCAGGGGGATAGGGAGGAAGAGTGTCATCCACATACATGTGGAAGTGTACCCCATGTCTGCAGATGACATCCCGAAGAGGGAACATGTAGATCAGAAAGAGGAGGGGGCCAAGGATGGATCCTTGGGATACCCACAGGTAACTGGGTGAGAGTGGGAGGAGAAGCCGTTTGTGCAGATGTACTGCTGGCAGTTTGTGAGGTAGGACTTGAACCAGGCGAGTGCGTTCCCGCTGAGGTGAATGACGGAGGAAAGGTAGTGGAGGAGGATGGCGTGATCGACTGTCGAACGAGGCAGAGAGGTCCAGGAGGACAAAGGCAGAGGGAGCTCTGGTCACAGATAGAGAGGATGTCATTTGTTACTTTCACAAGTGCAGTCTCTGTGCTGTGGGCGGAAACCGGACTGGAGGGTTTCGAAGAGGGAGTGGGAGAAGAGGTGTTTGCGGAGTTGATTTGCAACAACAGATTCTAGGACTTTTGCGAGGAAGGGCAGGTTAGAAATAGGGCGCTAGTGGCTGGGGTTTGAGGGATCTAGGGAAGGTTTTTTGAGGAGGGGGGTGATGACAGCAGTTTTAAGGGGGACACGGAGTGATCCGGAGGAGAGGGGCTGGTTGATGACATCAGCCAGTAGTGGGCAGAGGAGGGAGAGCTGTGTAACCAGCAAGTTGGTGGGGAGGGGGTCAAGGCAGCAGGTGGTTGGTTTCATTGAGGTGATGGTGGGTGAGAGGGAGGAGGGAGAGATGGGGAGGAAGGAATGTAGGATGGGGGTCATGGTAGGAGCTGATGATGGGGAGGGTGAGGGGACAGAGAGGGCATGATGGTGGGTGACAAGAGGCAGGTGGATGAGGCTGCCTGGCGGATGTTGTGTATTTTAGATGAAAAGAAGTCCACTTGCACTTGGCATTGGATAATATGAAGATTGAGGAGGCCTGTGGGGGGAGCACGGAGGAGGTAGTGGGTGGTGGGGAAAAAAGGATTTTAGGGCTTTTAGCCTCCAAGATGATGTTGGAGTAGAGGGCCGTTTTTGCACTTGTCAAAGAACGGCGGTAACTGTGGAGATGTTCGAGCCACAGTTGGCGGTGAACTATCAGGCCAGTTTTCCGCCATCCGTGCTTAAGCAGTGGGTTTGGGTTTTTAGGCAGTGGAGATGGTTGTTGTACCAGGGGGATCGGGTGGGTTTGGATATGGTCCTGGATTTCAGGGGGACGAGGGAGTTGAAGGTGGAGGAGAGGCGATCATGGAGCAGCTGGACCGCTGCTCCAGCATCTCCGCGGATAGAAGATTTGACCCACAAAATATTTCACCCTCAAAATATAGTCAATTCACATTACAGTATATTCTGTGAAACGCTTTGAGATGTCTCGAAGATGTGATAAGGCACTATATCAAATGCAAGGCTTATTATGTGGCCTCAAGTGGACAAATGCTGCAATCAGCAAGAGAACTGATGGCAGATATCCATCCATATTTTTCTGACACCCCTTTCTTACATGTTCTTTGCTCCATGTTTCTTCTGAGCATTATTGCTGAGATTGGAGGCTCAGGAGCTGAACTTGAATCTGTCACCACTTTCACCATGTAGTGCACGTGCCACCGGCGTTAACTTTTAGCACAGACTCCAAATGGATGTGGGGCAGGGACTCTGTACATTCTGTCAGCATGGAAACAGGCCATTCGGTATAATTAGTCCTTGCTAATGTTTACCCTCCACATAAGTCTCCACCCATTCCTTTGCTAATTCTATTGGTTTCCTTGCCTAGTGGAATTCTCAGCCCTACAGGCCTAAATGGTATCAAACTGTAAACAATGATAGGAGTGAGGGAGGGGAACTCATCAGCAGATCAGCACTCAACACTTACACAGGGTAATGATGACCAGTGCCAAGATGGCTTGAGGAAACTGCTTGTTTTAGGTTGGGGCTAAAAGAGCATATCTAATATTTCCTTTTTCTCTGCCTTTTTTAGGAAAGATGTAGCCCTTTTAGAGGCGAGTGGTGACTTACAGGACACAACAGAAACTTCAACTGATATTGGTAATTATTGGATGGAGAAAGCTTCTGTAAAGTCTCTCATTAATGAAATCTTCAGTACATGGGAGGGGCATGATTCTGTGGTAATTGCTAATGATTAAATCCAGATCCTCTGATTGCAGTAAGACGGTGGGTGGGAGGTGGGTGGCGGGTGTTACTGTGTGTTGTAATAGGACGGGGTGGGGTGGGGGCGGGTCTCTTGCCGGGTTTGATTCCTGGCAGGACAAAACCTTGGGCAAGTTTCCTTATTCCACTTCCCTGATAATAATCCCTCAAGAATATTTCAGTCACTTTGTTTGTTCAGTAACTAGTGATGTCTCTGATCCCAGTGTGGTGAGAGCTGAGCTGTTCTGTGTACCTTGTGTTTCTGGCAGTGATGATTGGCGCAGGGGTACTTACCTCAGCTGGATAATGGGAGCTGAGTGCTTGCGTCTTCTGCTCAGCCTACGTGTGGTGGGCTGATCAAGGAGCGTCTGCACGAGAAAAACGCCTATATCTGAGCCAGGGCTGCTGAGAGACCGCGTGAGATTTGTTTGAAGGGAAATGCAGAATTAACAGAAACTGAGTGTGAGGAATCCCTGCTGCCAGTCTGCATCTTGAGTCCTGCCGATGAGCCAGGGTAGTGGTGCTGATCCTGTTCACATGATTCTTACTGAACTGCTTCCCCAGTTCTCCTTCCTGGTTCCGTGCTTATGTCCGTGCAGCAGAAGGGTTTCCTTCAGCACATTTGCAAGTCCTGGTACCTACCATCCATCTAGCGAGGTTCAAACCTGCACTTTGTTGGAGGTAATGAATACCTCTAATGAGGTAAACGGGGTCTTCTTGGAGCTGAACTGGCAATGGAATGTCGGAATCGAGCCAGCCCTCTGGTGGTCTGGGTAGTCCAATTCCTGAGCCAGGTGGGTCCACAGTATTCCAGGGCACTGCTGATGACAGCACAGCCAGCCTGGCTCATCGGCCGGACCTGGAAGGATGGACCAGTCTTTGGGGACAAACAGTCATCCCAATCAGCTCTGTTAACCCTGCAACTCAAAGCCCTAACAGGTAGGATGGTCCAAGCTGGACAAGCAGTGGAAAAGCTTGCCAGACAGCGATATCAATGAAGCTATGTGGTTTTAGTTGATTAACTGTAGCCCAGTGGTTACAGCACACGCCTTGCAAGCAAGAGATCTGGGTTTGATTCCCGGCAGGGCGAAACCTTGGACAAGTTTCCACATGCCTGATAATATTCCCTCAAGAACAAAAAATAATAAGAATTTGGTCACTCAATCCACGACTGCTTGTGGGACACTGCTGTGCGCAATTGGCTGCCACGTTTCGCCCATAAATATACAGTCAATTCACTTTACAGTATACTGTGAAGTGCTTTGAGACACCTAGAAGATTGAAAAGCGCAAATACAAGGATTATTATTTATTATTAAACAGCAGTTACCCCAACACACATTCTAGGCTATGTAAACCTTGGCTTTTGCCAATCTGCACCTAATACTCTCCGGAATTAGGTAAACAGGGTGCGTCCCTCCAGGAACAAAACAACAACAACAAAATTACATTTATTGAGCGTTTTTCACGTCGGGAGGACGTCCCAAGGCACTGGACAGTCGGGTTAGGATCCGAGCATGGGATAGGGGTAGGGGTGAGGGAAGGCAGAGAGGTGTGAGGGTGACCGAATCCACGATCGAAGAGGAGGGTATTGAGACCAGCCTTGAAGGAGGCGAGGGAGGAAGCGAGGCAAAGGGATCGTGGGATGGAGTTCCAGAGTGTGGGGGCAGAGAAGCTGAAAGCTCGGCCACCATTGGTAGGGAGGGTCGGGCGGGAGACATGGAGCAGACCGGAGCCCGCCGAACGGAGGGAGTGGGCAGGTTGGTAGGGAGTCAGCAGGTCAGAGAGGTAGGAGGGGGCAAGGCCATGGATGGCCTTGAAAGTGAGGATGAAGATCTTGAATTCCATTCTCTGGGGATGGGGAGCAGTGGAATCTGGCGAGGGTGGGAGTCATGGGGTCATGGAGACTGGGGCGTGAGAGTACACAAGCTGCAGAGTTTTGAATGATCTGCAGCTTGTGAAGAGAGGAGTTGGGAAGGCCGATGAGGAGGGAATTTCCATAATCGAGTCTTGATGTGACGAATGTATGGGTGAGGGTTTCGGCAGCCTGAGGGGTGAGGCAGTGGCGGAATCTGGCAATGTTGCGGAGGTGATGGTAGGCAGTGCCGGTCATGGCGCGGATGTTGGGGTGAAAGGACAGTTCGGGGTTCAGGATCAAACAAGACACCCAGGTTCCTGACTGGCTTAGTGAGGTTGAGTGTGCAGCCGTGGAAGCTGATGCTGCCAGCGCCCGAGGTGTGGAGGCGCTGGCGCGAGCCAATCAGGAGGGCCTCGGTCTTGCTGACGTTCAGCTGGAGAAAGTTGTCCCTCACCCAGGACTTGATGTCGGACAGGCATTCGGTCAGGACACCAGTTGTCCTGGAGTTGAGGGTGGAGGCAGAAAGATAGAGTTGAAATTTACCCCATGTCTGCGGATGATGTCACCAAGGGGGAAGAGAGTGTAGAGGAAGAGAGTGCATTCCAATTCAGACACCGGAAATTTCCATATGTAAGTGGCATACATATGTGCAACTATGTCTGATTTGGATATATAAGCATTGTGATGGGTTTCCACATCAATGCAGGGATTATTATTATGTCACACACCCAGTTTACCAAAGCTAATGTGTTCAGCTTACAATTTTGTTTTTGCTTTTCTAGAGCTGGCGTGTGAAGGGTTTGCTTCTGTGGAGAAGAATTCCGAGGTCAGTCCACTTTCAGCTGTTTGGTTGGTGAAAACCTGAATGAACTGTTAGCACAATAGATTCTGAGTTTGAAAACGAAAATCTATTTTCTCCACATGTAAATGGTTTGTGTGGTTATAATTGGTAATGGATGATCCCGATATTGACATACTGTGATCCTCAGCATGAGGCACAACAAATTACATTTATATCCGCCTTTCATGTCAGGGGGGCTTCCCAAGCAGCTGGCGAGTTAGAGATTTGGATCCAAGCAGTGGGGTGGGATCAGGGAGGGTGGAGGGCAGGGAGGGTTGGCGGTAGGAGGTTGACCAAAGGCGCAGTTGAAGAGGAGGGTCTTGAGACGTGCCTTGAAGGAGGCAAGGGAGGGGCCTTGGCAAAGGGATTGTGGGATGGAATTCAAAAGGGTGGGGGCAGAGGGGCTGAAGGCCCGACCACTGATGGTGGGGCGGGCCGGGCAAGTTCGTGGAGCAATTCTTTATACAAACCCCCCTCAATTCAATTCCAGACTGTAACTCACTTCTGGAGATCTGAACAATCCAAGCACCCTCAATTAGACTCTAGCCTGTTTCTCTCGATCTGGTGTGTGTGTTATATATCAGTGTATAGGTGTACAATCGGAGAGTCTTCTGACCCTTTATGCTCTGCATTGGGGTGTGTTATGTGTAAACCAAGTACAGGACCCTCTGGAAATCTAGAGCTTCTCCCTCCTGACTCACAGCAGAGTGACAGTCATAGTGCTTCAGCACACCTCCCAAGCGCCTCACCTCACGACAATAACCTGCAAATCAAACTTTCAATTCAACAAGCTACAATACAAATTTACATTTACACAGCGCCACTCACAACAGGAGGTTGTTCCACAGTCCTGACATAGCACCTGAGCTGAGGGTGGGAGCTGAGTGGGAGAGGAAGAGTAAAATGACTGAAAGCGTGGTCAAGTTGTGTGAAGGTAGCGGTTCTGGTCATGAGCCTGAATGAGCAGTACCTTCTCCACATTCTGAAGCTACTTGCTGGAACAGTTCAGGTAACTTCTTGAAGAGTGGCTAACGGGTAGAAAACAGAGAGTAGGGATAAATGGGCCATTCTCGAATTGGCAGGATGTGACTAGTGGAGTGCCACAAGGATCAGTGCTTGGGTCTCAGCTATTTACAATTTACATCAATGATCTAGACGAGGACATTGATTGTAACGTATCTAAATTCGCGGATGACACTAAACTAGGTGGGAGAGTAAGCTCTGAGGATGATGCAAAAAGATTGCAACGGGATATAGATAGGCCTGGGGAGTGGGCGAGTATGTGGCAGATGGAATTTAATGTGGGGAAGTGTGAAGTTATTCACCTAGGTAGACAAAATAGAAAAACAGATTATTTTCTAGAGGGGGAGAGCTTAGATAGTGTTAGTGTTCAGAGGGATTTGGGTGTCCTTGTACACCAGTCTCAAAAAGTTAGTTTGCAGGTGCAGCAAGCAACTAAGAAGGCGAACGGCATGTTAGCGTTCATTGCAAAAGGTTTAGAGTTCAAGAGTAAGGAAGTCTTGCTGCAACTGTATAGGGCCTTGGTGAGACCGCACCTAGAGTATTGTGTGCAGTTTTGGTCCTTATTTAAAAAGGACATACTTGCCCTGGAGGGGGTGCAGTGTAGATTCACTCGGTTAGTTCCTGGGATGAGGGGACTGACCTATGAGGATAGGCTGAATAAACTAGGGCTGTATTCTCTAGAGTACAGAAGAATTAGGGGAGATCTTATTGGAACATATAAGATTCTTAAATGGTTGAATAAAGTAGACACTGAGGGTCTGTTTCCCCTGGTAGGAGAATCTATAAACAGGGGTCACAGTCTTAAAATTAAGGGTCAGCCTTTTAGAGCAGAGTTGAGGAAACATTTCTTCACTCAGAGGATAGTGAATTTATGGAATTCACTACCCCAGAAGGCTGTAGATGCTCAGTCCTTGAACATCTTCAAGGCTGAGACCGATAGATTTTTAAAAAACAGAGGGATTAGGGGATATGGGGATAGTGCCGGTAACTAGAGTTAGGTCTGAAGATCAGCCATGATCTTATCGAATGGCGAGGCACAGGCTCGAGGGGCCGAATGGCCTACTCCTGCTCCTAATTCTTATGTTCTTATGTTTATTTGACTTGCAGAGTGTTAACTTGAATGAGAAAGGTCGGGTTATCCGCATCAACAATCTCCCTGCGAAAGGTTACAAAGAGGATGACCTAAAACGGCTGGCCAAGCCCTTCGGACAGGCTATCACCGCAGTTATCACATACTCCAGAAACCAGGTGACTCTTCCTTCCGCGTCAGCTACCCTGCACAGCAACGTTAGTCGCCATTGTTTGTTTTGCTGTAAAATTCGTTCTGTAAGGCAGTTATTGGGTTGTTGATGTTTTGTGGAGTCCTGCAGCGTATTGGTTAGAGCACTCGCCTGGCAAGTGAGAGGACCCGGGTTCGATTTCTGGGTAAGGCAAAACCTTAGGCAAGTTTCCTTACTCCACACATCTCTGTTTACCTAGCAGTAAGTAGGAACTTGGTTGTTAGTTGATTGGCAGATCGCTTTCCGGCATTAATAATCACTTCAGAAATAATTAATTAAACCTAATTAATTATTTGGTCATTCATTATTTGTAGAACACTACTGTGCGTAATTGGCTGCCGGGTATCGCCCACAAAATATACAGTCAATTACCTTTACAGCATATTCTGTGAAGAGCTTTGAGGCGTTTCAACGACACGATAAGGTGCTATATTATTAATAATAAAGAATTGATTAGTACTCTGCATTTCTGGGGGTGAGAGATTATCATTTTTATCGCCATCCCAGCCAACAATAATTTGTTCACCTCGGGGCTGATTCTAGGACCCTCAACTACACTTGACAATATGACAGTGACATTCTTTGAGATTTCAGTGTGATGAGGGTCCTTAACGGCACAAGTACTTTCTTTAACATGTGGCTGACAGCTTGACTGTCTTTGTCTTGGGAGGGTAAAACGTTGCAAGGTTGATTATGACACTTGGTGAACCTTGTTTTTGTTGACAGGCATATCTGGAAATGGGCTGTGCAAAATCAGCAGCTAAAATGGTGGAGTTTTACAGCCTGTCTACCATCAAACTGAAGGGGAATCCTGTCAGCATGGAGATCCTGCCTCAGTACATGGACCTGAGTGACATGGTGAGGAGCATTGGGTGTAATCATCTGTTACACATCCTCTTTATACAGAATGACAACGGATATGGTCAAGGATGTTCAAGTAGTTTACGGGATACGTGCACACATTACGCATTGGAGTCCTAGAGTACTGCTTAGCGCAGTTGCCTCACAAGCGAGATGACCCAGGTTCAATTTCCGGGCAGGGCGAAACGTTGGGCAAGTTTCCTTACTCCACATGCCTCTGTTTACTTAGCAGTACATAAGTACCCAGTAATTAGTCAGTTAGCGGATTGCTTTTCCAGGGGTAATAATCATTCGAGAAAAAATTAATAATTTGGTCACTCAATCCACAACTGTTTATGGGACACAATTGGCTACCACCTTTCACCCAGAAAATATAGTCATTCACTTTACAGTATTTTCTGTGCAGCGCTTTGAGACGTCTCAAAGACGTGATAAGGTGCTATATCAAATGCAAAGATTTGTATTATTATTCATTAACAATTTTAACATTTTAATGCTGATATAGCAGCAGCAAGGTTACACAGTGGTACAAGTGCTCAGCGGGTTTCTGTTGGACTGTTTAGCAAAGGAACATTCCTATGATGCATTATTTTTATGTCAAGAACAACTCCCGTGATGTTTCATTAGCAAGGGAGAGAAGGGGGAATGGAGAGGAATTTCTCTTATACAGAGGGTTATTTTAAATGGATAAAGTGAGGAGACCAGGAAACAGGATGTAAATGAGCTTTCAGGAGGGAATGAGATAGATAGCAAAAGAGGAATAATCTGCAAGAGGATGATAAAAAGGCAGGTTAGTGGCATGAATGGATTGCTTTCAGCCCTGCCACAATAGGCAGAAAGACCACCTTCAGTGCTGAAAATGTCTGGTTATTTGGGGAAACTGAGCAAATATTTAATTTCTGTGGCAAGTGGAAGGTGTGTGCCTTCTCACAGCTGTGGTGATGCACACTAACACCCTCTATTTGGTTTTCTCTCTCCAGGAGGTTATATTTAAAGATATGATTGAAGCAGCTGGTTTTAAAGCTGAAGTAAGTATGCTGCTGATTATAACCCTGTATTCTATTCCTAGTCAGGAGCACCGACTCATATTACTTGAAATTGTCTAATTCTGGTTTCGGCTTATTCCTCGTTTCCTCCGTCATACCCTCTGTGGCTGAGCCTTCAGTCACGATATCTAAACTCCGGAAATCTCTTCCAATATCTCTTCACCTTGCTTCCTTTAACTTAAAACTCATAGAAGTTTTTTTGACCTCGTTTTATTTAATTCTCCCTGCCGTTGCTCACTTTCATATTGGTGAATCACTTTCAACCATTCATTTGACATGAATGTAAGTTGTTGTAGCATATAACATGACTGTACATAGAGACTATACAGTCACAATACGTTATAGTAAATCCGGTCCAGCACTTTGAGATATCCTGCCTACCCGCACACCCCAGCACACACACACGATGTGAAAGACACTATACCAAATGTAAAGCTGATGATTGTATTGTGCTTTTGCTACTAATCTGGATCCATGTTAGCTTGATATCTGGCCTCACCAGGTTCAGCATCATCTGTAACATGTAACAAAAACAACAACAAGATTCCATTTATAAAGCGCCTTTCACGTCAGGAGGACGTCCCAAGGCGCTGCACAGTTGGGTCATGACCCGAGCAGGGGGGAAATGGTCAGGGTGAGGGGAGGGAAGGGAGGGAGCAAGGAGGGGGGAAATGGTCAGGGTGAGGGGAGGGAAGGGAGGGAGCGAGGAGGGGAAGAGAGTCGAGAGGGGAGCTGAAGGCACGGTCAAAGAGAAAGGTTTTGAGACCGGCCTTGAAGGAGGAAAGGGAGGAAGCGGCGAAGGCACTGGGGGATGGAGTTCCAGAGCCTGGGGCTGAGAGGCTGAAGGCCCGACCACCGATGGTAGGGCGGTTGGGGCGGGGGACGTGGAGCAGACCGGAGCCAGAGGAACGGAGGGTACGGGCAGGTAGGTAGGGGGATAGTAGGTTGGAGAGGTAGGAGGGAGCAAGGCCGTGAATGGCCTTGTAGGTGAGGATGAGGATCTTGAAATCAATCCTCTGGGGGATGGGGAGCCAGTGGAGGCGAGCGAGGGTGGGAGTGATGTGGTCCCGAAGCCTGGTGCGGGACAGTACACGAGCTGCAGAGTTCTGAATGACCTGCAGCTTGTGGAGGGAGGTGCCGGGAAGGCCGGCGAGGAGAGAGTTCCCATAGTCCAGCCTTGAGGTGACAAAGGCGTGGACCAGGGTTTCAGCAGCGTGAGGGGTGAGGTAGTGCCGT
The DNA here is from genome assembly GCF_018977255.1 of Callorhinchus milii. Taxonomy (NCBI): domain Eukaryota; kingdom Metazoa; phylum Chordata; class Chondrichthyes; order Chimaeriformes; family Callorhinchidae; genus Callorhinchus; species Callorhinchus milii. The sequence goes on along the minus strand of NW_024704742.1, from coordinate 72,248,630 downwards.
AGTCTGGCGATGTTCCGAAGGTGATGGAAGGCGGTGCCAGTTGTGGTGCGGATGTGAGGGAGAAAGGACAGCTCAGGGTCGAACAAAACGCCGAGGTTCCTGACTGGCTTTGAGAGGTGGAGAGTGCAGCCTTGGATGCTGATGGTGTCAGCGCCTGAGGTGCGGAGGCGCTGACGTGAGCCAATCAGGAGGGCCTCGGTTTTTCGCACGTTGAGCTGAAGAAAGTTGTCTCTCGTCCAGGACTCGATGTCGGACAGGCAGGCTGTCAGGACATCGGTGGTCGTGGAGTTGAGAGTAGAGGAGGAAAGGTAGAGTTGGGTGTCATCCGCATACATGTGGAAGTTAACTCCATGTCTGCGGATGATGTCACCGAGGGGGAGCATATAGAGGGTGAAGAGGAGGGGACCGAGGACAGAGCCCTGAGGGACACCACATGAGACAGTACGGGGGGTGGAGGAGAAGCCATTCGTTGAGACAAAGTGAAGACGGTGAGAAAGGTACGACCTAAACCATTCAAGGACAGTGCCTTGAAGGTTGAGGTGGGAGGACAAGCGGTGGAGTAGGATAGCGTGGTCGACCGTATCGAATGCTGCCGATAGGTCGAGGAGGACGAGGAGACAGAGGGAGCCCTGGTCACAGATGGTCAGGATATCATTGGTGACCTTGACCAGGGCAGTTTCTGTGCTATGGGCAGCACGGAAACCTGACTGAAGGGGTTCAAAAAGAGAATGGGTGGAAAGGAAAGAGCGCAGTTGGGAGGCGACAACTCTTTCCAAGACCTTGGAGAGAAAGGGGAGGTTGGAGATGGGCCGGTAGCTTGATAGCTGCGACGCATCAAGGGAGGGTTTTTTCAGGGTGGGCGTGATGATGGCAGTTTTTAATGGAATGGGGACAGAGCCAGAGGAGAGGGACAGGTTGATGATGTCAGTGATATGTGGGGCAAGAAAGTGGAGCTGGGAGATAAGGAGTGGAGTGGGGATGGGGTCAAGGGAGCAGGTGGTTGGTTTTAGGGATAGGATGAGTTCAGTGACAGAGGGTGGGGAAACGGGTACGAAGGTGTGTAGGGGAGGATGGGTAGGAGTCGGAGTGTGGGAGGGAAGGGGTGGGGGGTGGGTGGAAGTTGGAGGGGAAGTGACCGCGGAGCGGATTCCCTTGATCTTGGATTCAAGGAAATCCAGCATCTCCTCGCAGTGAAGGTTGGAGGAGATGACCTGCGCGGGGTGGCGGGGGGACGGAGGAGTCGGGTTGTGGTGGAAAACAGTAGCCTGGGGTTGTTCTTCGCCTCCAGGATTATCCTGGAGTAGAAGGACGACTTGGCCGAGGCTAGAGTGGAGCGGTAAATTTTGAGGAGGTCCAGCCAGATTTGTCGGTGGACCGTTAGGCCAGATTTGACACAGGTGCGTTCAGCAGCCCGCACCTGGCTTTTCAGTGAGCGGAGGTGGGTGGTGTACCAGGGGGAGGAGCGGGAGTAGGAGACAGTGCGGGAAGTGATGGGGGCAAGAGTATCGAGTGTGGAGGAGAGGGTATTGTGGAGGAGGGAGAGAGGAGAAGAGGGGTCAGTGAGGGTTGAAGGCCAGAGGGAGAGGAGTTCAGAAGACCACTCTATGTCACATGTAACACTCTATGTCACAGTGACACATCGTGACCTCATGCCCTTCACTGTCCCAGTTCTTGATCTGAGCTATAGTGTGACCAAACTATCTGTTCCTAATCTTTTTACCTGCTACAGATGCTTATTTCTCTGATCTCCTCACTTTATCCATGTAGGACGGTTGCACTATATTTGACCACTTGGTTCATGTGAGCAATCTACCGGAAGACGGCTACACCGAAGTTGACATCCTATGTATTGCTTTTCGATTTGGATGTGTGAAGGACTCCATGTTCCTGAGCCCACAGAACAAGGTAATGCGATGCGCATGTTTGTACCAGTGACCAAAATAAATTCAGCACATTTCTGTGGCTTGGAGGCAGCCAAAGGCTGGTTTTCAGGAAGACTTTACTCATTCCTATAAAAACAGAAGTCACTGGGAACACTCAGCAGGTGAGGCAGCATCTATGGAGAAGGTTCATTCAGTCCCTCGAGTCTATTCCGTCATTCTATTAGACCATAGCTGATCTATACCTCAGCTCCATTTACCTGCCTTTGCCCCATATCCATAACTAGGGGTAAGAAGCTTGGCAAAGCAGATAAGGAATCAGAGAATAGAGGAAATGGTAGGAAATTAAAAATGTTATATCTGAATGCACAAAGCATTCAGAATAAAAATGATGAATTAAAAGCACAGATCAACACATCTGGGTATGATCTAGTAGCCATCACTGAAACATGGTTACAAGGAGATCTAGGGTGGGAGTTAAATATTCCAGGGTTCTCAGTTTACAGGAAAGATAGGCACTGTGGGAAACGAGGTGGGGGGTAGCACTGTTAATTAGGGATGAAATAAACGCAGTGGAGAGGAAGGATCTGAAATCCGATGACCAGGAGGTAGAGACAATATGGGTGGAAATAAAAAATAATATGGGGCAGAAAATATTAATGGGAGTGGTTTATAGACCCCCAAACAGTGATCACAATATAGCACAGGGTATTAATCAAGAAATCAGTGGATCATGTAGGAAAGGTAAAGCGATAATAGTGGGTGATTTCAATCTCCACGTAGATTGGGAAAACCAAATCGGCAAAAGTAGGCTAGAAGAGTTCATTGAGTGTAAGAGAGATAACTTTCTAGAGCTGCATGCCGAGGAACCAACTGGAGGACAGGCCATCCTAGGCCTTGTTTTGTATAACAAAACAGGGCTAGTTGGCAGTGTAGGTATTAAAGACTCCTCTAGGGCAGAGTGATAACAAAATGATTGAATTCTGCATTAACTTAGAGAGGGATATAGTTAAATCCGAGGCAAGTATTCTGAATTTAAATCAGGCTAATTTTGTAGGTACGAGGAAAGATTTAGGTAAAATAGACTGGAGAATCAGATTAAGAGGTAAAAATGTAGATCAACAGTGGCAAATATTTAAGGATGTAGTGCATAATTCTCAGCAGTCGCATATTCCCTTGCAGAATAAGAGTACCTCGGGGAAAGCAATTCATCCGTGGCTAACTAGAGCAGTTAGGGAAAGCATCAAATTAAAAGAAAAAGCTTATAAAACTGCCAAGAAAAGCAGCAAATCTGAAGACTGGGAGAGTTTTAGAAACCAGCAAAAAAAACTAAGAAACTCATTAAGAGCGAGAAAGAGGAGTATGAGGGTAAGCTAGCTAGGAACATTAAGTCAGATTGTAAAAGTTATTACAAATACATTAAGAGGAATAGGCTAGTGAGGGTAAATGTAGGACCACTTCAGTCAGAGACGGGAGAAGTTGTAATGGGGGATAAGGACATGGCAGAGTCTCTAAATGGATATTTTGCATCTGTCTTCACCCTAGAAGACACAGCAAGTCTTGCACCAAGGGGATAAGGACTGGGAGAAACTTAGGGAAATTTTCATTAGTAGAGAATTGGTGCTAGGGAAACTGTTAGCACTAAAAAGTAACAAATCCCCTGGTCCGGATGGTTTGCATCCCAGGGTTTTAAAAGAGGTAGCTTATGAGATAGTGGAGGCCTTGTGTCTGATCTTCCAAAATTCCTTGGATTCTGGAGTAGTCCCCATGGATTGGAAGATCGTAAATGTCACACCACTATTTAAAAAAGGTGGGAAGGAAAAGATGGGGAACTATAGGCTAGTTAGTCTCACATCAGTGATAGGAAAAATTTTAGAATCGTTGAAGGAGTCCTGTAGCTCAGTGGGTAGAGCACTCGCTTTCCAAGCGAGAGACCTGAGTTCAATTCCAGGCAGAGGGCGAAACCTTGGGCAAGTTTCCTTACTCCAGACACCTAATAATAATCCCTCCAAAAAAACAAAAAACAATAATAAATTGTTCATTTTCAATCTACGACTGTTTGTGGGACATTGCTGCGCGCAATTGGCTGCCGCGTTCGCCCACAAATACACAGTCAATTCACTTTACAGTATGTTCTGTGAAGCACTTTGGGACGTCCTCCCGACATGAAAAGCGCTATATCAAAATGCAAGGATAGGATTAAGGATGTAGTAGTGCGGTATTTAGGGGAGCACAATATAATTAGGCCAAGTCAACATGGCTTTACGAAAGGGAAGTCATGTTTGACAAATCTCATAGAATTTTTTGAGGATATTTCGAGTAAGCTAGATAAGGGTAAATCAGTGGATGTGGTCTATTTGGACTTCCAGAAGGCATTCGATAAGGTGCTGCACAAAAGCTAGTCCAAAAGATAGGGGCCCACGGAATTGGGGGGGAGCATATTAACGTGGATTGGGGAATGGTTAACGGGTAGGAAACAAAGAGTAGGGATAAATGTGTCCTTTTCGGATTGGCGGGATGTGACTAGTGGAGTGCCACAAGGATCAGTCCTTGGGCCTCAGCTATTTACCATCTACATCAACGATCTAGATGAGGACATCGAAGTTTAATATATCTAAATTCGCGGGTGACAAACTAGGAGGAAGTGTCAACACAGAGGATGACATTAAAAAAATCCAGCGAGACATAGATAGGTTAGGTGATTGGGCAGGTAGGTGGCAGATGAAGTATAATGTAGGGAAGTGCAAAGGTAGCAAAAACAGTAGAGCGGGTTATTTTTTTAGAAGCGGAGAGATTGGAATGTGTTAGCGTCCAGAGGGACTTGGGTGTCCTTGTACACCAATCACAGAAAGTTAGTCTGCAGGTGCAGCAAACAATTAGGAAGACGAATGGTATGTGAGCTTTCATTATGAAAGGATTAGAGTATAAGAGTAGGGAAGTCTTGCTGCAACCGTATAGGGCCCTGGTGAGACCACACCTGGAATACTGTGTGCAGTTTTGGTCTCCTTATTTAAGGAAGGATGTACTTGCCTTGGAGGGGGTGCAGCGAAGATTTACTAGGTCAGTACCTGGAATGAAGGGGATGAGTTTCGAGGATAGGCTGACCAATTGGGGCCTATATTCTCTAGAATATAGAAGAATTAGAGGGGATCTTATAGAAACCTATAAGATCATCAAAGGGTATGATAGAGTAGATAGTGGGAGATTGTTCCCACTGGTTGGAGAAACTAAAACCAGGGGTCACAACCTTAAAATCAGAGGTCAGCCCTTTCGCACTGAGTTGAGGAAGAACTTCTTCACTCAAAGGGTGGTGAATGTATGGAACTCGCTACCCCAAAGGGCTGTTGACGCTCAGTCCTTGAACATATTCAAGACTGAGATAGATATGTCCTTTTTTAAATAAGGAGACCAAAACTGCACACAATACTCTAGGTGCGGTCTCACCAAAGCCCTATACAGTTACAGCAGGACTTCCCTACTCTTATATTCTAAACCTTTCGAAATGAACGCTAACATGCCGTTCGCCTTCTTAGTTGCTTGCTGCACCTGCAAACTAACTTTTTGGGACTGGTGTACAAGGACACCCAAATCTAACTTTTCCCCTTCCAGAAAATAATCTGTTCTTTTATTCTTGCTACCTAGGTGAATAATTTCACATTTGCTAACATTGAATTCCATCTGCCACCTACTTGCCCACTCCCCTAGCCTATCTATATCTTGTTGCAATCTTTTTGCATCATCCTGAGAGCTCACTCTGCTACCTAGTTTAGTATCATCCGCGAATTTAGACACATTACATTCAATGTCCTCGTCCAGATCATTGATGTAAATGGTAAATAGCTGAGGCCCAAGCACTGATCCTTGTGGCACTCCACTAGTTACATCCTGCCAATTCGAGAATGATCCGTTTATCATTACTCTCTGCTTTCTACCCGATAGCCACTCTTCTATCTATGTTAATATTTTCCCATTAATCCCGTGGGCCTTGATCTTGAGGGATCAAATATAGGTATACCAAATATACCACATCTACTGGTTCCCCCTTATCCAACCTGCTGGATACATCCTCAAAAAATTCTAAAAGATTAGTCAAGCATGACTTCCCTTTTGTAAAGCCATGTTGACTGCCTAATCTTTTTATGGTCTTCCAGGTATCCCATAACTACGTCTTTTATTAAGGACTCAAGAATTTTCCCTACAACTGACGTCAAACTAACTGGTCTATAGTTTTCCCTATTTTCTCTCCCACCCTTCTTAAATAGTGGAGTTACGTTTGCAATCTTCCAATCAATGGGAACTTTTCCAGTATCCACAGACTTTTGGAAGATTATAGACATGCCATCCACTATCTCAGTAGCCACCTCCTTTAAAACTCTCGGATGCAGGCCATCCGGTCCAGGGGATTTATCGGTTTTAAGACCCGACAATTTACCTAGAACCATCTCTTTACTAATGTTAATCTCCCTAAGTTGCTCGCTAACATTGTCTTCTTGGTCCTCTATTTTTGGTATGTTTCCAGTGTCTTCTACGGTGAAGACTGTAGAAAAATACTTGTTTAATGACTCTGCCATGTCTTTGTCCCCTATTATAATTCCTCCGGTCTCTGCCTGTAATGGACCCACATTCACCCTCGCTAGCCTTTTCCTCTTTATATATTTGTAAAAACTCTTGGAGTCTGTTTTTATGTTCTTTGCTAGTTTGCCCTCGTAATCTATTTTCTCCCTCTTGATCAATTTTTTGGTCCTCCTCTGTTGTTCCCTAAAGTTCTCCCAATCCTCGGGTTTACTACTCATCTTCGCTGTTTTATAGGCTTTTTCTTTTGATTTGATACTTTCCCTAACTGCTCTAGTTAGCCATGGCTGCACCACCTTTCCCATGGCATTCTTATTCCTCAAAGGAATATGTGCTCGTTGGGAATTTTGCACTATCTCCTTGAATGTCTGCCATTGCTGGTCTACCGTCAAATCTTTAAGTTTAGTCTCCCAGTTTATTCTGGCTAAATCCTCTCTCATACCAGCAAAGTTGGCTCGATTTAAATTGAAGACTTTTGCTTCAGACTTAACTACTTCCCTCTCTAACTTAACGCTAAATTCCATCATATTATGATCGCTTTGCCCTAGAGGAGCCTTAAGTTCCAGTTTGCTGATCAACCCTGTTTCATTACACAAAACAAGGTCTAATATGGCTTGTTCCCTGGTCGGTTCCTCAGCATATTGATCTAGAAAATTATCTCTTCTTTGTTACCTTTCCCAATTTGGTTGTCCCAGTCTATGTGCAGGTTAAAATCACCCACAATTAGTGTCTTTCCTTTGCTACATGCTCCACTAATCTCTTGATTTATACCTTGAGCGATACTTTGACCACTGTTTGGGGGTCTATAAACTACTCCCACTATAGTTTTCTGCCCCTTGAAGTTACGTATCTCTACCCATACTGACTCTACATCTTGCTTTTCAGATTTAAAATCTTTCCTCTCTACTGTTTTTATCCCATCCTTTATTAGCAGGGCCACTCCCCCTCCTCGTTTACCACATCGCCTATCTTTCCTATATACCATATAGCCGGGAATATTCAGTTCCCATCCCTGATCACCCTGTAACCATGTCTCGGTGATGGCTACTAGATCATACTGGTGTGTCTCTATTTGTGCAACTAATTCATCTATCTTGTTACGAATGCTTCGTGCATTCAGATATAGCGCCCTTAATTCTGACTTCTGGCTATTAACCCTATTCACCAGCACTCTATCACTGTACTTCCTTTCCCTGCTTGACACACTTTGCTCTTCTCCCTTGTTAATCTGCTCTCTTGCTTTTGTTGATCTCAAGTTTAACTGTGGTGGACTATACTATGTTTTTACCTCCCCCCCCTTAGTAGTTTAAAGCCCTTTCTACCTCCCTATTTATTCGCGTAGCCAGGACATTTGTCCCAGCCCTATTTAGGTGGAGCCCATTCCTTTGGAAAAGCTCCCATCAGTATTGAAAATTTGAATGGATCCGGCATCCACAACCTTTTGGGGGAAGAGAGTTCCAGATTCCCACTACCCTTTGCATGAAAAACCCTCCTGATTTCACTCCTAATAGGTCATTCTAAGTTTCATCGGGTGTATGGTATTAACCCACCAAAACATCCCTAAAGATTATTGGTGTGGCCTCGTATAGGCATGACTTTTGGTGTGGGGCACTTTACTTTGCAAAGGAGTCAACCAGTTCTGCAGTTGAGTAAGAAGTTACCAAGTTCAGCTTGTGGCCTAGATGGGCCTCACTACTGGATTTTCTCTGCTGTGGAAAGACATCAGTCAGTTTCCTTTTCCCTGTGATTTTCTCCAGGTTCTGATTCAGCTGGAGTGTGCCAGTGCCGCAAGTACCATGTGCTGCTTTTTCAAAGAAATTCCTCACGATTTCCGCGGTCGAACCCTGGAATTTTCCTTGTCTCCTAAAGTAACCATGACACAGGTCCCCGAGACCCTGCTGCCCCCACAAGATCCAGGAATTCCATTCCTTCCCCATGAAGCAACTCCATCGCAGGTATGTGGACTTTTTCATTCTATCTGTTTCAGCTCTGTGTGTGTGTGGGTGTCCTGCCAGTGTCTGTGTGTGTGTGTCCATGTGTGAGAGAGAAACCATTGTCTCTGGTAAATTGAACCTGAGTAGCTACGTTGAACTTCCAAGTCATTCAGTCTCGTATTCATGTGTATCAGGCATGCTCAGTTGGTGATAAACTGCCAATAACCAACTGTATCAAGACTAGAAAGTGTCTGTTTAGTGACGCGCTGTTGAACGTGTAGTGTTTTTTGGAAAACGTACTCTGTTTAGCTTTTCTTAACTAACCAGCCAGATAATATGGTTCACTTTTATTTTGCATGGAAAAGTCTTGATTCTGCTGGGTTTTCAGACACGAGGCACCAATGATGTACTCATTGAGCAGCCCAGGTGCCGGGAGAGAACCAGTCTCTAAGTTTGATTCCTGAGCAAAACTCAGTTGAGAGATTTCTCCCCCTTCCACGTGTCCCCTTCTCTTTTTCTCCCCCCTAAAAGGAATGTTCTAAAGCAGTCTTTTCTTGTGGGCCCATGGAGGCTGGCTCTTGATCTTGCAGTAAATATAGCTTTCCATTTCAGTGCCATTTCAGTGAGCACTCTGAGGACGTCTCTGATATGCTTAATATTTTATCTGTCATTTCAGTTTGACGTCACAAGCGACAGTCTTCCTACGTTTTGATTGTTTCATCCTCCTTCACCTCCAGAGTCTCAGTGCGCTGATCGTCCCACAAGCGATTGGCAGCATCCAAGTGCAGCACTGGAGTTGAAGCCCGACAATCAGCCCAATACTTGGTGGGGGTGGTCTAGACATTCAACACAGTTCATGCCACTTGCCCATTCTCAGCCTGCCCCTCAGTTCAAGTCGGCCGTTACAGAAAAGTCTACTTCTAAGACTATACTGTCCGGCTCCAGGACAAAATGGTCTTCTGATCTCCTCCACTGGACTGGCCGGTCCGCGGAGGCTTCCCTCAATGACAGGAAATGCTAGCAACCCATCACTTGCGGAGGAAAGCCGCTGGAATGCTGTAGTCTCTTAACCTTGGCGTTTCGCCATACCCCGAGCTAGCGGTACCCCGCAGGCGTTCCCAGTGTTCCTGCTGTTTCCGCTCCGGAGGTTGATCAGAAAGTTTTGGACCTGTTTGTCTCAAAGCACATTATATCTGGCAAACAGCAGCTCGACGGAAGGATAGGGGTGATAGAAGCAACCCGTTCCATCCAGTGGAGGGTGACTGAGAGTGTAAGCCCTCTCATCAAGGCTGCTGAGAGTTACGAACTGGATCAGCTGGATGGGAACACTTCCCTTTCTGTTGAGCAGCTCAGGGAGAAGTTGACCTCAGCAGTGACCGCCTGTCGTCCAGCTGTTGCTCTAGCTGGATAGACATACAATTTCCTTTCTGAGTTGAAGTCAGATAAGCTATTACGGACATGAGGCATGGAAAGGATTGCTCCCGATCCCTTGGATTTTCCCAACCTGTTCACCACCAACTTGTTTGGTCCACATTACATGGACATGGGGGTCTTGTCCACTAAGCAGGAAGAGCACAAACAAATGACCATGGATAACAAGCTGAAAGGACTAAAGAAAAGAAGCACTTTCAATGGCAGCTGGCCCCCATTTCCCTCCCGTAATAAGCTCAACTTCTCTGGTTGAATCTAAAGTTTCGAGGTGTATATTTCTGGACTTGGCATTTTGTGTTCTTTTTCTCTTCCCTTCCTCTCCTGCAACTTCACCTGTTCAAACTCGCCCCCTCCAGATAGATTGGTGAATAGCAGTTTCTAAGGGACAGAGAGGAAAGATTACTGGGGAGAATCTTTACAAACAGCAGGGAAGGGAATCAGCCTTCAGCACCAACCGACGTCTGCAGCTGCCTATGGATGTGCTTTGTGTAGTTTGCTCACTCTGATCAGAATCAACTTGTTTATACCGAGAAGCAAAGATTCTAATTTAACCCTATCCCATCCGAAGTGTGCGGTATAGTACAGCACTGGGTTTAGCAGTGCTGTAAGTGAAGTGAGTTAGGAAGCCTGTCAGAGTTTGTGTTTACTGGCAGCGGCAAAACAGGATACAGGAGTTTTCTTTCAAATCCTCCCTTGGGTCGCGTTCATTTGATGTGCCATCCAGCTCCATTTAAGTGTTCAGGAATGTGGTTGCTGCATCTCTTCACTCTCGAGCATTCCTTCTGCTGAAGCAAGCTCTGGTCAGAAAGCTCACCAACAGATGGACTCTAAACTTAGTGTGCATCTTCCTCCGTTTGAATCTTTCATCATGCACGCAGCTATTTGGAACAGAAGTTATAACAAGCAGTGACTGCAATGACCTGGATTGCATCAAGTCAAACATGCAAACTCCCCTGTGGAACTGTCTGGAGCAGGATCCCTGCTCGTCTCTCGCACCATCTGCCCCACCATCAGAGGTCATGCTTTCAGCCACTACGCCCCGAAACTCTGGAACACTCTCCTTCAATCCCTCCGCCTTGCCTCCTCTCTCCCCTTTTTCAACTCTCACCTGAAGACCTTGCTCTTCGACCGTGCTTATGGCCACCTCCCCCTCCCCCAGCTCAGAGTTAGGCTCTGCCACTGTTAAGTGCTCAGAGACGCTACCCTGTGTGGAGGGCACTATATAAGTGCAAGTTGTTGTTGTTGCTGCCAGTCAGTGTGCCTCTGATCCCTGGCAGCAGGCGTGGCTTGAGGCTTCTGTTTATCTGAGACACTCTGCAAAGCCGTTTTCATCTAAAGAAGCTTATTTTATTTTCTTCTGCAATAGATCTAGACCCTCTGTTCCACTTTCTGAAGTGAGTCTTCAAGTGATATTGGTTCACCAAAGGTCTTTGTTCATTGTATTTGTGTTGTGTTCCTCTTCATTTTATCGATAGCGCATTGTGCTATTAGCAGTTTCTCACCACAATAGTCGCCCTGTTGTTATCCTTGTCACAAACACTTAGAATTTCTGAGGTCAGGTCAATTTGTGGTTTCCTGGTCCATTACCAGTGTGCACAGAAATCAGCTGCTTCAACTTGAGCATCCACCTGAGGATCTTTAACATCCACCTGAACAGGAACAGGCACAGACTGGACTTCAGTTTAACATCTCATCCGAAGGACAGCGTCTCCAACCATATAGTACCCCACCAGCACTGTGTTGGAGTGTCAGCCCAAACTATGTGAGTTGAAAGTCCTGATGTGGGACTTTGATCACACAACCTTCTGGCTCAGGTAAGACTGAGCTCACCAGACAATACGTGCCCTGCGAGGAGTTCTGTACTTAAACCCCAGTGCATTGGGCAGATCTCTCCTAGTTGGGAAAAGTGACGACTTACTGTATGAGGTTGCATAGTTCGTCAAACTGTTGCTACAGAATTTTGATGGCCTTTAAATTGTTTGTGTTGAAGGTCTCGGTGTTTTTATTACATTGCAAAGTGCTAAAGAAACTTTCTGAACTTATAAGAAATTTCTAAATCTTCCTTCCTTCTGTGTAACATTTTATCTGGAGATCTTTCAACAAGTGTTGAATGAATTTGGACATGTTGTCTATCGATATCAAGTCAACCTTGCTGCGACTCCCAAATGCAATGCTTTTGCCTACAGTACGTGGTGTTTAAGCACTCGCATGAAGAGGATAAGCGGTGGATGGTGATTATTCAGCCCAGAAACTGGAGGACAGAGCTATGAGGAAACTTTGGCAATCTCGGGACATTTCTCTCTGGAACAGAAATTGAGGGCAGATTTGATTTAAATGGTTAAGATTACTAAAGGTTTGGGAAAATTTGGATTCAGATACAATCTTCCAAAGTTGTTCAGAATTCAGGAGCAACAGCCATGATTTAAGGGAACGTAAAGGCAATAGGCAGTGCAGGAGACAGAATTTTAGTCAGAATGGTGGGCTGGAACAGACCAGCTCAGGGCATCAAACAACTAGAGGATTTCAAAAATAAACTGATAATAGTAATCCGTGCATTAAAGGGCGTCCAGGTCATTAGACATTGAGATATGCTAATGAGACTTTGGGATGATGGATGGGTGGTTAGATCGACCTTTGATCTCCTCAGATTTAGGACTGTATCATACCAGCTGTCCACGCTGCCATTGAATTATTTACTCACTACTCTGAGGAACACAAGCTTCTTCCCAAATGATTGTAATCTTACCAAGTCTGTCTGTCTGTTCATCTGTCTGCCTTAAACCGGGACATCTGGTCATGGAGTGAGCAGTGATGAAACCCTTGGCTGTTAACTGTTGAGGCACGCTTTGAATACAACCAAGATCGCAGGAACGAATTTCATGTTTCTGCTGGTGGGAAAGGTCCCAAATAACTAGTTTGGGCAGTTTTGTTTCAGGCTCAGCAAGGCCATGACAACTGCCTACAATAGTGGCCTCACTGAGAGTAGCAGGCATGGGAGTGGGGATGTTATCCTGGTGCATTGGGGGGTGATCCTAAGATGGGAGCTTCACTCTGCATTTAACCCAACTGATAACTGGGCTGACTGGATGTTGACATTGGGTGCAAACAATGGAGGGGAACCTGCCCGGGATAACAGTGTGACCCGCCTGGTGCTCCTGAACCTCCCAGCGTATAATCAGTTCCTGTTTGGTGAAACAAGATTTGTTCTGAATTTCAGGCTGAGGAAAGCCCATTTCCACTAGAGTACAGCAGAGATCAGATAACCTATCCACTCAAGGGCATGTCTTGTCTTCTGGCATCTCCTACTCTAAGTAGGGTTATGTTTAAGGCAGCTTCCTCTTTGTCCACCCAACATTTATATGTAGTTTCCTTTCTTCAGGAAAACCAGGCCATAGATGAGGTTCTGACAGCAGTGGGGAAGATGGGACAGGCCACAATCCCACATGCGTTTTTGGAATGGACCATGGTTGTGTGTTCAGGAAACCCCTTCCTGCTCAAGTGCTCTGTTTTATTCCTTTTCCACCTAGCCCTGACCCAGTCTAATAAACCATTCTCTACAATTAGCACGGGACTGCTGTCATTTAATGCATTTACAAGTTAACGTTGGTTGTGAACTCCAGTAATTCTGAATTGCCAGTCATTGCTACTCAGTTCAGGATTTTAAATTAATGTATTGGTTAGTTCCGAGTTCTAAATAAAGTTGCTTGTCTTAGAATAGTTGTCCCATCTTGTCAGCTTCTTTTCTCTGTTTAATCTGATCAATTTGCAGTGGTCTCCACACCACACGCCGCCATATTTTCTAGCCTATGTAACTAGTGACAGTTCATACCTGATACACTTGTGAGACTGAATGGCCTGAGTGTTGCTTTTGATATGTTGGCTTGGGTGAACATGTGCAGACTGTTCTTGTATGTTGTGGTTGCCTTTCTCCCTACTTGTTGGCCCAATTAGGTGTGCGATAAGATGATCAATTGTCTATAATTGGAGAACTGCAGACAGACGTTTGATTACTAAAGACTGTTTTACAGTATTCACTGATAATGAGGATTAACATTCTTATTGAACTATTTCAGAATAGAAGGTAAAGCACCACAAAGCCTCAATCCCTCCGCCCTGCCCCTCCTTGCCTGTCTTCAGATCACAGCTGAACACCTTCCTCTTCGGCCATGTCTATGGTCACCTCCCCTCTCTTCCCAGCTCAGTGCCACTGTTAAGTGTTCAGATGCTGCCCTGTGTGAAGGGCCCTATATAAATGCAAGCTGTCGTCGATTATAGGGCCTGCAGGAGTCAGGAAGAGCAATATGGCTGTGCTGACCATTCCTCTCCAGGTTGCCTTTCAGCCTGGCAAGACAGGGTCTGCCTGTCCCAACTGTAGCCTCTCAGCTCCCTGTGTCTTCACTGTGACCTGCTGCTGGTTGAGTGTCAGGGGGAAGAGGGAGTATTTGTATAGTTGAAATTTAGTTACTCTGGGTGTGTTGAACCTCTGTAAAGGGGAGAGAAGACAAAGTTAGCAATGTTGTAAGACCTGAGCTTAGCGTTTGTAGCGGTTATCTCAGGGAATGGAGGGTGTTTCTCCATTATCTAGCAAGTGTATACTACATTGTTCTTTTGAATGAGGTGAGTGATTTGTGTGTGTGGATGGGTAACCATTCACAGAGAAGCAAACCCAAACTGCCTGGACAGAAACTCTACAGATTGTCTGATGTTTGCTATATTCTGGTCACTGATGTAGTATTGCCTTTATAATGGGCTGTTTGATAATGTTGAAAGATCTGCAGCTGAGCGAGTGGGGAGAGGAGAGCAGCTGAGCTCATTCGCACCTGCACACTCACAAGTTATTATAATAATCCTTGCATTTGATATAGTGCCCGTATCAGGTCTTCAAGACTCTCAAAGCACTTCACAGAATATACTCATGGGAGTTCTTGACATAAGAATAATGTATCAAGGGAATGTCCTTTTGCTAAACAGTCCAACAGAAACCTGTTGAGCACTTGTATCTCCATGTAACCTTGCTGTTCTTAATAAGTAACAATAATAATCCTTGCATTTGATACAGCGCCTCATCAGGTCTTCGAGGCATCTCACAGCGCTTCACAGGATATACTGTAAAGTGAATTGACTATTTTGTGGGCAAAATGTGGCAATCAATTGCGCACAACAGTGTCCCACAAACAGTTGTAGATTGAATGACCAAATTATTCTTAATTTCTTTTTTTTGAAGGGATCATTACCCCCGGAAAAGCAATCCGCCAATCGCCTAGGTAAATCTAGGCGTGTGGAGTAAGGAAACTTGCCCGACGTTTTGCCCTGCTCGGGAATTGAACCCAGATCCTCTCGCTTGCGATGCGAGTGCTCTAACCACTGAGCAACAAGACCGGTTTAGCTCAGAGTTAGAGGAGAGAATGGTGAGAGGAATGCGAGTTGTGGCTCGGTCAATAGACCTTCGGGGACTCTGAGCTCGCCCTTCAGACTCACATGTCAGTGCGGTGTTGGAGGTGCTGTCCATCACGTGAGACAAGCTGAGGTTCTGTCTGCCCATTCAGGTGAACGTCAAAGATCTGATCTCACTTGGAAAAGACGAGGGAGTTTCTCTTTGGGCTGGCTAACAAACCTCCAGATAAATTGATCATTCACTTTATGGCTGTTTGAGGGATCTTCTTGGTGAATGCTCATTACACTTGACAGCAGTTACTTGTGAAGCACAGTGAGATGTTCCAACATTAATGACTCCACCTCAGAATGAAGGTGATTGTCGTCGATACCCTGCCAGCATTGGCACTTAGTCAAAACCATCAGAAACCAAGCAAAACCATTCACGGAACGAGGGCTTCACTTTCAGAAGTGGGGTCAGGAGCAGTCCTGACCCTGAGAGAGGCCAGGGGAAAGTGGCACTGAGCCCCAGGAGCAATGAACTCACAATTTCATCTTGTTATTCAGCCTCGCAGGTGATGGTAACCATTGCTGTATGTGTGTTCCTTCCAGAGACCTATGGCATTGAGCAGTAATCAGGCAATCGAGACACATTGCAGACAGGTCAGGGCCCTGTAACTCAGCAGATCTGACAATGCAGCTTACTGCAGCCACCCAGCACGTCTGGCAAACACAGCAACAGGCAATACTAGAATATTGGCTGTGTGTGCAATATCAGATTGGGTTTCCCTGGTTACTGGCTGTTACTGGGTTACTGTCTGTGCGTTTGTTATACCAATGCTGGTTACTGTGTTTTTCTATCTGCTTTGATCCATTTGAGACATCGCCCAGCTCTGACACTGCCTCTACCCTCAGACCGCCAAAATCCTCATCTACGCATTTATTACATCTAGTCTCAAATACGCCAACTCACTGCTTGTCAGCCTTTCTATCTCTTCCCTCCACAAGCTGCAGATCATCCAGAACTCTGCAGCTCGCGTCCTCTTCCGCACTAGGCTCCACTGACTTCCCATCCTCAGAAGATAGAGTTCAAAATGCTCTCCTCGCCATTAAAGCCCTCCACGGCCTTGCTCCTTCCTATCTCTACGACCTACCATATCAATCTGTCCACTCCCTTCACTCAGCAGGCTCCGGCCAGCACTGGCCAATCTAGCCCGCAGGCCAGAAGCGGCCCCCTTAACATCCACACAAGTCTAAATAAGTCCGTGTTCGATCGGCAGTGTGTTTTCAGTTGAGTTTTATTTTATTCAGCACCACTGAGCTAGCCGGTTGCTCAGCACTGATGAGGCTGGTTTGAATGATGTCTGACTTGCCACAGGCATTGCAGAGCACCAACACCAGCCTGAGGTTCTTTAGCAAATACGTTTTTGCATGGTGTCAGTGCTGATCTCAGTGAGCTCAGGGTGGCTTCCTTTGGAACCGATTCCTTTCTGCTGCTATTTGGTTCGCGAGCCGCACTCAGCAGAGGCTGGCCTGTGTAAGAATGGCATTTTCTCCCACCCAGCTCCATGGCTTCACCACGCAATGGTCTGGCAGCTGAGGATGTGCAATTGAAACCTATCGTAGTTTTGTTCATCTTTTACCCTCCCATCCCCAGCTCAGGTACCAGGCTAGCTTTGTCAAGCACTTTGAGGCATCCTCCTGACTTGAAAAGCACTGTATAAATATAGATTGTATTGAAGCTCTGCTCAGCAGACATTTGGTTCCAATGGTAACACTTGCCTCTTGAAGTCCTGTGTTGGGGTTTGATCTCAGGTTAGGCTGACGCAATTGCTTATTATGGGGCAGGGTGTGGGTTGCTGCATTGTCAGAATTGCCAGCTTTCGGGCGAGATATTAACAAAGTCTGCTTGTTCAGGTGGAAGATAAAGATCCTCTGGTACTATTAGAAAATAGAGGAGAGATTCTCCCATGTCCTGGTTATAAAAGACCACAAAGCTATAAAAGTAGTAATTTTATCTTTATTTTGTTAGTAATCGTAGTGTAATACTCGTTCAGCTTTACCAGATTCACTTCTTGCCAACTACAGTCAGTTCA
This sequence comes from Callorhinchus milii, assembly GCF_018977255.1. NCBI lineage: Eukaryota > Metazoa > Chordata > Chondrichthyes > Chimaeriformes > Callorhinchidae > Callorhinchus > Callorhinchus milii. Next base: position 72,231,344 of record NW_024704742.1, on the reverse strand, counting down.
CTTTACAGTATATTCCTTGAAGCGTTTTGAGACGTCTCAACGATGTGATAAGGCACTGTATCAAATATAAGGATTATTATTATTACAGAACCAGCCGGATGTGCCACAGCTAATAATAATAATAATAATAATCCTTGCATTTGATATAGCGCTTTTCACGTCGGGAGGACGTCCCAAAGCGCTTCACAGAACATACTGCAAAGTGAATTGACTGTATATTTGTGGGCGAACGCGGCAGCCAATTGCGCACAGCAATGTCCCACAAACAGTCGTAGATTGAAAATGACCAATTAATTATTGTTTTTGTTTTTTTGTGTGGATTTCTCAATGGATTTCTGTGTGGTGGAGGTGGATGGGCTTCAGTGAGTCTCACAGAGCAGCTCAGTGGGTTTCCAGAGTACTGTAATTGAGTTTCCTCAGCGGAGCACTGGGGCACCTGGCAAGTGGCTGCCAGCACTCTTTCCATCCAGTGACTGCCAGAAGTGGTGACTGTATGAGCATTAATTGCGTCTCATGTAAAATTAGCTTCTAATATCCCTAGTAACGGCAGGTAAGAGGTGACTGCATTAGTTGCATGGCAACATCAAATAAGGGATAGCTGGCTTTAATGAGGCTGCTCTTCTCTCCCTCGATGCTGTGGTGTGTTATCACTGTGCCACATTCTGCCCAGAGGTAGCCTTGGCTCTTGGTTGTTACCGTGCTACTCAGCTCCCCCGGGCACAAGGGAGGCTTTGACCTGATGTAACTGGTACAGTCTTTGTAGAATTGCCTCCAGAGCACAAGTCATTTGATGCTCCAGGTGTGTGTGTGTCCAACTCTTGATTTTACTGTATCCTCGGTCCTCAGCGTTCTCGGTCTAACCGCCCTACCATCGGTGGTCGGGCCTTCAGCCTCTCAGCCCCGAGGCTCTGGAACTCCATCCCCCAGTGCCTTCGCCACCTCCTCCCTTTCCTCCTTCAAGGTCGGTCTCAAGACCTTTCTCTTCAACTGTGCCTTCAGCTCCCCTCTCGACTCTCTACCCCCTCCTCGCTCCCTCCCTTCCCTCACCCTGACCATTTCCCCCCCTACTCGGGTCCTGACCCAACTGTACAGCGCCTTGGGACGTCCTCCCGACGTGAAAGGCGCTCTATAAATGGAATCTTGTTGTTGTTGTTCTGTTTCACCTCCTTTCAACTGGTGCTCATTTTCCCCACCCCCCTTTATCTGATCCCATTTCCTACTCTCCCTTATCATGTCTGTGCTAGTGCTCTTTCCCCACTGGAGCTCTCTACTCTAATCCCATTTCCCTGTTCTCCCCCCATCGTGCCTGTACTGGTGCTCGCTCCCCACTGGAGCTCTCTAATCGGTAGTGTTCACCAGGAACGAGGATGCAGAGGAGACATGTTTGAGTCTGTTCAAACGGATTCTGTGAGTTAGTTGTGTATTCTAGTTTAATGGTTAGTGGTGACTAAAATAAAACACAAAGCCTGTCATGCAAACTAATTGGCAATGTTTAACCCCCCCACCCCTTGGGCAGCAGAGAGGTCCCAGCAGGTTCTGTGCCCTATCCGGCCGGCTAACGTGCTCATGGACTATTTGCATTCCAGATTGACATGCCACCCGGGCGCACCGGCGAGCTCAACGGGAATGTAACATACAACTTACTGAATCCCCAGCTTTTGTGATAACTGGAGCTCAGTAAAGGGGTTCACACTGCCTCCCACCCAACAACCAGAACGGAGGGAGCAGCAGTGACACCCCAGTTAGTGATCCCATGCCTAACACGCTGCTTGTAGCTGCTTGGTCACATTTCTTCCTCAGTGTTGCTCTCCTCTTCCCCCTGGGAAAGGAGCTCCAGCAGCACCTCCACACAGGGGTGTGTTTCCCTCAGCATTGCTCACGGTTCATCACAGCTTTTCCTGGAGTATTCTGTTTCTCCCGGTTCCTGGCCGACAATCCCCCACATCCCTTTCTGGTCTCCACATTATAAAGATTTAGCAGTGATGGAAAGAGTATAGTGTAGGTTTACGACAGTGCTACCAGGGCTGGTAAGTTACTGCTATCAGGATAGATTAGGCCTTTTTTTTTGCAAGAGAGGAGATGTTTAAGGTGGGGACCTAATAAAGATGTTCAAAATAATTTAAAAAAAGGTTCAGTAAGGTTAACATTAATAGGTTGTTTCCACTGGTTGGGGAGTCAGTAACCAGAGACACAAGTATAAGATAGTAACCGGGGGATTGAAAAGAGAATTTAGGAGGAAATACTTCCTGCAGAGGGCAGTGAGATTGTGGAACCCGCTGCCTTAAGCAATGGTTGAATCAGATAGTGTAGATACATTTAAGAGAAAGCTGGACCTTCATGTGAGGGAGAGGGGAATAGAGGGTGTGGGAGGGCGTCAGGAATGAGTGAAGACTTGTGTGGAGTATAAACACCGGCACAGACTAGCTGGGCCAAGTAGCCTATTTTTGTGCTGCACAATCTTCTGTGTAGATAAAATCATTCACTCATCACACGGTTGTTTGTAGGACTTTGCTGTGTTAAAATGACTGCCACCTTCATCTCTAAAACAGAGTCACTTCACTTTACAGTATATCCTGTGAAGCACGTTGAGATGCCCTCCCGACATGAAAGGTGTGATATGAAGTGCCAGGGTGATTATGACTAATCACCGGGTCGGTGCGGCTGAATTATACAGTGTGTAATTCTGTCAGTATTGTCAGAGATTTGTGTCAGAATGTGACGTGTGGGCAGATGGTGCTGAACCAGTGCTGCAGTGAAGTCAGATTTGCAAGTGGCCGCGAGTGACTGAATGGTGTTTTGTTCTGGGTTTTTGGTTCAGATTTTATATGGTTTGTTATTTGTTTTCCCAAACCTGAGGTGGCTTCAAGCCAAAAGGCATTCTCAGCCAGCACTGCTCTGCACCCTCAACAGGACACTGTCAAACCACTAACCCCTTTTCCCGCCCCCACACCCTTCTCACTGCCCTCCCCCACCCCCCCCGGCCCTCGCTCGCTCCCCCCGGCCCGCGCTCGCGCCCCCTCGTTCCTCTCCCGTCCCTCTCGCTCTCCCTCACTCCACCACCCTGGTACTGCCCCTCATTCCCCTCGTCCTGCTCACTCCCCACACCCACTTCCCCCCAACCCGCTCACTCCCCCACTGCCCCTCTCTCCCCTTTTCACTCTTGAATTGGTGAAAATATTTCTTGTTTTTTTCCAGGTTGAAGAATCTACAAAGATAAATGAAGAAAGGTGAGTGTTTGTATCGACTGTCACACACACCTCCCACACTCCTCCGACACATTACACACAGAGACTTCACACACCCCCACCACACACTGATCTCCCACGCACTGACCTCCCTCCCAAACACTGACCTCCCACACTCACCACCACTTCTCACGAGGGAGAGCTAGAATCTAAATCAAAGGCTTCCACACTGGAGCTCTCTAGTATAATCCCATTCCCTTCTTTTTCTTTCTCGCAATAGTACAGATTGTGCTTCACCCAGAGCTTTGGTCAGACACAATGTGAAGTCATACACTTTGGCTCTACCACTAAAGACTGTTTGTGAATGGGGATGTAGGTAATAGGGCAATGGACAAGTGATAGCCACTGAAGGTCAGCTCACAGGTGCAAACATCACTGAAAAAGGCCAATGGTATTTTGTCTTTTATAATAATAACTTGTTTGATACAATGCTTTTCACAGTAGTTGAAAGAACTTCACAGGATTGTGAAGATCCTGAATGAATGTCCAATTTGCACAGCAGTGTCCCATAAACAGCCATGAGATCTTTACATGCACTTGAACAGGCACAGTTGGGAACTCGGTTTAGCATCATCCAAAGAACGGATCATAAAGAGGGAGAGCTAGAATCTAAATCAAAAGCAGTGATGTTATAGTGGTATAATGCCCTTTTCTCCTTAAACAGAGAGGATCGAGGGTGATGTGATGGAAGTGTTTAGGAGAGTAAAGGGAATTGACAGAGTGGGTGAGGTGAGATTGCTCTGTGGGAGCAGAATGCTTAATCTAAAACTTAGACGCTGTCAGCAGCGAAACCACAAGACGTTTCTTTAATAATATATATATTTGATAAACTCAGAGGTGTACGATTGTGAAATTCAATTCCTGAAAAGCTTGCATTTCGCCCACAAAATATAGTCAATCCACTTTACAGTGTATTCTATGAAGCACTTTGAGACGTCTCGAAGACGTGATAAGGCACAAGATCAAATGCAAGGATTATTATTATCGATACAGAGTTGGTGAGATTGTTTGAAGAGGAAAGTAGATAAATACCTACTAGTAAAGTTATTGGGGACAGAAAGGGCAGGCGAGTAGGACTGAGTTATAGATCAGCCATGATTCAAGAGCTGGCCTCCTTCTGTTCTAATAACCCACTCTATCATATCAATCACATGCTCCGAACACTGGTTTTAGTGATATTAAATTAATGCTGTCCAGTTACTGACTCCCTTTTCTCCCCAATTCCCCTGTGGGAAACTAATCACCACTTAGACACGAACAGTGATGTAGCCTTTGGTTTGCAGGTGTGCTGAACAGTCCGAGCCCGGGACCACCCAGGTCAACCCTGCTCCGCAAGGGGAGGAAGCCGCTGAAGTGGCCGTCACTGCTCCCAGCAATGGGTCAGCCGTGACCCGCCCTGAGCCTGGAAACACCACCATGGAGACAGAGACAAGCATGGAGAGTGGGACAGCTTCCAGAGAGCAGACTCAGGCCTGCCCTGTCACCAGCACCATGCCAGGAACACCCCTGGACACCACATGCCCTGATGCCACGCCAACATCCCCGCCAACCGAGCCCGGGAAGCTGGAGACAGCGACCAGCGGGGCTGCCGTGCCGGGAGGTCCCTCCGACTTGGCTGCTAGGCTGGGGGTCCCTCACCCTACGCCAGTCACTGGGAACGCACCCACAAAGCCAGCACCTGCCCCTGACATACTCACTAAACCGCTACCTATGCCAGCGACGGCAGATTCCAACATCTTGACAAACAAACATGTGCCCGCTATGCACAATCCACCCGCCAAGCTTGCCATCATAGCAACAAACTCCATCCAGCCCCCCGCTGGTACAGTCGCTCCTGGCACTAAACCTGGCATAGTGCAGACCAGCACAGTTACCAAACTTGACACAGCGCAGTCTAGCACAGTTACCAAACCTGGCACAGCGCAGTCTAGCACAGTCACCAAACCTGGCACAGTCACCAAACCTGGCACAGCGCTGTCTGGGACAGTCACCAAACCTGGCACAGTCATCAAACCTGGCACAGCACCGTCTGGGACAGTCACCAAACCTGGCACAGTCACCAAACCTGGCACAGTGCTATCTGGGACAGTTACCAAACCTGGCACAGCCCAGGTCAGCCGAGCTGCTACTGGCACTAAACCTGGCACAGTCACCAAATCTGACACAGTTACCAAACCTGACACAGTTAACAAACCTGGCACACCACAGTCTGGCATGGTTACCAAACCTGATACGTGTACTGAACATGGCACAGATACCAAACCTGGCACAGTCCCCACCAGTGTAGTCATAAAACCCACTACAGCTGCTGCCAGCACAGCCACCAAACCTGGCGCCGCCCCCACCATCACCAAATCTGGCATAGACACTGAACCTGTTGCAGCCGTCCCAAGTGCAGTCACCAAACCCAGCACAGTCCTCATTAGTGTCGTGGCCAAACCCAGTGAGTCCAGTGCCGTCACCACTGCCACAAGCATTGAACCCACTGTGGCCCCCAAACCCAGCACAGCCATCAAATCCACACCAGCCTCCAAACCCAGCCAGGCTGCTGCCAGTGGAACTGCTGCCAGTGCCGATTGTAAAACAACTCCAGCTGCTGGCAGTGTGGTCGCCAAACCCTCTACACCTGTCACAAAGCCTCCCCCTACTGCCAAACCTACTCCCACGCCAGTCACTGCAGCCAATACACCACCTGTACCAGCGACCACACCAGACGGGGCTCCAGAAACCAGTGTCCTGCTGGCGGGTGCTGAGGGCATGCCGGGGCATCCTGCTGACACTGAGAAACCCACCAGCCTCGCTCTCAAACCCACAGCCACCTCAGGCCTTGCTCCCAAAGCAGCGCCAGGCAACACTCCGGCAAGACTGCCCGCTGGCAAAGGCAGCTCCAAACTCAGCGACAAAAAGACGCTGGTAAATAAGAGGGAAACCAGTAAGACGGGTGTGTCCACGCGTGGCCAGGGCACATCCCGGGACCGTAACAACCGGGAAGGCAACGGGAAAGGTCCTCTGCCCCACCCCAAGGAGAAGGAGCGGAGGCACCCGGCCCAGCACCGGGAGCACAAGGCACTGACCCGTGGCAAGGAGGACAAGAGCAAGGTAAATCGTGGCCAAAGCATTCCCACCATCGGCCGCGATCTTCCCCCTTCCCGTCACAGTCGCCCCCCCGCTCCAGGGAACCATCCAGTCCATCGAGTCTGTGGCGCTTCTTCCTCACGCTGTTTCTGCATTAGTTCCACTTGCCGGCTCGCCATGGATGTTTTGGTGCTCAGGTGCTTATCCAATTCCATTCATCTGGCCTCGAGAGCCAGTATTGTCTCCAACCTGCTCACAGGAGAGTGGCTCCTGGGGCTTCATTTTACACAGAAATTAAAGCACAAAAGTAACCATTGAACTTAAACTGGTGCTGATGAATGGCCAGATTGGGTGTAAAGGGGTCTCTTCCGCCCTGTACCATCTGATCACTTGACAGTCTGACCTCGTGGCTCGGAGCCCCAGCTGGTACTGACCCTTTAGTTACAAACTATGACCGCTCACGAGCCACTGCCTCGTCAGTAACTCAGCACCTACACAGCCGCTTGCTTTGTGATTGCAGGCTTTAGTGGAGAAAATTCCCAAGGATCGGAAAGCCCTCGGGAAAAGCCCGAAGAAGGAGGAGGTGAGGTTTGGCTTTGTCAGTCTGCAGGTGGGGTGGGGGGTGATTTCCTGCCCTCCATAAACAACAGGCTTGTGCCAGGCAACATGCTGGTACTTTCCTCACCAGCCTAGACACGGAGTGCCGGGCAAGCGTCAGTGCCAAACTGCGATATTGTTTGTGCTGCTGTTCACATATTCGCTTCCCAACAGGGAGCTGGTGCTGAGATTAGCTAAGTCAGACGCTGTGAACTAATGCTGTCTCTAAGCCAGTCTGAAGCTGCCATCATTCTTCGGTTAGTCTCGGAGAAGCCTCTCTCTCTGGAGAGTCAGGGCTGCTGCATGGATGAGCTGCTCTGCCCACGGATTTTCCAGGTTTACACCTGAGAGACTGTCCCCACCTCGCCCACTCCAGTGCCCTCCTCACTGGTCTCCCCAGCTCCACTACCCACCTCCCTCTGGCTTGGCGTCAGGCTCTGCTACTGTCTAGATGCTACCCTGTGTGAAGGGCACGATATAAATGCAAGTTGTAGTTTGCCCCTATTTTCCCCACCAGGACTTGAACCTTGCTATTGTGTATCTGTGGATCCTGAGCTCTATCATTGGGAGCAACTGACAAGGATGTGAGGATTGTTAATGAGCTCAGTGTGGGAAAGGTTTAATGTGCCTGAACTTTTGCAGAAGGAAGAGGATGTCTTTCCCTTTAACCTGGACGAGTTTGTTACTGTGGATGAAGTGGGTGAAGAGGAGGAGAGCGCACTGAGTGCAGCTGAGATGCCCACAGTTTCAGAGAGCAGCAACACCACCGCAGCACCACAGCCTGACAGCACGCAGGACAGCCAGGCAAACCCAGGTACCCCAGCCCCTGTCGGCCTCTCAGCCCCAACCTCGCCCACAGCCTCACCGACCTCTGATGAGCTGTAAGGGGTTCCTGCTGCCAAAAAACACTAAATGTGCCAGAGTATCAATAATAATAATCTTGCATTTTGATATAGCGCCTTATCACATCATCAAGTCCTCAAGGACGCTACCCCATGCGAAGGGCACTATATAAACAAATAAATAAAATGCAACTTGTTGTCTTCGAGTCATCCCAAAGCACTTCACAGAATATACTGTAAAGTGAATTGGCTATATTTTGTGGGTGAAATGTGGCAGCCAATTGCACACAGCAGTGTGAGTGAACAAATTATTATTTTTTGAAGAGATTATTACCCGCCAGAAAAGCGATCTGCCAATCAACACCTAACCGGGTTCCTACTTACTGCTAGGTAAACAGGCGTGGAGTAATGAAATTTGCCCAATATTTCGCCCTGCCCGGGAATCAAACCCAGCCGGCTCGCTTGGGAGGCGAGTGCTCCAACCACTAAGCACCAGGACTCCACAATACTACACTGGTCAGTGGTAGTCCAGAGCTGTGTTGAGTTTGGCATCTCTTTCTCTTTCAGCAGTGAAACCAGTGAGCAGAGTGGATGTGGTCCAGCTCAGACCAGTGCCTGATGTGCCTGTGAATACCAGCCTGACGGAGCAGGAGAGACCCACCAAGGCAACCACCGAGGCCAAGCTACAGCCAGTACAGGCGCTGGGCGCTGAGCGGGTAGCTTCTCTGGCAGCTGGTGACAGTGACACCCACACAGCGGCCAGCCCAGGAGCTAGCTTTACGCCGCCGGCAGCTACCGTTAATTCAGGAGGAGACTCAGCCAAACCGTCCACCACACAGAAAGGTAAGGATATCAAGGCCTAGATGAGTGCAAATTTCCTGCAACTGAATGTCGGCAAGACGGAAGCCATACTCTTTGGCTCCCGCCAACGTCTTCTCTCCTGCGAGTCTGAACTCCTCAACCTTCCTGGGCTCTCCCTCAGACTCTCCAAACCCGTACGCAATTTAGGCATCAGGTTCGATCCCCAGCTTTCCTTTCTATCCCACATCCATTCCCTGACCAGGACTGCTTACTCCACCTCCATCACACTACACCCTGAAACTCTGGAACTCAATCAATCCACCTTCCCACCTCCCTCCCCACTTTCAAACCCGCCTAAATACCCTCCCTTTTTTTTGTGCTTATGCTCACCTGACCTCTCCCTCTACCCCTGGCTTGGAGTCGGATTACCTACTATCAAGTGCTCCGTCCGGGATGCTACCCCATGTGAAGGGGCCATGCAAATGTTGTTGCTGTACAGCAGAGCTGAGGGAAAAATCACCAGCAGAGAACCAGAGAGCACGACCATTCTTTTCTCCCCTCAACACTTTCACCCCCGCCCCCACCCCTTGCCTCTCACCCCCAGCTCAGCCAGCACTGGGAAGCACTTTGAGATATCCTGCTGACATGAAAGGCATAGTGTAAATATAAGTTTGTATTGTATCATTTTCATTCCATCATGTCTGCTGCTCCTTCAAGAATAATTATTTCAATCCCATTTACCTACCCTTTCCCTGTATCCCTGTTGTATACTTTTTTTCAAGGTATTTATCTAGTTCCCTTGTGAAAGCTAACATGGATTCTCCCTCAACCACCACTCCCAGCAGTGCATTCCATTCCCTATCCTAACCACTTTCTCCTAAACTCCCATTTACATTTACTATCTATCTTAAATCAATGGCCCCTGGTTACTGACTCACCAACGGTGCTCCATTACAATTTACACATATACAGCACCTTCACTTGCGCTGCGCCCACAGCCAGCGCTGCACCCACAATGTTGGGAAAAATGAATCCCGGGTTCAAAATAGAGACTCGACAAATACCAAATATGGCGTGACACACCTTATATCGATACACAGCAGGTAATATCAATCATACAATACAAAGAAAAATAAATGATCCAATAAGCAATACTAGAATACAATGATTATATCAAAGTATAACAATTATACTTGACTATATTATATTAAAAACCCATTGGTTTCATGCAGTTAAGAAATACTCATACTACCAGTTTTAAAGGAGTCAGCAGCAGGTCTTCGTCTTCTCTTGAGCCCGAGCAGCTTAGTGATATACTCACAAACTTATGGTGTCCCTCTGATCTCTGCTCCCAGACTGACTATCTCCCTCTAACATATCCTTTTTATGCAGGTTTTGGGGATATTTTTCCCAAATTCTGCACGTCTCTCCTGACCTTTGGTCTGACCAGACAAGATAACTGATGTTTTTCTTAAACATGTCCTCCTTTCAGTTACCTCCCTTAAGTCCTGTTTGTGCAGGAGGCCCATAAGGTCGGCTTCACCCTTGATGTATCAAGGATACGTCTGTCTCCTAATCTCTACCAGCTTGCTTCTTTCTTTCATACTAATTGGTCTAGTTATGATGAACAACCTCCCGATTGTGACATGTATCCTGGACCAAGGTTACCTGGTTTTCTTCCATTTTCCCTCCTTTAGCCAATGTATGCATATTTTAATAATAATAATAATAATCCTTGCATTTGATATAGCGCTTTTCATGTCTTCTAGACGTCTCAAAGCGCTTCACAGAATATGCTGTATAACGACTGTATATTTGTGGGCAAAATACAGCAGCCAATTGCGCACAGCAGTGTCCCACAGTCGTGGATTGAAAATGACCAATTTATTATTACTTTGTTTTGGAGGGATTATTATTAGGTGTGTGGAGTAAGGAAACTTGCCCAAGGTTTCGCCCTCTGCCTGGAATTGAACCCAGGTGTCTCACATGCAAGGCGAGTGCTCTAACAATTGAGCTACAGGACTCCACCCATCTGTCTGTTACCCCAGCTGGTGTTTCTCTATTTCTTCTAATTGCTTCTTTTGAGATTCTGTCTGACTATTGTCCAGATTCATTGCTGACAACCTCCATCATGCATCATCTGAGAGTACTGTATTGGTACTTCCTTCAACATCCTGCTGATTCTCCACAATCAACAATTAAACATATGACTTAACATAGAAGAGAAAATTTTGTTTTATCATAACCCAAACATACATTTTATATTGATACCATTTTCATACATCTTATATGGATGCAGTCTTCTCCCAATAATAAGCGCTGCGCCCATAGCGAGCACGAGGCTGGCTGTGTGGTTGGGGGCTGCTGGCTTTGTGTGCGGGGGTGGAGCTGGCTGTGTGTTGGGGCTGGCTGTGTGAGGGGGGTGCTGGCTGGGTGTGTTGGGGGGGCTGGCTGTGTGTTGGGGGGGGGCTGGCTGTGTGTTGGGGGGGCTGGCTGTGTGTGTGGGGGGGGCTGGCTGTGTGATGGGGGGGGGCTGGCTGTGTGTGTGTGGGGGGGGCTGGCTGTGTGTGTGGGGGGGGGGCTGGCTGTGTGATGGGGGGGTGCTGGCTGTGTGTGTGTGGGGTGGGAGCTGGACTGGCGGTGTGTGTGGGAGGGTCTTTCTCTGCAGCATGTTTATCTTTCAGATGATGTGAAGTTGAGGCAAGATGCAGTGAGTGAGGAGGGGCCGGCAGTGAAGCGGCCCCGCACTGACCCTGGTACCCACAATGATTTCAGGATGCCGCCCTTTAAAGCTAGCACTCCAATCGGTGAGTCCCCGGCCAGGCTCGGCACTGCATCGTCACCGCTAAACACTGGGTCTGGGGCGGGGCGTGGGAGTGGGGGGGACAGCGATGAATGAGCCGCACGTCACTGGGAGAGTTACAGGGGGTTAAAAGAAAATGTTTACACTGTGTGTGTGTGATGGTTTGTCACTAGCACTGATCGTGACACCGGCTGTGACTGTGACACCGGCTGTGAGTGAAGGCACTATACACGTGTAACTTGCGATGGAGCACTGACTACTGTGCTTGAAACCAGAACATTTAAAAGGCTGTGTATTTGAGAATGAATGATAAAGAGAAAGTGAATGTGATTCGAGAGCTCCATGGGGAGCAAGCACCAGCACAGACACGATGCGGAGAGAGCAGGGAAAGGATTAGAGTCACAAGCTCCACCTGGGAGCGAGCATTTACCTCTTATACTGTCCGCAGGCGTAAACTTCATTGTTCCAAAGACCGGCTACTTCTGTCAGATTTGTTCCTTGTTCTACACAAATGAAGATACGGCCAAAGTGACTCACTGTGGGACAGTGCTCCACTACAAGAATATGGAGGTGAGAAAGTGTGACAGACAGAATGAGAGAGAGATGGCGTGCGAGAGAGACAGTGTATGAGAGAGAGAGACTGTGTGTGAGTTAGACAGAGAAGGAGATGAGTGTGAGAGAGCGTGAGAGAAGCAGTGAGACAATGAGAGCGATATTTATCCGTGTGCAGACATAGACAAACCGGGTGTGAGAGACATGCGGAGTGAGATACGCAGAGGTGCATGTGACAGTGCTGCAATACAAAATATGGAGACAAGTTGCCGCGTGCGTGTGGCGCCACCCAGAGCCGCATACCGATACTGAGATGTGTCCTGGTGATGGGCCTGACCGACCGATATCGTGGGTCTGACCGACGGACGGACTGGTATCGTGGGTCTGACTGACTAACCGACCGACCAGTATCGTGGGTCTGACTGACTGACCGACTGCCATCTTGGTTCTGTCTGACAGAAATTCATGCTGCAGCGAGCGGAGGAGTTGAGAAGACAGGAGGCTCATGTCGTGCGACAGGATAAAGTGTCCCTCTGATTGGCTCCCATTCTGGTCGCTTCAGTCGCAGAATATTTTGGGTCCAAAGTGTTTGTTTGTGTGTTTGAGAGTGTTGTTGAGGCTCCGCCATTGCTCTTCTCTTTGTTTGAGAAGCAGCTGCAGAACGGCCCACTATTGCTCTCCACACGGACTGACCACAATGAAGGAACTATGGTTTTGAGGTTAATATTGTTTGTCCTCTTTTTACATAAATTGTAACAATTTGCTTTCAGTTATTCAATTAAAAATTATGCCACAGACACTGATTCTTTCCCTCAACCCTTTGAGTTTGGGATTGTTTAAAGTGAAGCTCTTTGAGACATCTCAACAACTTGAGAAGGTGTTATATCAAATGCAGGGATTATTATTATCTCTCATCAGGGGGATGTTTCAAATGCTTCACAAGATTTGGAACTAGGAGTCGCAAGCACAGTGGCGAAGTTTGCAGATGACACCAAAGAAATGAAGGTGGTAGATTGCGATGCTGAACAAGATAGGTTACAGGAAGATTTGAACATATTTGGGAATTGGGCAAATAGTTAGCAGATGAAATTCAATGTGGAGAAATGTAAAATACTTAACATATGGACAAAAAATCCTGGAAGGGATTATTATTTGAGCAGAAGGAAAATAATATGTATGGAAAATGAAAAGGACCTGGGGGTCCTGATTGATAATAAATTGAAGCTCTCCCAACAATGCTCTGTGTCAGTGAGTAAAGCAAACCAGATGTCGGGATGTATCAAAAGATCAATAGCAAGCTGAAATAGTGGGGTAATCCTGCCACTGTATAAATCATTGGTGAAACCATACTTAAGAGTACTGTGTATAGTTCTGGTCGCCACAGTACAAAAAGGATTTTGGAGAAATCGAAAAGATAGAGGAGGGCAACCAAAATTATTGAGGGAACAGAGGGACTGGACGATGAAGAGCAACTAAGTAAATTGGGTATGTTCACGTTGGAAAAGAAGATTGAGAGGTGAGAGAACATCATTAGGTTTAGAGTACTTATGGAAAGGGACAAGGAGCAATCAAAGGTGAAGATACTCAACTGGAAGAGGACGACACTTTAGGAAGGACGTCAAGGTATTGGAGAGGGTGCAGAGATTTACCAGGATGGTACCAGGAATGAGGGACTTCAGTTATCAGGAGAGGCGAGAGAAGCTGGGATTATTCTCCTTGGAGCAGAGAAGGTTAAGAGGAGACTTAATAGAAATTGAAATTGAAATAGTTTTCAAAATTATGAGGGGATTCGATAGGGTGAACAAGGGGAAACTATTTTCACTGGCGGGTGGGTTGGTAACCCGAGGGCACCGATATAAACCAGTTCTTAAAAGAAACAGGAGGTGAGGAGAATTTTTTTTCACGCAGTGAGTTGTTCGGATCTGGAATGCATTGCCTGAAAGGGTGGTGGAAGCTGATTCGATAAGACAACGTGGGGCTTGAACCCACATCTTCTGACTCCGAGGCGAGAGCGGTTCCACTGCGCCAGGCTGACACACGGGGTATATAATTGACTGTTTGACCCATTCTATCTTGCTGGTGTTTATTTCCACACAACCTGTTTGTCACACACTCCTCACATCCCCTTTTATCATTCGCAAACCAACCTATCCATAGGTCAATGTATGGAACATGCTCCGTAGGGATACGAGGGAAGTGTTGATTGTTTCAAATTTATTTTAGGAAATAATATCTCAGTATAAATATCTAGTTTGTACATGACATGCCAGGATAGTGGAAGGCCAACTGGATGGCCCTTGGTTTTTCGTCCAGCAATTCTTATATGCCTATATTCCATTCCAATCTGCCCTCCCTCTCAAGGGGGTAAATCGAACAAAACTCCTGGCCGTGATTTATTTGCATTCTTATCTGTTTTAAATATATCAGTGAATTCAAATGAATATCCAGTTAATCTGAGAAAAATGCCATGTTGGTCACTACTGCAGGTACTCACTCAGGCCTCCCGTGTATCCATTCTGCCCCAAACAGCTCCAGGATGGAGATGCGAGGAGTCTAAGATCGATTGACTCCAGCCATTCACAAGCGGCTGGAGTTGGGTTGTCAATCAGTGAGGGGAATTGTGATTGACTGACAGCTGAGCTCTTGCAAATGGTGGAGCCCAAATGTTCACAATTGGCTGTGGGTGTCAATCACCTCAGCGCCTCTCATTGATCCTCTTCCCATCCAACGAGAACGCAAATGGGAGGGAGGGAGCACTGCTGCTCCTCTGCTGGGAGGGAGAGTACCGGACTGTGTTTTGCAGCCAAATAAAAGTAAATCTATTTTATTGAATTCTGTGAGAGTATTTTAACTTCCAACTGGTTCGTTAACATTGCTTCAAGTGAAACAACGGTGACGCTCCTGCTGGGTGGGAATGGTATTTTGGTTAACCTCGGACGCCTCTTAAGTCGGACAAAACAGCCGCCCAATGTGTCCGGCTTAACAGGCTTCCACTGTACTTGTCTAGTTTTGGGTAAGATCCTGGTAAATCTCTACTGCCTGTTGTTGTCTCTCTGGGGGTGAGGCAGAGACCAGGGCCAGTCAGTGCCAACAGCTGAGGAGTCACAGTGCCGAGCAGAGGTTTCTGAAAGGTGTTTATTATAAATATTCAGCTCCAAACAAACACGAATCCTAAACTTCACATCAATTTATAAACACGCCAAGACACAACCTAAATTCTCTACCATAAACATTATTAAAGTACAAAAATAAAACTCACGCAAAATATAAAATAATCTTCAGACAGCCTGGCTCACAGCTGGCTTCACCAGCCTGCACACACCCGAGCCCCCCAACCCCCCCACTCGGAACACTAATCAAACTTATGCACACACTTCCTGACTCACCAATCTCACTCACGCACACTCACATACCAATCATACGCACTCCCTGACACCGATGACATACACAGACACACTCACTGACATGCTCACACACACACAGACGCTCACTATTACACCAATCACACTCACTGAACACAATCACACATTAATGCTCACACACTCACATGCACTGACACGCTCACACACTGACATGCTTACTATTACACTGATCAGACACTGCGGTGATCACACTAATGCTCACACATGCGCTCACACTGACAAGCTCACACACTTGCTGATACGCTCACACATTGACACGCTCACATACTCACTGACATGCTCAAATACCTGATGACACTCACTGACATGCTCACACACACTATTACACCAGTCACACTCACTGATACGATCACACACTCGCATGCTCACACACTGACACACTCACACAAACTCACTGATACGTTCTGCTCACACACACTCAGACACGCTCACACATACACTCACACGCTAATGGGGCAGAAGCTGCTTTCACTCCCAGGCCACCTTCCTGCCCAGGACACGGTTAGTGACTTTCTGCAGAAACAAAGTGACAGAGAGCGAGCGAGTCAGACAGAACTGCGGACAGAACCCAACACCAACCTGCAACCAACACCCGCCCCCTCTACCTCATTCACTATTTATCTGAACTCTTACATCGCTCATACTATCCCTCCACCATCACCTCACTCCCCACTCGCTGTGTGTAACTCCCTCAGCCTGATCCCCTCACTCCCCACTCGCTGTGTGTAACTCCCTCAGTCTGATCCCCTCACTCCCCACTCGCTGTGTGTAACTCCCTCAGCCTGATCCCCTCACTCCCCACTCGCTGTGTGTAACTCCCTCAGCCTGACCCCCTCGCACTCCTCAATCGCTCTCTGTCCCTCAGGCAGACCTGTCACCTAACTCCCACTCACTGTGTGTAATTCCCTCAGTCTGATCCCCTCACTCCCCACTCGCTGTGTGTAACTCCCTCAGCCTGACCCCCTCGCACTCCTCAATCGCTCTCTGTCCCTCAGGCTGACCTGTCACCTCACTCCCACTCACTGTGTGTAAGGCCCTCAGTCTGACA
Organism: Callorhinchus milii; assembly: GCF_018977255.1. Lineage (NCBI taxonomy): Eukaryota > Metazoa > Chordata > Chondrichthyes > Chimaeriformes > Callorhinchidae > Callorhinchus > Callorhinchus milii. Next base: position 72,214,959 of record NW_024704742.1, on the reverse strand, counting down.
GTTCTAGACTCACTGACCTTCTTATAAAGTTGAGCTTTCAATCGGTTGCTGCGATTTTCAGCTTTTCGCTTCTCCTCCTCTCGCCGCCTTGTGACCTCAGACAACTGGTTATACATTCTGCAAACAGTAGCCAGCGTGAGAACAGCACAATGGGGGGGGGCACAGACGGGTGGGGGCGAGGGGGGGTTGGGGGGGGTGGACTCACCGCTTTGATCTCAGCACCATTTCCTTCCTCGTGATTTTTTTCTTCCAGAAAATTGTATTCTCTGAATGTGAAAATAGAAGAGTTACTGGCGTCCAGCAGCTCCGAGCAGCTCCACACACAGCGCAACACACAAACAAACATGACCTGGATCCTGGTGATTGTGGCCAACAAAAGCAAACACACAGCAAACAGCATTCAGTGGGGGTAGGGTGGGGAGTGTGTTTGTCATTCCTGTTTGGCCATTTGGGAGTGAGGCGGGGGTTGGAGGCAGGCCTGGGGGTGACAGCACCTGTGAGAGGCCGGGTTGAGGGCCACTGGGGGGTGGAGGCGGTGCTGGGGGTGACAGTACCTGTGAGAGGCCGGGATGGAGGGCTGCAGTGGGCTAGTGGGGGGTTGAAGAGCCACAGTCTCTCGCTCTGTAGCTCGCTCTGCAGTCTGCGCTCTTCAGCAAACAACTCCAGCCGTCTAACCCGCTCCCGTGAGTGAGATATAAAGTCAGGGCGGTTCATAGCCAGAGCCTCCTATGTCACAGAGAGAGAGTGAGAGTATGTGAGTGAGAGAGCGTGTGAGAGCCTGTGACAAAGAGGGAGCATGTGGGAGAGCAAATGTGAGAGAGATCACGTGAGAAAGCATGTAAGAGCATATGAGCGAGAGATTGTGTGAGAGAGAGTGTGTGAGACAGACATAGTGTATGAGTGTGTGAGATAAGAGAGGGAGAGTGCGTGATCGAAAGCGCATGTGAGAGCGTGTGCGAAAGATTTAGAGAGAGATAGTGCGTGAGAGAAAGAGACTGAGCAAGGGTGAGACAGATAGTCAGAGCGCATGAGAGTATGTGAGAGAGTGGGAGAGAGAGAGAGATGTGGGTGTGTGTGTGTGGGAGGGGGGCTTACCTGTAATGTGAGAGGTATGAGGGTTGTTGGTGCTGTGTAAGGAGAGGGGAGGGGGTGGCAGCGCACCCCCACCCCCGCCTGTAGCTGCCGCTCTCTCAGCGGGGCCCGGTACCGGGAGTCCAGGGCCGGCACACGAACACACACCGGAAAATTCTCCTTCCGACTCTCCCACTGCAGCTCCTCGGCCGGCACAAACCAGGTCACAGCTGTGAGCAGAGTGGGGAGGGGTCAGTGATGGGGGGCGGGGGGGGGGTCAGTGATGGGGGGGGGGGGGGGGGTTAGTGACGGGGGCGGGGGGGGTAGTGATGGGGGGGTCAATGATTGTGATCAGTGATGGGGGGGGGTCAGTGATGTGGGGGCTCAGTGACGGGTGGGGGCTCAGTGACGGGTGGGGGGGTCAGTAACGGGGCGGGTGTCTGACCTGGGGGCACGGTCTTGCGATGTCTCTGGGCCCTGGTGCCGGTGTGGAGGGGGTCTTGGCGCCCGGTGCTGGTGGTGGGGGAGGGGAAGGTTGTGCCCACATCGCGGGTGTGTCGCTTGGTCGCACTTGGGACGATCTCCACATCACCTGTGACACAGAGAGTACGAGGCTGGAGGAGAGGGGAGACATAGAGAGGACTCCAGGGCATCCTGACACTACCCCTGACACTAACTCCCGAAACTGCCCCCCACACTGATCCCCCCCAACATTGACCCACACACACTGCCCCCCCCCCCACACACACTGGCCAACACACTGACTCCCCACACTGATCCCCCCCCACTGCCAGCCCACACTGACCCCCGCACACTGCCCCTCACACTGCCCGTCCACACTGACCTTCACACACTGCCCCCCACTGACCCAGACGCTAACCCCCCACCTCCCCACACTGTCCCCACACACTGACCCTCAGACACTGCCCCCCACTGACCCAGACGCTAACCCCCCACCTCCCCACACTGTCCCCACACACTGACCCTCACACACTGCCCCTCACACTGCCCGCCCACACTGACCCTCACACACTGCCCCCCACACACTGACCTCCCCACACTGACCCAGACGCTAACCCCCCAACCCCCACACTGTCCCCACACACTGATCTCCCCACACTGACCCAGACGCTAACCCCCCACTCCCCACACTGCCACCCCCATACGCTGACCAGACACCTACGTGCACACAGACACAGACCTGCCTGTACTCCCTTGTGAAGGAGCTTTTTGTTGCGAAGCTGACAAGATGGCCCTCGCCAGGAGCAGCTCTCCCCACTCACAGCATCAGTCATTACTGTTCTGGGGGAGCGCTGGGTGGGGAGAGAGAGAGAGAGAGTGTGTGAGAGACAGAGAGGGTGCCAGAGAGAGTATGTGCGAGAGAGTGTGTGAGACGGAGAAAGTGTGTGCGCGCGTGTATGTGAGCGACAATGTGTCAGAACGAGTGTCAGAACGAGAGAGACAGTGTAAGAGCGAGCGAAAGAGAGTGTGAGTGTGAGAATGAGCGTGTCAGAGTGTGAGTGAGTGTGTGAGATTCTGTGTGAATGAGAGACAATGTGAGAAAGTGTGTGGGTGTGCGCAAATGTGTGAGTGAGATAAGTTTGTGAAAGTGTTTGTGAGATGCTTGTGAGAGAGGGGGAGACATTGTGTGTAATAGAAAGGGGGAGACATTGTGTGTGTGAGAGAGGAACAGGCATTGTGTGAGAGAGGGAGAGAGTGTGAGAGAGACGGGGAGAACGTGGGTGACATTGTGTGAGAAACAGAGTGTGTGAGACATTGTGTGAGAGCAGGAATGGCACTAACCTGTGTGTGATGATGATGAGCTGTATGCCGTCCTTGCTGGGTGCCCTCCCTCTGCCTGCGCACAGCCCCGTATAGGCGAACGAGTGGCGCTGCCTCCACTCTGGCCAGTCCGAAGGCCCGTACCAACCGGGCTGTGTCGATGGTGGAGAGGTCACTGGGGGCCGGGGTCAGGGTGCTGAGGCTGGTGTCCGTATCGGTGCCGGGGGTGGGGAGCTGGCGTTCTCGGCTCAGGATCTTTCTGATCCGCTCGGTGCAGATTTCCTCCGTGCCTGAGTCACTGCACAGTTCCCCCTCAGAGAGCAAGGATTGCCGGTCGGGAACGCCCTGGGAGAGCAGAGAATGCCGGACAGGATCACGGAGCAGGTCAGCCAGCCTCTCCAGCCGTTCCAACAGGGACAGCTCACTGGCGGTGTCGGACCCTGTCCGCCGGGTTTGCCGCTGCTTAAACCTCTGCCACAGCTCATTCAGGCTGCCGCCGGGCTGGGTGGCTTGGGCCAGGACCCTCGTTCTTTTCGGAGCCTCGCCACCGCTCGTCCAGATGCCGGGGTCCGTCTCCGGGGGTCCACAGAAGCCACCGGCACTGCTGCCCCTGGTCATGTTCTGCGGGCTAGGGGAGTGCAGGCCCCGGCCCACCTGTGATCTTACTAACAAGGTGGGGGGCTGCCGGCCACTCATACCCGTGGTGACAGAGCTATGCCGGTGACGGAGGTCCTCGCATTCCACACCTGTCGGAGAAACAGTCAGAACAGACAGAGCAAAACAGACGGCACCGACAGCACACGACTGAGCACTGAAGCTCAGGGTCCAGGCTGACACTCCAGTGCAGTGCTGGGGAGAGAGAGCAATGCATTGTCAAGAGACACCGTCCTTCAGGTTAGACTTTAAACAGAGTTCCTGTCTGTGCACTGCTCACGTGGACGTTAAACATCCCAAGGTGCTAATTTCTTACAGTTGAATGTGAACAAGACTGAGGTCCTCCTGATTGGCTCACACCAGCGCCTCAGCACCTCAGGCTCTGACAGCATCAACCTCCGTGGTTGCACACTTCAACTCACCGCCAGTCAGGAACCTCGGTGTCTTGTTCGCCCTCAACTGTCTTTTCTCCCTCACATCCAAGCCATGACCCGCTCTGCATTCCCTCACCTCCATAACATCGCCCGACTCCGCCACTGAAACTCAGGCCACTGAAACTCTTGTTCATGCCTTCATCACCTCCAGGCTTCACTATGCAAACCCCCTGCTTGTCGGCCTTCCCAACTCCTCTCTCCATAGGCTGCAGATAATCCAGAACTCTGCAGCCCGTGTCCTCTCCCGCACCAAACTCCGTAATCCATCTCCCCCACTCTCACCCGACTCCATTGGCTCCCTATCCTTCAGAGGATCCAGTTCAAGATCCTGGTCCTCACCTACAAAGCCCTCTATGGCCTCGCCCCACCCTACCTCTGCGACCTTCTAACCCCCTACCAACCCGCCCGCTCCCTCCGCTCAGCCGGCTCTGGCCTGCTCCACATCCCCTGACCCACCCGCCCCACTATTGGTGAGAGAGCCTTCAGCCACTCTGCCCCCAACCACTAGAATTGCATCCCCCATCGACTAACAACCAGGTTCGTACATACTGCTCAGTAAACAGAGGCATGTGGAGTAAGGAAACGTGCCTAACGTTTCGCCCTGCCCGGGAATAGAACCCAGGTCTCTCACTTATGAGGCGAGTGCTCTAACCACTGAGCTACAGGACTATTGGGAAAAGAAAAGGGAGTTTCTCTTTACCTGGCCAACAATCCCCCAGATAATAATGATAAATTGCATGTTAACTTCACAGCTGTTGGTGGGACATCACTCTGCACAATTTGGCTGCTGCGTTCCCCTACAACACACACATGGACCCACAGCGGGGGGGGGGGGGGGAGGAGGAGGGGAAAGGGGGAGTCACATACTGACCATGCTCCCGGGAGCTGTCGGTGCTGGTCTCCGAGCTCGGAGGAGACGATGTGCTGCGGCACTCCATATATGGGACGTAGAAAACCTCGGCACTGCCTGCTGGTCGATACGGCAAAATCACTGGTGGCTCTGTCAGTACAAACTAAACCATCAGTGCGGAAAAACAGTTACGCTCTCCACCCACACACACACTGGCAATCTCACCCACGTCCCCACCCCCCCCCCACCCCACACACACACACACACAGGCAATCGCCCGCCTCCCCTCTCACACACTCAGGCAATCTCCCCTCCCCCACAAACACACACTCTGGCATTTCCCTGCCTCCTCTCTCACACACACACAGGCAATACCCACCCCCCAGCCCCAAAATATACACACACACAAAAAAACTCACACACACCTCCTGTTCCACGTTGGCCAAGCAACAGGTCACTGAGATGGAATTTAGCGACACCCCCTCCTCACCAGACACAGCATTGTGACAATGGGGGTTGGGGGGGAATTGTGATGTTAAAATCTATTGTTCTATATATAACTCCCCCCCAACTCCTGGATTAGGTTCCAGTCTGTCACGCCCCTGTTGTCATGGCCGCAAGCCCCCAACCTGCCCCTCCTAACACCATCGGCGGAGTTCTCCCGTCCTGCCCCCTCTCTGGCTCTCCATCCTCCATCCCACCCCCTACCCCTCCTAGGTACCAGCAAGTATTGCAAATGTGCTTTCAGATGCAACCCCCACCCCCCCACTCCGCTGACACGAAGGCACTGAATAAATATAGCAACTTGCACTTATAGAGCGCTTTTCACACCGGATAACATCTCAGAACGCTTGAACTGTATTTTACAGGGTGTCCCCAAAATCCTGTTACCCCGATGTTTGACCAACGGGAACATGTGGAAGAATGTAGGTAATTGTATTTAGAAGTATTTAGCTGTATACAGTACAAGTGTTTAACTGTATTTAGACGTCCAGATGACCAGTGTGTGTGAGCGCCATCATTCTCATGGCAGATAATGACCCGTCGCCATGTTCGGTGCCACATCTTCCATAACATGATGGGAGGAGGCGAAATGCATCTCTGACAGCCTGTTTCCGTCGTCTCCTCTCTGTTGTGCAAGGTGGGGTAACAGGACTTTGTGGACACCCTGCATAACCACCCCCACCCACCCCCCACCGTGATGTCAGGTGTTGCGGCTATTCACCCACCTCTGCTCCTGGTGTGTGCCCCGGGGCTGTGTGCGGTGCTGGCTCTGCTGCTCCTGCGCTGGGCTGGGTCACAACTGCTCTTTGCCGGCACCGTCAGGCCTGTCTGTGTTGCGGCGTGTACCCTGGCCCCCACCTCAGTAGGTTGCTGTGTGCCAGGGCCCCCCAGGGGGAGGTGCAGCTCAACTGGCAATGCTGGGTAGAAGCCAGGCGTGGGCATGGGGAGTGGGGGGTAGGGTGGGCCATGAGCCAGTGAGGCGGCAGCACCGGGCGGAGACAGTGCTCGGGGAGGGGCTCCCCCGTCCTCGCGGGTGAGCTGCAGTTTGCCTGGAGGCAACATGGTTTGGCTGAGCGGGGCCAAGCGCCGGGGGGAAATGGTCAGCTGGACATGGGAGCGTGCTGGGTGTGCCGAGGGGGAGGAACTGGCACCGTTTGCCGTGGCCTTGGGGACGGCCAGCGGTGTCTGCTCCCGCTCATCCCGGCCGGGATCCGCTACGGAAAACGGCACAAACACTGGTGCAACTGGAAAGCCACGGCACCCTGGGCCAGTCACAGTGCCAACCCCACTGCCAGCCCGGGTGCCAGTCACTGGGCCAAACTCACTGCCAAGCCGTGTGCCAGGCTTAGGGCTAACCTCACTGCCAAGCTGTGTGCCAGTCACAGAGCCAACCCTGGTGCCAGTGGCAGTTGTATTGCCAACCCCACTGCCAGCCCATGTGCCAGTCACAGGACCAACCTCACTGCGAAGCCGAGTGCCAGCCACAGTGCCAACCCTGTTGCCAGTGCCAGTTGTCTTGCCAACCCCACTGCCAGCCTGTGTGTCAGTCACAGTGCTAGCCCGTGTGCCAGTCACAGTGCCAACCCCACTGCCAAGCCGTGTGCCAGTCATAGTGCCAACTCTGATGCCATTGCCAGTTGTGTTGCCAGCCACAAACTCGGAGTCAGTGCCCTGTGTGAGGGGTTGGGCTGGGGCTCCCTCGTGGGGGATGGATGGAGTGAGCCGTTTGCGGGAGGAGAAGGTGATAGAAACTATGGGGGTCTGTGGCTCTGGTGGAGGGTTGGGTCCAGCACCCGCTGGTGGGGCTGGTTTCAGTGTTGGCGCTGGGAGCCTGCAGGCAGTGAGGGCAGAGTCCGGGGAGCAAACATCTGAGAGACTCCCAGGCTCTGGGTCACAGGTCAACCAGCGGCCCTGAGAGAGAGGGGGAGAGAGAGACAATGAGTGAGTGATAGAGAGAGAGAGAGAGTGTGACAGAAACAGCGCAAGAGATAGAGAGCGAGCGTGATAGAGAGAGAGTGTGACAGAGTGAGAGCATGACAGAGTGACAGAGTAAGAGCGCGTGAGAGAGAGTATACAACAGAGACCGTGTGACAGAGTGAGAGAGAGCGTGACAGAGTGAGAGAGCGTGTGACAGAGTGAGAGAACATGTGACAAAGTGAGAGAACATGTGACAAAGTGAGAGAACATGTGACAAAGTGAGAGAACATGTGACAAAGTGAGAGAACGTGTGACAAAGTGAGAGAGCATGTGACAGAGTGAATGAGCGCGAGGCAGCATGAAAGAGCGTATGACAGAGTGAGGGAGAGGGTGACACATTGAGAGAGAGTGACAGAGAGCGTGGGGCAGTGTGAGACCTTGGAGCCGGTGATATTGCGGGACATACGGAGTAACTCCGCTTTGATCTCATCGATCTTCCTGCGATCCTCGTCACTCAGCACTGACAGCGGCTCCCGGCTCCGCTCCGCCCACATCGCCTCGGCAATTCCTATAAACACAGCAGTCTGTCAGTACACACTCCCTCTACACTATCCGTCAGTACACATTCCCAGCTCATGGTTAGAGATAGGGTTAACACTCCCTCTACAATGTCCGTCCACACTCCCGGGTCAGGGACACCAAGGTTAGAGCACAGGTAAAGAATCATAGAATCTTACAGCACAGAAGGAGGCCATTCGGCCCATCATGCCTGTGCCGTTCTTTGAAAGAGCTACCAATTAGTCCCACTCTCCTGCTCTTACCCCAGAGCACTGCAATTCTTTTTCCTTTCAAGTAAATATATAATTCCCTTTTAAAGTTATTATTGTATCTGCTTCCAACACCCTTTCAGGCAGTGCATTCCAGATCGTAACAACTCTCTGGATAAAAAAAAATTCTCCTAGTCTCCCTCTGGTTCTATTACCAATTATCTTAAATCTGTGTCCTCTGGTTATCGACCAACCCGTCAAAAAAAACACCAACACCTCTATTAAATCTCCTCTCAACCTTTTCTGCTCCAAGGAGAATAATCCCAGCTTCTCTAGTCTTTACACATTCTGGTAAATCATTCTGGTAAATCTCCTTTGCACCCTCTCCTAGCCCTTGACATAGGAGGTTAATGGGGGTGGGAGGTTAGCGGGGGGTGAGGTTAGCGGGGCGGGAGGGACTGAGGTTAACGGGGGGGGTTGAGGTTAGCGGGGGTGGGGGTTGAGGTTAGCGGGGGGTTGAGGTTAGCAGAGGGGGAGGGGTTGAGGTTAGCAGAGGTGGGGGGGAGTTGAGGTTAGTGGAGGGGGGGTTGAGGATAGCTGGGGGCTTGTGGTTAGCGGGGGGGTGGTCAGGTTAGCGGGGGGGTTGGAAGGCTCTGCTCTGTACCTGTGTGCCCCCTCTCAGCCGCACTGGCTGCCAGCACCAGGTGGCTGGCTCTCTGCGCTGGTCGCTCCTCCTGAAGGAGCTTGGCCACCCTCGCTGACAAGGAGTCCGCCTGACTCCCCCTCTCGCTGTCTTCGGTGGCCTGGCTCTGGGGTGGGCTGTGGACATTCTGGCCCTGGGGAGGGCTGTGGAGAGGCTGGTTTTGGAGGGGGCTGTGGACAGGCTGGTTTTGGAGGGGTATGTGGGCAGGCTGGCCCTGGAGGAGGGGGTGTGGCTGGGCTGTGGTCCCGCCGCTGCAACCCTCGGGTTCTGCTCGCCCCACACTCCTCAGAGAGGCTGCTGTATGGGTTCTCTGTGGAGAGAGAGCCTGGCCCCTGGCGTTCAGGGATGGCCCCTGTGCCGACCCTGGTGCGCGGAGTGTCCCAGCATCCATGTCCTGCCGGCTCCCACCGCCCCCCACCAGCGATAGGGAGGGCGGCCCCTCCCCCACTCCCCCCAGCAGCTTGCGGATCTCACTCAGTGTGTGTGAGCCCACAAAGGAGTCCTCAGCCCCGGGGTGCTGGGAGCCCGGGGCCCCTGGGCTACCCTGATGTTTCTGCTCCAGCTCCACCATCAGACTCTCCATCTGAACCAGGCCGGGGATGGCCATGTCAGCTGAGGGGGGCGAGGGTTTGGGGTGCAGGGACCCCGCAGGGGGAGATGGCACAGGGCTGTATCCCTGGTCCTCGGAGTTCCGACCGATGGACATGCTGTGTGTCAGGGTGTCAGAGTGGAAGCTGCATCTGGAGCCGGTGTCCAGAGGAGACTCGCCTGCAGGACAGAGAGACAGAGTGATTCAGTGTCTGACACACACGGAAACCCGTCACCGTGATCAGCCAGTGTCTGGCACACACCGAAGTCCATCACAGTGCTTTAGACTCTCGAATCCAGACTGAAAGTTCCACATGTGTACGCCTCCTACACATGGAAATATCCCCGTGACTGGACCAGAATGAACACTCTCTCGTCTCGCTGGAGGGACGCCTCCTGTTTATCTAATTCCAAAGAATTTCAAGCGCACGTAAGCGAAAGCCATAGCTTGGAGATCCCAAAGTGTGCGTTGGGGTAACAGCTGGAGTCTAACCAGCTAAACCCATTTAGCTTGCCATTGATAGTGCTGTCTAACAAGCTTTCCCATTACTTGTCCAACTGGGACCATCCTACCCGTTAAGGCTTTGGCTTGCATGGTTAACAGGAGCTAAGTGGGAGGATTCCCTGCCCCAGTGACTGGTCTGCCCTTCTAAATCCTGCCGATGAGCCAGGCTGGGCTGTGCTGTCTCAACAGTGCCCTGGAATACTGAGGCCCTCCTGGTTCAGAATTCGACTAGAGATTCCCTGTTGATTCTGACATTCCATTGCCAGGAACGTCACCTTGTACCCAGTTCAGCTGCAAGGAGATCCTCTTTACCCACTCCCCTGGAGGAGAGCTGCTATTTGGTTATTTGTCATCTCACAAGCAAGAGGAGGCCATTCAGCCAATCCCACCACTGATCAGATCAATTACATCTTTCACATCCCAATTTCCCACCCTGCAGACAAGGCAGGACAGTCAGACTCACACAGACACCAGGGAATCTTACCTTCACTTCCCAGTAATTTCTTGGTCACTGTGTCCAAATCTTTGGAGATTCCCAGCCCCCAAGGGTCCGAAAGCACTGGAGGCGGGGGGATTTCAGTTGTCAGGATGCTGGTCGGAGACTGATGAATGCCGAGATTCCAAAGGTAAAACTAAAGCAGGACAACCAGAAATATTATAAGGAACCCAGGGAATTACAACAGACACAACAACAAATTACACTTTTATAGCACCATTCATGTTGGAAAGACGTCCCAGATGGAAAGACGTTACAACATAATTTAGCCAACTGCTCCCCGAATAAATCCTTCATCCAGTTCCCTCTGCCCTTATCAGCCCAGACTAATACTGTCATAACCCAGACTAACACAGTCCCAGACCAGCCCAGACTAACACTGTCGTAATCCAGACTAACACGTTCCCAGACCAGCCCAGACTATCACTCTCCCAGCCCAGACTAACACTGTCCCAGCCCAGACTATCACTCTCCCAGCCCAGACGAACACTGTCCCATACGGAGAGGGTTGGAGGGGTACCTACCGGGATGCGTTGCTCGATGTCAGTGGTGGGGAGCGGGGGGGTGAGGAGAGGTGCGGGGTCGCCCCAGTGCGGTGAGTAGTTATCCACCTCCAAGCTGGTTAGTGACTGGGCCGAGGCTCGTCCAGTAGTGCTGCTCACTGTGGGCTCGTCTGCCCGGCTGGTGTCCAGGGATGTCACGCCCGGCTCTGTGCTGGGGAGCGGAGTGTCCTCACCACGGTGTTGTCTGCCAGTGACGTGCTCCGGGAGACTCTGACTCCTGCTCCGCCATGCAAGAGAGGTGCCGGGATCCAGAACACCGAGCCCAGGGAGAGAGGTGCCGGATTCAGGAAGGCCGAGCCCGAGGAGTGAGGTGCCGGGATCAGGAACGCTGAGCCCGAGGAGTGAGGTGCCAGGATCAGGAACGCTGAGCCCGAGGAGTGAGGTGCCAGGATCAGGAACGCTGAGCCCGAGGAGTGAGGTGCCAGGATCAGGAACACTGAGCCCGAGGAGTGAGGTGCCGGGATCAGGAACGCCGAGCGCGAGGAATGAGGTGCCGGGTTCAGGAACGCTGAGACTGAGCCCGGGGAGAGAGGTACCGGGATCAGAAACGGCGAAGACGGACAGAGAGGAGCTGGGATCAGGAACACCGAGCCCGGACGGGCAAGCAGAGAAATCAAACCGGGAGCCCGGGGAGTTGCTGGCCCCTCCCCCCGCATTGCCACTGATGTTGAGCTGCGGAGCCCGGGCGGGTGGGGACGGGGCCGCTCCCAGTGACCCACCCCCAGACCTTCTGTGCCAGTGCTCGGCCACAGGTTCCCCACCACCCTGGGACAGGATGTGATTGAGGGAATGAGCAATGGCACTGTAGGCCCGGCGCCGGGGAGACTCTCCTCGCAGCCCCCGCAGCACCAGGCTGTCAAAGCTGGGTCGCCCCATGCCCCACTGCCCAGCACAGACCCCCACCCTCTCTGTATAGCCCAGGCTGGATCCCTGCCGCCCCGGCTCAGCTTGGTCTGGGGACAGCGAGAGCTGGGGCGAAGGCTCGGGAGAGACGACCGCTCCCTTCGCCAGGTGCTCGACGGTTTGATTCAGCATTCCCGTCCTGGTGATGGGCAGGAATGTGCTGGGAGTGGACTGGCAGAGAGGCCCGGGGAGGGTGGCCGGGAGCCAGGAATGGCCAAGCCTCTCCCCTCCACCCCGCATCTCGCCTGTGATGCCGCCCCGGCTAGTGTAGGCATTTGGAACGAATAGAGGCGACGCTCCTGGACTCTGGTCGTGGCTGGATGCTCCCAGTTCTTGCCAGTCGCTGGCTGCCTGCAGAACATTGCCAAGCGCTGAGCCCAGCTCTGCTCTGAGCTCGGGCTGTGCTGGGAACTGTGCCGAGGTGCCGGGCTGAGCTGAGGGGCCAGACTCTGCTAGGGGGCCGCGCTGTGGCACGCCAGCTTCACTCGCCACTCTCCTGTCGGAACAGCCAAGCAGTTCCACAAAGCTGGTCTCGTCACCCCCCTCGGAGACTGAGCTGGAGGCAGGTCTGGGGGCACGGCTGAAGCTGTGGGAGGGGCTGTGAGAGCGGCTTGGGTTGGGGGCGGGGCTGACGGATGGGCTGGAGCTGAAGGGTGGGATGGGGGCAATGCTGGAGCTGGGGGATGGGATGGGGGATGGGATGGGGGTGGAGGCGGGCCTGGAGCTGGGCGATGGGATGGGGGCGGGGGCGGGGCTGGAGCTGGGGGTTGGGATGGGGGTGGAGGCGGGCTGGAGCTGCGGAATGGGATGGGGGCGGAGGTAGGGCTGGAGCTGGTGGATAGATTGGAGGCAGGGCTGGCGAGGGGGAAGGAATGCTGGGAGAGGGAGCAGAGACTGGCTTCTCCGGTGAGGGCCGTGCTCACCCCCAGCGAGCGCTCACGCAGACGGCCTCTCACAAAGTCACACGACAGCTCAGAAACGGCTGTGTACACAGAGTCTCCCGACTGGAAGGCTTGAGAATATCCCTTACACAGCGTTGCCGAGAGGTCAGGAGCTGCCCTGTAAACACAAACACACAGTCAGCCCAGACACTGACAGTTCGCCACAGCACCACTTAGACACACAGTGACACTCCCTCTACAATGTCCATCCGCACTCCCGGGTCAGTGACAGCACAAGTTAGAGAGGGAAAGGGTCCCTCTACATCGTCCACACTCCCAGGTCAGCCACAGCCCGGGTTACAGATAGGTTGTGAGGTATAAAGTATAAAGGAGAGACAGGGAGACTGTTTGTTTCCTGTGACTTACCTCAGAGAGAGGAAGCTTAGCGGTGTGCACTCGTACCCAGTTTCGGACAGGACACCGCGCTCTCGATCACGGTCTACGGTGGGACACGAGGCAAGAAGTGGAAGAGCTGGTGTCAGACGACTGTCCTGCAGCTCTGCCGGGGAGGGAGGGAGCGAGAGAGAGAGTAAGTGAGCCGTGGGCAAGGACCACACACTCGGCAACAGGAGAGCGCCACACCTCACACAACATGACAGCATAATAATAATAATACTTGCATTTGATACAGAGCTTCATCACATTGTAAGGACATTTCAAAGTGCTTCGCAGGATTTACTTGAATTGTGGTGACTTGTGTATTTGTAGGCAAATGGGGCAGCCGACTGCACACACCAATGGCCCACAGGCAACCATGAAGTGAGTGACCAATTCTATTTTGGGAATTGTTAGCTAGGACACCGGGAGACAAACTCCCTTCTCTTTTCAAATAGTGCCATGGGATCTTTAACGTCCAGCTGAATAGGCAGATGGGACCTCACTTTAACATCTCATCCGAAGGACGGCACCTCCGGCAATGCAACACCCCCAGCGCTGCACTGCAGTGTCCACTACGTTCTGACTCAGAGTTGAGAGTGCTACCACTGAGGCGCATAGTTCAACCCAAACCATACACAGCCCAGCACACGGCTGTATGTACAATTTGTCCTCAAAATCTTGTTAGACCCTGTCATAAAATAGTGAAGTAAGACGACGGAGGAGCTGAAACAAGCTGTCGGAGATGTATTTCACCTCCTCATTCCAACCATGTTACAAAAGATGTGGCACCAAACATGGCGATGAATGAGTATCTGCCACGAAAATTATGCTGTTCATTCACAAGGATCCTCTGGACGTCAAAATACAGTTAAACACTTGTACTGAATACAGTGAAGTACTTCTAAATACAATTATCATCATTCTTCCACGTTTCAGTTGTTGGGTCAAATATGGGAGTAACAGGACTTTGTAGACAGCCCCACCCCCCGCCGGGGTCATGCCTTCACTCACCGATCAGAGCCGTCGGCCGGGCCTGGGTCTCTGTCACCAGCGACGCTTCAGTAACGCTAATCATTCCCTCTTCAAGGGTGGGCCACTCACTAGCCGGCTGCTCCCTCCCAGCACCGGTCCGCAGTACAGCCACCCGCCCAGCATCACCGCCCGCCTGCAGCTGGCTCCAGGCCTCCATGTCCTGCAAATAATAATCCTTGCATTTAATATAATGCCTTATCACTTCATTCAGACATCTGAAAGCGCTTCACAGAATTTACTGTAAAGTGGATTGATTGTATATTTTCTGGGCGAAACCCGGCAACCAATTGCACACAGCAGTGTCCCACAAACAGCTGTGGATTGAGTGACAAAAATTTTTTTTTTAGGGATTATTACCCCTGGAAAGCGATCTGCCAATCGACTAACAACCGAGTTCTTATTTAAACGGTAAAAAGACACCTATGGAGAAAGGAAACTTGCCTAAGGTTTTGCCCCGCCCTGGAATTGAACCCATCCTCTCACTTGTCAGGCGAGTGTACTAACTAATACGTTATGGTAGAACACACAGCTTGAAGAGCAGGCAGATACCAAGCCGTTGCCCACCCACCCCAGCCATGCCCCAGACCCGTCCCCTCCCGGCACAGTGTGTGCTGCAGAGACAGTACCTGTGTGGCTGTGTGGACAATGGCCTCCCCCAAGGAGAAGCCACTCAGACTGGAGCCGAGTGTGCCACTACCAGGGCTGCTGTTCCCGCTGCTCCGCTCCTCCCCTCGGCACGGCGGCGTGGTCGCAATCGCCTGCAAAACACCAGCAGTTACACACTACCCATTACCCACACACCGGCCATCACACACACACACTCACAACAAAAAGATTCCATTTACAGAGCGCCTTTCACGTTGGGAGGACGTCCCAAGGCGCTGGACAGTTGGGTCAGGACCCGAGAAGGGGGGAAATGGTGAGGGGAGGGAAGGGCGGGAGCGAGGAGGGAAATGGTCGAGGGGAGGGAAGGGAGGGGGCGAGGAGGGGGTAGAGAGTCGAGAGGGGAGCTGAAGGCACGGTCGAAGAGAAAGGTCTTAAGACCGGCCTTGAAGGAGGAAAGGGAGGAAGTGGCGAAGGCACTGGGGGATGCAATTCCAGAGCCTCGGGGCTGAGAGGCTGAAGGCCTGACCACCGATGGTAGGGCGGTTGGAGCGGGGGATGTGGAGCAGACCGGAGCCAGAGGAACGGAGGGTACGGGCAGGTAGGTAGGGGGATAGTAGGTCGGAGAGGTAGGAGGGAGCGAGGCCGTGAATGGCCTTGTAGGTGAGGATGAGGATCTTGAATTCGATCCTCTGGGGATGGGGAGCCAGTGGAGGCGAGCGAGGGTGGGAGTGATGTGGTCGCGGTGTCTGGTGCGGGACAGTACACGAGCTGCAGAGGTCTGAATGACCTGCAGTGTGGAGGGAGGTGGCGGGAAGGCCGGCGAGGAGAGAGTTCCCATAGTCCAGCCTTGAGGTGATAAAGGCGTGGACCAGAGTTTCAGCAGCGTGAGGGGTTAGGTAATGCCGTAGTCTGGCGATATTCCGGAGGTGATGGAAGGCGGTGCCAGTTGTGGTGTGGATATGAGGGAGAAACGACAGCTCAGGGTCGAACAGAACCCCGAGGTTCCTGATGGCTTTGAGAGGTGGAGAGTGCAGCCTTGGATGCTGATGCTGTCAGCGCCTGTTCGAGGAGGACGAGGAGGCAGAGGGAGCCCTGGTCACAGATGGTCAAGATGTCATTGGTGACCTTGACCAGGGCAGCTTCTGTGCTATTGGCAGCACGGAAACCTGACTGAAGGGGTTCGAATAATGAATGGGTGGAGAGGAAAGAGCGCAGCTGGGAGGCGACAACTCTTTCAAGGACCTTGGACAGGAAGGGGAGGTTGGAGATGGGCCGGTAGCTTGATAGCTGCGACGCATCAAGGGAGGGTTTTTTCAAAGTGGGAGTGATGATGGCAGTTTTTAGGGGAATGGGACAGAGCCAGAGGAGAGGGACAGGTTGACGATGTCTGTGATATGTGGGGCAAGGAGGTGGAGCTGGGAGATAAGGAGTGGAGTGGGGATGGGGTCAAGGGAGCAGGTGGTGGGTTTCAGGGATAGGATGAGGTTGGTGACAGAGGGTGGGGAAACGGGTACGAAGGTGTGTAGGGGAGGATGGGTAGGAGTCGGAGTGTGGGAGGGAGGGAGGGGGGTGGGTGGATGTTGGAGGGGAAGTGACGCAGAGCAAATTCCCTTGATTTTGGATTACCAAGGAAATCCAGCATCTCCTCGCAGTGAAGGTTGGAGGAGATGACCTGCGCGGGGTGGCGGGGGGGACGGAGGAGTCGGGATGTGGTAGAAAACAGTAGCCTGGGGTTGTTCTTCGCCTCCAGGATTATCCTGGAGTAGAAGGACGACTTGGCCGAGGCTAGAGTGGAGCGGTAGATTTTGAGGAGGTCCAGCCAGATTTGTCGGTGGACCGTTAGGCCAGATTTGACAGGTGCGTTCAGCGGCCCGCACCTGGCTTTTCAGTGAGCGGAGGTGGGTGGTGAACCAGGGGGAGGAGCGAGAGTAGGAGACAGTACGGGAGGTGATGGGGGCAAGAGTGTCGAGTGTGGAGGAGAGGGTGTTGTGGAGGAGGGTGAGAGGAGAAGAGGGGTCAGTGAGGGTTGAAGGCCAGAGGGAGAGGAGTTCAGAGGACTCCAAGGCAGTGGTTAGGGATTGTGGGGGTAACTTCTTCCAGGGGCGGTAGAAGATGGTGGTGGGTCTGGTGGAGGTGGGGAGGGGGGTGGAGGTGGTGAAGGAGATGAAGTGGTGGTCGGAGACGGCCTTGTCGGTGATAGTGACATCCGAGACACTGAGGCCCCGGGTGATCACCAAGTCGAGTGGGTGGCCGTGACTGTGAGTGGGGGAGTTGATGTGGAGGGGAGGTTGAGCGAGGAGAGCAGGGAAGAGAAGTCTGAGGAGATGGAGCAGGAGGGGGTGAAGTGCAGGTTGAAGTCGCCCAGGATGATGAGGCGATCAGAGCAGAGGCAGAGAGATGTAAGTAGTGTAGAAATATCGGAGATGAAGGTGGGAGAGGTTTTAGGGGGCCGGTAGAGGAGGAGGATTTTAAGGGAGAGGAATGAGGGGTGGGAGAGGGTGAGGTGCTCAAAGGAGGGGAAAGAGCCAGAGGAGTAGGGGGATAGGGCAAGTGGTGTCCTTGAGATAAGGGCAACACCACCGCCACGGCGGTTGGGGCGAGGGATGTGGTGGGAGGTATAGTCGGGTGGTGTGGCCTCCGTGAGGGGGAAGGTGTGACTTGGGGTGAGCCACGTTTCTGTTAAGGCCATGATGTCGACGCTCTCATCAAGGATGAGATCGTTGATGACCAGGGCCTTGTTCCCTCCAAAACAAAACAATAATAAATTGGTCATTTTCAATCTACGACTGTTTGTGGGACATTGCTGTGCGCAATTGGCTGCCGCGTTCGCCCACAAATATACAGTCAATTCACTTTACAGTGTGTTCCGTGAAGCGCTTTGGGACGTCCTCCCGACGTGAAAAGCGCTATATCAAATGCAAGGATTATTATTATTATTATTCTTACAGAGGGAGCGGCCGTCCGATGTGGAGGGAGCGGTTGACAGAGGGGTGTGTGGGAGGGAGGGGAGGGGGGGTCCAGGTTGTGAGGGGGGGTGGGGGGGGAGGGGGGCTCCCGGGGCTGTGTCCGGGGTGGCTGGGGAGTGTGGTGGGGAGTGTGGTGACTCTGACATACGGTGACAACAACAGACAAGTTACATTTACCTATGGCGCCATTACCCCCCACTCCCCCCCCCGGGCCGCCCCCCCGGGCCGCCCCCCTGGCCCCCGGGCCGCCCCCCCGGCCCCCCCCCGGCCCCGGGCCGCCCCCCGGGCCGCCCCCGGCCCCCGGGCCGCCCCCCCGGCCCCCGGGCCGCCCCCCGCCCCCGGGCCGCCCCCGGGCCCACCGCAGCCTCTCACCCGCCATGACGCCGCCATCACGCTCGGCCGCGCTCTGCGCATGCCCAGCTACCGCCGCTCGCCTCCAGTGCGCATGCTCCACCGTCTCCACCTCCGTCACTAGGGACGCGAGGCCTCGCGCGGCTCTCAGAGCGGGAGACGGGGGGAGTGTGTGCGGGGACTGTGTGTGTGGGGGGGGTGTGGGGGGAGTGTGTGTGTGGGGGAGTGTGGGGGTGAGTGGGGGGAGTGTGTGTGTGGGGGGGGAGTGGGGGGGGAGTGTGGGGGGGTGTGGGGGGGTGAGTGTGTGTGGGGGAGTGTGGGGGTGAGTGGGGGGGGGGAGTGTGGGGGGGGTGTGGGGGGAGTGTGGGGGGGGAGTGTGGGGGGGGTGAGTGGGGGGAGTGTGTGTGGGGGGGGAGTGTGGGGGGACTGTGTATGTGTGGGGGGGTGAGTATGGGGGAGTGTGTGTTGGGGAGAGAGTGTGTGTGTGGGGGGACTGTGTGTGTGGGGGGGGTGAGTGTGGGGGGAGTGTGTGTTGGGGAGAGTGTGTGTGTGTGGGGTGGAGAGAGAGACTGTGTAGGGGGTTGAGACTGTGTGTGTGTGGAGGGGGAGAGAGACTGTGTAGGGAGGGGAGGAGAGAGATTGTGTGTGTGTGTGGAGGAGGGGAAGAGACTGCGAGTGTGTGGAGGGGCGGAGAGAGAGACTGTGCGCGTGTGTGGGACGGGTGAGAGACTGTGTGTGTGGGGGGGGGAGAGTGAAGGAGACTGTGTATTTGTGTGTCTGGTAGGGGAGAGAGAGGAAAGTGATAGGAATAAGGAGGGGGTTGAGAGACGGGGATAGAGAGGGAAAGAAAGGGTGGAGATAAGAAGAGCGAGAGTGAGGGAAGAGAGATGAGGGTGAGATAAAGATTGATTCCAGGACCAGCGCTGTCCTGTGGGACATCAAGTCCTGGATGAGAGCTTACTTTTTCGAAAAGACTGAGGTCTTCCTGCTTGGCTCCCATCAGCGCCTCCCCACCTCGGGCACTGACAGCATCGGTCTTCACGGATTACACCTCACGGAGCCGGTGTGGAACTTTGGTGTCTTTTTCAATCCTCACCTGTTCTTTAAACCTGACTTTGTGCAGTCCTGCAGCTGTGGTTAGAGCACTCGCCTCGCAAACGAGAGACCTGGGTTCGTTTCCCGGCAGGGCGAAATGTTATAATAATAATAATAATAATAATCATCCTTGCATTTGATATAGTGCTTTTCAGAAATGTTAAGCAAGTTTCTTTACTCCACACACCTCTGTTTACCTAGCAGTAAATTGCAACCCAGTTGTTAGTCGATTGGCGGATTGCTTTTCTGAGGGTAATAATTTCTTCAAAAAAATAATAAATTGGTCACTTCAATCCACGACTGTTTGTGGGGCACCGCTGTGCGCAATTCGCCGCCATGTTTTGCCCACAAAATATACAGTCAATTCACTTTACAGCTCCCACACACATCTTCACTCGAGTTTCCAGCTTTGGGTCATCATCCCAATGTGAGAGGAGCTATATAATAATAATAATAATAAACCTTGTATTTGATATAGCGCCTTATCAAGTTTTCGAGAAGTCTCAAAGCGCTTCACAGAATATACTGTAAAGTGAATTGACTTTATATTTTGTGGGTGAAACGCGGCAGCCAATTGCATACAGCAGTGTCCCACAAACAGTCATGGATTGAGTGACCAATTTTTTTTGGGGGGGGGGAATTATTACCCCCAGAAAAGCGATCCGCCAATTGACTAACAAGCCGGATTCCTATAAATGTGAAGTTTATACTGTACTGTTATACTGTGTGGCATTAGGCAGGTGTGGCTTTCCAGGGAGAGAGAGAGCACATTCCATTCCAGACAGATTTCCATGTGCAGGAGGCATACTTATGTGGACTCAGATTGTTTTGGAGATTGCGCTGCACAGAGAGGGTTTCCATATGTGTCAGACACCTGGCTAAGCAATACAAACGCTGAGAGACACAGAGAGAGGGCACTAGACTGAGTGTGAGTCAGAGAGACATTGTGTAAGAGCGAGTGTGTGAGAATGAGTGTGTGTGTGTCAGAGAGAAAGTGAGTGTGTGTGTGAGAGTCTGGAATCCCGTAACTCAGTTCCCATTCCCTTAAAAACTGCCACCATCACTCCCACCTTGAAAAAACCTTCCCTTGATGCGTCTCAGCTATCAAGCTACCGGCCCATCTCCAACCTCCCCTTCTTGTCCAAGGTGCTTGAACGAGTTGTTGCCTCCCAGCTGCTCTCTTTCCTCTCCACCCATTCATTATCCAAACCCCTTCAGTCTCCGCAGCCCACAGAAGGTGCTGACTGGGACCTGCTCCCTGCGTTCCTCATCTTCCTCACACTCATCCCCCGACCCATAGTCTTCATCATCATCGTCATCATCTTCATCCTCTTCCTCACTGTAGCCCATTCCTGCTGTGGATGAAACCCCAAATATTAACTAACCACCACTGAACGTTGCCTCGTCCCAGATAGTCAGCCTCCGATAGGGCATTTTTTTTAATGTATAGTGGGGAGAATCTCCACCAGCCCTAGGAATTTCCCAGCAGTAAATTGCTCTTCCATAATATTAATACTAAATAATGAATTCGTCAGCATGGGTCAAGCAGTCACCTTTTTTTTACAGACTATTATTTGATAATTTGTGACATTGCATGATTATTACTTAATAGATTCCTGCTTTCATATTATTTTAATCATCTTAAGATTTGAAACAAATACAGGAAGCATTGCTTTATCTGTAGAGATCTGTGTTTAATGTTTCTAGCAGTGGGATAAAAGTGCCCTTTTTGAGTTCAGTCCCCACCAGTGACAATTCCTTGAAAAATTCCCTGGCTTCTGAGCAAACTTTTGCTCCCAATCCCAGCCTCTGAGCAAAACTCCTATTGACTGATGAAACTTTGTTGAACTGACCATTATGCTGTTGTTCTGCTGTAAAGTTTGCTTTGTAACCTTGCTAGCCCCAATTAATGTTTTCTTTCCTTATCTGGTGTCCTTGTGTTTGTTGGTGCAGTCAGTCATGTAGAAAAGGAATGTGTAAATATATGGTCTTTGTAATATGAGAAGTGAAACAAGAAAATGGTATCTGTGAGACAATGCAGATGGCTTTGGTGAGAATTGTAGGAAGGCAAGCTAAGAAAATAAGTGGGTTTCGATTTGACCAGTGGGTCACTGTAGCTGTGACTTGTTTGAAGAGATTTGGGAAGAGAGTAGTGAGGCCGCTGTTCAGGGAACTATCTGCCTTTCTGTCACTTTGCAGTGGATAATTGAACTAAACTGCTCTAGTGAGCTTGGTTATCTGGCAACCTAAACTATTAGACTCAATTGCCTGATCCCAGTGTCTAGGCAAAGCTCCGCTCCTAGGCCCAGCTCCGAGCAAAGCCCCGCTCTCAATCCCAGTCTAGGACAGAACTTTACTCCTAATCTTGTGCAGTCCTGTAGTTTGCTTGCCTTGCAAGCGAGAGGACCCGAGTTCAATTCCCGGGCGGGGCAACCCCTTAGGCAAGTTTCTTTACTCCACATGCCTCTGTTTGGCTAGCAGTAAGTAGGAACCCAGTTGTTAGTCGATCGGCGGATCGCTTTCCGTGAGTAATAATCCCTCCAAAAAAAAAGTGGTCACTCAATCCACAGCTGTTTGTGGGTCACTGCTGTGTGCAATTGGCTGCCACATTTCGCCCACAAAATGCAGTCAATCCACTTTACAATATATTCCGTGAAGCAATTTGAAACGTCTCAATGACGTGATAAGTCTCTATATCAAATGAAAGGATTATTACTAATCCCGTTCCCAGATGGAATTCTCGTCCACACATTACCAAACACCCAGCGATCCATCAGTCCCGTGGGAGTCAGGTGAAGGGTTGACTTTTGCTCCAATCTTCCCGATGGCTCCTCGACCAGTGTCTCCGCCTGTTACACCAAATCAGCCGGCAATCAACGTCCGCTTACCCAGTGTTCCCTCCCTCCCCCCCCACCCCCACCCCCAACTAGTTACCAGCTCAATTTAACTCCGTGGCTGTTAGTTACCAGCTCAGCTTAACTTCATAGTTGCGGTCAATTAAATTTAGTTTAACCTGTGAAACGTTTTGAGACGTTTCGACGACAAGACACTTTATCAAATGCAAGCATTGCTATAGCTGCCAGTTACCAGCTCAGTTTAACTCCAAGGCCACAGACTGTACAGCACGGAAACAGGCCACTCGGCCCAACCAGTCTGTGCCAGTGTTTATACTCCACACAAGTCTTCACCCACTCCTCACTCCCCCCCACACTCTTTTCCCCTGTCCCTCATGTGAGGGGCTAGCTTCCTCCGGGTTACCACACAGCCACTAGTTACCAGCTCACCTTAAACTCCACAGTTGCTGGTTACCAGCCAGTCACCAGATCTGAACCGGGCTCCGAGCGGAAGAATTGAGAAATGAAAGTAAAACCTAGAAGTGATTGGCCACTCTGAGGCTGTCAGTTAACCCCTCACCTCCCTCCCTGCTACACACAGCAGGTCAGAGCCCAGCCAGCACTGCACAGGGGCCGAGTCACACCCAGAGGCTCTCCCTCACTCCAGGTCCGCCAGCCGCAGCAGGGACTCTGAGCTCACGGGCAAGCCTCAGGCTCCAGTGCACTGATGGGGGGAGAGAGCGTAGCATTGTCAGTGCAAACACACACACACAAGCTGTTTTCTTTCACACACACACTCACGCACATTCACAGGCTTGCTCTCCCTCTCACATGCAACACACATACAATACACACACTCCCTCTCACACACCCACATGCTCTCCCCCTCTCACACATATGCTCATTCTCCCTCACACACACACACTCTCTACCCCAGAAAAGCAATCCGCCAATCGACCAATAACAACCAGTTTCTTACTTACTGCTTGGTAAACAAAGGTGCGTGGAGTAAGGAAACTTGCCCAACGTTTCGCCCTGTCGGGAATCAAAAACAGGTCTCGCTTGGGAGTGCTCTACAACAACAACAAGATTCCATTTATAGAGCGCCTTTCACGTCGGGAGGACGTCCCAAGGCGCTGGACAGTTGGGTCAAGACCTGAGCATTGGGAGGGGGGAAATGGTCGAGGGGAGGGAAGGGAGGGAGCGAGGAGGGGGTAGAGAGTCGAGAGGGGAGCTGAAGGCTCGGTCAAGAGAAAGGTCTTGAGACCGGCCTTGAAGGAGGAAAGGGAGGAAGCGGCAAGGCACTGGGGGATGGAGTTCCAGAGCCTCGGGACTGAGAGGCTGAAGGCCCGACCACCGATGGTAGGGCGGTTGGGGCGGGGGATGTGGAGCAGACGGAGCCAGAGGAACGGAGGGTACGGGCAGGTAGGTAGGGGATAGTAGGTCGGAGAGGTAGGAGGGAGCGAGGCCTGAATGGCCTTGTAGGTGAGGGTGAGGATCTTGAATTCGATCCTCTGGGGGATGGGGAGCCAGTGGAGGCGAGCGAGGGTGGGAGTGATAGTGGTCGCGAGGCCTGGTGCGGGACAGTACACGAGCTGCAGAGGTCTGAATGACCTGCAGTGTGGAGGGAGGTGGCGGGAAGGCCGGCGAGGGGAGAGTTCCCATAGTCCAGCCTTGAGGTGATAAAGGCGTGAACCAGGGTTTCAGCAGCGTGAGGGGTGAGGTAGTGCCGTAATCTGGCGATATTCCGGAGGTGATGGAAGGCGGTGCCAGTTGTGGTGCGGATATGAGGGAGAAAGGACAGCTCAGGGTCGAACAGAACCCGAGGTTCCTGATGGCTTTGAGAGGTGGAGAGTGCAGCCTGGATGCTGATGCTGTCAGCGCCTGAGGTGCGGAGGCGCTGACGTGAGCCAATCAGGAGGACCTCAGTTTTACGCACGTTGAGCTGAAGAAAGTTGTCTCTCGTCCAGGACTCGATGTCGGACAGGCAGTCTGTCAGGGCATCGGGGGTCGTGGAGTTGAGAGTAGAGGAGGAAAGGTAGAGTTGGGTGTCATCCGCATACATGTGGAAGTTAACCCCATGTCTGCGGATGATGTCACCACAGGGGAGCATATAGAGGGTGAAGAGGAGGGACCCGAGGACAGAGCCCTGAGGGACACCGCACGAGACAGTGCGGGGGCTGGAGGAAAAGCCGTTCGTGGAAACAAAGTGAAGATGGTGGGAGAGGTACAACCTAAACCACTCAAGGACAGGGCCTTGAAGGTTGAGGTGGGAGGACAAGCGGTGGAGGAGGATAGCATGGTCGACCGTATCGAATGCTGCCGATAGGTCGAGGAGGATGAGGAGGCAGAGGGAGCCCTGGTCACAGATGGTCAGGATGTCATTGGTGACCTTGACCAGGGCAGTTTCTGTGCTATGGGCAGCACGGAAACCTGAATAAATTGGTCACTTCAATCCACGACTGTTTGTGGGGCACCGCTGTGCGCAATTCACCGCCATGTTTTGCCCACAAAATATACAGTCAATTCACTTTAACAGCTCCCACACACATCTTCACTCGAGTTTCCAGCTTTGGGTCATCATCCAATGTGAGAGGAGCTATATAATAATAATAATAATCCTTGATTTGATATAGCGCTTTCAGTCGGAGGACGTCCAAAGCGCTTCACAGAATAACTGTAAAGTGAATTGACTGTTATATTTGTGGGGAACGCGGCAGCCAATTGCACAGCAATGTCCCACAAACAGTCATGGATTGATGACCAATTTTTTTTGGGGGGGGGAATTATTACCCCAGAAAAGCGATCCCCAATTGACTAACAAACCGGATTCCTATAAATGTGAAGTTTATACTGTACTGTTATACTGTGTGGTATTAGGCAGGTGTGGCTCTCCAGGGAGAGAGAGCACATTCCATTCCAGACAGAGATTTCCATGTGCAGGAGGCATACTTATGTGGACTCAGATTGTTTTGGAGATTGCGCTGCACAGAGAGGGTTTCCATATGTGTCAGACACCTGGCTAAGCAATACAAACGCTGAGAGACACAGAGAGAGGGCACTAGACTGAGTGTGAGTCAGAGAGACATTGTGTAAGAGCGAGTGTGAGAATGAGTGTGTGTGTGTCAGAGAGAAAGTGAGTGTGTGTGTGAGAGTGTGGAATCCCGTAACTCAGTTCCCATTCCCTTAAAAACTGCCACCATCACTCCCACTTGAAAAAACCTTCCCTTGATGCGTCCAGCTATCAAGCTACCGGCCCATCTCCAACCTCCCCTTCTTGTCCAAGGTCTTGAAGAGTTGTGCCTCCCAGCTGCCTCTTTCCTCTCCACCCATTCATTATTCGAACCCCTTCAG